>NC_137341.1:18441345-19041345 GCF_965287045.1 Carcharhinus amblyrhynchos | reverse complement strand
TTTAAGAAGGGTTGTAGAGATGAACTAGGGAAGTACAGACCAGCGAGTCTCACGTCAGTAGTAGGGAACCAATTGGAGAAAATTCTGAAGGAGAGAATCTATCTCCAATTAGAGGGGCAAGGTTTGATCAAGGTTAGTCAGCAAGGCTTTGTCAAAAGGAGGTCATGCCTAACAAATTTGATAGAATTTTTTGAGGAGGTGACCAAGGTAGATGAGGGTAGTGCAATTGATGTAGTTTATATGGATTTCAGCAAAATCTTTAACAAGGTCCCAGATGGGACACTTATACAAAGTTTTAAAGTTCATTTCTTAGTATCACAAGTAGGCTTACATTAACACCGCAATTAAGTTACTGTGAAAATCCCCTAGTTGCCACATTCCAGCGCCTGTTCAGGTACACTAAGGGAGACTTTAGCATGACCTATGCACCTAACTAGTGCATCTTTCACTCTGTGGGAGGAAACCAGAGCACCTAGAGGAAACTCATGCAGACACAGGGAGAACGTGCAGACTCCACACAGACTGTGACCCAAGCCTGGAACTGAATCCAGGTTCCTGGCGCTGAAGCAGCTATGCTAACCACTGTGCCACCCTGAAGGCAAGTACACACAGATACAGAGTCATTTGATAAGGTGGATTCAAAATTGCCTTAGTTGTAGGAAACAGAGGGTAATGATATAAGGCTGCTTTCATGATGGAAGCCAGTATCCAGCACCGTACCACATTATTTGTCATTTATATAAACAACACAGACGACCATGTCGGGGGGGAAGGGGTAAGATTAGTAAGTTTGCGAATGACACGAAGATTGGCCGGTATGTCTTGGGCCATAGGAAGATATAGACAAGATGGTCAAATGAGCAAGCAGATGGAATTTAAACTTGAAAAATATAAAGCGATATACTTCGGTAGAAGTAATTTGACAAGCAAGTATTCAATGAGAGGCATGACACTAGGAAGTTCTGAGAAAAATAACAACCTTGGTGTCCTTGTCCATAGATCTCTGAAGACAGAAGGGCATGTTAATGCAATGGTGAAAAAGGCATATGGGACACTAGCCTTTATCATTCAAGGCATTAGGGGTTGGTGGCAGGGGAATTCTTTGGCCTCCCAGTTGTGTTTCTCAGTAGTGGAAGGTGGCGCGCTGTTCACTGGCGTGGTATTCTAGCAACCTGCCACTGTCAATGGGATTTCCCACTGACGTCACCCCAAATCCATAGGAGAGTCCCACTGGCGGAAACAACCGGAGAATTTCCCCACAGATTACAAAAGCAGAGAGAGGTCATGCTGGAGTTGCATACAACTTTGGTGAGAACAAAGAACAGTATAACACAGAAACAGGCCCTTTGGCCCACCAAGTCCATGCCAACACAGTTGCCTTTCTAATCTAGTATTTTCTTGCCTCTCCATGGTCCATATCCCTCTATTCTCTGTCTACTCATTTATCGATTCAGATACTTTTGAATGTTGTTATAGAATCTGCTTCCACCACTTCCTCCAGCACTGTATTCCAGGCATTCATCACCCTCTGAAAAACTTGCCCCTTACATCTCTTTTAAACTTCCCCCTCTCACTTTCAACATATGCCTCTGAGTAATTGACTCTTCGAATCTGGGAAAAAGACTCTAACTATCCAGTCTATCAAAGCCTGTCATAATCTTGTAAACCTCTATCAGGTCTCCCCTCTTCCTCCAACGCTCCGATGAAAACAATCCAAGTTTGTTCAACCTTTCTTCATAGTCCATATCCTCCAAACTAGGCAACATCCTGATAAATCTCTTCTGCACTCTTTCCAATGCATCAACATCCTTCCAGTAGATTGGGGACCAGAATTGTACACAATACTCCAAATGCGGCCTAACCAAAGTCTAACACAACCGCAACTTGATTTTCCAATTCCTATACTCAACACCCCAACCCATGAAGGTCAGCATGCCATACACCTTCTTGATCACCTTGACCACTTGAGTTGCCACCTTCAGGAAACTGTGGATTTGCATGCCTAGATCCCTTTGTATACCAATATTTCTGATGGATCTACCCCTTATCGTTTACTTTCCTCCTGCAGTCGAGCTTCCAAATCGCATCATTCCACATTTGTCCAGGTGTAAATTCCACCTGGCATCTTTTGGCCCAGGTTTTCAGCCAATTTATATCCTGCTCTATCCTCTGACAATCCTCTTCACTATCTGCTACTCCCCCATTTTTGTGTCACCTGAAAATTTAATCCAATCAGACCACCTACATTTTCCTCAATCATTTATATTATGAACAACAGATGACCCAGCACTGATCCTTATGGAATACCACTTGTCACAGACCTCCAGTTAGAAAAGTACTCTTCCACTGCTACTCTCTGCTTTGTATCCATCTTACCAGCTCACCTTGGATCCCGCATGACTTCACCATCTGTATCAGCCTGCCATGAGGAACCATATCGAAGGTTTTATTAAAGTCCATGTATACAACATCCACTGCTCTGTCCTGGTCAATTTTTTGTCATTTCCCCAAAGAACTCAATCAAGTTTGTGAGACACAATCTCCCCTTCACAAAGCCATGCTATTGTTAATAAACCTATTCTCTTCCAGATGTGAGTACATCCTGTCCCTAAGAATCTTCTCCATAATTTCCCCACGACTGATGTAAGCCTCACAGGCCTGTAATATTACAAGGGCATAGCTAAAGTACTGTGTACAGTTCTGGTTGTGACATCATAGAAAGGATGTGATTGCAGTGGAAGTGAAACCCCAGAATGTTGCCTGGGAGGAAACATTCAACATACAGGAGGTTGGATAGGCTTGAGTTGTTTACACTGGTGCAAAGACTGAGGGCAACCTGATTGAGGTGTACAAGATTAGGAGAAGAATGGACAGGGAGCAGCTGATCCCCTTAGTTGGAGGATAATCACAAGGGGATACAAATTCTTGGTGAGGAGTAGGAGGTTTATTTCATAGAATCCTGACTGTGCAGAAGGAGACCATTCAGCCCACTGAGCCTACACTGACAACAATCCTATCCAGGCTCTATCCCTGTAACCCCAAGTATTTACCCTGCTTAACCCCCCCCGAAACTAAGGGGTAATTTAGTATGGCCAATCAACATAACCCAATCTCTTTGGACTGTGGGAGGAAACCAGGGCACCCTGAGGAAACCCATGGGTGCATGGGAAGAACATGCAAACACAGACACAAGGCTGGAATTGAACACAGGTCCCTGGCACTGTGCAACAACAGTACTAACCACTGTGCCACCATGCCTCCCATTAAGAGGTGATGTGTGGAAAAACTTTTTTACCCAGAGGATGGTGACAGTTAGGATTGCGCACCATGGGAGGTGGTACAGGCCAGTTTAAAATCTACCTGGATGAGTTTTTGGCACATAATAGAAGATAGGAGCAGGAGGGGGCCATTTGGCCCTTGAGCCTGCTCCGCCATTCCTAATGATCACGGTCGATCGTCCAATTAAATAGCCTAATCCTGCTTTCGCCCCAGGTGCCACACTTAACCGCCTCTTGATTACACTCAATGTTTTTGCCTCAACGTCTTCCTGTGGTAATGACTTCCACAAGCTCACCACTCTTTGGGTGAAGAAATGTCTCATTTCCATCCTAAATGATTTATCCTGAATCCTCAGACTGTGACCTATGGTTCTGGACTCCCCCACCATCTGCAATATCGCCGCTGCATCTATCCTATCCAGTCCTGTTAGAGTTTTATAAGTCTCTAAGAGATCCCCCTCATTCGCCTGAACTCCAACAAAAACAATCCTAACCTAGTCAATCTCTCCTCATACATCAGTCCCACCACCCCCAGAATCAGCCTGGTGAATCTTCACTGCATTCCCTCGAGAGTTTCCAATCAAAGGTTGTTCTTTTCTTTATGTTAGAATAAGGCATGAAGTGATGAATTTGGTGTATGGCATGGCAACAAATTTATACAGGCACAGATACATGCATACAAACATGGTGCAGGAGTAGGCCACTTGGCCCCTCAGTCCTGCTCCATCATTCAGTGACATCATGGCTGATCTGATTGTGGCCTCAACTCCAATTTCCTGCCTACCCCAATAACCTCTGACTCCCTTGCTAGTCAAAAATCTATCTACCTCGGTTTTAAAAATATTTAGTTACCTTGCCTCTGCTGCTTTCTCAGACAGAAAATTCCACACAATAATGACCCTCTGGGAGAAAAAAGTTCTCCGCATCTCCATCTTAAATGAGGGACCCCTTATTTTTAAACTGTGTCCTGTTGTCTAGTCCCCTCAAAGGGAAACATTCTTTCAGCATTCATCCTGTAAAGTCCCAATAAGTCGTCTCTCATCCTACTAAATGCCAATGGATACTAGATTAGCATGTCCAATCTTTCCTCACAAGATAATCCCAGCATGATAGATATCATTCTAGTGAACCTTTTCTGAACTGCTTCTAATGCATTTATATCCTTTGTAAAATAAAGACAAAAACTACACAGTATTATAGATGTTGCCTCACCAATGCCCTGCACAACTGTCACAAAACATCCCTAATTTTATACTCCATTCCCCTTGCAATAAATGACAACATTCAATTTGCTTTCCTAATCATTTGCTTTACCTGCACACTAACATTTGGAGATTCCTGTACCAGAATGCAGATGTCCCTCTGTATATCAAAGTCCTGCAACTTTTCTCCATTTAAATAACATGTAGCTTTCCTAATCTTCCTGCCAAAATGAACAAATTCACATTTTCCCATGTTATACTCCATCTAGCAATATTTTGCTCACTCACTTGTGTCCTCTTTACAAGTTACTTTCCTACATTACTTTGTCATCAGCAAATTTAGTAATCATAAATTGGATCCAGTTGTCTGAATTATTGATATAGATTGTAAACAAGTAAGCCCTGATCACCAATTCCTGTGGCACTCCACTTGTTAAATCTTGCCAACCCGAAAATGACCCATTAATAATTAGGCTGATACCGGAGTTGAGGGGATTGAGCTATGAGGAGAGGCTGAATAAACTAGGCTTGTACTCGTTAGAGTTTAGAAGAATGAGGGGAGATCTCATTGAGACGTATAAGATGATGAATGGGATGGATAGGATAGAGGTGGAGAGACTCTTCCCGCTCAAAAAAGACAGTAGGACTAGGGGGCACAGCCTCAAGATAAAGGGGAGGCGGTTTAGAACGGAGTTGAGGAGGAACTTCTTCACTCAAAGGGTGGTGAATCTCTGGAATTCTCTGCCCGTTGAAGTGGTGGAGGCTGCCTCACTAAATATTTTTAAGAAGCGGGTTGATGGGTTCTTGATAAGAGAGGGGATTAAGGGTTATGGGGAGAGGGCGGGAAAGTGGAACTGAGCCACGACAGATCAGCCATGATCTTATTGAATGGCGGGGCAGGCTCGAAGGGCTAGATGGCCTACTCCTGCTCCTATTTCTTATGTTCTTATAACCATTCTGCTTTTTGTTAGTTAAACAATCCTCTATCAATGCTAATACGTTATTCCCTACACCATGAACTCATATTCTGTGTAGGAATCTTTGATGTGGCATTTTGTCAAATGCCTTCTTGAAATCTAAATACCCCACATACACGTTTTCCTCTTTATCCACGTTACTTGTTACTCAAGTTAATCAAACATCATTTCCCTTTCATAAATCCAAATTGACTCTGCACAATTGCATTGAGATTGTCTATGTGCTCTAGCTGCAATATAGACTGCTTATTACATTTCCAGTATTTTCTCCATGATGGATGTTAAGGTAACAGGCCAGAACCTTCAGCATTGTCTGTCCTCCCTTTCATGAATAAAGAAGTTAAATTTGCTATTTTCCAATCTGATGGATGCTTTCCAGAATCCAGGGTATTTTGGTGAATTACAATTAATATATCTACTATTATCTCAGCAGCCATCTATTTTAACACCCTAGAATGAATTCCATCAAGACCTGGGGACTCATCAGCCTTTAATTCAAACAATTTATCAGCACCCTTTCCCTGGTGATTGGAATTATTTTACATTCTTTCCTTCTTACACCTGTTGATTCACAATTATTTGTAGGATTTCAGATGGCCCCAGTTAGGTTTCATTCCTTCCATTAGCTGATCACAGCAAGGATGACACTTTGAAACCACCCCTTATTCCATCAGTGTTGTACATGACCAAACAGCTTATTAAAGGATAAAGTGTGCGGGAAAACAGCTTCTTAAACAAGAAACAATATGATACTGGCTGCCAATTAGGGACGTGGCAGGGATACCACTTTAGGCGTCATCACAGGTTGTTCTCCTTTCACTTATAACATCTGCATCCTGTTGAGCAGGCTTTAGAGCTGAAGAGATCAGCTGCAGAGCTGAAAAATGGTACCTGTGTCTGTCAAGTTAATCAGTGCATGAATAAGACCAGATGTGGATACAGATCAATATCATTAGTGATTTGATGCAACCCAATGTTGCAAATCTGTTGCATCTCTATTTCTTTCAGCAGTTAGTTGTTGATGATCTAATATGCTTAGAAATATGCACAGTAATAATGATTGTATGATGCCTAGTCCAGCTTGCTGCACTGTGCTTTGCAGCTCCAACCCATTTATGCTGTAGCTTCCTTAGGTTGGATCTGTAAGAAGATTTCATCCTTGTGTTTAAATGGCTTCACTTTCCATAGCTCTGTCATGTCCTCTAGCCTCACAACCCTTCAACTGTATCCTCCAATTCTGATCTCTTGTGCATCGTGATTTTAATCATTCCTTGTCTTCAGTTGTTGAGGTCCAAAGTTCTGGAATTGTTTCCCTAAATCTCTCCAACTTTTCCTCCTCCAGCAGCACGATAGCACAGTGGTTAGCGCTGCACTAGGGACTCAGGTTCCAGGCTTTGGTCACTGCCTGTGTGCAGTCTGCCTCTTCTCCCTGTGGCTGCATAAATTTCCTCCCATAGCCTGAAAGACGTGCTGGTTAGATGCATTGGCTATGCTGCATTCTCCCTCAGTGTACCCAACAGGTGCCAGAGTGTGGTGACTAGGGGATTTTCACAGTAACTTCAGTTCAGTGTTAATGTAAGCCTACTTGTGACTAATAAATTAACTTTAAACTTTAAATCTACCTCTTTGACCAGGTATCTGGTCATCTGTCCAAATACCACCTTTTGCGGCTTACTTTTATCATGTGGTCTGATGATGCTCCAGTGAATGGCTGTGGGATATTTTACTATGTGCGATATAAATTGCAGTTATTATTGCACTCCTCCTGGTTATTGAGCCTTTACAGAGCAGCGGATCTACTCTATACAGGATGAACTGTTCTCAGCTAGGGCACCATGCTGTACTTTGCTTTTCCAATTCCCCTAAAATATTCCAGTTCCCAATCACGATTCTAGTTAGTGCATGTGGAGAGACATTGAGTATGGGCTATCTTGAGGTCCTGTTCAACCTACTGCAGGGGTATCAATCCAGACATTTGCCACACTAACATGTCAATAACGCACATCCAGGTGTAATTACTGTTCTTCCTTTCAAAATGTTGTTGCCCTTAAAATGGGTAGACCAAATATCAAATTAGCCTACCTATATTCCTGTTGTTTATTGCAGGCTCCATCTTCATCGGTAAATCTCATTAAGTCGAAGGTTTTGTTCGCACGTACAGCAAGGCTTCTCGGCCCCAACCCAACACCTAACCTTCTGCATCTGTGTGTCGCTGTTATGGAGATATTACTCTTTGTCACAGTTTGTCGAGTATTAAGTAGAAGTTGTATTGGGGCAGCACTGAATATAAGTAAACACTCTCCCAGAGTTTTGCTGCTCAGTTTAAAAAGAAACCTCGTGTGACGGAAAGTCTGTGGTAAAAGGGACAGTAAGTGAAACATTAACCGTCGGGAAGCGCCCCTTGCTTTGGGAAGTCTGGGCAGAGACAAGCAGTTGATGGATCCACCACCCAGCCCCCGAGACAAACAATGGAACACCCCTCTCCACCGCCCCGTGACTTATCCACCCGCCTACCTCGCGCCGTTTCGGTTAAACCGTTCGCCTTAATTCATTGCAAACACGTGGCTCCAAACCGCGCGTGCGCTGTAACCCTGTGCAGCTGCTGCCACTAGGCCCTGGCCAGGTCCCCAGGAAATCCTTATTGCCCCTTCTGAGGTTAGGAGCGGCAGTGACGGGACAGATGCAGCAGCTCCATGCTCCCAGGATGCAGTCTCAGGCCTGACCTATTACTTTCCTGAGGCCACCCCCCCCACCCCATTCCAGAACCCCCTTCCTCAAACCTACATACGTTTGTTTATGCTTGAGAAGTACGAGCACTCCCATCCCAAAATGTTGCAGAAACTGTCAAAACACAAGATTGGAATGTGGCCATGCTAAATTGCTCAAATGTCAGGGGGGACGAGCAGGGTAAATACATGGGGTTATGGGAATAGGGCCTGGTGGGGTTGGTGTCATGCAGGATCGATGAGCTGAGTGGCCTCATACTGCACTGTAGGGATGTTATTATTCTATGACAATTCAATTCACAGTCCCTTTAAGGCCATATATTGTCTTACACACAGCTAAGGGACCTTGATCAATTGGGTCAGTGGGCTGATGAATGACAGATGAAGTTTAATTTAGATAAATGCTAGGTGATGGCATTTTGGTGGATTGACCCAGATCAGGACTTACTCAGTTAATGGTCAGGTGTTGGGGAGAGTTACAGAACAAAGAGATCTAGGGGCACAGGTTTGTAGCTCCTTAAAAGTGGAGCCACAGGTAGACAGTGGTGAAGAAGCATTCAGCATGCTTGGTTTCATTGGTCAGAACATTGAATACAGGAGTTGGGATGTCTTGTTGAAGTTGTACAATACATTAGTAAGGCCACACTTGGAATACTAGGTACTGTTCTGGTCACCCTGGCATAGAGGTAACAAAAGGATAAGAGGATATAGACAGAAAAATTAGAGTTGATATTGAAGGTCAATCGTGATCTTACTGAATGGTGGAGGAAGCCAAGTGGTCTATACATCCTCTTCTTGCTTCTTATATTCATGCGTTTGGAGTGGAGTTTGAACCTTGCTCTCTCTGGTACAGGGACTTACCTACTTTCACTTTGCAGTTATTGATGCAATCTGCAGTGAAGAATTCCTCTGCCAGATAGCTCCTTAAAGATGGAAATACATCAAGCATTGGCCTCTTAGGTTTTTTTTAGGTACAGATGTTGGCCTCTTTTAGGTATAAGCACTGGATGTATGAAGAATAGCAAATTTGTAGGCTGGACTATGATGACATGGAAATTGCTGCCTACAAGAATAATGGGAGCGGGGGAATCAATGATTGCAAAAGAAAATTGGATGGGTAGCTGAGGTAAATAAAACAGTGAAGCTCATGGGGATAGAGAGGGGGAATTGGGACTGACAATATTGCTCTACGAAAAGCCAGTATGAACTTGATGAGTCAAATGACCTCATTATGTGCCATAATGTCTCAAGACTTTTAGCAGAAGTCTATTTGATATCTGCTACCTAATATAATCCATCTGAAAGTTCTATATCTGCAATTTTATCCGTGTCCCCTCCTCTGATGAAAGCAATCTATTCCAATTCTCTTCCTTTACATAGTGGTGCGTTAAGGCAGGGTTTTATCTGTTCTCATAGGTAATTATTCCTGGAACAGGTCACTTGTTTGTCACCAGGGGCTTAAAGCTTGAAGGACGCCATTCCACATAAAGCATGGCTGACCATGAATCTCTTCTGCTCTACTGTCATGACATGTTGGAAGGATTATCAGGTTGACACTCAACCTGTTTGGCCACATTAGGAATGTATAATGAATGTATACTTTAGTATCGTTAACCAATACCGGTGACAAATTTACTCTGCCACCTGTAAACAGAGCAGAATTATAGTTTTCCTTTAGGGATATTTCTCTAAATGTGACTCTCCACATTATGGATTTTCACGGCTCACTTTAACTGTGATGCAGATACTTCACTATCTTAAAGTTCCCAATTACAGTTCAGTACGTAGCACTCTCATTTCTGAGTTACAAGATTGTTGTTTCAAGACATATTCCAGAGACCTGAGTATAATAATCTAGACTGACTCTTAGTGCATGACTGAGGGAGTCCTGCATGTCAGACATGCAATCATTTAGATAAAATATTAAATTCTACTCTCCCAGCTCATGGCATCATTTTGAAGAACAGTAGAAGTATTCTCCTGCACATCCTGATCAATGTTTATTGCTCAACTATCATCACTGATACAGCTTATTTTGTCATTGTAATGTTGCTGGTGGAACCTACTGTTTTTTATACTATGCCAGTGACTACAAAGATATTTCATTGACTGAAAAGCATTTTAGGACATCATGATATTGGGAAAGGCACTATATTATTGCAAGTTCTTTACTTCTTTTAATAACTATTTTGCTTCATGCAGTTTCCCTTCTCTCTGGAGCGACACCTTATCTTTTCCATCTCATGACATATGGAGGCCTTATATTTCCCACCATCCGAGTGCTCTTCGCTTGCAGATGTTCAGTCTCAAACCATGCCCCCATTATAAATAAATGGAGAGCACGATCTGATTATTTCTGTCTATGGAGCCTGAGGTGCACTTCCCATGGGGCCTCCAATTAGAGGGAAGCAAAGCTAGGGGACTCTCAAGTGGAGTTTGGAATCAACTGAGAAACTAATCGCCCATTAAATGTAGAGGGTGACACCAAATTATCATTCCCGGTTCACTTCTTCACAATGTCAGACAAGGAGGAACTATTTTCGTAATCTCTGCGTGATCCCTGCTCCCTTGTCCCACTCTCCTCTAGGCTTGCTGGGCTCGCACTTATTGTAATGTCTCTTGCTCCCTTTCATTCTGCACAGCTGCAAAGAAAGACACCATCTGGCAGCTTTACACCAGGAGGGAACTTATTGTAGCAGCCACGACAAATGCTTTTTTATGTGGTGAATGAGTTATTAATTGTTACAATTGTCGATGACAAGTCTTGGAGATAAAACACCCCACTGCAATTATTCCATCATTGTACTGCGCTCTGAGGAACTGTTTACTAACCTGGTGTGTGACACATGTGCTGTGCTTCATTTGTTTTATTGCTATTAGAACACTTGAATTGAAGCCAGCGCACTGCAAGACAGTGTAGCCTTTCCCACATTTCAGAGTATTTTTATGGACTGCTTATCAGTGTCCCTATTTTCCTCTTCACTGCATTCAAATCAAAAATTGTTATACTGCCTCCCTGTTTTTTTTCCCTTCTTTCATGGAGTGTGGGTGTCACTGACCCAGAATTTATTGCCCATCCCTCTTTGCCTTTGAACTAAATGTCTTGCCAACCCACTTCAGAGGACAGTTAAGAGTTGGGTGGGTTTTTACAATAATCAACACTAGTTTCATGGTCACCATTACTGAGGCTAGCTTTATCCCAGATGTACCAATTGAATTTAAATTGTAACAGCTGCAATGGTGAGATTTGAAATTGTTTTCCCAGAGCATTAACATAGGTCTTTCAATTACTAGTCCAGTGCCATTACCATTAACCCTCCAATTCAGCTTATTCCTTTCCTTGAGTTTAACAGTGTCAGATTATTTATTTCAATCAATCTTCCTTTGTGCAATCTATAAACCTTCAAATTCACAAAACTTGTAGTTTTTAAGGCCATAAGCTGTGGAATTCCTCCCTAAACCTTTCCACATCTCTTTTCTTGAAGATGATCCTTAAAGATTACCTCTTTGACCAGGCATTGGCCAACTGTCCTATTAACTTTTTATGTGGCTTGGGGTCAAGTTTTGTGAAATGCCTTGAGATGTTTTACACTATTAATATCATTATTTAAATGCACCTTGTTGTTGTCCTCCCAAGGATTCTCACTGATACAAATTCTCCAATCATTTTGTAGTTTTTCTCACGTCCAATACCATCTTCCATTCCTTGGTTGTAAATAAAGTAGTTGAGGGTTCCAAGTATTGTGCCTATCTACCCATTAAGGACAAGCACAACATTCCTATCAATCACATGAAGCTCCTCACAGCTAAGTTAGCTAATGCATGATGTTTTGAACAATGCATTGACTATGTTGAATTAATGATTGTGTATAGGTATTGAATGCGTATTGGACTTGGAGATATCCACCTGCCCAACTTCCCACACCACTCTCTCACCCATGCTAGAGAGGATCCAAAATATTATCACCGAAGTTCATAATGATTGAGTAAGGTGGCTGATGTATATGTCTGTCTGTATACTCCTATCCCAGAGTAACTCAGTTCTTTCACCATAGGAGGGAATGAAGGCAAATTTACCAATCAAAAATTAGTAATGCAATAAAAAGATTTTTACTTAATGAAAGCAATATCAAGAGCTGTAAGTTTAACCCATATTTATCTACTTTGGTAGATGAATTCACAACGGAACATAAAATACATTAGAAGGAGTAGGCCAGTTGGCCCAGATGATCCTTTCTGTACTTATGCAGATATATCCCAATTATTATTAATGTACGCTGGTTAATGGACCCTCATTGATCCAGAAGGTGTGATCATGTCAGCCTAGTTTCCTCACCACAGCAAGGGAGGAAGAAACTGAACAAGAAAAGAATGGAAAGGTGTGAGACAACAGTAATTTACTTTCAATTTGGAACTTATGTAATATCCTATTTGTAGGGCACAGATGTAAGAATAAGATTGCTCTGACATGCAATGTTCCTAATTCTTTCTAAGTTTTAGGCAAAGGGGAGAGAATAGAGAAGTATAGAGAATAAACTAAGTATGTTGGAACCTACAGGAATGAAAAATAAAGAAGATTTCACCCAGGAACACTTTGATAATCTGTTAAAATTGGTTACAGAGCTGTTGCAGTTGACCTGAGAGTGTGAACCCACCGCAAGACAGCACTCTGGTGTAGGATGAGCATCTCCTCTGAGAGGTTTAGATAGATGCTCATATTTTCCTCATTTTAGATCAGCATGGCCAATATTTTTTACTGGATTAGCTGCAACTATTTAGTCTCTGATTCAGGAACATAGAAGCAGTAAGCTATTTAGCCCCTCAGATCTGTTCTGCAACTAAATGAGATCATGGATGATCTGCAACCTAACTCCCCACAGCCGTCTTGCCCCAAATCCCTTCATTTCTTTGGTAATCAAACATCTATAATCTCAGATTTAGCATTAACAATTGTGATTTGCAGAAGAGAGTTACAAACATGTACTACTCTTTGTAAAAGTATTTTGAAATTTCACTGCTGAAAGGTCTGGGTCTAATTTACACACTATGTCCCTTGGCCCTTCTCTCTCTCTACCCTACCTTTTTGAAAACAACAATCAAATCACCCCTTAATCTTCTAAATTTGAGGAAATGCAACCATGGTTTATGCAATCGCTCTTCATGACTTAACCCTTCAAATGCAGGTATCAGTGAACCTGCACTGAACTTCCTCAAAAGCCAATAAAGCCTTCCTTAGACATGGTGCCCAGAACTTCTCATTCTGGGGCCTGGTTTATCCTGATTTTTGTCTGGCTACCTCCATTTCAATCCTCTAGATCAGGGATCACCAAACTTTTCAGTACAAGGGCCACATCGTATACTTTACACAGTTTCGCGGGCCAAGGGAAAAAAAGGTTCTAAAGTTAGGGCGTTATTTTTATAATTAAGTTATTTTTCTAAAAAAGGCGCCAAATAATTTTAAATTCATTGCATTTGGTGATTGCATTACAGCAGCACATGGCAATTGGCTGCAGCAGATGTCAATAACACTGGGTGTTGTGCTGAGCACATTGCTCTACGATTGGTCTGAATTGCCACTGTCTTTGTCATTGTTCTCCGTCATTTCAGACAGATGGGGCTTATGGATTGGATAAAGCAGCTGTCACTCAGTCAATGCAGAGCGGCAATGGGATAACAGATGTCTCAACTGCTGATTTGTTTAATGAACTGTCAGTCACAGGACGGCAGCTCTGATTGGACAATAGGCCAGTAAAGAGGGCAGGGATTCCCATAGGTCTATCAGACACTGCACGAAACAGCAGCAAATGTCCGGCCTGTGGCTTCCGTCCCCGTATACGGATCCTGAGTCAGCGGCGGGGTTCCAGACGCAGCAATGTTTTTGGCAGCGGGCATCCCATCCCACCCCACTGGCTATGGGCCAGGTGTAGCCCACTATGGGCTGGATGTGGCCCACAGACCGTAGTTTGAAGCCCCCTGTTTAAGGACCAGCATTGCAGTAGCCTTTTTTGTTTACTTTCTATAAGCGTTCAAGACATTTTAATGATTATGTACCTGGATTCCCAAATTTGTTAAGTACAAGTAGAGTATGTGCCCATTATCCTTACTCTCTGTCTTCTATTGCTGAGCAGATCAAGAATTTGCCTTCAATTCCATAAGCTTCAATTTTAGTTGACAATCCCGAATGAGGAACCTTATCAAATGCCTTCTGAAAGCCCATTGTGATATTACTGTGCCTTTAAGAAATGTATTTTTATCATGGTTCTTGAAAGGGATATGTTTAGAATTGAGCTCTGTTTACACAGTGTCGATTTGTCTGCATCAAGCAGCTCATCTGCTGAGAATGCAGGCTAATAATAATTGATCTTAGCTAATGGGGTGTTTTTTTAATCAGAGTTGATGCATTTTTGTTTATTTTTTGGTTTTTTTCCCCTAGGGTGTTAGAGCAGGGTTTTGATTAGGTTGATTGACAGGCAGAGTCATGTGAAAGGAAGAAGCTAAGCCTAAAGGGAAAAGCAGGCAGTTTCTACATGATCCTGAAAGAAGCAAGAGGTGTCAGTCTGTCTGGCTGTCTCTCTCTGTGGAGTGATGTTTGAGTGTCTGAAAACAACTGTCTCTATCTCTCTGCAGAATTGTTCAAAGGCTGGAGGACTGTTAACAGGTAACACCACGTAAGCTTGTGGTGTTTGCTTACTGATCTTGAAGAGGTATTTAAGTCTATGAGAGGAATATTGCTTAAATTGGAACTAATAGATATAGGCTAGCAGTTAAGAAGTGTATCTTGTCAGATTTAAATATTTCAATTGGTAAAAGTTAAGCTAATTAATTTGGAATTGTTAAACTGTATTGTTAAAGTAAAGTTGTTTTGATAAAAGCTTCCTAGTTTGACAAGAGGATCGCACCTGGAATGGAACACTTTATCCTCACACTAATGCCAAAATAAAAAAACAGTTGAGGTCTAATCTAATTCCATAACTTCATTCTAACTTCATTGCAGTTTTTGATCTGTCCCTAATACCATTTGGTCAGCTCTTTAAAAAATTAAATTAGTTTCATCAAGCATGACTTTTCCATTATGAATCCGTGCCAGCTCTCTCTAATCAGCTGAAACATTTTAAGCTGCCCATTCATATACTTCAGTAATTTCACAACAACAGGTGTTGGTAACGGTGTGTAATTTCCAGGCTTTCTTCTTTCACCTTTCTTAAATAGCAGAGTGACTTACAATTTTCCAATCTAAAGGGGAATGGTTCCTGAATCAAGAGATTTGAAAGATTATAGTTAGGGCTCACTTACTTCATGGGATGCAAACCATCTGATCCTGGGGATTTGTCACTATTCAGTGTTGTTACTTGCTTCGTTACTTTTTTAAAATTTTGGTTAGTCACTGCCCGATTCATTATTAGTTTCACTGGGGTATCCAGCATGCTGACTTTTTTCTCTACTGTAAATACTGGTGCAGAGTAATTAATTCAACATGTTCACCATTTCTTTATTTTGATCACCATTATCAGTTTTCAAGGAGCCTACATTGCTCCTGACCAATCTTCCTTTCCTAATATAATTGATTTTTTTTGGAGTTGATTTTGATATCCTTTGTAAATTTCTTCTCACATTCCCTTACTGTAATTCTTACTGTCTGCTTTATCACCCTTTGCTGTTCTTTGTACCTTTCACCATTTATTACTGATCTATACACTCTCCCGTGCAATAAGCAATAAAAGGTCACATCTTGCTGGAACAAAATTGCAGAATAAATGAACTTTTTTTTGCTTTGAAACTGCAACTGTGGGTATTATGTGTTTAAAATAAATACCATGAAATAGTGGCAAATTTCATCTGGCTTGGTGTCTTCTGAAAGGATTCTGTGTTGCATAAGTGTCTGGCACCGAACTGGAATGGATTCAATGTTATCTGATTTTAATTAATCGAAGTGTTCTTTATCCATGGGGTGTTTAAAAGTTTAAACAAATGAGTCATTAGTACATTAATAATATACGTGCTGAATTTTTTTGAACCACATGGTTGGTTGGTTTGTTTAGATGAAAGGCTTGCCTGAGAGGGAAGGGAAAAAGGAAACAGTTGCAGATCTTGACAGATCTAAGGTCATCTGTGATGATGTGATTGAGGAGGTAACCATTTATGGAAAAATCAAAGTGATCAGTGAAGGTGAGAAAGATGAGAATATTGACTGTTGTTGTAATGTATCCTACGATTATGTAGCTTGAAGAAGTCATTCTCTGAATTAATACATGAATAATTTTCACTGGGGAGACAATTCTCTTATCAAACCTCTCCCCAGTAAGATCCAGTCTTCAAAGTAATTCATTGGTTATAAAATATTCCGGGATATCCTGTGATCATAACAGGCACCACAGAAATACAAGTATTTGTTTCCTTGTTTTCATTCTCTTTATTTCATTGGCAGTAAAGACTTAACTCTCTCTGAGAGAACCTGTGGTTTGGACCAGTGAGACAGAAAGAGAATGCGACAGAAGAAACCATTCAGTCTATTTCTTTCACCAGTCCAGTTTTATCCAATGCTCAGGGCCAATTATCAGACAATCACTGGAAACCACACAGACTGTTCTGTAAAATCCGCAATTAAAACCTGATACAAACAGGCAAAAAAATCCAGAAACATCATTGCAAATATAGAAATTTATCTGTACAGAACTGCAAGAAGGGAGGGGGATTTTTTTACTGGTAAATATTACTGTACAATGCAAGGTGTGAGCAGTGTGTGAGCTACAAATATACGGCACAGTCCAGTCACGGTGTACATTGTACAACGAACAATGCCCCATGTACACTACAGTGAGTCACAGTCACAGGACAGAGTCATGCGATAAATAATATCCAATATTCCAAGGCATAGGATTCTCCTTTTATTATATATATAATATACATTTTATATATATATATTATATATAGAGAGAAAAATCCTTTACACTGGTTTTAAAGTTCAGTTTCAAGAATTCTTGGTGCATTCTTCTTTTAAGGGTAAAAACAGACTTTTTAAGGTTTTTTTGGTCCAATTTACTCTTGAAGAGTGAGGAATCAAGATTTGTGCTGACTGGAAACTCCTTTCCAGTAATCTAGAATATCATGCAAGTCCTCATCTGTTGCAAACTGTACTTTCTTCCTTAGCGCATAGCCTGCGGCAAGATATTCATCTTTCCTGTGCCATTTCTCATGAGGTTTGTATCGCTCCCAGACACCCTTGGAGGATTTGTTGGAGTATTCTGGGCTGGAGGCATAACTGACACTGTGATACTGCGGTGAGAACTGAGTGTAGGCCAGATTCCTCCTGGATCGAGATCGTGGAAGAGCTTCAAGGACACATGGGCTTGGACTCCTCACCTGTTTTCGCTCTCCATGGTGCAAGCCAGCGTAGAGGTGTGAGTGCTCGCTGTAGGGTTGCATTTGTCCTGTTTCTGATCTTACAATTCGACACGGGGTTCCAGTCAAGATGGCACTGCGTGTGGGAGATGTCCTTTCGATATATTTCGCCTCAGATTTGTATCTGGGACCAGCATAGATCTCAGAGCGCACTGACCTAGGGCTACGCATGGAACAGTTGGACGAGATG
This sequence comes from Carcharhinus amblyrhynchos, assembly GCF_965287045.1. Lineage (NCBI taxonomy): Eukaryota > Metazoa > Chordata > Chondrichthyes > Carcharhiniformes > Carcharhinidae > Carcharhinus > Carcharhinus amblyrhynchos. The sequence continues at coordinate 19,023,573 of NC_137341.1, read as the reverse complement.
CTGGGACATTTGGGTGCTGCATCCATACTGCTGTGTCTCTTCAATGGGTGGTAGCTTTCCCGGTAAATAGGGGATAGAAACCCAGATTTTCCTTGGGACTGTTCAGCAACCAGAAAGTCCTGGGACTCCACTGATGCCATGGTCCTAGCATTGGGACCTCGGAAAGAACTAGTCTCTGTCTGCAGAGCATCAATGCAGTTATTGATTATCAGATTCACTTGATCCACTTCTTTTGCTATGGTCGATATCTCAGCAGCAGAATCCTGGCTCTCCCCAAACATACTCTCGAGGATGTCTCTGTGATACGGATGTTCCCCTGTCCTCACATCCATATAATTCCCTCGACTGAGTTTCGGACTTTCGATCACCTCCTGGAGATTGTAATCTTCCAGATCTCCTGTTGATGGCAGGAAAGGCATCCTGGATGACATGATATCAGAGGGTGGGACGGGCTTCTGTGCCATTTGGGTGATGGTGATTGTCTCCAGCTCTGGGGCATATTTCAATTCAATTATAGTCTTCTTGGCATTTCCTGATTTCTTGTTCTTTACTTGTTCCTCCTTTTTTTTGCGCAGACAATAATAGATCACGCCCAAGATGATGACTATTCCAAAGAGGCAACCAAGAATGGTCATGATGTAATGAGTGGTATTGGAAGCGGCTGGCAATGGTTTTGCTTTGGTTTTAGCTCTTGTGGCAAATGTTACACAAGTTTGATTGTATCTCAGCGAATTATGAATGGAAGTCACACAATATGTATAGTTAGTGTGGGGAATTAATTCTTCAATTTTAATTTCCTCCTTTTCTGTGGCAAGGTTCTTTATATCTGTGTACATGCTGTTATTATATTGTACTAATATGTTTTCTTTCCTAATAGGGGATGGAATATGGACCATCAGTGTTGCTGTTGTGTAGCTGATCTCTTTTAACTTTATTACTGGTGTGTCATCAACCTTCATGAAGGGGGTCTGAAAAGATATCAATGGTGTAGATTCTTCACCTGATGGACAATCTTCAGCTTCACAGGGACTTTCTGGCACGGCAGTAGTTGAAGGTTTTTGTGTGAAGATGAACCTGGGATCAATCGAATAAATTTCTTCATTGCACATGGAGGCAAGCACACTCAACACATCCTTGGAACTGGTCTGGCCCTGGTTCAGCAAAAGATACCCAGCAAAATCTGAAGGAGATGTACATTGAGTCCGATCATAGCTCCTGGTGGTGTTGTTGAACTGCACCAGCCATTTCAGAAAGCCCAGCAAATCACAGGAGCAGTAAAATGGGTTGCCATAGAGTTCACAAGTTGTAAGCTTGCCGAGACCAAGGAAGGTAGAACTTTCCAATGTTTGTAACCGGTTCATGGACAGGTCAATGTTCATTACATTGGGACATTCCCAAAAGGAATTGGGACTCACCACCTCAATAAGGTTGGCCTGGAGATAGAGGTATTCCAGCCTACCCAGCCCCCGCAGGATTCCCTCGGTAATGTTCCGAAGCTTATTGAATCCCAGTTGCAAAACACGCAGGTTGTACTGTGCAGAAAAGGCACCATCCTCGATGTAGGAAATCTGATTTTTGGTCAGATTAAGTTCCGTCAGGTTGCCAAATCTGTTCAGTGAAGAATATTGGACACTTTTGATTTTGTTCTCATTCAGCCGGAGATCCACGATGGTGCTGTTGATGTGCTGAGGAATGGACTCATATGGGGGTTGGTTTTGGCTACAAATTGCCAGCCACACAAATCCTTTCTCCCCTTCAATAAGCCAGCAATCGCCATGAATTCCAGCAGCATTCATCAACAAGGCTAGAGAGACCCAGAGAGCAAGACTGTGCACAGCCATCCCCTTGTGCTCTCGGGGTTTGTGAGCAACGAGCTTTCAATAGCACCCACCTGCTCAACAAACAATGCTGAATTGTTCTCTGGTCTTTAAATCAAAACAGTACTTGAAAGTCTCGCTATCAAATTGAGGTGACGTTATTTTTTTGTCCAGGTAATTCGTGATACTCCCCTACTTCAGATTTCTTTATGTTCGCTTCTCTTTTAATTCCTTTGTAGTTCCAGGACATTTCTTTAGATAATTTCATCTGCTTTTCTGGAAAATAAGAACAGAAAAAAATGTAGTGAAGATGATCTGAAATAATTTATAATCAGGTTGCTTTGCTACTTTAGATTTCTTGCCAGGCAAACCAATCTGACTGCCTTTCAGCTGCTCATGTTCAGCACCAACAGGCTAGGATTTCCCATACTATTTTACCACTATGTTCACTTCCTGCTCCCCTTACTTTTCCAATGCTATCCACCTCATGTCTGAGGCAGAGGATTGGTCATAAAGAGGGTTTTTGATAGAGTAAATAAGGACAAGCTGTTTCCATTGGCATGATGGTCAGTATGTGGAGGTCATAGGCTTAAGGTAATTGGCAAAAGAACAAGAGGAATCTGATTAGGATTTTTAAAAATAAGTTGTTAGGATCTAGAATGCTGCACCTAAAAGGCTGGTGGAATTGGATTCAACAATAACTTTCAAAAGGAAACTGGAATATTTAAAATTAAAAAATGCAGGACATTGAGAAAAAGAAGAACGGATTGGGGCTAATAGCATAGCTGTCTCAAACAGCCTTCTGTGCTGTATCATTCTATGACTTTAATGTAACATTAACCTTGCTGTCTTTCTCAGATTCTCATATGCACTTTCAGTGTATTCTACTATTCCTTTGAGAAGGTCAAATCTATTTGGGATCAGTTTTAAAGTCTAGACCATGTAAGAGTGATGATGGCTCCTTTCTCTGAGGGGGACTGGAACTGTTAAACCTCATATGTTATTGTTCTTCACAAAGTGTGAAATTGCTCCCATTATTTATCTGTCATAAGGTGTCCAGCCATGTGTTCTTCATTGTTGAGTTGCCTTTGATGGATTCATACCATATACCACGTATCATTGAAGACTCTAGGTCTCTAGATAGACAGGTTAGAGAATCATAAAGGATAGACGGATGACATTTAGCCGATAGTGACTGTATTGGCCCTTTTAAAGAGCAATCCAAATAATCTCACACCATGTTTTCTCCTCATTTCTCAACAATTTCATCAAGTGTGAATCTTTTAGAAAGTAACTAATAAATCTGCTTTCATACCTTTCATAGCATTCCAGATCATTACAAGTTGCTGCATTTAAAAAACACTCTTGATTTTCTTCCTGGTTCTGTCTTAACATCTGTATTCACTGGTTACCTGCCCACCCACTCTGTATAACAACACGTGGACCTTCCTGTTAAAGGCAACATGTAGCTGGGTCTCATGCACCAGTTTAATCTCCAGTTTTTTCTAGAGTTGGGTTGATCTCTGCTTGGGTCCAAGTTGGTGTGCTTTAACTGGCCTCAATATCTTTGGACTGCTGAAGTGAAAGTTGCTCCTGCTGACAGTGTGGTGTGTGCCAAATGGCAATCATACTTTCAGCCATGTTAGGCCCTAAGATAAAAGCTAAATATCATGCACACTGGAAATCTGAAGTAAAAACAGAAAATGCTGTAAATGCTCAAAAGGTCAGGCAGCATCTGTAGAGGAAGGAACTGAGTTAATGAAAGATAACTCTTCTCTCTCTGCTGATGCTGCCTCTGCTGTTGAATATTTCTAACATTTTCTGTTTTGTTTTAGTTTAGCCCCAAATTATTATTTTGTCTGATTATGCTCTTGTGAAAGCATTTTGGGATGTTATATGAAACATTTAATGTAATAAAAGTATAAATTGCTGTTATTGAAGTCTATTGCATCCCATTTATCCTTGGCCCTGCATCCGCATGTCAGCAGACATAACTTCACAACGTTTGGGTCCTGCAGGACCTCGTAACTAAGAAACTTTTCCCCTCCTTAGTCTCTTCTGCCTCAGGCAATCCAGAGTCTTTTAAAACCCTATCTTGGTGTGATTTAATTACTACCTCCTTGATTTACCATGCCTATCTCTCTTACATCTATCAATCTCTTGCAACACTATGACATGGCCCATTGCTACAGTCATTATTTATTTTATTAGTTGTGATGTGGCAGTCCAGAAATCATCAATAACAGATAGTTAAGAATAAACCCAATAGATAATTCAGGATAAATCTCTTTACCTAGTGAGCTATTAGAATGTGGAACTCACTACCATATGGGGAATAGTCAAGGTAAATAGCAGAGATATGTTTCAGGACCACAGGGCAAAGAATCACAGTGCTGTTACAGCATAGACCATTTGGCCCATTAGGTCTGTGCTGGCTCACCTAGTGCCACACATCCGTATTCTCCTGATAACTTCGCACAGTCTTCCTTTTTAGATATTAAGCACAGATATGTGTATGAGGAAGAAAGGATTAGAATGATATGCTGAAGGATTAGATTAAGTAGTGTGGACATAAACTCACATTGAGCATAAACATCAGGATAGGTCAGCTCATCCTTATAAAATATTTCTGTGTAGTGTATTATGTAATTCTATGCATTAACTAATGGCACACAGCATTAAAAGGGAATAAAATTTCCCTTTAACCATACTTCTCACTGTAATGCTTGGCAACAGATTGTTTGTGCACCCAAACTACTTAAGTAATACAAGCCACCAGGAAGGATGTGAATGTGGAAAATAGTGCACAGAATGGGAAATTCACATGGCTCTGTACAAATATATTATAATAAATATATTATAATAAATATATTATATTATATTATATATATATTATAATATATTATATTATATAATAAATATATTATAATGTAATAAATATATTATATTGTAAATCAAAAACTTGGCTGTTTAGTTAATTTGTCGATCAGAAATCTATCAGACACTAAACTCCCTGCTTGCTGGCCCACAATATCCTATCAATTGACAGCCTGTTTACTTCTTTTCTAATTGTTGTTGGCATTGAAGTCAATGGAAGATTTGTTCAAAGATAATAGTGCCATCCTGGCAGTGCCAAGGTGGCAGAGTGCCTCAGGGGTGTGGATTAAAGGGGAGGGAGTGGAGGAGCTCTGCATTCTGCAACAGCGATGGCCTGGGTGGGGGTGGTGTGAGCTGCACACTCTGCAGCAGGGATTGGTTTGGAGGGTTTGGACAGTGATCGGTGGGCGGAGGCTTGGGGGATACAGGTGGCAACTGGCCAGGCCAGGTAGTGGATGTTTGGGCAGTGATTGATTGGGTCGGGACACTGATCGGCTAGGGAGGCCAGCGATCAAAGGAGATTACATGATATCTGGGGAGGGGGAGGTGTACACAACAGAGAGATCTGCACAAGCACAATTGCATACTTTGATGTAAGCAGCCAGCTTTCTTGTGAGCTTAGACACCACCCATCCCCCTGCTGATAGGAAGCAGATTGTGCATAATTTTTTGCACTGAGTGGGGCATTTTTAAATTTGCCAGAAAAACAGATCTGAAACTCTCCCATTTTCACACTCATCTGGCAATTAGAATTTCTTTGGTAAGATCATCCCCATTGGTTTTAAGGAGTGAACTTAACAAAAAAAAAGATTTAAGGAGGGAATTCTTGTTTAGACTCTAGGCAGCTGAAAGCATGGTCACCAATGGTGGAGTGATTAGAATGGGGGCAGCTCAAGAAAACATAATAGGAGCAGTGTAGAGATTTCAGAGGTTTGTCGGGCTAGAAGGATTGACAGCAGTAGGAAAAGACAAAGCTTTGGAGGGATTTGAAAACAAGGATGAGAATTTTAATATTTGAAGCATTGCTGGACCTTGTCACAACATAGGTCAACAAGCAGTTGGTGATAAATGAATGGGACGTGGTATATATTAAGACACGGGCAGCAGAATTCTCAAGTGACGTTAAGTTAATGAATACTGGCCTGGAGCCTGCTTTATAGTCAGGACTAGGGGTAGCAAAGTAATGGATAAGTGTTTCAGCAACAGATGAGTGGAGGCAAATCTGAAGTTGGGTTTTGGTGTATGTGGAAATTGGCAGTCTTGGAAAATTTTCTTCATGTTGTCTTCACTGGGATGCAACAGAACTTAGGGCACTTATTATTTAAAGAAGTTTTACATTGTAGAATGTCTACTTTTTTGATGTGCTCTTTAAAATATATATAGATAATTAAATCAAATTGATATCCCCTCTCAGAAACATTTCAAGTGCTTCAAATAGAGTGAATCACATCATATCTTGACCATAACAGGTCAACAGATTTAGCATTTCATCGAACACCATCTCCAACAATGCAGTGCTGAACAGTGCTTCTTCACTTGGAGGCTGAACTGTCAGCATGGAAACATCTGCTTAGCTTCTGGAAAGGGATCCGAAGCTTTAATATTCCAAATGGGAGAGGAAGGAATTGGGTCAGTAGTTCTGGGTTAAGGAGTGGGTAGAAAGTTAGGAATCCTGCTTCTAATAACACAACATTGGATAGTGCAAACATGGACATTATGGGCAGAATTTTACGGCCCCGTCATGCCCATTTTGCGGCAGGAAAAAGTCATAAAATCTGGCGTGATGCGACTAGTGGGAACGGTACCTGTTTTCGTGACCATTCCCATTTTACCAAGAAAAAAAATCGATGTGATCAAGACCACGCCCAAACTGGGCGAAACGTCAATTTGCATTTTTTTGCGTTCATCACAATGTAATTAGCGAGTTTCACTCCCAATCGTCCCAGCTCACTAGCCTTAATTACCTTGTTCGCTGCAGCCGGATCAGTCAAGAAAAGACCTCAAGTATAAAAATTGCATTCAGGTGCTTGAGCAGTGAGGGTGAATGAGGAGGTAAGTCTCTGCTTTGAAACTGCTTGGTGCTGCTTGAGGTGAGGTGGAGGGCGGGGGCGGGGGTGGGGGCGGGGGGGTCGTGGGGGTGGCGGGGAGGTGGGGGGTGGGGGGGAGGTTGTTTTGTGACAGCTATGTTGTGTTTTGGGTTGGGGAGGCCTTCAAGAGTGTGGGGGCTGGGGTGCTGCTGTTGTTCACAGAGTCCGATTTCAGCCTCTCAGCTCAGACCTGGATCAGAGCGCTGACTTCTGACCTTAGTGCTGATTCTGGGTCTTAGTGCAGGCAGCAGCAAGCACTGTTGCTGGTGGGGGATGGGCTGATACTCTCTACCTCAGGATTTGTCAAGGAGCATTATCTGTGGCCAGTACTGCAAGGATTCTGGGTGTGTGTTTGTGGGTGGGGGAAGGTGGGAACTGCAAGAGGTATGGGGAATGTGTTTTGCTTGGGGTCTGTGGGGGGGCAGTAAGGGGAGTGTGTGTTGCTTGGGGTCTGTGGGGGGTATGGGGTGTGTGTGTTACTTGGGGTCTGTGAGGGTTATGGGGAGTATGTGTTGCTTGGGGTCTGTGGGGGATATGGGGGGATGTGTGTTACTTGGATCTGTGGAGGTATGGGGACTGTATTACTTGGAGTCTGTGAGGGGGAATGGGGAGTGTGTGTTGCTTGGGGTCTGTGAGGGGGTATAGGGATGTGTGTTGCTGGAGGGCTGGGGGCTGGGATATCAGAAGTGTATGTTGCTGGGCTGGGGGTGAGTAGAGCTGTTTAATCTCTCCATCTGCCTCTTCCCTTCCCTAAATGCCACTTACCCTCTCTTCCAGATCGATGAAATGGCTTTTGCGATGCAACAGATTGATCTTTCTGTCCCGGTGACTGTGAAAGTGACAGCCACCTTAAACCTTTACCCCACCGGATCCTTCTAGACCACCAGTGGGAACCTTTGTGGCATCTCACAATCATCTATCCACAAGTATGTGAAGAAGGTCATGGATGCCCTGTATCCCTACGCTGGCCAGTATATTAAATTTGACCTGGACCAGGCCCAGCAAGAAGTCTGTGCTGCAAGATTCACAGCCATTGCGGGGATGTCTGATGTGCAGGGGGTTATAGACAGCCCCCGTCACCCTCAAGGCCCCGGTGAAGGATCCAGGAAGATTCATGAACAGAAAGGGTTTCCATTCAATAAATGTGCAATTACTGTGAGATCATCAGCTGAACATTACACATGTCTGCGCCAGACACCCCAGCAACGTGCATGACAACTTTATATAGAGGAGTTCCAATGTCCTGGAGGTCTTTGAGGACAGGGGTGCAGGGGTGGCTTGTGGAGGAAATGGGGTACCCGCTTCAGACTTGGTAGTAACGCCTGTGCAGACGCTTGAGACTGATGCAGAGACCGGATATAATGAGGCCCACGTTGCTAGCCGTTCAATAGTGGAGCGGTGAATAGAGCTCCTCAAAATGCAGTTCAGGTACCTGAAAAGCTCCAGCGGGGCCCTCCAATATAGCCCCCTGATATCGTCTTTCATTGTGGTCGTGTGCTGTGCCCTATACAACCTGGCGCAGCAGCAAGGAGACCTTTTGGAGGAGCGGGACATGGAGGCCAACCAGCTGAGCATTGTTGGGGAAGAAGCCATCCAGCAGCTGGAGGAGGAAGCGGAGGAGGAAGGGAAGACGACAACGAGGAGCAACATTGCCCTGGTGCTGGAGGACTGCGGCAACAAGGGTCAGGCATGCGAAGGAGGCCCTGACCACCACGTGCTTTTGTCATTGGAGGCCTGTGCTTCTGCACGTGGGTTACATTCACCCCCCCTCCACCTCCTCCCCCCACACAGGGGAGCCTACAATCTCCGGCAACATTGTAACATCAGTGATGGGCCTGGGCACGCTGTGTTAGCAAGTTTCTGCGGCAGGCGGGAGGGTGATGACGACTGGTCATGATGATGCCCTGGTGCAAACTAGTTTGACTCCTACCTCCACTTGCACATTGGCACCTGGGCCCAAGGCTGAATGGTGGGAAAAGGAGCACTAAACCCCCATGAGGAATCGCTCATGGGTTCTGGGGATGCCATGGCAGATACTGTAAGTCACTGCCAATGCATGCCACCTGTTGTAGCCAATGATTTATTTGAACGCCTTGATTTTCTCAATAGCAGTGCGTTGAGGGGCCTCCATCACTGGCACCAACATGCAGGGTCCCTCTGGCGACCGTCGGGGTAAGTACACTCCTGTTAGAAGCTAATCAGAGACAAATTAGTCACAGATGTGGGGTGAAATAACATCTATTGGTGCCAATAAAAATGCCTTCATAATAAGTACTAATATAACAAGTGAATGAGACTTTAAAGTGCCTAAATATTCTATCTAACTTGTGTTGCCCTTCACCCATGCCATCTTAGTGCCACTGCAATTTCTTAACTTTATGTGGTCTACCCCTGCATCTTAGTGTCTCCCCAGGATGTACATCAAAGGTGGAGGTGGCCAAGTGCATACCATGCCCCACGGCCTGCAACTGGCCACCTTGGCAATTGTCCTCTGGAGGGCCTGGACCTTGAGGACCCTGGTTGGCTTCCAGGTGTCTGGGACATATCCATGACACCCTCTTCATCCCACTGCCCCTGAGGTGCCCCAGTATCAGGAAGGAGGGAGTCAGAAGGTGTAGCCACAGCCACAATCTCCTGGGTGGAAGGCCTCGGCATGGGCTTGAGCCCTTCCTCCTTCCTTGGACTTCCTATGGTCCGTGAGTCACTCCATGGAATTGAGGTGCTTCTGCAGTGAGCTCCAGAAGTTCCGGCATCGCCTGGCCCTGCCAGTCCTGCAGGACGACCTGCATTCTTGCAATGGTGGCTGAGCATTCTGCAATGGCCCTCTGAGTTGGGACCACCTGTCAATGACAGCAGCAAGTGCTCTCTGAGACTGGGCCATGCTCTGTAGCCTCTCAGCCATGACCCTCTGTGACTGGGCCACGTCCTCAAAGGCTGCAGCCATAGCCTGCTGTGTCTCAACATCGGCCCACTGGATCTTCTGCAAGCTCTTGAACCTCTCAGCCATGGGCGGCAGAATCTTGAAAAGCCTGTTGAAGCCCTCAGCTGTGGCCTGTTCTGGCTTGGCCATGGCCCTCTGGGACTCAGCTGTGGTCTGCTGTGACTCGGCCATCGCTTGGAACCTGCCATTCATGGTGAGGATTTCCTGCCCAGACTTTCCACCGTGGACATCACTCTTGCAGTGTTGGCCTGGGAACCACGCAAGGCAGGTAACAGCTGGACTGCCTGAAAGGTTTGGGACTACTCCAAAAAGCCTCGCAATTGGTCCAGTGTTGCCGTCAGCCCCTCCTGCATTCCCTGGTTGTGTTTCTGTATCTCCAGCAGCTGAGGGAGAAGTGATCGCAGAGGCCCAGCACGTAGCCTTGGGCCAGCTGAGTCCTTGCCTCTGGCAGGCCCCTGTGTACCAGAGATCTCGGGCATTCCCTTCTCCACCTGATGTACATTAGCAGATGTGTTGTGCACACCAAAGAGTGACATAGATGACTTGCCACTAACTTGACTCACTGATGTGAGAGTCTCTGGGTTGGTAATTTGCGGGGTGGAGGCTGACACCAAACTGGTATCACCCTCAGAAGTCCCTTCATTGGCTTCCTCCATGGAAAATCTGAGCTGTCAGGAGCAGGATGGTTGGAAGCAGCCCTGGGGGCCACGATGCCAGATGATCCAGGGGCGTCGGGGTCCCTTCCTGCAACACAGGACACAAGGTTAAGTGCAAGGGATGGAGAGGAATCTGGGCTGCATGCAACTTACTTGACACTTCTCCATAAAGTAGAGGAATGGCAGGTGCTTACTTCTGTGCTCCAGCCCAACCATGCTGTCACTAATGATCTGCATCTCTTCCTCTCCTGCAAACTCCAGTGCCTGCTCCTCAAAGGGGGTGAGGACCTGAATCTTGGGTTCACCACCCCCTGTCTTCGCCCTCCCCGTCGGTTATGGGCTTTCTTCTCTTGTGGGGACAGAAGGATCCATGAAAAATCTGCTGGCACAAGCCCTGCAGGATATCGGAGGTGGCTCTCAGAGGGAAAGAACTGTGAAAGTCTTGGGGAAGGAGGAAGCTGTTGGGGAGTCAGAGGCTGGAAGCATGCAGGGTCTACACTGTCTGCCAGTCTGTCCAACCTTGGCGTTTTGATGGAATTTTCCCTTGTTAGGGCAGAGCAGCTGCAGGCAGTTTGGGCAAGTCACGCAGCCGTTAGAGCATTCCAGTGAATTTAATGCAGTTTGTCTCGTACCATGGAGGGGAAGCCAAGTCAGCACTTGCAGTTGTGCTGATGGAGCGTTGGGTGGGAGGGGGAGGATTTGTGCCGCTGTGATGATCGGGGGCAGAGGAGAGAGAGGGTCATATCAATCAGCCATCAGGCCAGGGGGATGATGAGGGGGCCATTTGCAAGGGGGTTCAGGGGTCAGTGGGTAAGGTGGTCAGTGATGTTGGGGGCATCCCTGATGTCTGTGGTGGGGAGGGGGAGGTGCTGTATCTAGCTTGGGAGGGTTCTGCCAGGAGAGCTGCTTTTTTTTAGCTTTTTCTGCAAATACAGTTTGTGGCTCCGATCTGAGCTGCAGGTTGTCTGGTGAATTAAGCCATGCCCACTGCCTCTAGAGGCTAGAAATGGTCTAGTCCACTTTTTCAAAAACTGAGCATATTAAATTCGGCATGAAAATTCACCCAAAAAATGGAGCAGGAACTCTCCTGTTTTCACGCTAGCTGGACACTGTGAAAAAATCTCGTAAAATTCTGCTCCATATACAGACAGGATTCCTCATTATTAGTAGATAGTCTTCTGTCATCCACAATGTTCACACATGAATAATTTCTGCTTGATTAAGGTATTGTAGGTTTTCTTACAAAACTATTCATGAGTCAGAGAAAAATAAATACTGGGATGATTCTACCGCAGAACAGATTAACCACATCCCTAAACTAAAAGTCAATTAGTATGTCACCCATAGGAAATCCAGCTGCCCTGCAGTGGTAATATTGCTGGGTGGCATTAATTGTATCAGAGTGGGACTCCCATCCCTTAGGGACAGGAAATCCCACCCTAGAAAACTAATGAGCTCCTGATTGTCAAGCAGCTCTGTCTCAGCAATGCCAGAGGAGTAGCCATCACTGCTGGGATTGCAAGCAGTTCCAAGGAAGAAGTGAAAATGTCTCCTGGACTTCAGATAAATCCAAGGATTTTGGCTTGCTATGGCTAGGAAATGGCAATGAGATGGGGAGGGGGGGTTTAGATTAGAGAAACTGGTGGGGGGGGGGGTCAAAGAGAAGGTACCATCCTGGGATTGGGTGCCCCTAATGGACACAGGGGATCTCCCAGAGGAGGTACATACCTTCCTGCTCACCAGCAGCCAGTCCAGTGAAAACTGCCAAGCTGTTTCCCATTGCCCCCACCTTCCCCGCAGACTGAAAAAATTGCACCAGAGATGGAATGAGGCTTTAAGTGGCAATCAATTGTCCACTTAAGGGCTTTAATAGGCCTAATGATGGGCTGGCTGCCTGATACATTACCTTTGCTAGGTCAGGTGTGGGCAGGAAAGCAGTGAACTTGCAAGCGGCTTTATTTTACATGCCCACCACCCCCCCCATTTCCCAACCTTCAAATGTGCCAGCAGTGGACTGTAAAATTCACCCCAATGTGAGTGGAGAATGCAGAGTTTATAAAATGTTGACGGAATATTATTATTGATAAATCTTAGATATAAATACAGCCATGACCTTGGTTTAATTTGCAATCATGGAGCATCCATCTCTCAGCCTTCGCTTTGCAATGTGTGAATGAAGATGGTAATGAGATGTAACACTGAATCAAAGTCAAAATTGTAAGGTTGGTGTAGGTCCTTGGAGTTGCACAGCTACCCTCCATGAGAATCTACTTAAACAAGTGTCATATGTGTCTGAGAAGCAGGTTTCTGTTAGCGGCTGCCAGTGTCTGAGTCTGCAGGGATATGCCCCGTCACATTTTAAATCTTTTATATAATGAGAAATTTAAATGAAGGAGGAATGTTCTAGTATATGCCAGCCTCTGAAATTGAAAAGATGCGGTAACTGAAAAACGTTTGCATTAGTTTGTGGCTTGTGAGAAGGAAAGCAAGAAATTGCAGTTATATTCATGTCCTTAGGACTTCCCAAAGCTCTTTACAGATAGTTGGGTACTTTTGCGATGCAATCACTGCTGTAACATATGAAACATGGCAGTCAATTTGCACACAGCAAAATCCCGCAAATAACAATGAGGTAAATCACCAGTTAATCTGTTTTAGTGATGAATATTGGAGAAATCACTTGCTCATCTTTAATTCGTGCCATAAAATCTTTCATGAACTGGGCTAAAAATTGTATCTCTGAAGAATCTCAGTGCGTAAATCTATTGGAACTATCACCTGGAATTTAAAGTGAAATATCTAGAGTAGGGCTTGAATCCAAGATCTTCTGAGAGATGAGACTGCTACCAACTGAGCCCAGACAGATGCTCGATAAAGGACAAAAAAGAAGTCTCTTTCTGTTCTGTTCTGAATTTGTGGAAAATAATGAGTTGGTGCAGGAGATGGAGCAATGAGCCTTGACTGCTATAGAATAAGCATTATAAAATGTAGCATTGTTGGAGCTTAGATGGAAGAAAACAGGATGCTGCGAGTCACAATGATCATATTAATAAAAAAAGAGTGAGCGTAAAAGAAAGAGAGGTTAAAGAATAGAGGAGAGAGAGATCAATCATCGACAGACAAACATTATCTTGTAACCTCTTCAAAATCAGGAGTGAAATTGTTTTTCCTGGCAGGCGGATCAATAATCAAGGGGCAATTTAGGACAATTTGGACAATTGCTAAAAGAAATAGATGGGGAACGAGGAGGAAGTATTTCATGCAGCAAGTTGTAATGATTTGAAATTCACTACCAGAGGGGTGGTGGAAGCAGTTTCAATAATAACTTTCAAAAGGAATTGCATAAATACTAAAAGGTAAAAGACATTGTAGGGTTATACAAAAAGAACAAAAGGTGGGGCAAATTGGCTATTCCTTTCAAAGGGTTGTCACTGCCAAATAACCTCTTTTAAAGAGTTAAATGAGACATGGTGGAGAGATTATTATATCCAGGAATAAGAACAAAATAGCGTGGATATTGGAAATCTGAAATATAAACAGAAAATGCTGGATAAACTCAGCAGGTCTGGCAGCACCTGTGGAGAGAGAAACAGAGATTAATGTTCCAAGTCTATATGACCCTTCTACAGAACTGAAGAGGGATAGAATGTAAAAAGTTATATTATGGGAGAGGCAGGGGGAGGAGGTGGGCAGAATAGAAAGATAGGGATAGGTTGGAGCAAAGGACAGCTTAAAAAAGGTGTCATGGACCTAAGACAAAGGGGCACGTTGATGGTGCCATTAAGGACTGATAAGTGCTAATAGTGGCAAAAGATAGGACAGCAGAACGTATGGGGTGAGGTTGTGCTGGGGCAAGCTGAGGGAACTGAAAACCAGAAAGCAAAAGGAGGGAGGGGCCCAGTTTCTCATTTCTGCTGCATCTGCTCCAATGATGACATCTTCAAAAACAACATTTTGCCCATGTCTGTCTTTTTCTTCCCACTGTGGTTGGTAGGGCTCTCAACCTGCAGCATTTCCTGCACCTCTGCTCTTAATCCTTTCTCCTCCCACCGAGGACCATGACAGGTCCTTACTTTTTGCTCCACCAAACCCTGAATTCAAAGGATCAATCTCTGACATTTCCGCCAACTCCAGCATGATGCCATCGCTGAACACATTTTCCCCTTGCTCTCCTGTCAGCATTCCATAGAGTTCACTTCCTCCATGACACCCAAGTCTACTCTTCTATTGGACCCAAACCTTCATCCCCTTCCCATTGAGCATTAATCTTTATTCTCCCATTAATACATTTTAATATAATTACCTTTTGCGACTATCAGCACTTTTCAGTCCTTAATAATACCATTAACATCCCCTTTGTCTCATGTCCATGACATCTTTAACAATCTGTCCTTTGTTCCAACCTATTCCTGTCCTTCAATTCAACCCCAACTCCTCCTCCCACCTCTCCCACAATATAATTCTTTACTTTTTACTCTTCTTGAGTTCTGTAGAAGGGTCATATGGATTTGAAACGTTAGCTCTGTTCTCGCTCTATAAATGCTGCCAGACCTTTCGAGTTTATCCAGAATTTATATTTTTATATCTTATCCAGGAATCCTGAGAATAACTCTGTAAGAATTTCAAAGTTCAAAAATATTCATCAGCTGATTCTTTAATAGTAAAATAACAGTATTATTTATGTCTAAGAGGAAATCTTACAAGTTAGATGGTCTCGGCAAATGTTCATTCAAAAGTATTAAATTATGATTTCATAAAAAAGAAAGTGTTTTCACAAGAGTATAGGCAGCTTTAACGGAACCCATTAAAACTAGAGGCATGCAAGGACATGACCAGAATGCCCATTCCTGACAGCTGAAACACTGGATATGATTAATGCAATGTCAATGCTGGTGGAGGTTCTATGGCAGAGCATATAAACTCAAATACAATTCAGTGAGCTGTGTGTGTAAATTTAATTAGACCACAAATGCATATTCATGACAATCTCAAATTGCAGACTGTAATATATGCACAAAATAAACACTTGCAGGCGACAGCTGATTACAAGTGTCTGTGTATGCCTGTTATACAATAGTGCATATGCTAGCTTTAGGCTAATTAACTATTTGCCCAGATTTGGCAGGATTTATTTATTTTATTATGTTATTCACACTACTCTTTAAGGTCCTGACTCGGGGATTTTCATGCAGCTTGTGTGTATGAACACGTGTATGAATGAGAATGTGTTGGGTTTAGACATCTAACCTAATGTTTATAGGCATTAATTCACATTGAGCTCTGTCTACTTCTAGAATGGCTTAATGCAATAGAGACCCCCCTCCCACCACCACCCCTACTTGCTCCCACCTCCACTCTACTCCCACTACACTCACTTGTCAATAACCCTTGGCAGGATTTAAATGAATAATGTTGTCACGGCAGAAGATGAGTGAGAATGATCACTGGATTGTCAAGTTGTCTCTCATTGTATCTGAGATAGCTTATTTGAAACCTATTCCATATCATCCATCCCTCATATCTTGTTACTGTAATCCCTTGAAAACTAGGGTTGAGCCCAAAAGCAACTTTGAGGTATGTTAACATTTTACAAAAACAAGCCTTGTATTCCCTGAATTGTAGGTGGTCAAGAGTAATCGAATTGAGGATTTGTGACTTCGAAATTTATAGGGTAGTAAGAGGGAAATCATTTCTGAGTCTAGGACAAGGGAAGCAGAGCCAGGCCATTCCAGATAGAAGCAAATGGTGGGAGAAGTGTGCAATTCTCTCCTACTAAAAATAGGTGATGCTATCTTAATTAATAATTTTAATTACATAATTAATAGCTGTCTGCCAGACAATTGTATAACAGATAGAGCTCCAAGGTTGGTGAATGAGTTAAGGCACAGATCAGCCATGAATTTCTTTAATAGGCTCAAGGGATAGAATGGCTTAACCTTATTCTTATGTTTAGAACTATTGGCATATGTTCACTTCTTAAAATTCTCAACCAAATGTTCAAATATTTTCACGTACCTGCCGCTTCCTATTTCTATAACCTCCCAAGCTGTACAATCATGCAAGATCTCTGCAGTCCTCCAATTTGGACCTTCTGCACTTCTCCAATTTGATCGTTTCACAATTGGCAGCCACGCCTTCAACTTCCAATACTCTAAATTCTGGAATTTCTCACTTAAACTTCTCTACCTCTGTCTCATTCTTGAAGACACTCCCTAAAATGTACCTCTTTGACCAAGCCTTTGATCACGTTCCAAATACCTTAGGTGGATCAATGTCATTTTTTTTTAAAGCAGCGTGGAATACTTTACTATGTTAAAAATGGTGGTACAGTGTTTAGCACTGCTGCCTCACAGCGCCAGGGACCCGTGTTTAATTCCCAGCTTGGGTGACTGTTTGGAGTCTGAACGTTCTCCCTGTGTCTATGTGAGTTTCCTCCGGGTGCTCCGGTTTCCTCCCACAGTCCAAAAGACATGTTGATTACGTGCATTGGCCATGCTAAATTCTCCCTCAGTGTACCCCAACAGGCGCCGGAGTATGAGGAGATTTTCACATAATTTCATTGCAGTGTTATGTAAGCCTGCTTGTGACATGATTAAATCATAAAATAGATGCTGTATAAACGAAAATGTTGTTATTTGTGGTGGTAATGTCTGAAATCGCAGAATATTGCAGTAGTCTGTGAATATATGCATTTTTCGACTATTTTCATGTGATATTACGGTGGTCTAACTTCAGGCAACTTAATTTGGCTGTCTGGGACATTACTGTGGTGTGTGGGATGCTAATCTGAATAATGTATGCATTATTATGATTGTCATTCATGTGGTAAAGTTGTGCGTTTCTTGAGTATTGTTGGAACTATACCAGTGGAACTAAGCAGAGGGCTAGCCATCACCCCCCTGACTTGTGCCTTGTAATAAGAGAGAATTTGGGAAGTCAGGAGATGAGTCAGTCTATGCTGTTTACCGGGACTCTGTTTTGTGGTTGACAGAACTGACTTCCAAAGACCTTTAGCCTGTGTTTGAGACATGTGGGATTGCCTTGCAAGCTCTGGTTTTGACAGTCACATGGACTGCAAGGAGAAACTGATGCTCAAGTTGTCCATGTACCATATTGCACCTTGAAGTTCTGCAAAGGACACAAACCTAATGATGCCCTTCAAAGGTCTGCTGCCTGTCAGATATTGTAAGAAGCACCATTCTGAACACAGCACGTCAATCGTGCTGTATCTTGTGCTTCTTTACACTTTTTCATTTGTAAAGAAACTTGCCCAAGAAGTTTTAGCTTGTACCTACTGGAGTGATGGCATGTTATATTCTGTTTCAGAAGGAATTAAAGAGTGATACACTTAGATTGGGGATTAATTATTAAACCTGAGTCCACTGCCTGTACATGGTGCATAATAAGATATAAATTGTGATTTATAAAGGACTCTGCTTATGGAGAATGTCTAAATTTTCCATGAGCAAATGATAAAATCGATTAAATATCACTCAAGGCACCACCAAGGATGTTTGAAATTTGAATCAATATAATCTGTCAAGTGTAAACGGTACAAAATCTGTGAAAGAGGAGGAGAGAGCTGAATTGGCTCAGTTTACAGTGGAGGAAAGCTGTAATATGAAGACTGGTGATAGAGGAAGGAAAGAAATGACACAAGATTTATAAAAGGATTTGGATTATTTTCAAACTTCAGTGAATGGAGGAGATAGCTTAAGGATGGAATGTCAAATTTTGGAATCTATAGAATCCCTACAGTGCAGAAGTAGGCTGTTTGGTCCATCAAGTATGCACTAACTCTCCAAAAGAGCAACTTACCAAAGCCCGCCCTATCCCTGTAACCCTGTGCTTCGTGGCTAATCCACCTAACCTATACATCTTTGGACATCAAGGAGCAATTTATCAGAGCCAATTTACATAACCTACACATCTTTGGACTGTGGGATGAAACTGGAACTCAGTGAGGAAATCCACACAGACGCAGGGAGAACATGCAAACTCACACAGACATTCACCCAAGGCTAGAATCTAACCCCTGATCCCTGGCGCTGTGAGGCAGCAGTACTAACCACTGTGCCACCATTCCATGATGGTCCTGTAAAGCAACTTGAGATGCTGTATTACATTATAGGTTCTATATAAATGCAAATTGTACATTGTTGGATCACTGTTCCCATTATTTAGGGGTATGGCACATGCTGCATTTAAATATATGGAATTGGGTTAATTATGATGTAATAAGATGGAGAATCCTTAGGAGAATGTAAGTGTAAACTTGAAATATTATTGAAAGCTCAGGGCTGTGGTTATTGACAGCCAGTGCTAGAAATGAAAAATATAGAGAGATTCTTGTTTGAGGGACAAAATGCCATGAGTTATGATGAATTGTAGGAACTACTGCAGAAAGTTTATTTTCTGGAAGTTGCTCCAGTTGATTTAAGGCCAAGGTTGCTTGACTACCAATCCAAGATTCTAATTCCGACACATAAGCAAAGTGAGCAGTTTTTTCCGACCTCCCAGGCTCCAGAGATTCTGTTGGTAGATGACCTGAGCTAGCTAGTGATTGGTGAGTCTGGTAATCTGGTGATTAGCTGATCCTTCATGAAGTGGAGACTAAACTACTGGCAAATTGGATGGATAGCATAGTGTTTACGTTATGGGATTAATGATCTGATGATCTACATTTAAATACGTCTTCACTTAGTAAGGCAACTCACCACCATCTTCTCAAGGACAATTAGGGATGAACAATAACTGTCAGTGATATCCACACCCTGTGAATGAATAATCACAGAAGCCAATTTACATAACCTCCACATTATGTAAATTGGTCAGTAAATACACTGCAACTTTGTGCTGGTCAGAGACCATGCTAGACACAGGCAGCGAGAGTAGGATTGCCAGGAAGTAAGGCTATTGAATATGGTACAGTTCTTACACTTGATCACTCAGAATGAATAACTACAGAGGATTTGCAGGAAAGGTTACACAGTAGTCCATTTGCATGCAGCTAGCACTCACAAACAACAACTAAATATTTCTATTTTTTACAAATATTGTTGAGATATAAATATCAAGGATATACATCCTTTTTGTAAATAGTTCTACAGGATCTTTTACATCCACATGGATAGCAGACAGGACCACAGTTCAAAGTTCAATTCAATGATAGCACCTTTGACAATGCTGCACTCCTCCAGTACAGCACAGTGGTGTCAGCATTAATTTTGTGCTCAATTTTCTGGAATGGAACTTCAACCTACAACCTTCTAATTTAGAGGCATAAATGGTAACCACTGACCCATAGCTAGCATCAAGCCAGAAAATATGATTGGGAAACTCATCTGTGGAACAGGATTAGCCATTAAACCTCCAAGCTATTCCACCTTTCAATTACATGGTGGCTGATCTGAACTTTGTTCTATATCGCTTGATAGTCTTGCCCAACAAAGATCATCAATCCCAGTCTGGAAGACTCTAACTGAGCCCCAGTACCCACACATTTTAGGGGGAAAGAGTTGCATGTTTCTGCTTTGTGTGAAAAATTGTTTCTTGATTTTGTTCTTGAATGGCCCAGGTTATGTCCCCTGTTCTTCATTTATTCACCACTGGTTATAATTTCTCCTTATCTACTCTAGACACAAGAATTCTTCATTAAGGTACCAAGTCTGGCACAGTTGTTAGTACTGCTGCCTCACAGCACCAGAAATCTGGGTTTGATTACCGGCTTGGGTTATTGTGTGAGGTTTGCACCTTCTCCCCATGTCTGTGTAGGTTTTCTCTGGATGCTCTGGTTTCTTCCCACAGTCCAAAAAACGTGCTGGTCATGCTAAATTCTCCCTCAGTGTACCCGAACAAGTGCCAGAGTATGGCAACTAGGGGATTTTCACAGTACTTCACTGCAGTGTTAATGTAAGCCTACTTGTGGCACTAATAAATAAACTTACGTCATTAACCAGAAAAAATAACTGTTTCTGTCTACACAGACTTCATTTTCTCTTTTTTAGGCACCTTCTGCTTTGATCTCACATTTCCAGCATCTGCAAGGAAGATTGTTTTTACTGAAACCACCTTTCAATTCCAGACTTAATTAATTGAATTTAACTTCCACCATCTACTACTGTGGAATTTGAACACATTCTCCCTGGGCATTAGCCTGGACTTCCAGTATGATGATATTACCACAATGCCACCATCTCCCCAAACCCATATGATATAGGAAGACACAGCAGCCATGAGATGATTATAGTGTTGGTCAAATGCCAAGAGGAGCTTGCTGCACTATGTATAATAATACTGTGGTGTGGTATTCAATCGTTCAATGTTTTATTGTGTGTTTGTTGACTATTCTCTGTACTGTTAGTCATTATGTGTGGTGTGAGTGAAACAAAAACTAGAATGAGAATCAACTAGATGCATGAGAGAGCAGACATTTTAAAAGCACTGTAAATAAAGCTCCTGTGAATAAAGGATCTGGTGTGTCTTCTTTGCATCTTGCCAACATCTAAAACGCCAACAGTAGCACCTTTCCTTCCTTTGCTGGGAGATTCACCCAGCCATAAGAATGATGAATTTCAGGACTCAAGGCCTGCTTGCTTGCCAAACGGCTAGACAATCTAGATGTTATTGCCACCTACAAGAAGACAATACTTGTTCCTTGCCTTGGAGTTGAAAGACTGCAAATACTCAAGCAAATCACTCAAGAAGACACATCTTGGTCTGATAAAGTGGCAAGTATTCTTGAAATATAGCTCAGGCCAAAGAAAAGTATGATGATAAGATGGTATGTTTGGCGAGAACTGCGAGAGAGCCCATCATGCTCAGATACCTTCAAAAATGTGCCAAATTAGGGAGGCGACCATTGATTCGCAACGCTTGAGGAAAAAGTGTAATTCATACTCAAAGTGGAACCATTTCATAAAGCTGGTTCATCAAAAAAGAGTCTCATCCTGAGAGTGAAGTATGATGAGTGTTTTACATCACAGACAGTAAAGGCACCAGGTTATTTAAAGGAGTGCTTTGTCAAGATTGCAGACATTACGTTTGCTTCTCATTGATGTTGGCATGAAAGTATTTATATTGAATGACAAACCTACCAGTATTTTCTACAACTTCCTCCAACTTCTGTGACACTCTTCAAACTTACAATGACTATCATTCTGGTTTTGGAAATTATCACAGTGCCTGTTTGCTACAAAAACATCAGCTGGGATAGATTTACATTTTATGTAGTCAAAGACAGATGCTTTATGGGAATAAATATTTTAAATAAGCTTGTCTTCAAATCAGAAGACTCCACCAGAGCATGCACCAACATGATGAAAGACACAGGATATACACAATGGTATCCTTCCTTATTTATCAGATATGGGGAGATTAAGGAGTACTGTCATGCTCCTCGCATCTCACTTTTGGCAGTTTCACAAAATTTGAGATGGTTGCAATTTGTGCCAAAGTCACGGGACTTGAAATGACTTGAAGCAAATGGAATCATTAGGTGAGCTGATTCATCCCCTTGAATATCGAACGTAGTCATTGCATGAAGTAAAAAACTAGGAAATTAGACAATGTGTCAATCTTAAGGTGATCAACAAAGCAGTCGCTGCAGACAAGGATTCACTTCCCATAATTCAAAAACTATCAGCAGCATGTCATGACACAACAGTCTTCCAGAAGCTTGACATGCAATGGGACTTCAGATGTCACTAGGAAAGCAAAACTAATATCTGACAACATTGTTACTCACAAAGGTGTTTCAGTACTGCGGAAGGTTTTCTGGACTAGGTTCAGCACCTCGCTCATTCCAGAAGATTATTCAGTTTTGTCAGACATTGAGGGATTGCTCAACCTACTCAATGATGTCGTTCTCCATGGAAGGGCCAAAATAGAACATGATCAGCGATAATCAGCGGTACTCATTCGATTGAAACAGCACAACTTGAAATTTAACAAGAACAAATGCACATTTGGAACATACAAAATTGTCTTTCTAGGATGCAGAATGACAGCAGCTGGAGTGAAACCTAAATTTTTAGCTTTTATTTAGGGGAGGTGGGTCATTGGGTCATAGGAGGCTACCTTACCAAATAAATTCTAAGTGCCGAAGCGTGAAAACAGGAGAGAATCACACCCATTTTTTGGGCGAGTTCCCAAACATTATCAGGCATTGCACCCCCCACCTCCCAGACTGTGCCCCCCAATCGTGCCCCCTGATCATGGCACCCCATCATGAATCCCCTGATCCCTGCCCCAATTTCCACCCCTCCTTCCCCCAGTTGATCACCACCCCCGAAAGTGCTCCTCTCCCATAGCCAATCACTGCCCCTCCCTCACAGCCGATCACTACTCCTGACTCTACCCCCCCCAACTCACCAGTTTCCACCCCGGCTGATTGTTGTCCCAGTGATCCCTGATGCAGAGTACGCAGCCCACATGCCCTGCCTCCCCTCCACGTCCTGTCCCCTTCAAGCCATGCCATTTGCCTTAAGCCCCACCCCTTATCACTGCCCAGTGCCTGGTAGACACCACCAGAGTGCCAAGTGGGCAATACCAGGGTGCCCAATAGATAGTGCCAGGGTGTAAGGCTGACAGTGCCTGTCCGTGCCTCCAACCACTTGGTGGTGGGGGGGGGGGGGGGGGGGGGTGGTGCCTCAATGGCCTTCGTTCCCACAGGCGAGGCCATTATTTGAGTATAGGGATAGGGATGTTTTGCTGCAATTGTATAGTATGTTGGAGGGGCCACATCTGGAATATTGTGTGCAGTTTTGCTGTCCTTATCTGAGGAAGGATATCCTTGCTATAGCAGGAGTACAGCGATGGTTTACCAGGCTTGATCAATTGGGGCAATGGGCTGACAAATGGCAGATGGAGTTTAATTTAGACAAATGTGAGGTGATGCATTTTGGTAGATTGAACAAGGGCAGGACGTACTCAGTTAATGGTAGGGTGTCGGGGAGAGTTACAGAACAAAGAGATCTAGGGGTATATGTTCATAGCTCCTTGAAGGTGGACAGAGTGGTGAAGGCATTTGGCATGCTTGGTTTTCACCAGTCAAAACACTGAATACAGGAGTTGGAATGTCTTGTCGAAGTTGTAAAAGACATTGGTAAGGCCTGACTTGGAATACTGTGTGCAATTCTGGTCACCCTATTTTAGAAAGGATATTATTAAATTAGAAAAATTGCAGAAAAGATTTACTAGGATGCTATTGGGACTTAATGGATTGAGTTATAAGGAGAGGCTGGATAGACTGGGACTTTTTTCTCTGGAGCATAGGGGGCTGAGGGGTGATTTTATAGAGGTCTATAAGATAATGAGGGGCACAGATCAGCTAGACAGTCAATATCTTTTCCCAAAGGTAGGGGAGTATAAAACTAGAGGGCTTGGGTTTAAGTGAGAGGGGAGAGGTATAAAAGTGTCCAGAGGGGCAAATTTTTCACACAAAGGGTGGTGAGTGTCTGGAACAAGCTGCCAGAGGTAGTAGTAGAAGCGAGTACAATTTTGTCTTTTAAAAAGCATTTAGAGAGTTACATGGGTACAATGGGTATAGAGGGATATGGGCCAAAAGCGGGCAATTGGGATTAGTTTAGGGGTTTTAAAAAAGGAAGGGTGGCATGGACAAGTTGGGCCGAAGGACCTGTTTCCGTGTGTAAACCTCTATGACGCTATGGCTGATTCCTGGATGGCAGGTCTGTTATATGAGGAGAGACTAAGTCAGTTAGGATTATATTCACTGGAGTTTAGAAGCTCATAGAAACTTATAAAATTCTAACAGGGTTAGACAGGGTACACTCAGAAAAAATGTTCCCAATGGTGAGGGAGTCCAGAACTAGTTTGAGGATAAGGGGTAAACCTTTTTGAACTGAAGTGAAGAGAAATTTCTTCACCCAGAGGGTGGTGAATGTGTAGAATGCACTACCACTGAATGTAGTTGAGGCCAAAACATTATTTGATTTCAAGAAGAAATTAGATATAGCTCTTGGGGCTAAAGGGATCAAGGGATATGGGAGGAAGGGGGAATCAAGATATTGAATTTGATGATCAGTCATAATCAAGGTGAATGGCAGAGCAGGCTCAAAGGACCGAATGGCCTACTTCTGCTTCTAGTTTCTATGTTTCGATCAGTCAGGTCCCCGTTACTGGGGACCATATGTGATTCTCGCCAGTGAGGACCTTCACCACCGAGGTCATTAAGGCAAGTGAGCCTGGACGATTGCATCCCAGACTCACTAATAATCTTTCAATCATTTCATCAATATTAAAATCAGCGTCGTGCCTTTCCTGGGAGAAACCGGGCACGAATCCAGTTTTTTGCCTGTCACGCAATCTTCCCAGCTCACCACAGTGAGCGACTGGCATAATGAACTGTTCAGATCGCCCTCAGCAGAGAAAGAAGTTTTATAGCACAAAAAAAGCCTTTTGGTTCATCATGTCTATGTTGGCCATCAAGCATCTATCTGTACAAAATTATGAGGGGAAGAGATAGAGTAGACAGGATAAAATCGTTTCCCATGGTGGGGAATTCTAGAACCAGGGGACATAGATTCAAGATCTGTGAGGGTGTGGAGGGGACATGAGGAAGAACTTTTTATGCAAAGGGTATTGGTATTCGAAATTCACTGCCCAAGCTGGTGGTGGACTTAGAGACCCTAAGCACTTTTAAAAAGTACCCGGATCTGCACCTTAAGTGCTGTTGGCGACAGTGCTACATGGGCCGGTGCAGGAAGGTGGGATTAGAAAGGGCACTTGCGTGTCTTTGAGCTGGCATGGACAAGATTTGAAAAATAGCCTCCTCCTGAGCTGTAATTTTACTATGGGTCTATCCTAATCCAATTTTCTCAAATGAGATTTCAAGTGCTCATCTAAATGCTTCTTAAATGTTGTTAGGTTCCAGCCTCTACACGATTTCAGGCAATGAGTTCCAGATTCCCGGTATTTTCTGCATGAAAAGATTTTTCCTCAAACCTTGAAATCTTCTGCTCCTTATCTTAAATCTATGCCTCTGGTTATTAATCCCTCTACTTAAAGGGAAAACTTTTTTCCTATCTACCCTATTTATGTCCTTCATAATTTCACACACCTCAATCAAGTTCCCCCTCAGCTTTCTCTGCGCCAAGGAAAACAACCCTAGCCTAACTAGCCTTTCTTCAAAGCTGAAACACTATTCTAAAGTTTTCCTCCTTGCCATTTACCACGCAGTAAGTTTTTATTCATCTGTGAACTTACTGATCATATCGCCAACATTCACGTCCAGATCATTAATGTCCACAACAAACTGCAAAGGACCAACACCGATTCCTGAGGGATACCACTGCATACAGGCTTCCAGTCACAAAAACAACCTTTGACCATCACTCTCTGCCTCCTGCCACTGTGTTGTTGGCAAGGCCAGCATTTGTTGACCACTCTGATTTCTCTTGAACTGAGTGGCTTGCTAGGCCTTTTAAGATGGCTGTTAAAAGTCAATCATATTGCTGTGGGTCTGGAGTCACATAGGCCAGACTAGGTAAGGATAGTAGATTTCCTACCCTAAAGGGTATTTGAGAACCATTTGCGTTTTTGCAACAAACAATGATAGTTTCATGGTCATCTTCACTGAGACTGACTTCATATTCCAGATTTTATTAATTGAATTTAAATTCTAACTGATGCTATGAGAAGATTTGAACTTACGTACCCAAGCATTAGCCTAGGCCTCTGGATTACTAGTTTAACGACTTAAGCACTATGCCATCATCTCTCCATGATATGACAACATCAAAGTCATTCACATGCTCACAATGCCTTCTAACATGAAAAATTTGGCATAGCACTACCAACTTTTATCACAAATTCGTTCCTACATATGCAAAGATAGTAGAGCTTCTCAAAAGCTATGGCACAAGGCTGCAAAATGGGACTGGACAATCCTACAGCAAACAGCTGTAGGATTGTATCTCTGTCAGTCTTTATGTATTTCAACCCACATGCTGAAATGTATGTCACAACAGACATCTCCAGAAATGCAATTAGAGCCGCTGTCTTACCAGTACATTGAAGGAAATGAACAACCAATTGCTTATGGCTCATTTCTGTCCTCAGGAACTGATATTCTACTGGGGAATGGGAAGCACTAGTCTGCATCTACACTTTTGAATGGTGGCACATATATCTCTATAATAGTGTTCCACTCTACGTACCAATCATCAAATACTGACTACATTGTTCACTACGTCAGGATCTGATTATTGACCTCCACACATCTACAGATGTTCAGCTCATCTTCATCATTACAATTTTGAGGTCAAGTATCTCGCAAGTTTATGCTGACATAGTTAGCTACACTACCATCGCAGATAGATTCAGTACGAGTAAAATTATTTGCAAAATTGAAGACGACGTGTCATGGTGATTGCACAAGCGCCCATGAATTTTGCTAAGTGAGAAAATCCAAAGATGGAATTGGTGACAGATAGCATATTGCAGAAAGTAAGCCAGTACCTAAAAATTGAGTGGTTTCGGGAAATGGAAGGATAATAGATCCTATACTACAGAGTACGCAATGAACTGACATTGTTTGATGACAACTGTATTGTAAGTGGTTATCCTGAAAGTTCTTATGCATTGTGTATGTCAGCTTGCCCATGAAGGATATCAAGGTGCTGTTAAGATGAAACAACAATCATGTGAAATAATCTGGTGGCCACCAATAGACTGCTGCAGAGAAGAGTTCATTAGAAACTGCATAGCATGTATACTCTGTGAAAAGTCTATTAAACCATGTCCTGCACCTCCACAACTGGCCTCATGGCCAACAAAACCATGGCAACAATTCCCAAGTAGATGTTTTTGGAAAAGTGCAAATTGCCCTCGCAATCAAAATTTTTGCTTGTTGTTCATGATCCACATAGTAAATGGCTGGAAACTGCTACACCAAATTCCACAACCACCACTTCAGGCATTAACATTTTAGAAAATTTATAAAATGGCATTTGCTGGAGACTGTCATTATAGAGAGCACCACAGTTTGTTTCCAGTCAGCTTACAGAGATCCTTCAAGATACGGAATTCACCACCTCTTGACATTGTGATACAACCTGAAATGGTGTTGAACAATTCAGGGGTGATCAAGAACAATCTGAGAGCTAACATGTCAGAAGGAAAAACATTTGAACAATTCTTTTGGTACATATCAATCTATACTAGACTCTGACTGGTAGGACACTGGCCAAACTTATGACTGGTCGTAACTTGTGTGTGCCGCTGACCATTCTTAAGCTGTCTTTACTATGGCAGATCGAAAGTGGAAGAAATCACAAAGAAACGTGGTAAAGCAAAACCTGCTTTAATAAGCTAACAGGTATAAGGGAAGCACAACTTGAAGTTGGAAATTGGGTCCATGTCAAACAACCAAATCACGACCACAAGCTTGAATCATTTGTCTCATGCCCAAGGCAGATCAAATGTTGTTTGGGAACAATGCTTATCTCTTGGGTATGATGTGGAGATGCTAGCGTTGGACTGGGGTAAACACAGTAAGAAGTCTCACAACACCAGGTTAAAGTCCAACAGGTTTATTTGGTAGCAAAATCCACTAGCTTTTTGGTGCGCTGCTCCTTCATCAGGTGAGTGGGAGTTCTGTTCACAAACAGGGCATATAAAGACACAATCTCAATTTACAAAATAATGTTTTTTATTTTGTAACATTATTTTGTCAATTGAATTTGTGTCTTTATATGTCCTGTTTGTGGACAGAACTCCCACTTACCTGATAAAGGAGCAGCATTCTTAAAGCTAGTGGCTTGTGCTACCAAATAAACCTGTTGGACTTTAACATGGTGTTGTGAGACTTTTTACTCTCTCTTGGGCGACAGTGCAGAGTGGAATGTGAAATGCTTGATAGAGAGCAGACTAAGATTTCAAGGACAGTGATTATGATGCTACATTTCCTTTTCCAATAAGTGACTGTGATGTTGATCACCTGCCTCAGCAAATTGATCATGCAGAACCACAGCCTCAAGTTTGTAGATCATCAGCGACCTTCATATCTCGAAGATCTTTCCTGTATTTAGAGAAAATAGACACAATGTACTCTAAGAAATTACCTATATGTTTGTTCTTTAGGATAGTTGAATTTAAAGTAAAGGGCTGGATTTTATTTCCCCAGCAAGAGTATTTTCAATAGTGGTACACATAAAATACAAGGCTGCCCAATCCAACACTATCCTGCCCATCCCCCAGCTGTCCCCCATGATACGATATGAGGACAGATGCTGAAATTAGCAGCCTGTCTGCCATAATTAAACAAATGATTGCAAGTCAATTGACCTTGAAACCAAGCCAATTGACCAGAATATTACACAGCCTTTCTCAGGCAGTTGGCTTGATAATACAGTTGGCGTGGGGCAGCGGGGGAAGTGGACAGTTTGTTTTTTGAGGCCAAGTTGGAAAAAGATGGGAAGAAGGAGGGTACATCATTTGGAGGTATGCCTTGTGAGCATCAGAGGATACCGACCCACTCACCACAAGATGTCAACCCCCTTTTATTCCTTGCCACCTTCCATCCAAAGCCTGGCCTTACTACCCCCTCCTAGGATCCCTCCCCACCCTAATAACCCAGGACTTATCTGGCTCCAGCAGCTATTAATGTTCCTGCTTCTCAATGCAGTCCTGGCCGAGATTTGTGACTAACAGGACGGCTAGAGCTGCTGGCCAATTGGGCCGCCAGTCTGCTGAGGGGGCGGATGGTTCATTGTGAAGCTTATTTAGCCCCTCCCAGCAGTGCATTATTGCTGCATAGCAAACTTAATTTTTAAATTCATTTTACAGGATGTGGACATCACTGACTGAACATAAGAACATAAGAAATAGGAGCAGGAGTAGGCCATCTAGCCCTTCGAGCCTGCCCCGCCATTCAATAAGATCATGGCTGATCTGTCGTGGCTCAGTTCCACATTCCCGCCCTCTCCCCATAACCCTTAATCCCCTCGCTTATCAAAAACCCATCAACCCGCGTCTTAAAAATATTTAGCGAGGTAGCCTCCACCACTTCAACGGGCAGAGAATTCCAGAGATTCACCACCCTTTGAGTGAAGAAGTTCCTCCTCAACTCCGTTCTAAACCGTCCCCCCTTTATCTTGAGGCTGTGCCCCCTAGTCCTACTATCCTTTCTGAGCGGGAAGAGTCTCTCCACCTCTATCCTATCCATCCCATTCATCATCTTATACGTCTCAATGAGATCTCCCCTCATTCTTCTAAACTCTAACGAGTACAAGCCTAGTTTATTCAGCCTCTCCTCATAGCTCAACTCCCTCAACTCTGGTATCAGCCTAGTAAACCTCCTCTGCACTCCCTCCAAGGCCAAAATATCCTTGCGTAAGTACGGCGCCCAAAACTGCACACAGTGACTGGGTCAGCATTTATTGTCCATCCCTAATTGCCCTCCATTTCAGAGGGCCTTTCAGAGTTAACCACATTGCTGTGTCTCTGAAGTCACGTGTAAGCCAGATGAGATAAGGATGGCAGATTTCCTTCCCTATAGGACATTAGTGAACCAGATGGGTTTTTCCAACAATCGACAATGGTTTCATGGTCATCATTAGACTTTTAATTCCAGATTTGTACTAAATTCAAATTTCACCATCTGCCATGGTGGGATTTGAACCCAAGTCCCTAGAATCTAGTCTAGTAACAATACCACTAAGCCACCACATCACCTCAATAGGTCTGTGGGCCTGCTGGCCGACTTTCCTTTCAGGTGCATGTGTGAAATACTGCCCAAGGTCTTTTAGTTTTACAAAGGCAAATGACGCAGTATTCAATTATGCAACTGTCAATTTTTGATTCATGTGTCTTCTAACGGTTCTCTGTGCTGTTAGTCAAGCCAGGGTGTGGTTACAGAATAAAACAAGAATTGAACCTAGAAGCAGATATACGTATACGAGAACAGATTACTATGGATAAAGCTCCTGTGCACACACAATTAAGTCTGCATATCACTGAGTCATATACTACAACAGCGGAGCCTTGGAACATCTAACTGTAAAGGCAGAAAGATCTCATCCAAAGGACTGCACCTTTGATAGAACAATGCTGGCATGAAGCTTGAACCTATAACTTGTTGACGTAGCGGCCAGACTGCTATCTGCTAACCTGACACATATTTGGCAGGCTATCTCCTGGCAGCCTGGTAAAGATAACATCAGTAGAGGGCAGTGAGAGCATGTTGGCCTCTCAACAGGGCTAGGGGCACCAAGAGATGGAGACAGAAAGAAATGAGATGTGACAGATCCGTAATTAGGAAAGATAACAAGAAAATGAACAGATAAATAGCTGGGATGAGTCAAAAATGCACAAATAGGGACAAACTGTTTGTGGTTTAAATAAACATTTTGTTGTTTGCTTGAATGCAATCTCAAACATTTTGGAGCGGTTCTCAGAGCCCGCTGCACTGCTAGGCCAGTGCAGCAGGCTGGGAGGCATAAGCGGAGGCTGTTTAGCAAGCTCCCCGCTGGGCGCCATGGCCTTGGCGCACCTGCAGCTGCCAGATTTCTGGCGTCGTCAGCTCTGCACCTGGAACTGGTGTGGAGCTGATTAAAATATTTACATTCATATTTGAATAACATTAGCGGGCTTGGTACTGAAATCTCCTGGCCCACTAGCCTCTCCCTCACAATGGCCAGGAGTGGTTCATTCCAGCGAGGTTTACAACAGCTCCCCTTTAAGGGGGAGCTGATGGCCTGACTCCGCTGGAGTGAAGGGAGGCCAGGGAGGCCCTCGCAGGAGGTCGGAGGGTAGGGAGGGTGTCCCCTGGGCATTTCCAGCCTGGCCCCCTGGCACTGCGCAAGTGGCACCTTGGCAGTGTCCACTGGGCATCGGGCTGTGCCAAGGGGGTGAGGTCAGAGGGGGTGAGGCCTATTGGGACAGGGCCTTTGGGGGAGCAATTGGTGGGGGTGGGGAGGGTCCTGCTGCCACTCTGCATTTACGATTGTAGGCAGAGGGAGATGGACAGTGATCGGGGCTGGCCATGTGGATGGTCGGAGTTGTGGGGGAGTGGGAGTGGGGTTGCTGTGCTGCCGGTGGTAGTGGGGGGGAAATCATAAGATCGGGACTGCTGGAATGGGGGGGAGGAGGGGAGATCAAGGCGGGCTGGTAGGGGGGCTGGGAGTGGGGGGTGGGGGTGGGAGTGGTGGGGGGGGGGGGGGGGGAGTGGGGAGGAGGAGGATTGGTGCGGAGATGTCCAGAGGGCCAGTGATCGGGAGGGTGGGGGGATCGGAGGGGCAGCATTGCAGGGTTGAGGGGCTAGCCAGCAGTCGAGTTAGCCAGTGATTGGGAGGCTGGCAATGGGGAGGGCCACTGCACATTTGCTGATCTCCGCTCTGACAGGTCAGCGCATGCTCAGTGACCCACTATGCTGCCAGCCGCTCCAGTGGGAAGAGACCCCGCTCTCTGATTTTCAATGCGAATCTCGTTAGTGCATTGTGCAGTGCTCAAAATGTGGGAGATTCATTTTGAAAATCCCTCTGAAGAAACCAGCAGGGTTTACTCTAGTTTTTACACAAATATGGTATTTAGAATTTTTTGGGAGAACTTGAAGAGTCTAGTTATGTTTATATAAATAATGAAATATGAAGTTTCTAGTGACATTAACTTGAGTGTTCTAAATGCACAGTTTAATAAGGTCTACGTAAAAAGTTCATTAACAAATATACTAAATGTA
The DNA here is from genome assembly GCF_965287045.1 of Carcharhinus amblyrhynchos. Taxonomy (NCBI): domain Eukaryota; kingdom Metazoa; phylum Chordata; class Chondrichthyes; order Carcharhiniformes; family Carcharhinidae; genus Carcharhinus; species Carcharhinus amblyrhynchos. The sequence goes on along the minus strand of NC_137341.1, from coordinate 18,991,498 downwards.
TTTAACAGCCTTTGCTAATATAGGCATGTGCACAATCTATTGTACTGAAGACCAGCTACAGATTTGAATATCAAGTATGAAATGAAAGACAATTTTACAGTTTTTTTTGCCCTTTCTGATTTTTCACTCCCCATCTTCATAGGAATCACTTTTGGTTCCAAGAGTACCACAAGCAGCAGCCAACGTTCAGCTGTAGCTCAGGGGATAGTTCTCTTCCTTTTGAGTCAGGAAAATGTGGAGTTGCCTCAAGCCCCACTCTTGAACAGACACAACACTAGGAACAATCTTACATAAAATATTCGAAGTGCCGAATGAATGAGTAAACGGGATTTTTATGGCAAGCTGCGAATCACAATCTTATGGCACTCAATGCAAAATAAGAGCCAGGAATCAATCCTTGCCGAGTATGAATGGCGTCTAAGCTTGCCAATGAAGCTGGCTCTTGGAACACCTCTGAGCAGGCATCCCCATCTCCCAGTGAATTGAGAGATCTCCTGCCACTGCACTCCTCATGACCCCCCCAACTCACCTCACGGACATCACTATTTTCTGTACTAGTCTCTCCCCCCACCACAGAAATCAGGACAGATCCTGCCAATTACTCCCTATGCCCATCCCTTCCCCACCCTCTTCCCATGCCGATCACGCCCTATGTGGATCCATCCCCCACCCCCGCCGATTACCACCCGTGCAAACTTCCCCTTCCCTCCCCGATCTCAACATGCTATGCTAAACATGTCGTAAATATTTAAATCGACTTTGCGCCCTCCGCCGACAGAAAAGGGCTGGCAAGATCCGGGGAAGTGAGAAACCAGGCATGAACCTGATTTTTCGCGTCTCACCCTATCTTACCACCTCACCTTGCCAACCACAGGGCAGGATGAGGACATAAGATTGTGTCCATTGTCTTTTGAATGAGATATCAAACTAACCCCACTCTTCCATCTCCCTGCACTGAAAGCAGGAGAGAGTTCCATGTGCTGTTAGTCAAGGCAGGGTATGGTTACAGAATGAAACAAAAAACATACTAAGAGAAGCAGACTGAAGCATTAGAGAGCAGACATTTTAAAAATGCCGTGAGTAAAGCTCCTGTACACACTCCCCACTGTCTGTCTACCAACTAAAGGGACAATTCAGGAGTGTGGTGGAATACTTGTCACTCCTGGGTGAATGCAGCCTCAACAACACTCAAGAGCCACAACCTTACTGGTTCGTCCCACCAGTAGATCAGTGAGGTGAGCAGGTAAAATTAGGCAAGAGGAGAAAAATCAGGATTGTGCCGGTTTCACCTCTCGCAATCTTATTGCCACTGATTTGCAGGTGAAATCGACTTTGCGCCCAGTAAAGGGGGCAGGCAAGCGATAGGGGTACTCTGCAGTGGTGGTGATCAGCTAGGGGAGGGGGGGGACAATGTCTGGCGGGGTGACAATGACAATGTCCATGGGGTGACTGGGGGGACTAGTGCACTGAGTGATCAGAGTGCCTGGACAATGGCGCCCTTAGAGCTCAGCAGCTGGCTTCATCAGTGAGATTAGGCTCCATGGCTCTCTTTCTGGCAAGAATCACATCCTGGCACTTTTTTTGACTAAGTGCTGTTTGATTGCTTTTTAAACTTGCCCAAAAAACAAGTCTGAAACTCTTCCATTTTCTCATCCGTTCAGCAGTTAGAATTTTTTTTATTATTTTCTGCTGAAGGAGCTTGACATAATCCAAGATAGAACAGCCCACTTATTGGCACCTGATCACCATCTTCAACATTTATTCCCTCCACCACTAACACACAGTGGCAGCACCTACAGGATGAATTACAGCAACTCACCAAGGCTTTGACTGCACCTCCCAAACCCATCAGCTCCACAACCTGGAAGAACAAAGAGAGCAAATGCACGGAAACACCATCACTGCACGTTCTTCTCCAAGCCACATACTTTCCTGACGTGGAATTGTACCACTGTTCTTTTATTGTTACGGGATCAAAATTCTGAAACCTTGGCCACGATTCTTCCATTGTGACCCGCAACTTTTCTGGCGGGTCGCGGTGGGAGATGAACGTTGCCAGCCTTGTTCCAGGGTTTGCGCACGTGCCAGGAACTCCTGCGCATCTCCCAGAGCTGGTGAACAATCGGCATGATGTGGATGTGCCGGCGTTGGACTGGGGTAAACACAGTAAAAAGTCTGACAACACCAGGTTTCAGACCAACCGATTTATTTGATAGTAAACTCACTAGCTTTCAGGGTTAGCCCCTTCTGACGAAAGCTAGTGAGTTTACTATCAAATAAATCGGTTGGACTGAAACCTGGTGTTGTCAGACTTTTTACTGAACAATCGGCAGTCAGACCTTGCTGGAAACTGGCAGGAAGGCAGATAAGTAATTTGACTCTTTTTAAAATGTATTTTAAATATGTTTTCAATATGACTATTGGGAACTTTCAGGTTCCGATTGAATCTCCCACCCCGTCAGGAGTACTTTATTCCTGCAGGATTTACACTAGCTCCCCACGTTCGAGGAACTAGCGAGAGACTTGCCAAAATGAAGGGTGCATTTGGGGCCCCTGGGGGATAGGGCGGTTGGGAGGTGGTGCCTCCTGGCCATGGGCACCCTGGTAATGCCAGTCTGTACCCCCAGCGCTGCCTAAGGGATAAAGTGCCCAGGCTCAGGGGGCACCTTGGCATCATCAGGCATTGGCCAGTATCAAGAGGGAGGGGCCTACTGTGGGCAGGGCCTGGATGCAATTGGTGGGGATGGGGGGTTCCTGCTGCCACTCTGCCGACAGGACCGGTCTGGGATGGATGGAGGACTGCAATTGTGATTGGCTGCGGGGATTGGGGGTGGGGGGGGGGCAGGTCTACCAGAGGGACCTGTCTTTGGGAGATGAGGGGGGGGGCCTGATCCCAGGGGGTGGGGGGTCTGCCGGGGTGAGAGAGGTGGGGGGGATCGCTATTGCAGGGAGTGTGTGGGCTGTGCATTGGGGTGCTCAGCTTGAGGGAAAGCACTAGGAGGGTCCCTGGCTGGCTTGTGGTCAGGCTGACCAGCAAACAGAAAGTCTGACAGATTGGGTCCACTGCCTGTGCACAGAGTTTCAGAACTGTCAGACTCCGGCACGAATAGGCTCTACCCCCCTGGGTTTTTAATGATATTCATGACAAAGAACTCTGCAGTGCACAGAGTGCGGAGATTCAGGTGAGAAGCTGAACTGACAAAACAGTTGGAATCTAGAACAGTTTTCCCACTAGTTCAGCGCTTTTGGGAGAATTGCGGCCTCTATTCCTAACAACAATGTGGGTGTACCTACACCATATCAACTGCAGCACTTGAAGAAGGTGGCCCACCGATACCTCCTCTATGGCAATTAGGATGGGTAATAAATGCTGGCCTCCAGCCATGTCCACATTCTGTGAAAAAAATAAAAGAAGGTAACCTGACCAATGCTTATTGCTGAATCAAAATTACAATACAGATTATCTGGTCATCATCTCATTGCTGTTTACAAATTGATGTAATGTTTCCATTATCACAACAGTGATCACACTTTAAAAAATAGTTAACAGATGTAAAATCCTGTGGGATGTCCAGAGATGTTGAAAGGTTCAATAGCAATGCAAAATTCTTGGCTTTTATGCTTTGTCCAGTGACATTTTATTTGACCAAGAAAGATGTCAAATACAAACCCAGTGCTGTCCTGACTACATCTGTGCCAACAACTTTCCAGCAGCAGTCACAGAATAACAATGGACAGCACAGGAACAGGCATGTGGCTCAACTGCTCTGTGCCAGTGTGCACACTTCATACAATCCTCCTCTCACACCTCATCTAATCCCTTCAACATATTCTTATACTGTTTTCTCCTTCATTACTTTACCTGGCTTCTCCTTAAATGTATATATGTCATCTGCTTTTTCAAAAAAACTCTTCCTTGGGATGTGAACATTGGTGGCAAGGCCAGCATTTGTTGCCCATCCCTAACTGCCTTTGTCAAAGCTTCTGGTCAGTAGTTCCACATTCTCAAAACTTTCTGTGTAAAGAAATTTCTCTTGAATTCCCTATTGGATTTATTAGTGACTATCTCATGTTGATAGCCCCTGGTTTTCGACTCCACCACAATTGGAAGCATCACTATGTCTAATCTATCAAATCCTTTCATATATTTTAAATCCCTTCATCAGGTGACCACTCAGCCTTTACTTTCCACAAGAAATATTTTTGGACTAGCAATCGAGAACAGGAAAGCTACTTCGTCCTTTGACTGTCTCAACCCAAGACTGCTGAGACTAAATGCAGGATTCTAAAATGGCCCAAATTGAAATTGGTTAACTTGACACAAGCCAACAACTGAACCTGAGAATCCCTGGCTTGTAATGACTCAGTTTCAAACTGAACAGGGCAGGGTAGGTGTAGGAAAATGCTTTGTTGAAATGGCAGCGCGGGCTCATTGGGCCGAAGGGCCTGTTTCCCGTGCTGGGTTGTTCTTTGTTCTTTGAACCATAGAGATACCAACTGAGCTCCAGGAAATCTTCAAAGTATATCTTGAAGTTTTGCGATGTTAAAGGGAACATCACTTTTGCAGTATGGTATTAACAGAATTAAATGATGTCCTTTCAGCTGAATACTGTTGTCTCTCCATCCAGTTGATTAAAAAACAGCACTGGGAATATTGTACGCATTTTGGTTAGTTTGCTCACCTAAATGGGAAAACACAGAGGGGAAAGAAGGGAAAAAGGGAAAGAATATATCCCAAAATATCTTGGATAGTTACATGGTACATGAATGGATGAAGCACAAAAAGGGCATCAGGAGGTCACATTCTCTAATAGGAGTCAAATACAGTGCGTATCTATTTAGACTGTGCCCAGCTTCATCGATCTGAATCTGAATAAGCACAGCAAAGGTTTTCCTCAACCTTCATTTTGATAACTCGATGAACAATATGCTATATTAGGAAGCACAACACAGTTCAGTTGGTTGCGTAGCTCCAGCAACCGAAAGGTACTGATGAGGAGACGAACATTTACAAGCGGTTGACAGTCAGTGTACTTAAGAATCAACTTACATTATGCAAATTATCTGGGGTGGATCTTCAAGTCATAAGCTTCTATCTTAGAGCCACAAGTGCTCACAACCAAGCCATGATTGACACCAAAAGAATTTTAAAGAATTGTATAAATACCAGGAGGTGAGAAAATTGAATATGACTGGGACTGACTGGAAACTCTTTCAAAGGGTTGACACAGAAGTGATGGACAAATTGCCTCCCTTTGTGCTGTGATATTCTATTGTTCCAATTACTTTATTATTTTGCTACACTCAATGCACAGAAAAACCCTTACCTATAACCCCCCACCACCACCCTCCCCGGCCACAGGTGCTTATTTTGCCCTGCCAATGCTGTACACAAGATAAAAACACAAAATGTCACTGGAGTAAAAGCTTGAAGAAAAATGCAGAGAAAAGTTTCAGTTTCCATTCATTTTAGTTGAGTATTTTTGCGACAGCAAAAGAAAAATTAACAAAACAAGACAAGCTCTCTTCAATGTTGAAACTTTAGCTCTTCATTTCTTTTCCCGTTATGCTCCCATGCTTAACATTTGCAAAGTTATTTTGCTGTGCACATAAGCGTTAAATTGAGTTTGCACTGTGGACCAATTTTCAGGGATGCACTTGCCTTGGAGCTAAGCTGCTGTACATGGGTAATTTCTGCACTCCAGCAATTGCATTAATTAGGGAATGTAAACAGCCACTTTGCCCATTACATGCAATTATACAGTTTGAGTGTAACTGTAAAATGTGAATCCTGTTTCGACCAAGTCTTTAAATGTGGGCAATTCATGCAAAAGGATTGTGCAACATCAAGGGGAATTCTTTGTTCTCTTTCAGGTAATGAGACAACGCAGGGGAAATAAATTCATAAGAATGATATATTACATAGAATTTAGAACACAGAAATAACCATTCGGCCAAACAGGTTTGTGCAGGACCGTATACTCCACACAAATCTCCTACCACCCTACTTAACCTCATCCTATCAAAATACATTTTTATTCCTTTCACCCTTATTTATTTATCTAGCTTCCTCTTAAAAGCATCCATGCTATACACCTCAACCATTCCATGTAATATTATGTTTCACATGCTTAACCACATTCTTGATAAAGAACTGAATCTCGAATTCTTTCTTGGATTTATTAGTGACCAACTTACATTTTCTCACCCATAGTTTTGCACTTTTACATATGTGGAAATGTCACCCCTGCACCTATCATCTTGAATCCTTTCATAATCTTAAAGAAACAGGAGAAAAAGATTTTGGATAGAAATCAGTAAGCAAAAGCTGATTTCCTTTACCGCACTAGCTGAAGCACGTTCAGCCCCTGCTGGAGTGAGGTTATCAGTCTCAGCACAGAACTGGAGTTGAATTTGTGATCTTTTCTGGTCAGTTTCTTTGATACTCAACTTTCTGACCCATCATATTGAACCATTTCTTTAAATAACAGGTTTTAAACCTCTTTTAAATGATAGTGCTGTTACAGATAATGACAGTGAAGTAGCATACAAATTAAATAATGATTTTGCCTCTCGTTTACCAGATAAATACAGAAACAAATAATTAATTAACAACTTAAGCCCTGAGCACGACATTAGAAGATAAGATCAGAAAAAGTTTGCGATATGACAGAAATTGATAAACTAATCAAATTTAGGGAGAAGTTTGATCCGGGTTGATTGCGTCCACACACATTAAAACAATTGCAGGGCAAAGATAGCAGGGGCAGTACAACATATATAAAAATTAATGCATTAGAAAAAGAAATAGTTTAAGAACTCTGCAGGACAGTAAATATAATTCCTCCATTTAAAAAGTTAAACAGAACAAGTCTGGAGAACAATCTTCCAATTATCTTAATGCTAGTAATAGAAAAAAAAATGGAATCTTTACTCAGATATATAAAATAAAAACATTTATGGGGGAACTTTCCTGTTCCGCCTGCCATGTAAATCGTAGCGGGGGTGGGGGGCAGACCCTTGCAAAGGTCTGTTGACTTCAGACAGGATTTTCTAGATTTGGAGCAAGCGCAGCAGGAAAATCCCACCCATAGAATTTGGAGAAAATAGTAAGGAGTAGTCAGCACAGATTTCAAAAGCAATGTTCATACTTGACCAACCTTATTGTTTTCTTTGAAGAAGTAACAGAAATGGTAGACAAGGGTAATATAGTAGATGTAATATATTTGGATTTTCAAAAGGCCTTCAATAAAGCACCACATAATAGTCTCATCACTAAGGTCAGAACAAGTGGGGTCAAGGGACATGTAACAGAATAGATAACAAGCTGGATACAAAACAGCAAATAGAGTAGCAGAGAACAGTTAGACAGACTGACAAAATGAATGCTCCACAAAGATCAGTGCACTGACCACTGTTGTTCACAATTTCATAAATGATTTGAATTTAGAATTGGAAGTACAATTCCAAAATTTGTGGGTTCAAAAAGTACAAGAAGATAATAATAAAGATGCAAATTAGATGTGTAATTGACAAATAGATTCCTAAATAGATTTTGTGAGGTGATACACTTTTGAAGGAAGAATAAGGAAGCCACATATTTGTTGAAAACTATCTAGATTGGGTAGACGAACACTGGGACCTAGAGGTACAAACACTCAAATTAATGAAAGTAGTAACACAGTCTAATAAGGCCATAAAAAGGCAAACAAAGCACTGGGGCTAATTCTTAGAAAGATAGAATTGAAAAGCAGAGTTAAAAGGCATGTTAAACTTGCATAGCACCTTGGCTAGAGCTTACCTAAAGTACTGTGAACAGTTATTTTCTGCATATTATAAAAGGAGTAATGGATCCACTGGAGAAGGTATAAAATAGATTTACTGGGATAATATAGGTTAACTGAGAAGTTATACCTATCAGGAAAGATGAACAGGTAGTTTTCTGTTTTCCTTAGAGAGGAGATTTTTGAGGGGGTTACCCGATGTGCTACTGCTATTAACGATGGCGTGATTAAAAAAGGGGATGCTCAAGCAATCAAAATTGGAGGGGTGCGGAGATTTTGGAGAGTTGGAAGAGACAGAGTGGACAAGACTATGGAGGGATTTGAAAACAAAGATAAGAAATATTAAATTAAGACATTGCTGGATATTATAAATCTTTAAGATCATGAATGGATTTCATAAGGTAGACAAAAAAAAGTCCATGCTCTCTCCACAGATGCTGTCAGACCCGTTGAGATTTTCCAGCATTTTCATTTTGTTTTCAAATTCTAGCACCTACAGTATTTTGCTTTTATAAAAATGTTTCAATTTTTTAGGGAACATTAAAAATAAAATAGTCACTAATAAATCAGTGGCACAGTGGTTAGCACTGCTGCCTCTTGTTGCCAGGGACCCAGGTTCAATCCCTGGCTCTGTCTGTGCAGAGTTTGCGTCTTCTCCCCGTGTCTGCATCGGTTTCCTCTGAGCACTCCGGTGTCCTCCTACAGTCCAAAAGACATGCTCATTCAGTGCAATTGCCATGTTAAATTCTCCCTCAGTGTATGTGAACAGGTGCCTGAGTGTGGTGACGCAGATTTTCACAGTAACTTCACTGCAGTATTAATGTAAGCCTGCTTGTGACAATAATAAATAAACTTAAAAACTGAAGTTCAAGAGAAATTGCTTTAACCAGAAAGTTGCTAGAATGCAGAGCTCACTGCCATATGGATTGGTTGAGGCGAGTAGGATAGCTGCATTTAATGGAAAGCTAGATAGACAAATAGGGACAAAAGGAATAAAAGGTAATGCTGATGAGATTTGATGAAGTAGGGTAGGACGAGACTCATATTTAATGATGGGTACTATGTAATCAGAAGCAGGCCATTTAACTCACAAAGTCTATGCCAGTGTTTATGCTCTGTATAAATCTCCATCCACTCCTCTTCATCTGGCCCTAATGGAATATCTTTCCTATCCTTTCTCCCTCCAGTATTTGTTTAGCTTATCCTTAAATGCACCCATGTTGTTTGCGTAAATTAATTCTTGTGGAAGCAAGTTCCATAGTTTAATCTATTTACTTCAGACTATGAAACTATTAACATCTTTATTTAACATCCTTTTTTGAAATTCTCCTTAAAGCCTAGATTTTTAACCAAATTTTTGGTCATCTGACTTCATAACCCCTTGTGTGGTCTGATATCAAAATTTGTTTGAAAAACACTCCTGTGAAGCACCTTTACAAGGTCAAAGGTGTTGTGTAAATACAAGTTGTTGTTGAGTTCAAATGACCAAGCTAACCACCTCAGCCTGCATATTATAATGGTAAGTGTTTTAAGATTGAATACTGGTTGGCATCAATTAAAGTTTAAAGTTTATTGTTAGTAGTATCACAAGTAGGCTTACATTCACACTGCAATGAAGTTACTGTGAAAATTCCCTAGTCGCCACTGTCCGGTGCCTGTTCAGAAACACTGAGGGAGAATGCACCGAACAAGCATGTCTTTTGGAGAGTGGGAGGAAACTGGAACACCCGGAGGAAACCCACACAGGGAGTTATAGGGAGAACGTGCAAACTCCACACAGAGAGTGACCCAAGCCAGGAATCAAACCTACGTCCCTGGTGCTGGGAGACAGCAGTGCTAATCACTGTGTCACCATTACGCTATGTAGAGCCTAAAATTAACAAAGAACAAAGAAAATTACAGGACAGGAATAGGCCCTTCAGCCCTCCAAACTTACACCGACCATGCTGCCCGACTTAACTAAAACCCCCATGCTTCTGGGGACCGTATCCCTCTATTCCCATCTCATTCATGTACTTGTCAAGATGCCCCTTAAAAGTCACTATGTATCCGCTTCCACTACCTCTCCCAGCAATGAGTTCCAGGCACCACCACTCTCTGTGTAAAAGTTGAGGTTTCTTAAGTATATATGTAGAGCATTTAGATAAGGTTCACAGCAAGGAAACAGGCTAGTTGATACAATTGTCTCTCCTATGCTGATATTTATGCTTCACATGAGCCTCCTCCCAAGACTTCTTCAAAAACTCCCAGTGTATTATCTATTTCTTGTGTCCTTGGGAATGGCACAGTAGCAGTGGTTAGCACTACTGCTCTGAGCGCCAGGGACTCGGGTTTGACTCCCGGCTTGGGTCACTGTCTGTGTGGAGTTTGCACTTTCTCCCCATGTCTGCATGGGTTTCCTCCAGGTGCTCCTGTTTCCTCCCACCTTTTGAAACTCACGCTGGTTAGGTGAATTGACCTGAACAGGCGCTGGACTGTGGCGACTAGGGGAATTTCACAGTAACTTCATTGTAGTGTTAATGTAAGCCTTACTTGGCATTAATAAACTTTTAAAAATTTTGTGCTCATCTGGCCTCCTCTGAAATGCATTTATGCTATTTGCCTAAATTCTCCTTTTGGTGTTGACACTGAATTCTCATCAAATTCCTTATTAGATTTTATTACTTTTATTTATGGCTCCTATTTCTGGTCTCCTCTGTAAGTAGAAACATTTTCACTCCACCATAACTGTCAAATATTTTCATCATTTTAAAGATCTCAATCAGGTCATCCCTCAATCTTCTCTTTTTCTAAAAAAAGAGTCCCAGCCGATTTGTACTTGGTATATTGCTCATAGAAACTATGAACAATTTAACACCTCAATGTTCACATTGAAACCCATTTGAACTTCGTTGTCTTGTGGTTTCTGATGCTATCACTATCCAGAGATTCCATTACAGTCATGTATTTTATGACTATCTAGTAGTCTATATTTGTAAAAGAAGTAGATTCATCTGCACTTTGACTTGGACAATTAATTTGAAAAGATCCTATAATTGAAAAATGAAGAGGACATTCTGAGTGGTGAAGGTGAACAGTCAGCTGTCATGGTACACATTTGTACAAACAACATACGTATAAAGTAGGATGAGGTCCTAAAGGCAGTATATAGAGAAATAGGGAACAAGTTGAAAAGTAGAATCTCAAAGGTAGTTTTTTCAGGATTACTACCAGCGCCACAGGCTAGTCAGAGTAGAAACAGCAAGATGTATCGGATGAACATGTGGCTGAAAAGAAGGTGTGATGGGGAGGTTCCAGATTCCTGGGGTATTGGAACTGGTTCTGGGAGAGGTGGGACCTGTACAGACTGAATGGGTTACACCTGGGCAGGAATGTGACTGATGTCCTTGGGGGATACTTGTTACAGTGGTTGGGAAGGGTTTAAATTAATATGGCAAGGGGGTGGAAACTTATGTAAGGATTCAGAGCAGGGAAAATCAAGCACAAGAAAAAAAGACAGCAAGGAGAATAAGAAAAGTGATAGGCAGAGAAATCAGATTAGGATTTCTGGGCCAGAATCAGCTAAGGACACAGTAAAAAATAGTAGAAATAGCACAAGGAATGTTAAAAGAACTAGCCTTAAGGTTTTGGACCTGAAAGCTTGAAGCTTTCGAAATAAAATGGATGAATTAGTTGCACAGATAGATGTAAAGGGATATGATTTAGTTGAGATTGCAGAAACATGGCTCCAAGGTGATCAAGGATGGGAAGTAAACAAGGGCTGTTCAGTGCTTAGGAAGGACAGACAGAAAGAAAAAAAGGGTGGAGTTGCATTGTTGGGTAAAGAAAATATCGATACAATATTGAGGAAAGGTACTAGCACAGATGATGTGGAATCTGGAAAGGCTGAGTTAAGAAACACCAAGCGGTAAAAACATTCATGGGGGTGGTATGCATACCACCCTTCCCAACCACTCTAATAAGTATTTACAAAACTGTAGTAGGAATAACATTAGACAGAAAATCAGAGATGCATATGATAAATGAACATCTGTAATTATGGACGAGTTTAGTCTGCATATAGATTCAGTGAGTCAAATTAGTTATACTATAATAGAGGAGGAATTTCTGGAGTGTGTATGGGATGGGTTTCTGGATCAATAGTGAAGAACCAACAAGGGAACTGGCCACCTTAATCTGGTATTGTGCAATGAGAAAGAATTAATTGGCAATCGAATTGTGAGCGAACTCTTGAGGATGAGTGACCATAATATGATAGAATTCTTTCAAGATGGATAATGAGTTTGTTGATTCTGAAACTAGGGACCTGAATCTCAATAAAGGTAACTTATGATGATATGAGGCATCAGGTTGGCTATAACAGATGAGGAAACATTGCTGAAAGGAAGGATAGTAGACAGGCAATGGCAGGCATTCAAGGAATGAATAGGTGAACTCCAAAAGTTGTTTATTCCTATTTAGCAGAAGGGGAACTATGACTTACCAGGGAAATTAGACATAGTATTAGGTTCAAAGAAGAAACGTACAAATTAGCAATAGAAAGCAATAGACCTGAGGATTGGGAACAGTTTAAAACACGGCAAAGGCAGACCAAGGAATTAATTAAGGAGAAAATAGAGTATGAAAGTAAGTTAGCAGGGAACATAAAAACTGACTATAAAAGTTTCTATACATAAAAAGAAAAAGATTGACAAAAACGAATGAAGGCCTCTTACAGTCAAAAATGGGGATTTCATAATGGGGAACAAAGAAATTCATACTTCGCTTCTGACTTCACAAAGGAAGACATGAATAAGGTACCAAATGTTCTGAGGAACACAAGTTTTAGTGAGGAGCTTAAGCAAATCAGTATTAGTTAGAGAAATGATTTTGGGGAAATTAATGGGATTGAAGTCGGATAAACCTCCAGGGCCCGATTATCTTCATCCCAGGGTACTTAGGAATACAATAGTGGATCCATTGGTGGTCATTTTCCAAAATTGTCTGGACTCTGGAATGGGGTCTACAGATTGTAAGTTAGCTAATGTAAACCTGTTATTAGGGAACTGCCCATTGATGTGGTGGAGACTACATTGAATATGTTTAAGTCACAGGTAGATAGATTTCTGATGGATAAGGGAATTAAGGGTTATGGAGAGCAGGCGGGAAAGTGGAACTGATCCATTTCAGATCAGCCATGATCTTACTGAATGGTGGGACAGGCTCGAAGGGCTAGATGGCCTACTCCTGCTCCTATTTCTTATGTTCTTATGTTTCTTATGTTCTAACTGTCGACAGGTGAGCCGTAACAGGGAACTATAGATTAACGAGCCTATAAACACGTAGAGATGTTGCTGCAGTCTATTATCAAGGATTTCATAGCACAACATTTGGAATACAGTGGTATAATCAGACAAAACCAGCATGGATTTATGAAAGGGAAATCACGCATGGCAAATTTACTAGAATTGAAGATGCAACTAGTAGAGTTGATCAGGGAGAACTGGTGGATGTGATTTATTTAGGTTTTCTGGAGGCTTTTGACAAGGTCTTTTATAGTCGATTAATATGTAAAGTTAAAGCACATGGGGTTGCAGATAGTGTCTAGAGATGGACAAAAAGCTAGTTAGCAGACAGGAAGCAAAGAGTTGGAGTAAATGGGTCTTTTCCTGATTGGCAGGCAGTGACAATTGGGGTGCCACAGGGATTTGTGCCAGGACCCCAACTGTTCACATTATATATTAATGATTTGGATGAGAGAACTAAAAGTATTATCTCCAAATTTGCAGATGGTACAACGTTGGGTGGGAGGGTGAGCTGTGAGGAGGATGCAGAGATGCTTCAGTGTGATTTGAACAGGCTGAGTGAGTGGACATATGCGTGGCAGATACAGTATAATGTGGATAATGTGAGGTTATCCACTTTGGTAGCAAAAATAGGAAGGCAGATTACGACTTGAATAGGTGTAAATTGAGAGAGGTGGATACTCGGCGAGACATTGGTCTTCATGCATCAATCTCTGAAAGTAAATGTGCAGATGCAGCAGGCAGTAAAGAAGGCAAATGGTATGTTGGTCTTGATAGCAAGAGGAATTGAGTATAGGAATAGGGATGTTTTACTGCAATTATATCAGGAGTTGGTGAGGCCACATCTGGAATATTGTGTGCGGTTTTGTTGTCTTTATCTGACGGAGGATGTTCTTGCTGTAGACGAGTGCAGCAAAGGTTTACCAGGCTGATTCCTGGGAACGGTAGGACTGTCCTATGAGGAGGGACTAAGTCAGTTAGGATTATATTCATTAGAGTTTAGAAGAGTGAGAGGGGATCTCATGGAAACTTATAAAATTTTAACAGGATTGGACAGTGTAGATTCCCACAGATTGGGAGAAATGTTCCCGATGATGGAGGAGTCAAGTACTATTTTTGTTATTCATTTGTGGGACATGGGCATCACTGGCTGGTCAGCACTTATTGCCCATCCCTAGCTGCCCTTGTTTAGAGGACAGTTGAGAGTCAACAACATTGCTGTGGATCTGGAGTCACATGTAGGCCAGATCAGGTAAGGACAGCAGATTTCCTTCCTTGAAGGACATTAGTGAATCCCAGGCGGGCTTTTCTGACAATTGACAATGGTTTTGTGGTCATCTGTAGATCCTTAATTGCAGATTTTTTTACTGAATTCAAATTCCATCATTTGCCATGACGGGATTCAAACCTGGTTCTCCAGAGCATTAGCTGAGTTTCTGGATTAATTGTCCAGCAAATAAAACCAACTAGGTATTAACTTCCCATAGGAATCATAGTTTCAGGATAAGGGGTAAGTCATTTGGGACTGAGGTGAGGAGAAACTTCTTCACCCTGAGAGTCATGAATGTGTGGAATTCACTACCACAGCAAGCAGTTGAGGCCAAAACATTGTCTGATTTTGAGAAGAAATTAGATATATCTCTTGGGGCTAGAGATCATGGGATTATGGGGTTAAGGGGAGAGTCAGGTATTGAATTTGATGATCAGCCATGATCATAATGAATGTCGGAGCAGGGTCCAAAGGCCAAATCAATTCTACTCCTGCTTCTATTTTCTATGTATGTTTCTATGTATTTTAAACAGTAGGGAAATCTCTGGTTGACTGCTACTCAATTTATGTAATCCATAACAAAAAGGATACATAAAATGGCAGAGCACTTTGATTCTCAAAGTATTGTAATATTCATAAAGTCCATGATGTCACTAACAGATGATCATCCTGATGTTATTAAAATAGTGCACAACTGTGTAGAGGTCATTATGTTTTTCATTTAATTCAATAAACCTGGGAAAGCCCACTTCAATGAATGACGGTGCAGATTTATAGCTCGTCTACAGGTGTGTTCACTGTTTAGAAATATGCAACCTTTGCAGTAATGGGCTATTGGGTTAATAATTGAGTATCATAAAGAAGGGAAAGAGAGAGAGAGAGACTGGATAACAGGTTGCTTTACATTTGGCTATATGCTGAATTGTAGATAGGGTCAGAGGACTTTAGAGTTAGCTCTTGCTGGAAATGTAATGACGCATAGAACATAGAACATAGAACATAGAACATAGAACATTACAGCGCAGAACAGGCCCTTCGGCCCACGATGTTGCGCCGACCAGTTACAAAAACAATGACCCACTAGCCTATACCAATCCCTTTTCGTCCATAAACCTATCCAGAGATCTCTTAAACGCCCCCAAACTAGACGCATCTACAACTGCAGCAGGCAGGGCATTCCAATCCCTCACCACCCGCTGGGTAAAGAACCTACCCCTGACATCCGTCCTGTAGCTACCCCCCCTTAATTTAAAGTCATGCCCCCTCGTGCTAGCTTTCTCCATCCGAGGAAAAAGGCTATCACTATCCACCCTATCTAAACCCCTAATCATCTTATATGTTTCAATAAGATCCCCTCTTAGCCGCCTTCTTCCCAACGAAAACAACCCTAGATCCCTCAGTCTCTCCTCATAGGACCTCCCCACCATACCAGGCAACATCCTAGTAAACCTCCTCTGCACCCTCTCCAACGCCTCCACATCCTTCTTGTAATGCGGGGACCAGAACTGCACACAGTACTCCAAGTGCGGCCGCACTAGAGTAGTGTACAGTTGCAACATTACACTGCGACTCCTAAATTCAATCCCCCTACCAATAAACGCCAAGACACCGTACGCCTTCTTGACAACCTTATCTACTTGATTCCCAACTTTCAGGGATCTATGTACACACACACCTAGATCCCTCTGTTCATCCACACTATTCAAAGTCCTCCCGTTAGCCCTATACTCGACACATCTGTTGCTCCTACCAAAGTGAATTACCTCACACTTCTCCGCATTAAATTCCATCCGCCACCTCTCGGCCCAGCTCTGCAACCTATCTAAGTCTCCCTGCAGACTATGACACCCTTCCTCACAATCTACCACACCTCCAACTTTGGTGTCATCAGCAAATTTACTAATCCACCCAACTATACCCTCATCCAGATCATTAATAAAAATTACAAACAACAGTGGCCCCAAAACAGATCCCTGAGGCACACCACTCGTAACTGCACTCCATGATGAATATTTACCATCCACCACCACCCTCTGTCTCCTATCTGATAGCCAATTCCTGATCCAACTTCCTAGATTACCCACAATCCCATACATCTGCATTTTCTGCAGAAGCCTACCATGGTGAACCTTATCGAACGCCTTACTAAAATCCATGTATACCACGTCAACTGCCTTACCCCCATCCACCTCTTTGGTCACCTTCTCAAAAAACTCAATAAGGTTAGTAAGGCACGACCTACCTGCTACAAAACCATGCTGACTATTTCTAATCAATTCATTACACTCCAAATAACTATAAATCCTATCCCTAATAATTTTTTCTAAAACCTTGCCCACAACAGAAGTAAGACTCACCGGTCTATAATTCCCGGCAAAGTCTCTGTTCCCCTTCTTAAACAATGGGACAACATTCGCTATCCTCCAATCCTCCGGGACTACACCAGAGACCAATGACGACCTGAAGATCTGAGCCAGAGGCTCTGCAATCACCTCTCTAGCCTCCCAGAGAATCCTAGGGTAGATCCCATCCGGACCAGGGGACTTATCTATTTTCAGCCCCTCAAGCATGTTATTATTAATGTGAAAATCAGCTATCAATTTCAGGCAATTAAAAATATACATTGTGAATATCAAAACTTTCTGGTCAATTCACGCAGTTCCCTTCGCAAAATACTTTTTAAAGGTGATAATTGTTGATGCATTGCCAATCAAACCCTCTAGTTCAAAAAATAAACAATTTAAACTGTGGATATTCTTTCCTTCAGGTAGTAAATTGTGCTTAGAGATTTCAAAAGCATTAAATTATCTTACTTTTTTTTGTCTCTTTATTTCTCTCTTAACCAGTCCTCAATTTCCCTCTATTTCTTTCTCTGCCTGATTTAACTCATTCAAATTTCCTTATATTTCGCTCTCTATCTTTTGTTGGTTTCTTTCTCAATATTGAATACATGGTAACTTATTGCTTCTCATGAACACACCATGGGTGGATCCTCTCTTTTTACAATAGTCCAAAACAAGTTACCTATCCTCTCCTAATTTTTATTTTCATTAAAGTTATTCATTTTTCACAAATGCACAAAGTCAAGATCTACCCCACATCATGGATTATTACACAAGAGCTCATGGTGTAGCGGGTAATGTGGATGAAGATTTGGTTAGCTAACAGGAAGCAGACAGTAAGGTTATTTACAGGTTGGTAAACTATAACTAGTGGAACCCCCATAAAGATCATTGCTGTGGCCTCAACAATTTACAATCTATGTTCATGGCTTGGATGAAGGAACAGAATGCATGATAGCTAAATTCACCAACGACACCAAGAAAAGAAATAAGTCAGTTGTCAAGGGAAGGTAGAGAGGGGTAAAGGGATATAGATAGGTTAAGTGAATGTGCAAAAAAATGGCAGTTGGAGTTTAATGTGGGAAAATGTGAATTTGTCCACTTTGGCAGGTAGACAAGAAGAGCACTATATTATTCAAATTGAGAGAGATTGCAGAATGAATCTGGATACTCTGGTACCCAAATCACAAAAGGTTAGTATGAAGATACAGCAAGTGATTAGGAAAGCAAATTGAATGTTAGTGTTTGTTATAAGAGGAATGGAATATAAAAGTAGGGAAATTTTACTGCAGGACATTGGTGAGACCACATTTGGAGTACTATGTACAGTTTTGGTCTCCTTATTTTGAAAAGGATATAATTGGTTTAGAAACAGTTCAGAGAAGGTCCGCTCGACTTATTTCTGGAACAAAGGACTTATTTTATAAAGAAAGGTTGAATAAATTGGGCCTCTACACATTGGATTTTAAAAGAATGAGAGGTGATCTTATTGAAATTTATAAAATCCTGAAGGGACTCGATAGGGTGGATAACAGGAGGATGTTTCCATTTGAGGGGAAAGCTAGGGGACACAGTTTAAGAAGAAGTCTCCCTTTTAAGATGGAGACTTTTTTCTCTCAGATAGTTGTTAATATATGGAATTCTCTTCCCCAGAGAGTTGTGAATGCCAGGTGACTGCATGTACCCAAGGCTGAGTTAGATATATTTTTGATAGACAAGAGAATCAAGGATTATGGGAGGTAGCTAGGAAAAAGGAACTGAGACCACAACCAGATCAGCCATGATCTATATTATCTTATGGAACGGCAGGGCAGACTTGAAGGGTCAAATGGCCAACGCTTACATAGAAACATAGAAGATACAAGCTGGAGTAGATCATTTGGTCCTTCAAGCCTGCTCCACCATTCAGTATGATCATGGCTGATCATCTGACTCAGTACCCTGATCCTGCCCTGTCCCCATATCACCTCAAGATTTCAGGAAGTAGACAACTCAAGACCTATATCTAACTCCTTCTTGAAAACATACAATGTTTTGGCCTCAGCTGCTTTCTGTGGCAGTGAATTCCAAAGGCTCACCATCTCTGGGTGAAGAAATTACTCCTCATCACAATCATAAAAGGTTTGCCCCTTATTCTTAGACTACGACCACCGGTTCTAGACTCCCCGCTATCGGGAATATCCTACTTGCATCTACTCTGTCTGGTCCTGTTAGAATTTTATAGGTTTCTATGAGATCCCTCATTTTTTTAAACACCAGTGATATAATGCTAATTGCCTAAATCTCTCCTCATATGTCAGTCCCACCATCCCAGGAATCAGTCTGGTAAACCTTCGTTGCACTTCCTCTATAGCAAGAACATCCTTCCTCAGGTAAGGAGACCAAAACTGCACACAATATTTCAAATGTAACCTCACCAAGACTCTGTATAATTGCAGCAAGACATTGCTGCTCCTATACTTGAATCCTCTGGTTATGAAGGCCAACATACCATTTGTCTTCTTTACTGCTTGCTACACCTGCATGCTTATCTTCAGCAGCTGGTGTGGGAAGACACCCAAGTCTTATCGCTCATTCCCTTCCTCAATTTATAGCCATTCAGGTAATGTCTGCCTGTATTCATTACCAAAGTGGGTAACCTCACATTTATCCACATTACACTACATATGCCATGCATCTGTCCACTCACTCAGCTTGTCCAAATCACCCTGAAGCATCTCTACATCCTCCTCAAAGCTCACCCTCCCACCCAGTTTTGTATCATCTGTAAATTTGGAGATACTGGGCAGGGTTTTATGGCCTCTCTCGACCCGAGACCAGAAAATCCCACCTGAGGTCAACAAACCTTCCCATTGTCCATCCCTTGCCCACTCCCAATTCCCGTGGCGGGCATGGTGGTAGAATTCTGACAATTACATTTAGTTCCCTCATCTAAATCATTAATATATATTGTAAATTGCTGGGGCTCTAGCACTGAACCCTGCAGTACCTCACTAGTCACTGCCTTCCATTCAGAAAAAGACCCGTTTATTCCTATTCTTGTTTCCTGTCTGCCAACCAATTTTCTATTGATTCAATTCACTATCCCCCGTGCCCCATGTGGTTTAATTTTGCATGCTATTCTCTTATGTAGGACTTTGTTGAAAATCTTCTGAAAATCCAAATAAAGTGAGGAAGTGTCAACTAGAGTGGGTGGGGAGATGTGTTGTGTTTGGACTTCCAGAAAGCCTTCAGCAAAGTACTTCACAAAAGGTTAAGTCATAAGATAATAACTCAAGTCATTGAAGGTAATATATTGGCATGGATAGAGAACTGGCCAACAGGCATGAAATAGCAAGTGGGTATAAGGGGTTCTCTTTCAGGTTGATGAAACCAGTGGGGTTTCACAGGGATCAGTGCTGCGACGCAACAATATATATTAATGACTTGGAGAAAGGAAGCAAATATATTGCAGCCAAATTTTCAGGGATACAAATATAAGTAGAATGGCAAGTCGTGAGAGAGATACAAACAGTTTAAAAAGAGATATTGATAGGTTAAATAGCTGGGCAAAAAGTTGGCAAATGGATTAAAATGGGGGAAAACATGAAGTTGTTCATTTTGGAAAGGCGAACAGAAGAACAGTATTATTTAAATGGAGAAGAACTGCAGAAAGCTGCAACACAAAGGAACTTAGGGGTACTTGTGCATAAACCACAGGAACCTAGCATATAAGTGCAACAAATAATCAGGAAGGCTAATAGAACGCTGGCCCTTATTTCAAGGGATTTGGACTATAAGAGTAGTGTATCTTGTTGCAGCTGTGCAAGGTACTGATGAGACCACATCTGGAGTACATCATGAGCAGTTTTGCTCCCATTATTTAGGAAAGATATTATTTAATTGGAGACAGTTCAGAGAAGGTTCACCAGGAAGATCCCCAATATGGAGGGATTGTCTTATAAGGAAAGGTTGAACAGCATGTAACTGTACTCATTGGAATTTAGAAGAATGAGAGGTGATCTCATTGAAACATATAGGTATATTAAGGAGTTGACAGGGTAAATGCTGAGAGAATATTTCCCCTCATGGGAGAGCCTAGGACCAGAGGACATAGTCTTATAATAAATGGGTGCCAATTTAAGACTGAGATGAGGAGGAATTTCTTCTGTCAGAGGGTTGTGAGTCTTTGGAACTCCTTGCCACAGGGACATGTGTGGGCAGAGACTTTGTGTATATTTAAGGCTGAGATAGATAGATTTTTGATTGGTAAGCAAATCAAGGGTTACAAGAAAAGGGCGGGAAAGTGGATGTGAGGAATGTTAGATCAGCCATGATCCTACTGAATGGCAGAGCAGGCTCAAGGAGCCGAAAGACCTATTCCTGCCCCTATTTCTTATAGTCTTATCCACTGGCTACCCCCTCACCAACAATACTAGTTACATCCTGAAAGAGTTAAGCATGATTTCCCTTCTGTAAATCCATGTTGACTCTCTCTCATTCTGCTACTGCTATAAAAGGCTTTAGAATTTTCCCCAAAGCAACTTTAGGCTAACTGGCCTATAATTCCCTTTTTTCTCTCTTCTTCTCTTTTTAAATAGTGGGGTTACATTAGCTGCCCTCCAGTCTGTAGGAAATCTTGCTCCAATTATATTAAACACTATTCTATTTTGTGTTTAGTAAAATCCCACCATTAGCAATGAGACAAATGACCAGTTAATCTGTTTCAATGTTTTTTGAGGGAGGATTGTTCACCAGGAGACTGATAAAACCTCATGTTCTTGCTTAAATTGAACCACTAGATGTTTAAAATCCATCTGAATCACAGAAGAATGAGAACATCTCATCCAAAACAAGGCCATGGGTGGGGCTTAGAACCATAACTTTCTGACTCAGAAGCCTGAGCAATTGAATGGTACACAACACCTTGTTCAGAAAAGGCATTCATAAGATGCAGCATTCACGCTCATTCATCCCATACCCAAGAGATCTATTCACCCATTTCAAGTAGAACCGAGTTCTCCCTGGTGTCCTTATTGAGATGGATCTCAATCAACATTACTGAAAACGGGCTACCTAGTCATTGTCTCTTTCTGCTTTTTTGTGGAACTTTGCTGTGTGAAAACTGGTAGTTGTTTTTCCCACACTAACACTTCAATAGCACTTAATGCTTTGAAATGTCCTGAGCTGGTGAAAGGCACCACATAAATGAAAGGATTTTTTTTTTCTTCTTTTGCACGGACTCAGAGTAAGGAAGAGTTGATGGCAATTTTGATACCTTGGGCTTTTTCCAGTATATACATATACAGGCATGGAACTTAGAAATTGTGGCTTAGGTAATATCTGCTGATCCAATTACAGTACAAAGACTACATATATTACTGCTAGGCAGACTGGGGTGGATCTAATTTTGATGCGGGTGACAAATGAAAATTGAATACAAAGTAAAGTCAGGTGGGGTGTACAACAAATTATTACAACATATTTACGCACAGAAACAGGTTGCTCAGCACTACTGTCCATGCTGGCTCCTGCTTCATACAAGGCTCCTTCCACTCCTCTTTAGCTAACTCTACCAACTAGTTCTTTCTCCCTCATGTATTTATGTAGCTTCCATAGTAGCAATGCTATTCACCTTTACAACTCTATGTGGTGATGAGTTCCACATTCCAACCACTCTGCCATTGGATTAATCAATCACTATCTTATATTTATGACCTTAGTTTTGGCCTCCCCAACAAGTAGAAATGTTTTCTCCGCGTTTAGTCTATCAAAGTGCTTGATAATTTTAAAGATCTCTGTCAGATCTCTTCAGCCTTCACTTTGCTACAGGGAAACAAGTGATTGTTCCGTCTTTCTTAATAACTATCTCATTTCAGTTTTGGTATCTGGCTTGTAAGGGGTCCTATGGCGCAATGGGTAGCATCCCTGTTCTGAGCTAGAAATGCTGTGTTCAAGTCCCACCCCAGGATTTGATGACCAACCAAGGTGAGTTTAAAATGCGGCCAAAAAAGTTGAACATCAACTTGTAAATCCTTCCAGCGAATGCCAATGGCAGGTGGTAAGAGTGACAGATACTCGATCAGCCATTTGATGGAAAGAAAATTGGATCCTCTGCCATCAATATTTTTAGCTCCAGACTACAACATGCATATAAAAATGCATGCGATCACAGTAATTGGATGGTCAGTGTGATCAAATTGGTGCCAACAGCATGGGGCTCAATCCCTTTTCTGGCTGGGGTGAATTTGGGATCTGCCTCTTTACCCTAAGTGTGGTGGAGTTTATGGCACTATGAATTGGACCTGCCGTCAGACAGCAAAGTCAAGAAGATCTTTATTGTGAATCTCTTTTTACCTCCCCCAGTCATTCTTTCTCCCTTTCATAAATAGGGAGACAAGGGCTGTGCACAGTACTTTAAGCACTTCACCTAGATCTACCAGTTTAACAAAAGTTTACAGCGCAATATATCTGTCACCTACAGAATCAGACTGACCCTATTAAGGATTTGATGAGCTCTCTGTGTCCCATTGGCAATAAAGATTTAACTCTCTCTGAGAGAATCCATGACTAGGACCAATGAGACAGAAAGAGAATGCGACAGAAGAAACCATTCAGTCCATTTCTTTCATCAGTCCAGTTTTATCTAATACCTGGGGCCAATTATCAGACATTCACTGGAAACTAAAATAACTGTTTTGTAAAATCCGCAATTAAACCCTGATACAAACAGGCAAAAAAATTCAGAAACATCATTGCAAATATAGAAATTTATCTGTACAGAACTGCAGGGAAGAAGGGAGATATTTTACTGGTAAATATTACTGTACAATGCAAGGTGTGAGCGGTGTGTGAGCTACAATTACATGGCAGTCTAGTCACAGTGTACATTGTACAACGAACAATGCCCCATGTACACTACAGTGAGTCACAGTCACAGGACAGAGTCATGCGATAAATAACATCCAATATTCCAAGGCTTCTGGGTGTCCTTTATATATGTTTGTATATATCTCATATATATATTGTTAAAAAAAAGAAATCCTTTGTACAGGTTTTAGAGTTCAGTTTTGATGATTTTGGTGCACAGACTTGTGAGGGAGGCTAAAGTTTTTAAGAACAGTAGAGTTGGTCAGGTTAAAAACAGCAGCTGTAAAGTTTTTGTTTGCTTGGTTCTTTTTGGTCCAATTTTAGTTTTAATATCTCGAAGAATCAAGATTTGTGCTGATTGGATACGCCCTTCCAGTAATCGAGGATATCGTGCAGATCCTCATCCTTGGCAAACTGCACCTTTTTCCTCAGAGCATGTCCTGCTGCCATGAACTCTTCCTCCCCCTCTTTGTGCCTCTTTTTGTGCAATCTGAAACGTTCCCAGATGCCCAGAGGCGGCTTGCTGCTGTACTCTGGGCTGGATGTATAGCTTAGGTTATGGTATTGAGGTGAGAGCTGCGAGTATGCCATATCCCGTCGGGGCCGACTGAGTGGCTCCAGGATGGAGGGCTTGCTGCGGCTGCTTGGTCCCTCTAACAGTGGCTGCTCACCCTGGCATCGGTCAGGGTAGGAGTGGCGGTGCTCGCTTCGCTGCTGGGCCCGTGGAACTGTGGCTGGGCTGCTAACTGCGATTGGAGATGCCTTCTCAATATACTGGACCTCAGACCGACAGGGGTGCCCTGGCATTGAAGTGTCAGAGTGGAAGGACATGGGACTTCTTGCAGAGCCACTGGAGGAAGTGCTGGGGCGTTTGGGGGTCGCTTCAATACTGCTGTGCCTCTGCAGTGGATGGTAACTCTCCTTAGAAATGGGGGTCAAGAACCCAGGCTTGCCCTGGGGTTGTTCAGTGATCATTAACACCTGGGGGTCCACTGAAGCCATGGCCCCAGCTTTTCCACCTTGAAAAGGCCCAGTCTCTGATTTCAGTGCATCTATGCAATTATTGATGATCTGGTTTACCTTATCCACTTCTTTGGCAATGGTCGAGATCTCTGTGGCAGAACTCCGGCCCTGCCCATTTCCTTCTATCTCCCTTCGATCAGAAGGCTCGCCTGTTCTCACCTCGATATAGTTGCCCTTGGCAGTTTTGGGTGTCTCACTCAGCTCCTGAAGCTTGTGCGACTCTGTGTCCCCTGACGATGGCAGGAAAGGCATCCTTGGTGCAGCTTCGCAGGGCGGCAATGGTTTCTGGACTAACTGGGAGACAGTGCTGGCCTCCATCTCCGCCCCATACTTCAGCTCAATGATGGTCTTCGTCATGCTGCCAGCCTTTTTGTGCTTTTCTTCTTGTTGTCTCTTCTTGCGTAGACAGTAATACACCAGCCCCAGCACTATGACCATCCCAAAAAGGCAGCCAAGAATAGTCATAATGTAGTGCGTGGCAGTTGATGGTGGTGGCACAGTACCTCTTGTTTTATCGCTTCCTGTAGAAAACGTGATGCAGGTTTGATTGTACCTCAAGGCATTCCGGATTGATGCCACACAGTATGTGTACGAAGTGTGAGGCTGGAGCCTGTCCAATTTAATTACCTCTTGTTCTGTTTGCAACTTCTTTATGTCTGCATAAAAGCTGTTGTTATACTGCACCAGGATGTACATCTTACTGAAAGGCTGGGGGATCTGCACTAACAAAGTGGCAGTTGTGTAGGTAACATGCTCTACCTTTATCACTGGCACACGGGTTTCACGGGTAGGGGAATGATAGGTTATAATGGGAGTGGGATCATCACCTGAGGAGCAGTCGTCAACTCCACAAGGGCTGTCTGAGGTGGTGGTGATTGGGGGCATCCGGGTAGGCATGAACTTGGGGTCAAAACTGTCATCACAAGTTGAGATGAGCAAGCTGTAGGCACTCTGTGTCTGGCTTTGACTCAGCAAGGCTTGGCCTGCATAACGAGATGGGGATTCACACTGCATCCGATCATAGCTCCTGGTGGTGTTGTTGAACTGCACCAGCCATTTCAGGAAACCCAGCAAATCACAGGAGCAGTAAAATGGGTTGCCATAGAGTTCGCAAGTTGTAAGCTTGCCAAGACCAAGGAAGGTGGAACTTTCCAATGTTTGTAACCGGTTCATGGACAGGTCGATGTTCATAATGTTGGGACACTCCCAAAAAGAATTGGGACTCACCACCTCAATAAGGTTGGCCTGGAGATAGAGGTATTCCAGCCTACCCAGCCCCCGCAGGATTCCCTCGGTGATATTCCGAAGCTTATTGAAGCCCAGTTGCAAAACACGCAGGTTGTACTGTGCAGAAAAGGCACCATCCTCGATGTAGGAAATATCATTCTTGGTCAGATTAAGTTCTGTCAGGTTGCCAAATCTGTTCAGCGAAGAATATTGGACACTTTTGATCTTGTTCTCATTCAGCCGGAGGTCCACAATGGTGCTGTTGATGTGCTGAGGAATGGACTCATATGGGGGTTGGTTTTGGCTACAAATTGCCAGCCACACAAATCCTTTCTCCCCTTCAATGAGCCAGCAATCGCCATGAACTCCAGCAGCATTCATCAACAAGGCTAGAGAGACCCAGAGAGCAAGACTGTGCAGAGCCATCCCCTTGTGCTCTCGGGGTTTGTGAGCAAAGAGCTTTCAATAGCACCCACCTGCTCAACAAGTTGAGATATTTTGCAGAGCTCAAAGTATGCTCTTTTTTAAAAATGCTAATTAATAAACTGAGGTGCAGTTATTTGCTTGCTTCATGACATTTTCCTTGTCCATTTTTTCTCTGCACACAGTTCTCTTTGAATTCTTTTGTGCAGTCTGTCCCCATCTGTAGACATTCCTTGAGATAGTTTCAACAGCTTGTCTTGGTTTTCCTAAGAAGGGGAAGAAAAGACAATATAATAAGGCTGATTTGAGATCGTTTTTTGATCATAATTACTTCCTATAAGAGTTTGATCCCCCAGTTAATCAGGCCTTTTTAACTGAAGTACAACAGGATTTATTTTGTTTGGCTTTGCTTGATATTGCAGGTGGTTTTATATAGTCTGAAATTGTAGAAATCTGACAAGTTTGTTATTTCAACAAGATTTCCACAACTTGATGCTGCTTGAATACCAGGAAACAGGAGGCATTGGTTTAGACAGTTCTATCCTACTGGGGCCTTCCAATATTTCCAATTAACTCATCATTGGAGGGAAATTGTAATATTGCCCTTTGGACCCAGATGTGAAGTTCTCATCTTTCTAATGACGGCATGGCATATTAAATTTTATTTCACAAGGAATATCCATTTTTATTTCTCTGCCTTGAAACATCCAGCAATTAGCTCTCCGGATGACTCAATTGATAAAATTATGTGATACAGATATAGACCAGGAAATTTCAGCTTCAAAATTGAGTTAGCTGATCTGAATCAGGGTGTTACAACTAGTCCCTGCACCCACAGGCTACAGAGAGGAAAATCAATTAACCACAATGTTACTCACTATCCCTTCCTGGACAATGGGATGTAAAGGCCTGGCTTCGCTGTGACCAATTGCCTTGCTGATACTCAAATAATAAGTTGCACCAGAAGTCTGTCGTGTCTTAATTGGTAGCACTCTCCCTTCTGAATGGTTCAAGTCCCTCTTGGTGGCTGGGATTTTACTTGCTCCCCTCTATACCTGTAACAGGTGTAATAATTGGATGGGAAGGTGAGAGATGGAGAGCTCATTGCCTTCTCTTTGGTGAAGTCAGGGCAGAGAAGTTAGAGGATGGCCTTCATGCATGGAAGTGGCCCTCTTATACCTCTGCAATTTTAAATATACAATCAATGTTGGCCATTCCATCAACTGCCTAGGCCCTAAGCTCTGCAATTCCTTCCCTAAATATCTCCCTCTCTCTACCTCTTCTCCTTTAAGATGCTCCTTGAAACCTACAACCCAAACTGCTCACTTAGGTCCCTATCATGCTGTCTTGGGCGTGGCGAGGATCTGTTGGGAGTTGGGCAGGGGGTTAGGAAGGGTTGCCCTCATGATGTGATTTGATTAATTATTGTCACATGTATCAGCATACAGTCAAAAGTATTGTTTCTTGCTCACTTTACAGACAAAACATACCATGCATAGAGAAGGGAAGGAGAGGGTGCAGAATGTTTGATGTTCGTAGAATGATTGTTCCCATGGGGGTGTCTCTGGCAATAAGTGCAGTGCCAACCCTCCTGCAAATGTTCACCTTGACCTCCATATCGACAATGCTTCACGGAGCCTGCCTGACTGACCCTGGAGAGTCCGCAGCCTCATGTCTCTTCCAGGCAATCGCAGCAATGACCACCGCTCCAGGGTGGTGCTGCTGGAACTGAAGAGTTGTCAATCCTTTGATTAGCTGGCAATTTTTGGAGACGGGTTCTTTGCCTTTAAATATACTGAAGCCCATACAGCCATCAGTTGACTGAGGCATTTAATTTGGGCAGGGTTCCCAAAAATGGCTGAAGCAGAATTGCCACATTCTTCTGGGGCCACCACCATGGCCATTAAATTCAGCTGACTTGAACACATATCTAGGCTGAAACTCCAGTGCAGTACTGAGTGCGTGATGTGCTGTTGGAGGTGCTGCTTTTTGGATGCGATGTAAAACCAAGGCCCCATCTGCCTCTTGGAAGGGTGTAGAAGTTCACTGCAAACTATTTTAAAGAAGAGCAAGCAAGTCCTCCCTTATGTCCTGACCAATATTTATCCCTCAAACAACACTTAAAAAAAAGAACATGTAATTTGCTGTTTGGGTACAAAACGGCTGCTTTGTTTCCTATATGAAAATAGTCACTGCACTTCAAAATACTTCACTGGCCACTTTGGAACATCCTAGGTATATGAAACGTTTGTAAATTCTTTCTTTCTTGATTGTTGAATTAATTGCACTTTTTGCATTCATTGCTAGAATTCTGGATCTATCAAGTACTGCTTCACTTCAGTCTTAGCACTATAAAAAAACAGAAAATCGTACCAATGGCTTGGCCAATTTTAATCTTTAAACACCTAAAATAGATTTTGTGGACCTTGCTGTGTGCAACTGGCTACCACGCTTCATACATGCAAAGACTTTGAAGCACTTTAGGATGTCTTGAGGTCATGAAGGGAACTATATAAATGCAAGGCTTTCTTCTTCCAAGAGTCAAGAGTATATCTTATGAGTATAACTTGTAACTGCTGCATACTGTTTGCAATCAATTTGAATTAGCCCAGTTTAGAACATGGGAGGATGACCTCTTCGACACTGAGTGACAGAAAGACACCTGCAATCAATTTCTGAATTGGTTTGGCTATAGCCAAATGCATAGTGAGGAGGAGAGCAGCAGAATTTCAGAATTAGTTCCAGCAGTAGAAAATGTCCAACAGCAATGTCCATAAGCATTTCCTTTGTGCTCTCTCACCACTTGCATGTCTTCATTATTGTAAAACATCCCAAGGTGTCTCACAGGAGCATTATCATATAGGATGTCACTTAAATAGATACGAGAACAGGCTACTAAAAGTTTGGTCAAAGACTTAGGTTTTAGGGAGCATCTTAAAGGAGGATATATAGAGAGGGGAAGGTGTTTAGGGGAGGAATTCCAGAGCTTAGGGTTTAGGCAGTTGATGGCCCAGACAACACTGATGGAATATTTAAAATTGCAGCTACACGAGAGACCAGATTGAACAAATGTAGAGATCTCAAGATGGTTGCTGGGGGAGATTACAAAGATAGGAAGGAGCACAACTAGACTTGAAAACAAGGATGAAAATTTTAATGTCGAGGCACTGCCAGACAGGGAACCAATGTAAGTCAGTTCATACAGGAGTAATGGATGAATTAGATTTAATGCAGGTTAGGATATGGACATATCAATGACTTTATCAGAAGCCACTGACAGATCTCTGTAATTCTTCTCATTTTCTTTTTTTTTAAGAATTAACTTTGGAGAGAAATGGTTGACTATATAAATTATGAAATTAATCAAAGTATTGATTGAGTCTAATTGCCTCCTGCTAATTTGCTGGGTGTGCTATTGCAATTGGTTTATAAATTCATGGAATGATTGAAACCATCTTCTCCAGAGTTTCGAACAATTTACAATCTAACTTCAGGCACAGCATATAAAGGGATGACGATGAGAAGGGGTTGGTTAATGCAGGGCTGAGTGTGTTATATTTGAATGCATGCAGTATACGAAATAAGGTAACTAAACTGGTAGCACAGAATGAAATTGGCGAGTACGATCTTGTGGGCATCACAGAGACATAGCTGCAAAGGGGATTGCGGCTGGGAGCTAAATATCCAAGGGTAGACATCCAATCAAAAAGACAAGCAAATGGGCAGAAGGGGTGGGGTTGCCTTATTAGTAAGAAATTAAACTAAATTGAAATCAAGAAACAATGCAAGATGTAGAATCCGTGTCGATAGAGTTGAGGAACTGCAAAGGTAAAAAGACCATAATGGGAGTCATATACAGATTCCAAGCAGTAGTCAGGATGTGGCATACAAGATACACCAAGAGATAAAGAAGGTGTGTAATAAAGGCAAGGTGATCATGAGGAACTTCAATCTGCAGGTGGCCTGGGAAAATCAGGTTGGCAGTGGATCCCAAGAAAAATAATTTGTGGAATGTCTACAAGATGGCTTTTTGGATCAGTTTGTGGTGGAGCATACTATGCAACAGAATTTGGTGATGTGTAATGAGGCAGACTTGATAAGGGAGCTTAAGGTGAAGGAACCCTTGGGAGACAGTGACCTTAATATGATGGAATTCACCTGCAGTTTGAGAGGAAGAAGCTAGAATCAGATGCAACAGGTTCGCTGTTGAGTAGAGGCAACTGCAGATGCATGATGGAAGAGCTAGCCATAGTTGATTGGGAAAGGATCCTAGCAGGAAAGATGGTGGAACAGCAATAGCAGGAATTTCTAGGAGTAATCTGGGAGACAGCAAAATTTCATCCCAGGAAGAAGCGTACTAAGGGTTGAATGAGGCGACCATGGCTGACGAGGGAAGTCAAAGACAGCATTAAAGCAAAAGAAAAAGCATACAATGTAGTGAAGATTAGTGAGACACCAACGATTTGGAAGCCTTTAAAGACCAACAGAGGACAACTAAAAAAGAAATAAAGGGGGAGAAGCTGAAATATGAGGGTAAGCTAGCTAGAATTATAAATAAAAGTTTTTTAGATACATAAAGGGAAGAGAGAGGCAAGACTGGACATTGGGCTGCTGAAAAATGATGGCTAGAGAGGTAGTAATGAGAACAAAGAAATGGAACTGTATAGGTATAATGCGTCAGTCTTCATGGTGGATGACACCATTAACATACAGAGATTCAACACAGTCCGGGAACAGATATGAGTATGGTGGCCATTACAAAGGGGAAGGTACTAGGGAAGCTGAAAGGTCTGGAGGTTGATAAATCACCTGGACCTGATGGACTACACCCCAGAGTTCTGAAGGAGATAGCTGAATAGGTAATGGAAGCAGTAGTGGTGATCATTTGAGAATCACTGGAGTCAGGGAGGGTCCCAGAGGACTGGAAAATTGCTAATGTAACACCCGTTTAAGAAGGGAGGGAAGCAAAAGACAAGAAATTATAAGTCGGTTAGTCTGATCTAGTTCGTTGGTAAGATTCTAGAGTCCATTATTAAGGGCGAGGCTTGGAAGTGCATGATAAAATAGGGCAAAGTCAGCATGGTTTAATCAAGGAAGGTCATGCCTGACAAATCTGTTAGAGTTCTTTGAGAAGGTAATAAGCAGGTTAGACTACGGAGAGCCAGTAGGTATTATCTACTTGGAGTTCTAGAAAGCCTTTGACAAGATGCTGCACAGGAGGCTGCTGAGTAAGGTAAGTGTCCATGGTATTAGATGCAAGTATGGCTAGAAGCTTGGCTGACTAGTAGAAGGTAGAGAGTGGGGATAAAGGGGTGCTTTTCAGGATGGCAGCCAGTGACTAGTGGATTCTGCAAGTACGTGCTGGTGCCATAACTTTTCACTCTATACATAAATGATCTAGTTAAGGAGCTGAAGACATTGTGGCTAAGTTTGCAGAAGTTACAAAGACAGGTGGAATACAGGCGGTATTGAAGAAGCGGGGAAGCTGTAGAAGGACTTGGAGAGTGGACAAAGAAATGGCAGATGGAATACAACATGGGAAAGTGTGAGGTTATGGGCTTTGGTAGGAAGAATAGAAACATGGATTATTTTCTAAATGGGGGCAGAATTCAGAAATCAGAAGCGCAAGGGGACTTGGGAGTCTTAGTTCAGGATTCTCTTAAGGTTAACTTGCAGGTTGAGTTGTTAGGAAAGCAAATGCAATGTTAGCATTCATTTCAAGAGGAATAGAATACAAAATCAGGGATCAACTGCTGAGGCTTTATAAGGCTCTGGTGAGGCCACATTTCGAATATTGTGAACAATTTTGGGCCCCGTATCTGAGAAAAGATGTGCTGGCATTGGAGAGGGTCCAGAAGAGGTTCATGAGAATGATCCCAGGAATGAAAGGCTTGACATTTGAAGAGCGTCTGAGGACTCTGGGACTATACTCAATGGAGTTTGGAAGGATGAGGGCGGATCTCACTGAATCTTACAAAATAATGAATGGATAGACCAGACATGGGGAAGGTGTTTCCATTAGTAGGAGAGATGAGGACCCAAGAGCACAGTCTCAGGGTAAAGGGATGACCCTTTAGAATTGAGATGAGGAAGAATTCCTTCACCCAGAGAATTATAAATCTATGGACACCATTGCCTGTGGAGGCCAGGTCATTGGATGCATTTAAGATAGAGATAGATTTTTGATTGGTAAAGGGATCAACAGTTACGGGCAAAAAGTGGGAGAGTGGTGTTGAGAAACTTATCAGCCATGATTGAATGGTGGAGAAGAATTAACAGACCGAATGGCCTAATTCTGCTTATATATCAGTAGAAACCTCACATTCTCCACCTTGCACCGTGTGGATGAAGCTAGCCATTTTAGTAGTTGGTGACACTGTATAATCAGCCCATTCTATTTCATTCAGTCCATCAAACAAATCTGGATCTTGTTTCTGGCTGGATTCATCTTTTACTTAAGGGAAGCTCTTTGTAGCTATTAATAAGGGCCAGAGTGATCTCCTTGACAAGCTTTGATTTCTGAAGAGGGCTTGTGAGGAATTTCCTAGATTTTAATTCTTCTTAAAATAGCCTGTAGTTTTAAATCTGCCTCTCACCCTCCTAGCAAAACATGGTTTCTGGGTGAGGTGGAAGGTGTACATATTGTGATGCACAAGCCCATCACAATGGTGTGGGATTAGTGGATGGCGTAGAGTGCCTTTTCCTGCCTGCTAGTATTCCTATGTTTGTAAGATTGAGGGAAGCATTGTGGAAAGTTCAACAGCCTGACAATCTGTTTCCAAAGCCATTGTTAATATCTGTGCAACAAAACTTCATAGCTGGGGGCCAGGGCTTGATTGCGGTGGATCACAGGGGCACATGATATCTCTTCTGGATAATGTATATATGTTTTTATAGTCAATCTTGGGACGTGGGCATAAGCAAGGTGACAACCATTGCCTGTGTTTATTGCCCATCCATAGTTGAGAAGATGGTGGTGAACCACCTTCTTAAACTGCTGTAGTCTGTGTGGTGATGGTGGTTCCAGAATATTAGAGATTCTTGGAGTTTGGTCCAAAGATAGTAAAGAAAAGGCCAATAAATGTGTCCAGTTTGAGATGATGTGATTTGAAAACAAAGAAAGACTCGCATTTATATCATATCTTTCACGACCATTAGATATCCCAAAACAGTTTACAACGTTTGGAGGAATGTTGGAGGCTGTCTTCTCATTTAACTGCTGAATTTGTCCTTCTTGGTGGTAGAGGTTTGGGAAATGCTGTCGAGGGGGTTTTGTGAGTTGCTGCTGTGCCTCTAGTATATGGTGTACACTGCTGCCACTCTGCGCCAGTGATGGAGAATGGATGTTTAAGCACACTGAACTGGTGGATAGAATATTCTTATATTTCAGACTTAGGTGCCCTCAAATTAAACGTGGAATGAGTCAAAAGTTAAGCTATCCTCTGCTCTTTTGAGTAACCTACTGTTAGCAACATAATTACTTAACCAACCACCAGGAAGTCCCTGAATGCACTTCCTCCCACCTTCTGAAGGCTGAGTTCCCTATCAAAGCAGTAAAGCTAGGATCAAATCTGTCGGCTTTTGATGACAAGGTGTTATGGCAGTATCCAGCTGACTCACCTTGTTTCTGTATTCCAGGTGTTTTTTAAAATCTTTCTGCATTTTCATTTGTTAA
Organism: Carcharhinus amblyrhynchos; assembly: GCF_965287045.1. Classification (NCBI taxonomy): domain Eukaryota; kingdom Metazoa; phylum Chordata; class Chondrichthyes; order Carcharhiniformes; family Carcharhinidae; genus Carcharhinus; species Carcharhinus amblyrhynchos. The sequence goes on along the minus strand of NC_137341.1, from coordinate 18,957,620 downwards.
GCATTAGCATCTATGTTTGCCCTTCTAACTGCATGGACCCTCTAGGGGTGATGGGTAAAAAAAGGACAGCATGAATCATGGTAGGGATTCTAGGTATTTGTGGTACTAACAGTGTACAATAGTCTGGCTGAATGAGGAAGCACTGCCAACAGTTAATATAACTAATACTGGGATTAGTGCTCATCCTATTAAATCAGAATGCTGTTAGTTCTGTGTACAGTGTACAATTCCTGTTTATTCAGAATAGTAAGATGAGTGCACTAATCACAGCATGGATACGAACCATGTAGAGCCTTCACTTATTTTGCATAATAAGTTACTGCTTTGTTCATTCCCAGAGATGATGGGGCAAATCTTACCATCTTGCTCGCCACAGGAATTGTCACAGATGAGGGGCAGACAATGGAAAGGACTTTTGACTTTGGGTGGGATTTTCCAATTTCAGGGCGAATGCAGCTAGAAAATCCTGCCCGATTTGTGAAGTTCACCACCAATGTGAGTTAACTTTCAACATAATTTACATAAGAACATTCTAACCCAGCAAAGGAGGATAGTAATATCCCTTGACAAAGAATCCTCTTGTCTTTTAAACTTGTCAGTAAATCAGTGCCATTTACAGATCCGGGCAGTGGGTGATCAAGGAGGTTGTCCAACCCGACTGTCTGCCTCTCTATCATGGCTATATTCATGGCCGAGTATCCCTGGAAAGGGAGCATGCGATGTCTGAGGACATCACTGATGCCTTCTGTGCCCACTGGGCACTGCAGGGACTGGGGTGTATTATTGACCCCTTTAATCACATTTTAATTTGATGTTTTAAGTTTCCTTTCTGCTTTGTCTTTTGTTTCTGGAGGTTCCCCTCCTTTTACCCTTTTCCCTTTTTGAGTTGTCCCCAAGTTAATTTGATTTTGTTTATTTGGTTGGATACAAAAAGATGTCCTTGATTAAGGATCCAATTGAGGCCTTGTACTCAATAGTTCCTCTGATACCCCTGGCGAAAGACTGCTAACTACTAGCACTCTGTGTACTGCTGTTAGAGTTTGTAAATAAAGGGGTTTTGGTGAAGGGACTTATGCCTCTGAAGACTTATTACAGTCATTGGCATAGCCACCTTTAGGAATGTAGCATAACTGGTCTTTTGCTTGCCCCAGGTATACAGTGCTGATGCTGGGCTCAGGTCCCTTTAACTGTTTTCCTCCACTGATACATCACCCATGCTTAGGGAAATGCGCAGAAGCAGGAAAAGGCTGCCGCTACTCATGGTGGGGGGGGGAGTCAATTGCGCCCCAAATAGGGTTGCTAATCCTCTAGGTTTATCCTGAGTCACCAGGAACTAAAGATTAATCTCTGGATCACAGCTACAGGGAAACCAGAGGAGAACAAATCAGAAATATTGACAATTTTATTATAGCATCTCTATTGTAGTAAAACATTCCAAACTGCTTCACAGGAGCATTATCCAACAAATTTTGATACTAATATTAGGAGAGGTCGCCAAAAGGGGGGAATGTCAGAGCTTGGGTGACTAGGCAGCTGAGGTGTGGCTTCAAAAGGTGGACTAATTAAAATTGGAAATGCACAAATGGCCAGAATTGGAGGAGCATAAGAATCTTGGAGGGCTGTAAGGTTGTAGGAAATTAGACATATGGGATGGGTGAAGGTTGACCTTTTAAATATGGTGAGTGCGATTTTCTCAGCCCGATGCACTGCTCAAGTAGCATAGCAGGTGGGGAAATGTCAGCAGGAGGGCTATAACGGGATTTGCAACTGGCATCCAGTCGGTTGTGACTCTCCAGGGACATTTTTTAAGGTATAATCAACCTTGTACCAGGAAACAGTGCAAGGCTGAATATTATAGTGAAATCCTGATTTGAATGTTATTAGCGAGCCTGGGACAATATCATCCGCACTCATTAATGTTTCCCATCCTGTTGCGGGGAGGTTTGCACCAGTGGGAATTAAAACTGGTCCCCATCAATGGGAACCAGGCATGATGGCCTTGCTGGTGGGGACAGAGGCCATTGAGGCCCCCTCAGAAGGTCAGGGGCAGAAGTGAGGGTGCCCCTTGGGCAGTGCCAGCCTCGCAGTGCCAGCCTAGCAATCAGCACTGTCAAGGGGTGGAGCCTGAGGGGTGGCCATCTGTGGGGCAGGGCCAGATCAGTGGAAGGGTGGGGGACCACTGTGCACCCTATATTTGCAATTGGTGGGGGAGGGAGAGGGTGATTGGGGCTGTCCATGGGAAGATGGGGGTGGTTGGGGCTGGCTCTGGGGAGAAAGGGGATGGGGGTTGGGCAAGCCACTGGGAGGCTGGCAATCTTCTGGGAGATTGGCGCATGTGCAGTGGCCTACTCAGCGCTGTGATGCCTGCCTCTCAGGTGGGATTAGGTCCCACCCCCTTTACTAAGTGAATCCCCTGGCGGACTCTATGAAGCACAGAGTGCCAGAAATTCAACTAAGTATGCCCAAAAAATGGGCAGGAACTTCTCCCATTTTCCCACCCATTGTGCACTTAGTTTGTTTTAGGAAAATTGCACCCAATATGTATCATTTTAATTTTCTTTTGAAAATTTTTACTTTCAATCATAAAAATATTGGACAAATTATCAAAGGCTATTTGTCCAATAGTCAGGAGTCAGCCAAACTACATTCATAGCTCTATTGCCTTTTGTAGATTTGAGTCCCACTGTAGAGATTTAAGGACAAAATTCAGGCTGATGCTTCAGTGCAGTGCTGAGGGAGTACTGCACTATGGCCCAGTCTGCCCTCTCAGGTGGAAGTATAACTATTACATAAAAGAAGAGCAGGTAAGCTCTCTCTGGTGTGCTAGACATGTTTATCCCTCAACTAACTAAAGGAAAAACAGATTATTGGGTTAATATCACAGCACTGTTTGTGGAACCTTGCTGTGTATAACGTTTCCTATATTGCCAAAGTGACTACAAAAAAGTACTTAATTAAGCTGTATGGTGCTTTGGGCCACCCTGACGTCATGAAAAGTGCTTTCTTTCCAATAACATAAGACAAAGTTATGAGGGCTGTTCAGTGGAGAGATTTCCTCAATTTTCCATTCTTTCCCACCTGAGAAAATGTGTATACAAAAAACAGGGAGATCAGGTTCAGTGTCATCCCAAATGGATAGAAAGAAATTGAAATATATTGTTAATCAAAACAGAAATAAATTAGCAATTTTCAGAACAGAAAATTAGAAGATAGGAAGATAACATTGGAAATACAATTTGCAGATTCCAAAAGTAAGTTTAAGCAACAAAACTTTATATATTTTTTATGTTAATACATTATGAAAATAGAGGATACTTGTGTCTTCAAGGGTATTGCATACTCTTGAGGCTGTGAAGACATTTCTAATCTACTTGAGCTGCCTGGTAATACTTGAAGCCATCTGGTGCCATATCTATATTACATCCTCAATCCTTTGAGAGCTGCTGTAACATTGCTGTAGCAAATTAAAAAAAATTAGAAAAGATTAAAAGATTATAATGAGCTAGTTTGCGTAGAGAAGGCAGTGGATTGGGTCCATGCCAGAGGTCAACTGGCACTGTTTGCAAAGGGTAGATTATTTGTACTAGATTGTCATGATCATTAAGTTTCGGCTCTGATGCGACTTGCAATATTTTAAATTACAATCAAGCGTGTAGGAGTCAATGCATTAGATAGTAATATCTGGTGTTTCTTTGATACTAGCTCCCAAATGCATGACTCCTGCCTCCTCAGACAAGAGCAGCCGACGCATGAGAATGGCATCATCTCCAACTTCTACTCCAAGTCACAGACATCATTTCAATTTGGAGATATAAAGCCATTCATCATCACTTGAGTCAGAATTCTGGAATTTCCTCCTTTATAGCACTTGGTAGCACCTTCACAATGTAGAAGTAGTGGTTCATGGAGAGGGCTATTACCCGAGAAACTAGGGATGACAAATAAATAGCATTGTTACTAAGATTCTGAGAATAAATTTTAAAAACTGGATCAGCCTTTGACTTCCAGGGACAGAGCTAGGATTGGGTAGCTTTTCAAGTCACAGTTACTGCACTTTAAGGTGGTTCACCAGGTGTAAAGTGCATGAGTCAATCTAATGAGGCTTTATCTGGACGCAAGCATTTTTTAAAAATCTGGGTGAAGTTGAAGTGAATTGAGTCCAATTACCATGCAATTCAATCCAGAATATCCTCAGAGACATTGGGAGGTTGATAATGGTGGAACTGGTAGCCGCCACATGAGTGATAAATAGAAGTTTGAATGGAGCAACTGACCAATTTCAAAAATAATTACAGCAATGTACTAGGCCAATCATAACAAGCCTTCTGGAGTACTAGATGCTGATAGGCTGCATCCAGTGCTGAATCCAAGCTTTTCCTTTGTTGGCTCATTTGATTTATATTCCATCCTGCTGTTGCTGGGCAGAAAAATCTGCAGCCAACAGTAAAGGCTAATCCTGAGGGAGGGGACAGTGGCAAATTTAGGTAGCAAGAAGCAGTGACGATTGGCAAGAAGAGGTTTCAGCATGGAGAGGTGGTGGCAATGCCTTGGAGAGGCTGTTGCGAGGAGAGAATGAGTCTGTGTGTGTGAGAAAATGGGCGGAATTTTCTCAGAAAAATACCAAGTGTTGAACAGGTGAGAAAACAGGCGGTTTTCTTGTCTGTTTTTCTAGCGAGGTAAGTTGGATGAGTTTATGTACAATACAGAGGCCGTAATCTGACTTCCACCAGTAGGGAGAGTGGGCAGAGCCTATTCACGCCAGGAAGGAGGCTGCAGACCACTAGGCATGCACCCCAATCTCCCATATACTGATTTTGTGGAAATCAGTCAACCTACATCCTGTTCGCTGGCTCCCGATTGCCAGCCGTCTGATTGCCTTCCTCAAACCTCGATCGCTGGCCTTCTGATCACTGGCCTCAATCCCTGCCTCCCCCATCAGACCCCCCCCCCACAATGAGGCCCTGCCTCCCTCAGGTCCCTTGCCCTGACACTGCCAGTGCCAGGATAACTGGCTGGCAATGCCAGGCTGGTACGATACAAGGGGCACTACCTACTCTGCCCCTGACCACCCAGGGGGCTCCAGTGGCCTTCGGTCCCACCAATGAGGCCATCACATTTGGTTCTTGAAGGTGGGGAACATCTGTGATCCTTGCCAATGAGGACCTCCACATGTGAGGTAGGACTATTACATCCCGGATCATTAATGATATTAAAATCAACTAATAAATATTTAAATTGGTCTCATGGTGATTACACCAGTAATATCATGAGAGGCAAGAATCAGGTGCAAATATGATTTTTCACCTCTTGCTCGTACTCCCTGCCCTGCTATGCTAAACGACCAGTGCAGCAAGGTGGAAAAATCCCGCTCGCTGCATGTGTGTGAGCCTGTGTGTGAGGGAAAAGGGATGGATGTATGGATGTAAATGATGAGTGTGTGTCAGTTAGGATGAGTGTGTGTGTGAGGATGTGTGTGTGAGGATGAGTCTGTATCTGTGAGGATGAGTGTGTGAGTGTGAGAATGAGTATGCTTGGATGAGGATGAATGTGCATGATTGGGAAGATGAGTGTGCATTCGTGTAAGAATGTGTGTGTGAGAAAGGGGTATCTGTGTGAGAGAGGAATGAGTGGGTGTGTTAAGACATGTGTGTATTTTTGTCTGAGGATGAGTGTGTGAGAGAGAAATATGGCTGAGTGTATGTGTGAGAGAGGTGAGTGTATGTGTGAGTGAGGGGTGAGTGTATATGTGTGAGAGAGTGGGGTAATTTTGTGAGCGGATGAGTGTTTGTGCTTGTGTGAGGATCAGCGTGTGCGCATGATGATGAGTGTGTATGAGGATGAGTGTATGTCCGAGGTTAAATGTTTGCTTGTGAAAGGATGAGTGTGCATGCGAGGATGAGTGTGCATTTATGTGAAAATGAATCTGTTGAGTGTGAGGATGAGTGTGAGCACGAGGATGAGTGTACGTTTGTGTGAGAGTGAGTGTGTATGAGGGAGAGTGTGTATATGTGAGACAGAGGGGTGACTGTGTATGTGTGATAGAAGGGTGAGTGTATGTGTGAGAGAGGGTGAATGTGAGGGAGATGGGGTGAGTGTGTATGTGAGAGAGGGTTGAGTGTGTGAGGGAGGGAAGGTGAGTATGTGCATGTCTGTGAGGATGAGTGTGTGGGTGAGAGGATGAGTGCTTGTGTAAGAGAGAGGGCTGAGTGAATGTTTGTGTGAAGAAGGGTAAATGTATGTGTGACAGAAGGGTGTGAGTGTGTATAAGAGAAAGGGATGATTGTGCATACGTGAGAGGGCTGAGTGTGTGAGAGAGAGTGGTGAGTGTGTGAGGGAGGGGCTAAGTATGTGTATGTCTGTGAGGAAGTATGTGTGTTGGTGAGGATGAGTTTGTGTGTGTGAGGATGTGTGTGTATCTGGGAGAGGGTGCGTGTGAGAGGGAGGAGTGAGTGTGTGTGGGTGTGTGAGAGAAAGGGGTGAGCGTGCATGTATGAGAGAGGGGTAAGTATGGGAGAGAGGTGTGAGTGTATATGTAAGGATGAGTGTGTGTGATGGTGACTGAGGCTTAGTATGTATCTGAGAATGTGTGTGTGTGTGTGTGGGATGAATGTGTGTGCATGTGAAGGTGAGTGTGCATTTGTGAGAGAATGAACGAGCGTGTGTGAAACAGGGTGAGCGTGTGTGCGAGACGGGCTGAGTGTATACATGTGCGAGACGGGCTGAGTGTATACATGTGCGAGACGGGGTGAGTGTATACCTGTGTGAGACGGGGTGAGTGTATACATGTGCGAGATGGGGTGAGTGTATACATGTGCGAGATGGGGTGAGTGTATACATGTGTGAGATGGGGTGAGTGTATACATGTATGAGATGGGGTGAGTGTATACATGTATGAGAGGGGTGTGTCAGAGAATGTGTTTGCCAGATTAGTGAGTGCATGAGGGATGAGTATGTGTATGTGTCAGACAGACAGTGGTGAGTGTGAGAGAGAAATAGGGGCGTGTGAAAGGAAAGAGTGTGTATGCATGTGTAATGATTTGTGTGTGTGTGAGTATGGTTTTGTGTGAGACGATGAGTATTTTGATTTGATTTGATTTATTATTGTCACATGCATTGGTATACAGCGAAAAGTATTGTTTCTTGCGCGCTGTACAGACAAAGCATATCACTCATAGAGAAGGAAACAAGAGTGCAGAATGTAGTGTTACAGTCATAGCTAGAGTGTAGAGAAAGATCAATGGGCAAGGTAGGCCCATTCAAAAGTATGATGACAGCCGGGAAGAAGCTGTTCTTGAGTTGGTTGGTACGTGAGCTCAGACTTCTTTTGTAGTTCCTTGTGATCTTGGGCAGAGCAGGAGACATACCAAACTGTGATACAAACAGAAAGAATGCTTTCTATGGTGCATCTGTAAAAGTTGGTGAGAGTTGCAGCTGACATGCCAAGTTTCCTTAGTCTTCTGAAAAAGTAGAGGCGTCAGTGGACTTTTTTAACTGTAGTGTTGGCATGGGGGGATCAGGACAGGTTGGTGATCTGGACACCTAAAAACTTGAAGCCCTCAACCATTTTTACCTTATCCCCATTGATGTAGTCAGGGGAATCTTTTTGAGGATGAGTATGTTTTTGAGGATGAATGAGTATGTATGTGAGAATGTATGTGATTCTAAGATTCTAAGTCTGATTGACAGCTGTGGTTTCTTCAAAAGGAATAAGTGCTTAGAATCTTTGTAAACATTGCCATTAGGATCATTGGAGGTACGCGAGATGCATTCAAGCATAAAAATAAATGAATATAAACACAGCTGATTGGAACATAAGTCAAAATCCATTAAGCTATCAACGGAGGCATATTTCAATGCAATGCACATTAAATTTGACAGAGATCAAAGGGTTCAAATGGAGTAGAGAGGCTTTCAAGGGTTTCAACTTTCTAGGATGCCTCAGAGACTTTAAAACTGAGCTGCGGGAATATATTTAGGCTGAGTAACAGCTATGCAAAATGTAACTCCTCCTCGCACCTCAGCCCCCTCAACCTCCCAGCCCTGGTGTTCTCAAATATCTACTCCCTTGTCCATTTAGATGGAAGTGGCCATGGATTTGGAAAGTGCTGTCTAAGGATCTTTGGTGAATTGCTGCAGTGCCTCTTGTAGCTAGTACACACTACTGCTACTGAGCGTCAATATGGAGGGCATGGATCTTGTGCCAATCAAACAGTGTACCTTGTCCTGGATGGTGTCAAACTTCTTGAGTGTTGTTGCAGCTCACTCATCCAGGCAAGTGGGGAATATTCCATCACACAGGGTCATCTGGAAATGAAACATCAGCTCTTGTCTCTCCTTACAGACGCTGCCAGACCTGCTGAGATTTTCCAGCATTTTCTCTTTTGGTTCTACCACCTGACTTATGACTTGTAGACAGTGGACAGGCTCTGGGGAGTCAAGAGTATGGCAGTGATTTGGAAGCCAGCTGGGTGACCAGGAAGCATGGAGATTAAAATGATCCGGCTGCTTCAAAGTTTTCACATCTGACAGGCAGGAATTCAGCTGCTGATCACAGGGCCGCCTGAGATCACCATGTCAACTGTGATCTTCATGTTTGTTAGGACTAGAAGCAACAGTCCAGCCTTGAGAGCCCCATCTCAGGGCAGAGTGGCAAGGTCAAGCCATTGTCCCTAGCCTGAGTCATCCCAATCCTCAGGACCATTGAGAGGCATTTTTCTGCATCCTAGCAGCAGCAGAGGGGAAAATGGCCACTGGGCATAAGGCATCAGGCCAGGCTGTCAGTGCTGGAGCAGTGCACAGTTGGCACTGACAAGGCATGTGGCCTGAATGGGAGGCCTGAGTGAGGGTCTGAGGGGGGAGGAGGCCTGAGTGGGGGATCTTAGGGGAGAAGGCTTGAATGTGGGGAAACGGGGAATGCCCCTCTTGGTGATGCTTCCTTGGACCCTTGGTCTCCAGCATGCCATATCCCTGCTTGTGATTAGCATCACCAAAGCCCGCCGGGGGGCTGGGTGCATAGCAGCGGGCTGATAAATGGGCCATCAAACTTGCTAATGTAATACAATTAATGTGTTTGAATAATTATCAGATTGCTGCCTGTTATGAGTGGTAAACCAATTGGGGCCAGCATGGCAGGTCAGGTGAATTCTGGTTGCCTTGACACCTGAAGGGAATTCTGATTTTTGGCTAATGTCTCATTCTGTGGGTATCAGGATTCCCACAGCCTATCTCACAAGGCTGGAGGATCCAGCCCATTATATTTAAATTACAGGATTAGAAGAGTTTGTCCCATTGTTCCCCTACTTTCTCTACATCGAATCATATACAAAGTACAGCAAAGGAACAGATCATTTGTCCCAATTGGTCTAAGCCAATGTTTATGTTCTAAATGAGCTTCCTCCACGTCCTTTCATTAAACTGATCAGCACATCCTTCTTTTCCTTTCTCTCTTATGTCTAGATTCTCCTTAAAGGCTATTTGCCTCAACTATTCAATGTGGTAGCAAGTTCTACATTCAAAGTACTTCTAGGATAAAGAAGTTTCTCCTCAAATTTCCCATTGAATTTATTTGTGACTATTTTATACTTAAGGTCCCTAGTTTTCAACATGCTACATGTGGAAACATCTCTATGTTTACCCTTTCAAACCAATTCATAATTTTAAAGATCTCCATCAGGTCACTCTTCAGACTACATCTTTCTTTAGAAGAGAGCACTGACCTGTTCAATTGTTCCTGATAGATATAACCTCTTAGTTCTTGAAATCATAAAATGATTTTGGAGTGAAGTTTCCCTGGCCTAGTTTTTTTTTAATATAGTGTGGGAGATTTATTGTCTGGTCAAAGAGGGTTTTTTTAACTGTGCTGAATCAGGTGATCTGGTCCACTTTGTCACGCTGGGTGAAAGATGGTTCACCAAGGCCAGGCTGAGGCAGTGCTAGAGGATTAAGGTGATAAATTAAAATCATAAATTTGTAATCAGGTTCCAACTAAAAGGCAGCATACGTTAAAATGAATGAGTGCTTGAGTTTTTAATTTAAAATAATTGAATCCAGGCTTTCTGCCCATGAAACATTTAACGAGTGTGTTTAACTCTTTGTGGGTTACCACATTTCCTTTAAGGTTTTCATCAATTAATAAGATAATCCATTAAAAGGTGATTGGGTAGGATTGCACAGAAGCAGGATCCTGATTAATGATGGTTATCATTTGCACTTAAATGACCCTAAGAATACTGCAGTAATATCAGCTATTAAATAGCATCGGTCACAAAACCAAAGGCAACCAAAATTATTGTTTTACAAAGATAATTAAATGATCAAAGTCTGTCAGTGAAAGGGCCTTCAGGCTAATACCTCTGCCATTTTGAAAGGAATGGGAAAGTAGATGTGGTTGATGCCCTCTGAAATGAACTAGTGAGCTACTCAGAAGTATCGAAGTCATTACTAAGGTTTCGTTTTGTTTAGCACCTTACTTATTAGCCCAAGATGACCAGTTAAGAACTCAGAAAGAGATGGATGTGGAGAAGCTCTGAATGCAATCAGAGCTTGGTTTTGTAGCTGATAAAATATCTTAATAATGAGTATAATGTCTGTTCCCCACGAGCTCAATCTACTGTCACTTGCTAACTGGGCTCTTGCACAAAGATAATCTTGTCTTTTGGAGGAGACATTAAACCAAGGCTCCATTTGCCCTCTCACATGCACGTAACAGAATCACAGAACTGTTATGGTAAAAAAAAGTCCACTCGGCCCATTATGTCTGCATCAGTTCTCTAAATGAGCATTATGACAGGGTGCCTTTCTCCTGTCTTTTACCCATAACCCTGGACATTGTTTATTTTCAGATAATCATCTAATTCACTCTTGAATGACTTGATTTAGCCTGCCTCTACACCTTTCCAGGCATTGCATTCTATACCTGAGCTACTTATGGTGTGAAGAAGTTTTTTCTCAGATTGCATTTGCTTTTGCAAATCACTTTAAATCTGTGCCCTCTTGTTCTTGATTTTTTTAAGAACAGGAACAGTTTCTCCCTATGAACTCTGTTCAGCACCCTCATGATTTTGAATGCCTCTATCAAATCTCCTCTTACCCTTCTCCTTTCAAACAAGAAGTCCCAGCCTCTCTAATCTACCATCAAGTGAAGTTTCTCATCCCTCTTTTGTGCTGTCTCTAATAAATTTAGACCCATCTCAAAGTGTGCCCAGAATTGCACTTAATACTTCAACTGAGTATACAAATCCAGCATAACCTCCTTGCTCTTTACTCTATGCCTCTATGAATAAAGCCCAGGCAGGATACTGTATGCTTTATTAACTGCTCTTGCCACTTGTCCTGCCACCTTCAATGACATATGCACATATATACCTAGATCCCTCTTCTCCCGCACACCCTTTAGAACTATACTCTTTATTTTATATTCTCTCCATGTCCTTGTGACCAAAACAAACTACCAATACTCCGTATTGAACTTCATTTGCCACCTATCTGCCCAGTCCACTAACTTGTCTCTGTCCTTTTGAAATTCTGATATCAAGATTCCTGCTGTCCAAAAATTGGCTGCCACATTTTCCTTCATTACATGACTGCACTTCAAAAAGTACTTGAATGACTGTAAAATGCTTTGGAACATCCTATGAAAGGTCATCAACTCCTTTTTTGACCTTCACCACTTAGACATACACTAATGGCACAAATCACCCACCTGCTTATAGCCTCTCCCCCTCCCCACCTCTGTAACCTCTACTAGCCTCACAATCCTCCAAGGTAACTGTAAACCTCAAATTCTGGTCTCTTGCATTCCTGATTTTCTTTGTTCCATCATTGGTGGCTGTGCCTTTAGTTGTCCCACCATAAGCTCTGGAATTCCCTCCATATACCTTTCCATCTCTCTAATGCTCTCGCTTTAGGATGCTCCTTAAAATTAACTCTGACTTTTATGGTTTGGTGTTAAAATGTGACTGACTGTTTCTGGTAAATGCCTTGGGATGGTACATTAAGGATGCTGTATAAATACAAGTTGTTGTTACTATTGTGTAGTTTGGGTAGATCTAGATAGCATTCTACACACACTTTGTTTACATTCACACAGACTAATAGCAGACACAATTATAAAGCACACATGCACGTCACACAATTTTATACCACATCAGTCAGTAATTCCTAAGCATTTGGATAATTTAATGCTGAGAGCTTTTGCTAAACAGATGAATCTGAGTAAATAATTTTAAAAGAAAATAAGTTTTAAAAGGGTAGTGCAGAAAATGGAAAAATAATCAAACAGATAGCAGCATTGCTGGATTTTCTGTTTTTGTTAACACAGGACCTGTGAGAGGTATCAGGCAGAGATAAATGACTTGTGCAAGTTAGATGATTTTAATGCAATTAAAAATAAATAGCATTTTATTAGTTCCCTCTTTATGAGCAAAATGCTGCAAAGGAAACTTCTCTTGTAATAAATGGATGTGTGCTATATAAAGAAGTATGTCCATTTGCTAAATTTGACACACAGTAAATATCTCCACAAGCCACTGATCAGTTAAGACTGCAGTGGTAAGGCCACTTGTGGAATTAGTCATTGGGTGAAATTTTCCTGCCCCCTTGCTACAAGAATCGTAGCGGTGGGGCAGACCATCCAAATGTCTGTTGACCTTGGGTGGGATTTTCTGGTCTTGGGGCAAGCACACTGGCAAAATCCTGCCCATTGTATTGTGTTCATGAGACTGCCAGAGGTTGTGACTGGGCAATTCTTAAACCAAGAAAGTAATTATACCAGGGCTAAGGATCTTCAGTTACATGGAGAGACTAATAAAGCTAGGAATGTTCTCCTTACAGCAGACATACTTAAGAGGAGATTCAATAGAGGTGTTTAAAATCATGGAAGATTTTGCTAGAGTTCAAGAGGAGAAATTGTTACTATTGGAATAAAGGATCGGTTATCAGCAGGCATAGATATAAGTTAATTGGGAAGGTGAGAATTTTTTAAACAGAGCAAGTTGTTATGCTTTGATCACTTCAGATCAGCCATGATCTTATTGAATGGTGGGGCAGGCTCAAAGGGCTAGGTGGCCTACTCCTGCTCCTATTTCTTATGTTCTTTGGAATTCGCTACCTGTAGACTGGAAGCAGATTCAGTTGTCAAAAGATTAGATACATAAATGAAAATTTTGCAGGGCAGTGGGGAAGGGGCATAGGAGTGGCATTAATTAGATTCTCCCCGTGTCTGCGTGTGTTTCCTCTGGGTGCTTCAGTTTCTTCCCACAGTCCAAAGATGTGCAGGTGGATTAGCCATGCTAGATTGCCCCTTAGTGTCCTATGGTGTGTAGGTTAGGTGAATTAGTGGGGTAAATGCGTCGAGTTAAGGGAATGGGGCAGGAGGTGGGCCTAGAAAAGGTGCTGTGTTGAAGAGTCAGTGCAGACTCAATGGAGGGAATGATCTCCTACATTGTAGGGATTCTATGATGCTAAGCTGAATGGCTTTGTTACTTGTTCGACATATCTACAGAATGTGAATACTACTGACCCACTTCCTTCTCTACTGAGGGTACTGACTTGGAGAAATTATTTCCCCTGGCCCTGGCAAGGCTACCAGCAGCTTTCCTCTCAGTGAGCCAAGCGCCAATCCTGCATTTGCTCAGTACTCAGTGGCTGGAACCAACTAATTTGGCATACACTGGAAATTAAGAGTTGGGACCTGCCTGGCTTAAGTATAATTACACAGAATGGCATAAAATACAGAGCATGGAAATAGGTCATTTGCTCTAACTGGTCTTTTTGGTATTTATGCTCGACATAGCCTCCTCCCACTTTATTTCAGTTTCCACTATCAGCAAAACCTTTTAACTCTTTCTCTCTCATATGTTATCTCGCTTCTCTTTAAGTGCATAATTACTACCAACAATATGGTAGTGAGTTCCATACTAGACAGTGCAGTCATTCAATAAACCACGATTATTACAGAAGAAAACACACGCAAAATAAATGACATTTGCTTATGTAATTATTTCCTTCACTTACAAGAGCACAGCTGGACTTGAATGACAAAACTCTGGTATCAGTGGGCCACAGAACAACATACATTAAACCTGCTGTCCTTGTATATCATGTATTTTGGTTCAGGTTATTAGATGAATATTGTCACCATCTAGACTTTGGTAGGCTTGCCATTACTACTCTCTCATAAATGATCTCACTTGGCATTGCTGATGGGCAGTCTTAAGCCTGAGGCATGTAGCAGAAAGCACAGGTTATTCAGTTCCTCCGACTTGCATCATCATTTAATTCGATCATGATTGAGGTGTACCTCAATTCCACTTACACTCCTTTTCTCTGCATCCCTTGACAGTGATCTGTTGATCTCAGTCTGGAAAATTTAGACTATGCCCCAACATCCAAAGCCTTTTAATTGATAATTTAGTCTGTGGCACTAAATAGAGAAAATCCAGGTAATAGTAGGTGCTTATCAAAAATCAGTTGTCACTATTTTATATTTCAGGCACCAGATTGATGACTTATATTTTAAGATTGTTTGTTGTCATGTCTGGAGTTTGGTGGTGCAAATGTGCAGGATTTTTACTTATCTATTAATGAATTCCTTGATAGTCATGACAAGTGAGGTGATACACTGCTTTCTAAAGACATGAGGGTTAGAGGAGGTCAAAATAAAACGTATTATCCTACTGCTAAAATGAAGTTGAGCTCCTTAAGCTTATGAAACCTAACTGCTGTTAAGTAAACATTGTGGGGGCAGCAGCCAGTAAAATCACCCCTTGTGAGATTCATGTGAACACTTATCACGATTCAGGTTAGGGAACTTCATTTATGGGCAGGTCAATTAATTGGCTGGAAATTATATAACATTGGTGTTTCCTTCAATAAATTTCCTTCCCATTCATCTATTTTTCTGTGGCTCCAAATAATGAAATAATGAGACAAAATAAAGAACTTGCACACCCTTCACAGCAGCATTTTCCAGCCACGGCAACTAACTTGTGCACAGCAAGCTCTCACAAAGGGGAACCCACCTAGTCTTCTTCACAATTGCGTCATGGGATTATTTATATCCACCTGAGAAAGCAGAGAGCATTTCACCTTGAACATTGCATTCAAAAGGTAGCATGTCCCACAACATTGTAGAATACACTAATTTCTACACTGGCTGCCAGCCTGGATTTTATGTTTAAGTCTCTGGGATGGGGGTTGAACACGCAATCTTCTTGAATGAGAGGTGAGAATGCTACCCACCAAGATACAGCTGACATATTGCTTGCTCAGAAATGTGTGGCTTTTGAAGGTTTTAAATATTTTTAAGATTGTTCGTTTAAAGAATGCTGTACAACTTTCTCCAAAATAGTTTCCTTTCCCTCTCACCTCCCAAAAGTGTTGAGCCCAGTTGGTTAGAGCTCTGAAAACACTCGGCACCCTTATGACATTGCTCATTGGGCTTAGATTCCCAACAGGGTGAATTTGCTTGGGAAGATATCAGAAAGAGGTTGGTAGTGAAGTTGCAACAGCAGAGTGGAAAAACTCAGAGCGTCTGGTTTGGTAGAGGGGATCTGGTTATTTCAATTGAGGGGCCCTGGTCTCATTGATTCATTAGTGAACTTGATTTGGTTTTGTAGATGGAGCCTAGTTTGCCTCCCTGAAGAGTTTAAACTTTATTCTTTTTATTTAATTCACCAATTCTGTTAAGGTTTATTTTTTGATTGAACTTCATCTGTTTTTTTTTGTACTTCATTCACAAACTGTTTGGTTATAAAATGAGATTGATTTTTCAGTTACGAATTACAGGTTCACATGAAACAGAACTAATTCTCATCAAGACAAACTATGATTTCATGGTGGTGAAAAGGTTTTGTGGAGTGGGGGAACAGAGCAAGAGCTGAAATACTACAAATATATCATTCTTCTGACGAATATAAGGGGTGACAATAATTACATTTAAGTTGATCTTTTGCTTAGCCCTAGCTATGACTGTAACACTGCATTCTGCACACTCTCATTTCCTTCTCTACGAACAGTATGTTTTGTGTATATAGCACGCAACAACACTTTTCACTGTATGTTAATACATGTGATAATAAAATCAAATTAAATCAAATATATTACAGCAGTAACTACACTTCAAAATAACTTCATTGACTGCAAAGCACTTTAGATTGCCCTGAAGTTGTAAAAAATAATAAAACCCTACAGTGCAGGAGGAAGCCATTTTGCTCATTGAGTCTTCACTGATTCACTAACAAAGTATTCCACAGGCCCTATCCCTGTTACCCCAAGTATTTATCGGCTAATTCCCCTAACCTGTACATCTTAGAATACTAAGGGGCAATTTAGCATGGTCAATCCACCCGACCGGCACAGCTTTGGACTGTGGGAGGAAATCAGAGCACCTGGAGGAAACCCACGCAGACACAGGGAGACTCCACACAGTCACCCAAAGTTGGAATCAAACTTGGGTCCCTGCAATATGAGGCAGCAGTTTTAACTATTGTGGTGAACTGGTACGATGACAATAATCTCTCCCTCAGTGTCAACAAAACAAAAGAGATAGTCATCTACTTAAGAAAGCATTGTGGAGGACATGCCCCTATCTACACCAATGGTGCTGAAACTGAAATGGTTGAGAGCGTCAAGTTTCATGGTGTCCAGATCACCAACAACCTGCCCTGGTCCCTCCACATCGACACTAAAGTTAAGAAAGCTCACCAACGCCTCTACTTTCTCAGGAGTCTAAGGAAATTTGGCACATCAGCTATGACTCTCACCAATTTTTACAGATGCACCACAAAAAGCATTCTTTCTAATTGTATTACAACTTGATACGGCTCCTGCTCTGCCCAAGACTACAAAAACTACAAAGGGTCATGAACAAAGCCCAGTCCAACACGCAAACCAGCCTCCCATCCACCGACTCCGTTTACACTTCACGCTGCTTCAGAAAAGCAGCCAGCATAATCAAGGATCCCACGCACCCCAAACATACTCTCTTCCACCTTCTTCCATCGGGAAAAAGATGCAGAAGTCCGAGGTGACGTACTAACCAACTCAAGAATATCTTCTTCTCTGCTGCCATCAGACTTTTGAATGGACCTACCTTGCATCAAGTTGATCTTTCTCTACATCCTAGCTATAGCTGTAATACTACATCCTGCACCCTTTCCTTCTCTATGTACAGTATGCTTTGTTTGTATAGTGTGCAAGAAGCAATGCTTTTCACTGTATGCTAATACATTTGACAATAATAAATTAAATCAAATCAACAATGGAATAAAGAATGAAATAGAACAACATTTGGCCTTTCTAAAGCTTTTTTAAAGTGAGTACAAGGGGTGCAGCAACCTTTTTGTTTAGGCTTATTGAAGTGAGATCAGCATTTTGTCAGGATTTTGCTTGGTTAGATTCAGCACAGAATAAAACATTCTGTTCAACTGATGTGCCACAGTTCCTAAAACAGGGCCTTATACTGCACAAGTTGACATTTCCCAAACAATCACCCTTCAAGCCCCAGAAGAAATGCAGTGTTGCCAATTAAAAAAGAACTTTTAATTTTTACAAAGATACAAAGTTGTGCTAGTTTTGTAAAGCTCCAGTTGTATACTATTGGGAGTACTGCATTTAATTTTGAGTATTGTAGCTTAGGAAGCATATATACTAGGGAGGACAGATGGTGAGCTGTCAGTTTTCGCATTCATTACTCCTCTGAAGGTGGCCCCAACTTCAGGACGAAGCACATATGCATGGAAATCCTAAAGCTGCAATCTGTTACACAGGGTTCCAACCACAGACTGTGCTTTGCGATCCATCCTTCTCCCCAAACCACCTCAAAACTAACAATCATTGAAATCAACCAGAAATGCTCTTTTCCTGCACTCATATCACTGTTACAAACCCCATAAAAAGTTACATTTTTTTCAATCAGGTGTAACTAGATTTCTAACAGTGACGAGAGTAATAAGGATTGCTGAATAACAACAACTGGCCCTAAGAGAATAATTTTATATTTGTGGAGTGTTATTAAATGTCTCCATTATGATTATATACTTCATTTTTTAAAATTAAACTTTTTAATATTAAGTCTTTTAATGAAAGTTATTCAGTGTGTTTCATATTCTATCTTTACTCCATGTATATATCCCAATCTTCAATTAGCTTTATGTAAATATGTTTTTATTTTAGTGCTTTTTCTTACATGGTCTGGTGCCTGTGAAAATTATTTAATGTGATTGGTTGCTTGCACAGCTTGATGACATCATCAGTGCTACATTGGGAAGCTCTGGTAAAGAACACTTCAATCAGTTGCAAGGCACTGCATGATGACTGAATTGAGATTTTTGTTGCAGGGATTACTAGTTCTCCTAGCAAGACTAACTTTGAGGTCAGTAGCAAGCACCCTTGCTTTCCTGCTGGCCATAAACTGCAGGCAGTTGGCTTCTGAGAGGGTACAAATTCACCAGAAAGATACCAGGACACAGAGGGTAATTTATGAGGATTAGGTAGTTTAATCTTGGCTTGTATTCCTTTCAGCATAGAGGACTGAAATGTTTAATATGACCAAAGGATTCAATGGAGTAGATAAAGGGGAGGCAATTCTCCAGCCTCACTCACGCAAGTGCAAATCTCATTATAGATATGACAGGATTTGCGATGGGGAAATATCATTTTAAGATTCTCCCTGACTAGTGACCTAATTGGGTTCATGCCCTTGCTGGGCATGAGCCAGATTAGTATACTTAAATTCTAATTTAAGTATTCAGGATTGGATTTAAGCCAAATTCACCCAGCTCCTGTAATTTTCCCACCTGCCAACACAATGTGAAACCAACGGGAATCACTACTGGCCTCCAGAACTGGAGACCAGGCATGATGACCATGCCAGAGGACTCAGAGGTCATTGTGGCCCCCAGGTGATCAGGACATGGCTGGACATTGCCAGGCTAGCACTGCCAAGGGGCAGAGCCTGAAGGGATGAGTCTAAAGAGGACAGGACCATTGGTGATCCCATAGCAGGTTGTCGTTCACTTGAAGGGGGGATTCTGTATTCTGAGATTGGGACCATAATCTCCAAAAAAATGTCTAAGTATGGGTGGATTGCAATTGGAATTGTGTCAACCCATCTGGGGGAAATTTCACTGCAGTTCCTGCCAGAGGTCACACTTAGAATTATTTTCGAGAAATATGTCCTAAGCAAACTGTTTCCTTGAATCAAGAACAAAGTTAGGACCGGGCCATTTAGGAGTGAAAACTGGAAGCACTTTTACACATGGAGAGCAGTAGAAATCTGTTCTTCTTTCTCCCAAAGGCTATGGCTGTCTTTGGGATAATTCGAGGTTAATTGAAACTTTTGATATAGATTGATAGATTTTTGTTGGTAAATGTATCAAAAGAAGAATAAGCAGGAAAATTGAGTTGAAATACAAATCAGCCATGATCAAATTGAATTGCAGAGCCAGTTCAAGAGGATGAAAAGCCTCTTCCTGTTCTCATATTTCAATGACTACCACCCCATTAGACCTAACTCAGGTGCAAATCACATCCCACAGGTCTGCTAACCAATTGCTCAAAAAGATCTCATTTCAACGACATCTTTTTATACTTAGAGTTCAAATGCCATCTATTTCCACTGAGAAACCACAGCCAAGATTTGAAGCAACCAATCTATTTCTAACCCTGTGCTAGAACATGTCAAGCCCTCTGCCGGGGATGTCCAGCAATGAAGTGTCAACTGCTCTCCCTAGCATTATAGTCTCTCTGTTTGAGCAGCTTACTGCAGTGATGTAGCCAAAGTTGGTTGAAGCAAGGAACACAAAAACAGCATTCTATCCTGTTGTGTTTCCTTCTATTTTTCAACCACAAACTCATCAATCACTCAAGTAGATCTATAAACTATATTGTCAGTTCTTTTTTCAAAGACTACAGTAGTATGTACAGGTTACTGGAGAGGTCTTGCTAGTTTGTTTTGCTTGGTCAAAGAACACATTTGAGCTAATACATCATGAGACAGGTAAATCATATCCTGTCTGATGGTCTATATAAATTATGGATGTACATATTTAAAGACATTCTATAACATCTCTTTTTTCTAAAGTTGAGATTCTTCTTGATTCTCTTTCTGTACACAAGTCAGGTGTAGCAGATGCTTAAGTAAAAGCAAATTGCTCTCTCCACAGATGCTGCCAAATCTGCTGAGTTTATCTAGTATTTTCTGTTTTCATTTATTATTGAAGCTAGTCTAACCATTGTAGGCTTTCTGACACCTGTAAAAAGAATGGACAATCCTGCTTTGCAAAAAAAGAAGACAGTTCAGGGCTGATGTCCCAGTCAGGATATTCTATTTTTGTTTGTTTGAGTATTTGAGAACTTACAGTTCTGCATGATTAACAACAGCAGTTGTCTTGGCATTTTCTGCCATTTTGAGGAGGTCCAGGGCTACACGGGCATCTCTGAGGCTCACTGGAATATGTAAAATTTACTGAAGTGTGCAAAAATAACAATAATAGGGTAGTAGGGGATTTCAAAACTTCCTCAAAATTACACGATAGGGATTCTATGACAATCACAACATAGCACAATTTAAGTTTGTTATGGAAAAGGTGGTCTCAAAAAATGGTTCTGGATTGGGGAAAGGCAGATTTTATTAAAATAAGGCAGGATCTGGCCAAAGTAGACTGGTAACAGCTTCTTGTGGTAAAATCTATAGTGGGGCGTTGGAGGGAGTTCAAAAAGGAAATGAAGAGAGTAGTCACAAATTGTTCCATTTAAGGCGAAATAGAGGAGCAACAAGCCCAAAGAAACCTGGACGTCTAGGAATATTCAGGACTCGGTAAGAAAGAAAGGAGAGGCTTTTAACAGGTACAAAGGGGAAAAAAAATCAGTGGAGGCCTTACTGGAGAATAGAAAGTGCAGGGGGGATCTCAAGAAAGCAATTAGGAGAAAAAAGAGAGGGCATGAAAAATCACTGACTGGTAAAATTAGGGAGAATCCCAAGATATTCTATAAGGATATTAAGGGAAAGAGGATGACCAGGGAAAGAGTAAGGGCCATTAGGGACCAAGTGGGCAATCTGTATATGGAGTTAGGGCACATTGGTAGGGTGTTAATCACCCTACTGTCTTCACATCTGCTTCACTCGGGAGTAGGAGGATATAGGTACAGAATTTTGGGAGCGGAACTGTGAGGTTCTTGAATTGTTTGACACAAGGAGTGACGACATATTAAAGGTTTTGGCGGATTTAAAAATGAACAAATCTCCAGGTCTGGATGAGTTGTATCACAAGCTGCTGTGGGAGTCAAGGGTGGAAATTATAGGGGCTTGAACCCAAATTTTAATTTCTCTTTGGCCACAAGAGAGGTGCCAGAAGATTGAAGGATAGCTAATGTGGTTCCACTTTTCAAGAAGGGTGGTATAGTTAAACCAGGATATTAGAGATCAGTGAGTCTCATGTCAGCAGTAGGGAAATTACTAGAGAAAATTCTGAAGGAGAATTAATCTCCATTTGGAGAGGCAAGGTTTAGTCACCATGGCTTTGGCAGAGGGAGGTCATACCTAACAAATTTAATTGAGTTTTTCAAAGAGGTGATCAGATGTACAGATGAGGGTAGTTGATGTAATTTATGTGGATTTCAGCAAAGCATGACAGGGTCCCACATGGGAGACTGATAAAGAAGATAAAAATATATGGGACCCAGGGTAACTTGGGAAGATTGACTCAAAACTGCCTTAGTGGTAGGAGACAGAGGCTGGTGGTACTGGAGGCCGGTATCCAGTGATGTACCACAGAGATCAGTGTTAGGTCCCTTATTGTCCATGATTATTTATTTATATATAAAAATAATATAGATGAGAATGTGGGGAAATGATAAATAAGTTTGAGGATGACATGAAGATTGGCAGGGTGATTAAGAATGAGGAAGAAGGTTTTAGATGGCATGAAAATACAGAAGAGTTGGTTAGACGGGCAGATCAGTGGCAGATGGAAAAGTGCAAGGTGATGCACTTTGGATGGAGTACAAGGCTCCAAGGGAGTACTCAATGAGTGGTAGGACACTAGGAAGCTCAGAGGAATTTCGAAGGGGTTGCTTGTCCACAGATCCCCAAAGGTGCAGGAAAGGTTAATAGGGTGGTTAAGAAGGCAAATAGGACACTTGCCTTATCAGTCATGGCATAGATTATTAGAATTGGGAGATTATGTTAGAGCTGTACAAGACTTTGATGAGGCCACAGCTGGAATAATGTGTACTGTTCTGGTCACCTCACTGAAGGAAGAACGAGATTACACTGGAGAGGGGCACAGGAGATTCACCAGGATGTTGCTTGGGATGAGCATTTGAGCTCTGAAGAGAGGCTGTATAGGTTTGGATTGTTTTCTTTAGAACAGAGAAGGCTGAGGGGAGGACCTGATTAAGGTGTACAAGATTATGAGGGATATGGACAGGGTGGATAGGAAACAGCTGTTCCTCTTAGTTGAAAGTTCAATAACAAAGGGGCATAACTTCAAGATGAGGGGCAGGAGGTTTATAGGGGATTTGAGGGGGGAAAAATTATCCCAGAAGATGGTGGGAATCTGGAATGCATTGCCTGGGAAAATAGTAGAGGTTGAAAATCTCACAACCTTTAAAAAGTATGTGAATGAACACTTGAAATGTCATTACATTCACAGTTGTGGGCTAAGTGCTTTAAAGGGGATTAGTGTAGATTTAACATAGTTTTGATAGTGCAGACTCAATGGACCAAAATGACTCTGCTCATTTACAGATGCCAGTCTTCAGCTCAAATATATGCTTGCTGCCATATCTTAATGGTTCCAGAAACATGCTTATCACTGGAATCTGGATACCTCCAGCCCCATGGAGTGGTGTGTCTGTTGTCTGAAACCAGAGGCTTTTTAGTCATGGTTCTTCATTTGATAGGACCGTTACACTGGTTCCTAGGTTTAATTTAAAATTTGTTAAATGGTCAATGACTGAATTGTCCACATTCCAAAGTGAGAAGCCAAGATCTTTGACCTCACCCAAGAAATATGGCTTCTGGGTTTGTAGCCTCCACTTCATGGATAACCTTTGGGCCTTCTGTGCGGTTCAGAGTTCTTGCCTTGTACAGCTTGCTGTAGAGTCCAATGTTGTTGCACTGGAAGCATCGGGCTGAACTCTCAGGATCTTGACCTTGCCTGTGAGGAATTTCGATCCACAGTGCTGCATGGTATTTCTGCTAGCCAGCTCAGGTACTGGCATCCTTAACACAAAATGTTGCTGTGGCTTTGTTGCTTAACCAATTGGATTGCGGGTTGGCCTCTGCACCACAATTTATTCTCTCCCCTTGATATATTTCTGTGCTGTTCACAGAATTCTGATTGTCTAACTATTAAGATTGCTTTTTCCAGGGTTAGACCTTCCTTTGCTTGCTCAGAGAGTATGTCATATGCTACTCCTGCCACTATTATGATGAGTTCTGATTTTAAACCTCCTTAGTCATAGCCTTCTGCCATCCTGTCCATGAATTCATCAATAGGTTCTCCTGGCTGTTGAACTCCTTATAGAATTAAGTTCTTTCAAATATTTTGTTGCTTCTTAGATTAAAATAAATTTGAGTGATTTTAGTACACCTTTGAATTACGCCGATGATTCATTAATTCCCTAGTGCAGTAACATTGTCTGCAATGAGGCCTACCAAATAAAACAGCACCTGATCACCTGTTCTTCTGACTCTATTTGAACCTGAAGCAAAGCTATATCTTAAGAACCAGTTCCTTCAAAGTCCCTAATTTTGTGATTGATCAGGGCCTTGGAATAGTCCAAATTGATTTGGAAGTGTGGAAATTTGATCTGTGTTTAAAATTTTACACGTGTCCGTTCTGCTTTAGTGGTATTATGGATTTCAAGATGGCATCACTGTTTACGTGGAGGCAAAGGGATTTCATGTGCTGGATCCACAACAGTGGTGGTGAAGTTTAGTTTGAAAAAAGTATTTAATATTGGCTGCCTAGATTGGCAGGCTGCAGACTTCTCTTGTTCAGCATTTCGTTTTTTTTAAATTCATGGATCTGTTGAATTTGTGCTTCTGCTTTCTTTATACGGAACTGAAGTTGTGTTGTTCCTAAAATAGTTAACAGATTATTTCTCTTTTCTTCTGGTTGAGCTAGAATGCCACATGTTTAGGCTCTGATTTGGTGATCATCCAGACTTGAAACATTAGCTCTATTCTCTCTCCACAGATGCTGTCAGATCTGCTGAGATTTTCCAGCATTTTCTGTTTTTGTTTCAGATTCCAGCATCTGCAGTAATTTGCTTTTATTTCAGTTAAGACATCCTGGATCTCAGCATATCCTATTCATTCCATTCTTCTTCACCATGCACAAAATCTATACAAATCCATGCACAAAGCCTATACAACTTTTTTTCTTGGATATGAAAACTCTCAAGCAGGTCTACTGACAGAATTACATCCTCTCACGTACAAGTCAGCATTATCTTTAAAAGTGATTATATCAAATTGGTCTGGGTTTTCAGTTTTCAAGTTCAGGACTGATTGTGTGATTATTCTTGACATTAGTATTCCCACTGGTGCCCTGTTGATCCATGAATGGTAACCAGCTTAAGGTCTTTGTATGTTGGTAAGCTTGAGATATCTCAGTCTTGTGTATCATCAAGATAAAAGATCTGTGACGACCATGCTGATTGAATTTAGTTGCATATCAGTGTTATTGTACAAATGCAACGAATCGCAGATCTATTCTATACATTAACTTAGCTGTAGTCGGTTGTACCGTTGCATTTCAATGTGGAGATACGAATCCTTTGGGGAAGGATATTGGCACTAGCCAATTTTGGTCCTCAATGTGTGATTTCCAATCTTCCTAGGGCACACAATATTAATGATTTGCAGTGGTTCCAGTGATGTGATTGCATCAATGCACCTTTAATGTTTACAATGCAGAACATTTACTCATTCTTTGTAAGTACTTTGTCATCATCATTTTCCAATTTGTCTGCTTTGTTGGTGACTTTGTGTATGCTTCCTTCTATGCCTGCCAAGCCCTCTTTTGCTGCCAATGTGTTTTTACGTGGTTGTGGTTTGCTGTGACTTCTTGCATTGGTGTTGCCAATCCCCTTTAATACCACATGCCTTACAGTGATCCTGGTACACTGGATAGCTTGTTGGTGAATGAAGAAGACCATATCTTTCACATGGCTTGTTCAATTTCATCATCTTGGCCACAGTGCCAATAGTTGAAACTGCACCTAGTGCTTGCATCAGCTGTTAGCCTGCAAGGATAACTTTGTATTTATGCTGCTTTTTTAATAAAGCTTCAATGCCAAGATATTTTGGCTTGTATAGGAGGTCCTATTGAAAGATTTCAATTGGTGCTGACACTATTACCAGTTCTATAATTCTTTTCAGATAACTTAGTTTAAAAGAAGTCACAGATCTGTCTTTATCCTTATAGCGACTGACAAATTAGTCGACAGACTTTGGTTTCTGCCTAAATGATATCAATACCGACTGATGTATCTTGAAATTGATTTTCATGTGTAATTGGTCTTCCAAGGCAATCTATATTTTCTTAGGGTTTTCTGGTCATCTTCAGATATGCCTGAGGTGTTTAGCCTTTCAAGCCCCTTGAAAGGTTTCAATGTATTGCAGATTTGGATGCCTATGGTAATTTTACTTGTCACGTCCTGTTTTTGAACTCAGTGCACTGAGGATTTGTGGCACCGTTGTTTTCCCACATGTGCATTTTCAGGCTCTGACCATGAAGTGGTGTTTTAGCATGAACAGCACCATGATGCTGCAAAGGCTGTGATGGTTTTTCCAACCTTACTTTAAGCCTGCTTTTAAACAGACCTGAACTGGCCCAATCCAAATCGATTGACTACAACCATTGCTACTGGTCCAGAATCCCCTTTATACAGTTATTCACTGTTCCAAATGGAGTACTCCCTGCAGATAGTGCTTCACCTCTTGGAGCTATATTGGCAGCTTTTGCTTCTCTAGAAGATGGCTGGTAGTTCCAAGTTGAACCTGATGCTCGACCAATGTTCTCTGCTTCTTCAAGTTCTCAACTTCGAAAATCTGCAGGTTTTCTTTTTAATATTCTATGCAGTGTTACTGTGCTATGCATGGTGATCTTTAAATGTGTAGAAGCTTTAAATGTCTTTGATAACATAACAATGCTGTATCTGTGGAGCCTAACTTCTTCAGAATCTTCAAAATTTCAAATATTGCTACTGTGTTGGATATGGTGTGTCTCAAAAACTCAAAACCTTTGAACTCTGATCAGCTGTTGTGTTTCCTTCTATCCTTCAAACACAAACTCATCGGTCATTCAAATGGGACTGTAAACTATATTGTTAGCTCTTTATTCAAAGACTACAGGAGAAATACATGTTGCGAGCGGACTCTTGCTAATATGTCTTGCTTGGAGGAGTTGTAGACAGTGAGGATGGATGTTACAGTTTGCAGAGGGACGTAGATAAGCTGCAGAGCCGGGCCGAGAGGTGGCAGATGGAGTTTAATACGAAGAAGTGTGAGGTGATTCACTTTGGTAAGAATAACAGGAGTGCAGAATATAGGGCTAATGGAAGGACTCTTAGTAGTGTTGATGAGCAGAGAGATCTCAGGGTACGTGTGCGTAGCTCCCTGAAAGTTGGCACCCAGGTTGATAAGGTTGTTAAGAAGGCGTACAGTGTGTTAGCTTTTATTGGTAGAGGGATTGAATTTCGGAGCCGTGAGGTCATGTTACAACTGTACAAAACTCTGGTGTGGCCGCACTTGGAGTATTGCGTACAGTTCTGGTCACCGCATTATGAGAAAGATGTGGAGGCATTGGAAAGGGTGCAGAGGAGGTTTACCAGGATGTTGCCTGGTATGGTGGGAAGGTCTTATGAGGAAAGGCTGAGGGACTTGAGGTTATTTTCATTGGAGAGAAGAAGGTTACGAGGTGACCTGATTGAGGCATACAAGATGATCAAAGGATTGGACAGGGTGGACAGTGAGAGCCTTTTACCTCGGATGGTGATGGCTAACACGAGGGGACATAGCTATAAATTAAGGGGTGGTAATTACAAGATGGATGTCAGAGGTAGGTTCTTTACTCAGAGGGTAGTAAGGTCGTGGAATGCCCTGCCTGCAGCAGTTGTGGACTCACCAACTTTAAGGGCGTTCAAATGGTCAGTGGATAGGCATATGGATAACACTGGAATAGTTTAGGTTAGAGGGTCATTAGACTGGTTCCACTGGTCGGTGCAACATCGAGGGCCGAAGGGCCTGTACTGCGCTGTAATGTTCTATGTTCTATGGTGAACCAACACATCTTGACAACTGTTTCAAAGGCAGATGACATCATATCCTGTCTTGATGATGTACACAGAATATGAACATACATACTTTAAGACAATGCACACAGCATCATCTTCAGGAAAAAGAAACAGCACAGAGAAGAAAGTGAGGTGGTAGCAATCAGAGTTTTGGAGATGTCGCAAAGCTAACAGCAAAGTGTAAATGCAGAAAAGGATGTCAGCTCATAGAATCACTGAGCAATAAAGGAAGCCATTTGACCCATCTTGCATGTGTTGAACCTTTGAAAAAGCTATTCAATTAGACTCACTGTTGCCTTTCCCCATATCCTGACAAACATGTCACCTTCAAGAATTTAACCAATTCCCTTGAGTCTTCTTCCACCACCTTGTCAGACAGTGGTTTCCTGATCACAACCATTTGCTACAAAAATATTCTTCTCATATCCTCCTCTGGTTCTGTTGCCAATTATCTTAAATCTGTGTCCTTTACTGACCCTCCTGCTAATAGAAACAGTTTTTACTTATTTACTCTAATCAAAACCCCTCATGAGACAAACACACATAGAAGCATTTGGAGAGAAAAGTCTTTTATAGCTTGTTAGTTGTTCTCCCTGTGTTTCTAGCAAATCAATAGTATGTGAAATCAACAGTGTTCAGTTCATTGTAACTTAGTAAGTTTGGAAAACTTCGGTTTCGCATTAACAATCACCTTCAGTGTTGCAGCTGATTTCTGAGTGCCTCTTGCACTACTGAATTTTTTTTAAACTTTAAATTCCATACATTTGATGGATTTTTTTATTCATTTGTGGGACATGGGCTTTGCTGGCTGGCCAGCATTTATTGCCCATCCCTAGTTGTCCTTGAGAAGAAGAAGAAAAAGAACAGGACAGCACAGGAGCAGGCCCTTCGGTCCACCAAGTCTGTGCCGACACAGATGTCTCTCTAATCTAATATTTTCTTGCCTCCACGTGGTCCATATCCCTCAATTCCCTGCCTATTCATGAATCAAACTGCTAGACCTGTTTTGAATCTATCCCATTATGTGCAGTGATAGTGCCACACAACAGGATGGAACATGTCCTCAGTAAGAGGGTAGGAATTTTTTTCTCCTCAAGGATTGTGTGGTGGTCACTCTGAGCAATATTTTCATGAACAGATCTGCAACAAGTAGATGGACAGGAACAAGGTATTTTTCTTTGTTGGTTCTCTCACCACCTGTTACAGGTGACAACCTGGCAGATATGAGAAGGTGGCGGGAAACCGCCTTCTTGAATTGCTGCAGTCCCTGCGTCGTGGGTTGACCCACAATGTTGTTAGGGAGGGAATTCCAGGATTTTGACCCAGTGACTGCGAAAGAACAGCGATATACTTCCAAGTAAGGATGGTGAGTGGCTTGGAGGAGAACTTGCAGGTGGTGGTGTTCCCATGTATCTGCTACCCTTGTCCTTCAAAATGGAAGTGGTCATGGATTTGGAAGGTGCTGTCTAAGGATCTTTGATGAATTGCTGCAGTGCACCTTGTAGATAGTACACACCGCTGCTACTGAGCATCAGTGGTGGAGGGAGTGGATGTTTGTAGATGTGGTGCCAATCAAGCAGACTGCTTTGGCAGATGATGTCAAACTTCTTGAGTGTTGTTGGAACTGCATTCATCCAGGCAAGTGAGGAGTATTCCATCACACTCCTGACTTGTAGGCTTCAGGGAGTCAGGAGGTGAGTTACTTGCTGCAGTATTCCTAGCCTCTGACCTGCTCTTGTAGCCACTGTGTTTATGTGTTTTTCTAGTCCGTTGTAACCCCAAAGATGTTGAAAATAAAGTAAAGTAAAGGTCACTAAAATGCAGTGTTCCTTTTTATTGAAAGAGAAACAGAGAAATCAAAGCAAAAATAATAGGAAGAAGGCACTTTTCACAGCCCTGGGATGTCCTAAAGTTTTACAGTGCATTCACTGTTGTCGGAAATGCAGCAGCCAATGTGTGCACAACAAGGTTTCACAAACATCAATGTAATAATGAACAGATAATCTGATTTTAGTGATGTTAGTAGAAAGATAAATAAATATCAACGAGGACTCCAGGGAGAATTCACCTGTTTTTCCTCTACATAATGCCACTGGATCCTTAACAATGATTTAAGAGACAGCAGACAGAGCTTTGGTTTAATGATGTCTCATCAGAAAGATGACGGGGGTGATTCTCCCAGCCCGCTGCACAACTTTAGACTCAAGCAGCGACCAATTAGCAGGCCTCCCGCCATGCGACACAGCCTCCACGCATCTCTGGCGCCATCAGCTTCGCACCAGAAATTGGTGCCGAGCTAAATAATTGATGCAGATGCAAATTTCAATGTAATTTGCATTTGATTAGCGGACCAAGAACTGAAGTCTCCGGGCCCGCTAGTGTCTCACTTCCCTGTCAGGAATGTTTCACTCCAGTGTGATTTACAACAGTTCCCCACTTGCAGGAAGCTGGCGGCCCGACCCCGCTGGAGTGAAGGGAGGCTATGGAAGAACCCAGAGTGTCAGGGGTGAGAGGGTTGGGGTTTCCCTCTGGGCATGCCAGCTTAGCAGTGCTAGCCTGGCCCAAGAGGCAAAGTGGCAATACCCACCAGGCATTGGAGAGTGTCAAGAGGGTGGAGCCTAAGGGGGTGCAGGGCCTCTGGGAGGAGATAGGTGGGGGATCCACTGCCACTCTGCAGTTAGGTTGGGTGACAGAGGGAGGGAGGAAGGCCAGCGAGGCTGGGCACCGTGGGGGGGCGAGGCCAGGATGGTGGTGGTCAAGGCTGGCCTGGACAGGACTGGGAAGCCTGCGACTGGGGCATGGGGGTGTCGACAGAGGCTGCACTGTGGGGTCCCGGCCAGCTATCTGGAGGTACTGCATATGCGCTGATCTCGGCACTGACAGATTGGCACATACACATTGTGCCAGCCTCTCCAGCAGGAATAGGCCCTGCCCACTGATTTTTAGTGTGATTCACGCTAGTGCATTCTGTCTTGCACAGCGTGGGAGACTCATTTTGAAAGTCTCGCTGAAAAAAAAGCAGGATTTACTCCAGTTTTTGCAAGAATTCAACATTTAGAATTTTTTTGGGAGATTTCTACCCGAAACCTTGAACAGTGCAACACTCCCACAGAACTAGGGGGCAGCATGGTGCACAGTGGTTAGCACTGCTGTCTCACAGCACCAGGGACCCAGGTTCAATTCTGGCTTCGAATGGCTGTCTGTGTGGAATTTGCACGTTCTCTCCATGTCTGTGTGGGTTTCCACTGGGTGCTCTAGTTTCCTCCCACAGTCCAAAGATGTTCAGGTTAGTTTGATTGCAATTGTAAATTGCCCTTGAGACTGGGGGGCGTTAGCAGGGTAAATATATGGGGTTATGGGGATAGGGCCTGGGTGGGATTGTTGTTGGTGCAGGCTCAATGGGCCAAATAGACTCCTTCTGCACTGTAGGGATTCTATGAGTCTATGAAGTTCACTTAAGGCGTCAGCCTGGAATGCTTAAGTCTTGAACACACATCCTTCAAACTCAGAGTCAAGAGTGCTTCTCAACCTACGATATCATACCGAATCGTATTCCTCTGTTAAAAGTGCCACAAAGTGCTTCAAGGCTTAAAGTTTTCCCTTAGGTTTGGCACCATACCTGTGAAGCATTGACTCCATTAGGAACAAAGTAAGTGTAATTTACTGTAAAGATAACTTTGTCATATACCAACCTCTCCCAAACCCATTATTTAACTAAGCAGCAATATATCATAAATTGGAACAATAAGATGGATTCCACTTCCCTCTAGCCTGGTTGATGATTGTGATGTTAAGCACTGAATCTTAAAAGTTTAATTAAAATATTATTGCAGTCATAATGTGGGTTAAAGGACTTGGGACAGAGAAATGGGGGTAGATTATTCTTCCCCTTGATCATGGCTGATGTGTATCTTAGCAGCATTTATTCATCTTGGTTCTATGACCCTCATAAAATACCTCTGATAGACACTTATTGGGCAAATGTTGGGATTGCCAATTGACCCCAGCTTCAAATGCATTTTGGAGGGAGAGCCCTAGATTTTCACTACCCTTGATATAGAGACATAGTGGGCAATTCTCCCAGTGCAGCAATCCAGGAGGCTCAAGTGGAGGCCAGATCGCAGGCTTCCCGCTGAGCACCACAGCCTCCGCGCATCTCTGACCACCGAATTTCCAGCGTTGTCAGCTCCACGCCAGAAATCGAGGCCCCCAGGAGGTTAGGGATAAAGGGGGTGCCACCTGACATTGCCCAAGGGGCAAGGTGACAATGGCCAGGAGGCACCTTGGCATTGCCCACTGGGCATCAGGCAGTGCCAAGGAGGCGGGGCCTACTGGGGTGGAGCCTAATGTAGCGGGGCCTCTGGGGGGTGGGGAGATCCCGCAGGGAGGGAGGCCAGCGATTGGGTCTGGCCATCGGGAGGGGTGGGGTCAGGAATGCAGCCGGGGGGTTAGGACTTGGGGGGAATCGAGGCGGGCCAGAGAAGGGATGGTCGAAGTTGGCCTAGACACATCTTGAGGGCTAGCGATCGGGATGTGGGAGGGATTGGTGGGACAGTGATACAGGGTCGCGGGGCTAGCCAGTGGTTGAGCTGGCCAGTGATTGGGAGGCTGGCAGTATTGGCAACTGTGCATGCACTGATCTCCAGTCTGTTCAGCACTATGCTGCCAGCCTCTCCAGCAGGAAAAGGCCCCACCCACTGATTTTTAGTGATATTTACACTAGTGCACTCTGCACTGCATAAAGTGCGGGAGATTCATTTTGAAAATCCTGCTGAAAAAAACAGCAGGATTTACTCCAGTTTTTACACGAATTTGACACTTAGAATTTTTTTTTGGGAGAATCCCACCCATAATCTACACTAACAGTGTCTGAAGGATTGCAGCACTGTCAGAGACACCAGACCATAGGGTAAGAACGTAAGAAATAAGAGCAGGAGAAGGCCATCTAGCCCACTGAGCCTGCCCCGCCATTCAATAAGATCATGGCTGATCTGAAGTGGATCAGTTCCGCTTTCCCGCCTTCTCCCCATAACCCTTAATTCTCTTGTCTATCAGAAATCTATCTACCCGTGACTTAAATATATTCAATGAGGTAGCCTCCACCACTTCAATGGACAGAGAATTCCAAAGATTCACCACCCTTTGAGTTAAGAAATTCCTCAACTCCGTTCTAACCTGTCCCCCCCTTATTTTGAGGGTGTGCCCTCTAGTTCTGGTTTCCTTTCTAAGTGGGAAGAATCTCTCTGCCTCTACCCTATCTAGCCCCTTCATTATCTTGTAAATCTCTATAAGATTCCCCCCTCAGCCTTCTAAACTCCAACGAGTACAGGCCCTGTCTATTTAATCTCTCCTCATAAGCTAACCCCCTCATCTCTGGTATCAGCCTGGTGAACCTTCTCTGTACTCCCTCCAAGGCCAATATATCCTTATGCAAATAAGGGGACCAAAACTGCACACAGTACTCCAGTTGTGGCCTCACCAGTGCCTGGAACAGTTGCAGCAAGACCTCCCTGCTTTTATATTCTATCCCCCTTGCGATAAAGGCCAACATTCCATTCGCCTTCTTGATTAACTGCTGCACCTGCAGACTGAGTTTTTGCGATTTGTGCACAAGGACCCCCAGGTCCCTCTGCACAGTAGCATGCTGCAACTTTTCACCCTTTAAATAATACTCCTTCCTACTATTATTTCTACCAAACTGGATAACCTCACATTTGCTAACGTTATACTCCATCTGCCAAGTCCTCGCCCACTCACTCAGCCTATCCAGATCTCTCTGCAGACTTCCGTGTCCTCCACGCAATTCACTTTTCCACTCATCTTCGTGTCATCAGCAAATTTTGTTACCCTACACTCAGCCCCCTCCTCCAGATCGTCTATGTATATGGTAAACAGTTGAGGCCCTAGCACCAATCCCTGCGGCACGTCAATAGTCACCAACCGCCAACCAGAAAAGCACCCATTCATTCCAACTCTCTGCTTCCTGTTAGATAACCAATCCTCAATCTATGCTAACACTTTACCCCAACTCCGTGTACCCTAACCTTCTGCAGCAACCTTTTACGAGGCACCTTATCGAACGCCTTCTGGAAACCTAAAAACACCACATCCACCGGTTCCCCTCTGTCTACCACATTAGTCACATCTTCATAAAAATCCAGTAAATTCGTTAAACACGACTTCTCCTTCACGAATCCGTGCTGCGTCTGTTTGATCGAACTGTTCTTTTTTAGGTGTCCTGCTATTTCTTCTTTGAGGATGAGACACTGAAGGACATTATGGAATTTTACAACTATCAATGATGGTTGACGTGGCTACCATTACTGAGAAGGAAGGGGCCATACTGGACCTGGTATTGGGGAATGAGCCCAGCCAGATTGTCGATGTTTCAGTAGGAGAACACTTCAGGAACAGTGATCACAATTCAGTAAGCTTTAAGGTACTGATGGATAAAGGTAAGTGTAGTCCTCAAGTTAAGGTGTTAAACTGGGGGAAGGCTAATTACAACAATATTAGGCAGGAACTGTAGAATGTAGATTGGGACAGATGTTTGAGGGCAAATCAACATCTGCCATGTGGGAGGCTTTCAAGTGTAAGTTGATAGGGATTCAGGGCTGGCACATTCCTGTAACGATGAAGAATAAGTATGGCGAGTTTTGGGAACCTTGGATAACGAGAAATATTGTGAGCCGAGTCTAAGAGATAAAGGAAATATTTGTAAAAGCTAGGAGGCTGGGAACACACAAACCAAGTGTGCAATACAAGGAAGATAGTAAGAATCAAGAAGTCAGGAGGCTAAAGGGGCCACAAAAAAGCACTGGCCAACAGGATTAAGAAAAATCCCAAGGCTTTTTATACATAAGTAAAGAGCAAGAGGGTAGCCAGGGAGAGAGCTAGCCCACTCCAGGACAAGACAGGGAATCTATGCATGGAGCCAGAAGAAATGGGTGAGGTATTAAATGAGTACTTTGGGTCAGTACTCACCAAAGAGAAGGACTTGGGGATGATGAGTCTGGGAAAGGATGTGTAGGTAGTTTGGGTCATGTTGAGATCAAAAAGGAGGGGGTATTAGGGTTCTTGAAAACATAAAGGTAGACAAGTCCTCAGGGCCTGATGGGATATACCCCAGAATACTGAGAGAGGCAAGGGAGGAAATTGCTGGGGCCTTGACAGAAATCTTTGTATCCTCACTGGCTACAGGAGAGATACACAGTAAGAAATCTCATAACACCAGGTTAAAGTCGAACGGGTTTAATTGGTAGCACAAGTCTCTAGCTTTTGGAGCGCTACCCCTTCATCAGGCGAGTGATGTAAATTTTGTAAATTGAGTTGTGTCTTTATATGTTTTGTTTGTGAACAGAACTCCCACTCACCTGATGAAGGGTCAGCACTCCAAAAGCTAGTGACTTGTGCTACCAAAGCCCAGTGAGCCTTACGACAGTGGTAAGAAAATTATTAGAGAGGATTCTTTGAGACAGGATTTATTCGCACTTGGAAATAAGTGAACGTATTAGGGAGAGGCGACATGTTCTGTGTAGAGAAGGGCGTCTCACGAACTTGATCGACGAAGTGACGAAGATCATTGATGAAGGTAGGGCAGTCGATGTTGTCTACGTGGACTTCAGTAAGGCCTTTGACACAGTCCCTCGGCAGACTGGTGCAGAAGGTGAAGTCACGTGGGATCAGAGGTGAGCTGGCAAGGTGGACACAAAACTGGCTCAATCAAAGGAGACAGAGGGTAGCAGTGGAAGGATGTGTTTCTGAATGGAGGGCTGTGACAAATGGTGTTCCTCAGGGATCAGTGCTGGGACCTTTGCTGTTTGTTATATAAATGATTTTGAGGTAAATGTAACTGGTTTGATTAGTAAGGTTGCGGACAACACAAAGGTTGGTGGATTTGCGGATAGCGATGAGGACCATCAGGGGATACAGTAGGATATAGGTCAGTTGGAGACTTGGGCGGAGAGATGGCCAATGGAGTTTAATCTGGACAAATGTGAGGTAATGCATTTTGGAAGGTCTAATAGATAGGAAATGTGCAGTAAATGGCAGAACCCTTAACAGTATTGATAGGCAAAGGGATCTAGGTGTACAGGTACACAGATCACTGAAGGTGGCAATGCAGTGAAGAAGATAGGCAA
The DNA here is from genome assembly GCF_965287045.1 of Carcharhinus amblyrhynchos. NCBI lineage: Eukaryota > Metazoa > Chordata > Chondrichthyes > Carcharhiniformes > Carcharhinidae > Carcharhinus > Carcharhinus amblyrhynchos. The sequence continues at coordinate 18,922,170 of NC_137341.1, read as the reverse complement.
GAAGGCATACGGCATGTTTGCCTTCATTGGCCGGGGCATTAAGTTTAAAAATTGGCAAGTTGTGTTGCAGCTTTATAGAACCTTAGTTAGGCTGCACTTGGAATATAGTATTCAATTCTGGTTGCCACAGTACCAGAAAGATGTGGAGGCTTTGGAGAGGGTACAGAAAAGATTTACCAGGACATTGCATGGAATGGAGGGTATTAACTTTGAGGAGAGGTTGGAGAAACTTGGTTTGTTCTCACTGGAACGACAGAGGTTGAGGGGCGACCTGATAGAAGTCTACAAGATTATGAGAGGCATGGACAGAGTGGATAGTCAGAAGCTTTTTCCCAGGATGGAAGAGTCAATTATTAGGGGGCACAGGTTTAAGGTGCAAGGGCATGGTTTAAAGGAAATGAATAAGGCAGATTTTTTACACAGGGAGTAGTGGGTGCCAGGAACTCGTTGCCAGAGGAGGTAGTGGAGACAGATACAGTACTGACTTTTAAGGGGCGTCTTGACAAATACATGAATAGGATGGGAATAGAGGGATACGGTCCCCGGAAGGGTAGGGGGTTTTAATTAAGTCGGGTAGCTTGGTTGGTGCAGGCTTGGAGGGCCGAAGGGCCTGTTCCTGTGCTGTAATTTTCTGTATTCTTTGATACAACTATATATTGCAGATTTACCATTTAACTTAAATTCCATCAGCTGCCTCCAGAACATTAGCCTGGATCATTAATTCAGCGATGTTAAAACAATGCACCATCTCTTTCTGAATGGAGGGAGAATATGGAGTTCTGATCAATACATTCTTCAACCAACACCAACCAGAAAAAATGAACATTACACTCTCATTTGTGGAACGTTACTATACAAAAAATAGCCAGCACATAATTCAAGAATGACCACACTTTAGAATGCAATTCACTACATGCATTGGTTGGTTTCCCGGGCATTCAACAAACAATGAAATAAGTGCAGGAGTTTTTCTTTCCAGGATTTTGTTATATGTCTTACAGATATTAAAAATGCAAGTGAGGAACAGAAAATGATCCTCAGTCTATTGGTCCCATGCCCTTCAATGGGCCAAGCACCATTTGCAACATTAAAGTGTCTCCATAACTCATTTGGGTTTCCTAAGGAGGTGATTAGACTCATAGTGTAGGTCCTCCAGGCAATATTGGCATGTCTTGAATATTGCTCCATAAACTTTCTAACAATAGATGATTAAATTTATCTGTTTAACATTCAGTCTCATCTCCAGCCAGACATCCATTTGACTTTTACTTAGATGAGTTCACTGACTCAACTTCAGTGGACGTTTGTTCCGTACAGCAACTTAGATTTCTTTTTATGAATCTCTCACCTTGTTTGCTACTTAATGATTTTGTATTTAAATCCTCCAGTCTTCATTATGAGCTCAAATTTTATAAAACCTACTTGCTTCTATATTATTCATTTATATCACCAATTTAAAGAGTTGCCTCACATTGTCTCATCTGTAATAAACCCCTTGCAGTGGGTAACAAGTTATCATTCAACAGAAACAGGGTTATCAATCACTCCATTATAATCAGACCTTTTCAGTTAGAGACCTTGGCTAAGGTATTCTCTAAGGCCCGCAGACAATTACCATTTGTATGCTTAATAAGGAAACTTTAAATGCTTGCCCCTGCCATGCAAAGGAAAAGCTTTCAAATTCTGCGGTGCCTTCCACACCACAGGAAGTCCCAAAGCACTTTACAATCAATCAAACACTTCTGAAATGTAGTTTCTGTTGTAATGTTGGAAACATGGCAACCAATTTGCGTACAACAAGCTCCCACAAATAGCAATGAAATAATTGCCAAATAAACTATCTCTTTCAGTAATGCTAGTTGAAGTATTGGCCTAGATATAAGATGTAAGATACAAGAGAACTCCTTTGTTCTTCTTTGAAAAATGCTCAGAATGGGATTGTTTACATCCATCTGAGGAGCACTTGGGACTTTATTTTAATGACTTATCCAAAAGACGGACCCTACCATGGTGTAGTATTCGCTGAGTACCCTGCAATGGGACTTTGAGGCATCAAATTAGTAGAGGTTTGAGCTTGTCTCGGAACATTTCATGGCCAGCTAGGCTTGCCAACATTTATTTCAGAAACAAAAAATGATTAATGATTAAAGTGAAGATAATAATGGTGGAACAGACCCAAGTCAGTGCCAGAAACTTAAGGAAACCTTTATCTGTATTTGAGGACAAGAAGGAAAGATATATGGATTGGTAAGAGCCAAGATTGCAGTGCCAAATGACACTGGACTCTACCCTGATTGTCATGCGCAAGGGAGAGGAAAATAGCTCAGGCAAGTCAGTTCAAGACTTCACCTGTCATTGCCCTGTACCACACAGCATATCTACACACATGCCACTTTTCTGCAATCCTCAATTCACTGTGCAATATAATATAGAAGCAATCAAATGGTATTGAAAAACAAATGAATATGTGTTTTGAAAAATACTAAATGAATATAAATGTGATTAGTGACTTCCCTCAGTGGTAGTTTTATTTGATAATTTTGATGATAATTCAGTGCTGGCTCTGGGCTGGGACCAACACTGTGAATCTTGCATGCTACTAGCAAGGTTTCTATGTTGCAAAACCATTGTGCAAATCTGCCACAGATCTGCCATTGATATTACACAAAATGATAACAGGATGAAATTAAACAAAGATTTACATGGAATTTAAAGCCACAAAAAAGACAATTTGGCTCAGCTAGTCCACATGTATGCTCCATAAGAGCCTCCTTTCACCTTCATTCACCTCATGTGATGATCTAATCCTTTCTTCCCATGAACGTATCTCGTGTCCCTTTGAATGATATTCATCATACTCTGGATCAAAAAACTCCTGAATTTTTTGGTAATTTTCTTATATTTATGACTCCCTAGTTTTGGGCTCAACCCAACAAGTGAAAACATCTTCTCTACGAATGCTACCAAACCTCTCTAAAATTTTACAGACCTTTATCAGTTCATCCCCCTCAGCTTCCTCTTTTCTAGAAAAAAAGATTCCCAGCTTGTTCAGTCTTTCCTGGTAGCTATAACCTCAATTCTGTATCACGCTTGTAAATCTTGTTAGGAACTTTTCCAGAGACATTCTATCCTTTTTACAATATGGAGGATAAACACAGCAATAGACAACAAAGACACAAGATGAGTGAGCTGTTAAGTGATGGAAAGAGGAGAAATGAGAATCAAAGAAGATTCCATCTATTTCACATTATGCCCTTGCAATATCTGTCTGTATATATCTATGGTACTAATTGGAACAACACTTGGCCCATAGCCTTGAATGTTATGACATTTCAAGTGCTCATCCTTGTACTTCTTAAAGCTTGTGAGGCTTTCTACCTCTAAGAACATAAGAAATAAGAGCAGGAATAGGCCATCTAGCCCTTCGAGCCTGCCCCGCCATTCAATAAGATCATGGCTGATCTGTCGTGGCTCAGTTCCACTTTCTCGCTTTCTCCCCATAACCCTTAATCCCCTCTCTTATCAAAAACCCATCAACCCGCGTCTTAAAAATATTTAGCGAGGCAGCCTCCACCACTTCAACGGGCAGAGAATTCCAGAGATTCACCACCCTTTGAGTGAAGAAGTTCCTCCTCAACTCCGTTCTAAACCGCCCCCCTTTTATCTTGAGGCTGTGCCCCCTAGTCCTACTGTCTTTTTTGAGCGGGAAGAGTCTCTCCACCTCTATCCTATCCATCCCATTCATCATCTTATACGTCTCAATGAGATCTCCCCTCATTCTTCTAAACTCTAACGAGTACAAGCCCAGTTTATTCAGCCTCTCCTCATAGCTCAACCCCCTCAACTCCGGTATCAGCCTAGTAAACCTCCTCTGCACTCCCTCCAAGGCCAAAATATCTTTGCGCAGGTGCGGCGCCCAAAACTGCACACAGTACTCCAGCTGCGGCCTCACCAATGCCCTATACAGCTGCAGCAAGACCTCCCTACTTTTATATTCAATCCCCCTCGCTATGAAGGCCAGCATCCCATTTGCCTTCCTGACCACCTGCTGCACCTGCAAGCTGGGTTTTTGCGACTCATGCACAAGAACCCTGAGGTCCCTCTGCACTGTCGCCTGCTGCAGTTTTTCGCCCCGTAAGTAATAGTCCTTCCTACCAAAGTGGACCACCTCACACTTGCCAACATTAAATTCCATTTGCCATTTCCTGGCCCATTCGCCCAGCCTATCTAGATCCTTCTGCAGACTCTCCACACCCTCCGCACAATTTGCCGTTCCCCCAATCTTGGTGTCATCAGCAAATTTCGACACCCTACACTCGGTTCCCTCCTCCAGATCATCTATATAAATGGTAAATAGCTGCGGCCCCAGCACCAACCCCTGGGGCACTCCACTAGTCACCATCTGCCAATCCGAATAGCACCCGTTGACCCCCACTCTCTGGCTCCTATTTGACAACCAACCCTCTATCCACGCTAACACCCTACCCCCAACTCCATGTCCCTCGACCTTCTGCAATAACCTCTTGTGAGGTACTTTGTCAAACGCCTTCTGAAAATCTAGAAAGACCACATCCACCGGCTCTCCTCTTTCCACCGCCCTAGACACATCCTCATAGAACTCCAGTAAATTTGTCAGACACGACTTCCCTTTAATGAAACCGTGCTGCGTCTGCTCTATCAAGCAATTCCCTTCAAGATGCCTCGCAATTTCCTCCTTAATGACACTACCCTCCCAGGCAGTGCATTCCAGATTCCTGCCACCAAATGCATGATAAAGCTTTTCCTCATTTCCCTTTTAAATCTCCTTCCCCTCACCTTAACAATATGCCCCTCATTATTGACCCTTCAGTTAAGTGAACAGCTGCTTGCCATCCATCCACCTGTCTCTATCTCTCATAATCTTATACACCTCAATCATGTCCCCACTCAGCCTTCTCTACTCGAAAGAAAACAATCAGAGCTCATCCAGCCTCTCTTCATGGCTCAAATGGTCCATTCCAGACAACATACTGATGAACCTCCTCTGCACCTTCTCTACTGTAGTCATATCCTGCCTAAAGCGAGTTGACCAAAATTGCACACAATATTCCAGCTGTGACCTAACCAAAGTTTTGTACAGTTCTAACATAATCTCCATGATCTTATAATCATTGCACAACTGATAAGGCAAGTGTTCCTTATATCTTCTTAAATACTCTATTATGGTAGCACAGTGGCACTGTGGTTAGACTGTTGCCTCAGAGCGCCAGGAATCCAGGTTGAATTCCAGTCTTTGGTGACTGTCTATATGGAGTTTGCACATTCCCTCTGTGTCTGTGTGAATTTCCTCCAGGTACTCCGGTTTCCTCCCACAGTTGAAAGATGTGGAGTTAGGTATATTGGCTATGTTAAATTGCTACGTATTAGTTTAATACTCACCTGTGTCTTTCGGCTCCACAAACAGGTTGCCACTTTGGTCCCTAATGGGCCCCACCTACTCTTACCTTTAATATATTAATAAAGCATCTTGGGATTTTCCCTTATTTTACCCACCAGTGTTATTTCACGCTCTCCTAACTTAGGTATCCCCCACACTTTCTATACTCCTCTAGGGCATCCACTATTCAACTGAACCTGGATTCACCTAATTGTCACAATTCAACATATAAAGGCACACATCTGTACACTTAAAGGTGTCTCAGTCATTCCTATGTGACATAGCATTGAAAGTTCATGCTCTTCCAGGATTATGCTTCATCGCATAATCACTTTAGGTTTAAAAGTTACTGGTTTAAAGCAATCATTCTTGTGTTGATTCAATTATGCCCGAGTGAGGCTGTAAGCCACCCATTGTGTCCAATTCTGAGCCTTAGGGCTTTAGAAAGGATGCAGAAAAGATTTATGAGAATAGTTACAGGGACGAGGACTTCAGTTACAAGGATAGATTAGAGAAGCTGGAGCTGATCTCCTGAGAGAAGAGAAGGTTGAGTGGTTATTTGATAGAATTGTTCAAGACCATGAAGGGATGAGACAGAGTAGACAGAAAGAAGCTTTTCCCATTTGTGGAAGAGTCAAAAGCCAGAGGACATGGATTCAAGGTGATTTGCAAAATAACCATAGATAACATGACAAAACATTTTTTGACATATTGGGCAACATTCTCCAGCCTCCCAACCATATGTTTCCCAGCAGTGGAAGGCAGTGCGTTGTTCGCTAGCGGCAGGATCCTTTGGTCCCGCTGTTGTCAATAGAATTTCCCAGTGATGTCTCCCATGCCACCGTGAAACCCATGGACAGAGGGTATACGGCGCTGGCTGGACCGGAGAATCCCATTACCAGCCACTGAGTGGTTAGGATCTGGAATGTACTGTCTGGGAATTTTGTGGAGGATGAATGAATTGTGACTTTCAAAAAGGAATTGAATAAAAGGCTGAACATAAAAATGAAAAAAAGTATTTGCAAGGTTATAGAGAAAGAGCAGACAGTAGCTAAACTGCTCTTGTAAAGAGCTGGTGAGGACCTGATGAGCCAAATGGTTTCCATTCCGTGAGTTTTTGTATCTAGATAGACACAGATAGTCACACATTCATGTATAAAGAAAAAGGCACACATATACGTAGAGAGAATCAGGGACACAAAGAGAGAATCAACACAAACATTCAGAGATAAAAAACATTCATAGAAAAAAATGATACAGAAGTGAAAGGTAAAGAGAAGAGAGACACATTGACTTAGAGACACAGATAGAACTGAAGAAGACACACCTATGTACTCTCTGTCACAATATTTTCAACACTGATATTGAATTGCCCCTTAACATTTTCTGCTCTAAAGAGAATAATCACAAGTTTTCTACTCTCTCCAAGTCACTGAAATCCCTCATCCCTGGTACTATTCCAGTAGATTTCCTCTGCACCTTCCCCAAAACATTAACACTTCCCTAAAAAAAGTACAGTGTTCAAAACTGGACACAATACTCTGGCTGGCGACTAGCCAGTAATTGTAGTTTACATTTTTATGGTTTATGTCTCTTTTAATAAAGTCAATCTATCTGCTTTTTTAAAAAACAGTGTCATTAGTTACATCCTGCTTCTTTCAAAGATTTATTTGAAAACCAGCAGGACTCTCTTTATCTGCATCTGCTTCAAGAATTGAGCTATATATTTTATATTGACCCTCTTAATTCTTCCTACCAAAATTAATCATTTAAAATGTCAAAATATGTCAGCAAATTGCCTGACACAGTGAGATATTTTCAAAGTATTATGTGGATGAACTAATTCTTCAGCAACACTGTCATGTAAACAGTAAATGAGATGAATGATCAATCAGTCTGACTTCAGATGGCATTACATGAAGATGGAAGATTGGCTAGAATACTGGTCAACTCCTTAGACTTAGAAGCTTCCTATGTCTGGTGACACGAGGCAGACAAAGAACATGCCAATGTCCCTTTCCATGCTAAGTGTTTTTCCAGAACAGGTTTCTAACCTGTCATCAGGAGAGTGCCACTCCTCATCAAGCATGGTTGACGAGAAGACTCTCCTACATTTAACACCTGCCAAAGGCATAATGGAAGGATTTAGAGGTTGATAATCTACTTATTTGGCCATGTTATGAAAGCATCTTGCTATCAAGCCATTGTTCTACTATTTTTTGTGTTTCATGGACTGTGAGCATGGCAGGCAAGGCCAGCATTTGTAATCCATTCCTAACTGCCTAGAACTGAGTGGCTCGCATGTCCATTTCAGGGGGGAGTTAAGAATCAGCCACATTGTGAGGGGCTGGAATCACATGTAGGTGGTAGATATTTTTCCTTTGTTTTCTGGGTTTTTATGGCAATTGACAACAGTTTCAGTGTCACCATCACTGAGACTTGCTTTTAGTTACAGATTTTTTTTTCAGCGAATTTAAATTCAACCCACTACCATGGTGGAATTTGAAACAGAGTGTTAACGTGGATTGCTAGCCCTATGATGTTGCCACCAGGTATTCAGAGTTTCTGGCAGAGGCAGGGATGCTACCCACTGCACCACGAGATCTCTTCCCAACTCTGCTCTTGTGAAAATAACATCACATTAGCACAACGTAGTGTCACGATGTTAATGAGACAGGCGTTCTTCCAGTCATAGTCATTGGTCCTTCAACTCACTGTGTCTATGCTGGCCATCAAATACCTATCTATCCTAATCCTATTTTCTAGCCTTGGTCTATAGCCTTGTATGCTATGGCATTTCAAGTGCTCATCTAAATGCTTCATAAATGTGAGGGTTCCTGTTTCTAAAACTTTTTAGACAGTGAGTTCCAGATTCCCATCACCCTCAGGGTGGAAAGGTTTTTCCTCAAATCCCCTCTAATTCTCCTGCTTCTTGCCTTAAAGCTGTGCCCATGGTTACTGACCCCTCTATTATGGGGAAAATTTCTTCCTATCTAGTCTACCTAAATCCCGCATAATTTTGTACAACTTGATGAGGTCCCCCCTCAGCATTCTCTGCTCTAAGAAAAACAATCCCAGTTTAACCAACCCCTCTTCATTGCTGAAACGCTCCAGCCCAGGCAGCATCCTGGTGAATCTCCTTTGCACCCTCTTTACTGCAATCACATCCTTCCTATAGTATGGCAAGTAGAATTGCATAGTACTCGGTAAGTCGCCTAACGAGCATTTCGTACAGTTCTGTCATAACCTCTCTGCTCTTGTCCTCCACGCCTTTGCTAATAAAGGCAAGTACTGCATATGCCTTCTTAATCACCTCATCTACCTGTCCTGCTGCCTTCAGGGGTCTTTGGACATGAACCCCAGCTTCCCTCAAGTCCTCATAGCATCCTACTGTTCATTGTGTATTCCCTTGCCTTGTTAGTCCTCTCAAAATGCATCACCTAACACTTTTCAGGCTTAAATTCCATTTGCCACTGTTCTGCCCATCTGACCTGCCCGTCTATATCATCCTACTATCTAAAGCTTTCCTCCTCGCTATATTCCATACCAGCAATTTTTGCATCATCTATGAATTTACTAATCATACCCCCCACATTCATGTCTAGATCATTAACACAAACAGAAAGGTATCCAGCACTGACTGATCTTTATGAAACACCACTGGACACAGGCTTCCAGTCGCAAAAACAGCTTTTGACCATTACCCTCTGCTTTCTGCCATGAAGCCAATTTTGGATCCAATTTGCCACATTGCCCTGGACCCCACGGACTCTTGGCCTCTTGATCAGTGTCCCATGTGGGACTTTGTCAGTAGAACATGGCTGCAGTTTTCCCTAATTAGGACTAAGTGTCCACACCAACAGAAAAACCATCCAGGTTAATGTTAACTGGGTCTATCAGGTGGGATTCTCCCACCTGATGGATGCTAATTTATGCATAGCGAACAACCCGCTGGCCAATCTCGCTGTTCGGAGACCATGCCGCCACTTCTCTGCGCTCAGAGACAGGCTCCCACTCCAAAAAAAAATTAAATGCCACCTCCCATCCCCCTTCCAACCACACTAATCAGGAAAGCGCCACCAAACCCTCACCAAAAACAGCCAATTCCATGATTGGAGGAGCAATTCCTTGAAGAATCTTCTAATTTAGTGACATTTTGAACACAGGCTGGTTAGAAAGGCCTGGCAGGCCAAATAGTGGCCAGTGAGCCATGTGTTGGATAGGCCTGATCTAAAACTTATGCTAATATGATCACTCTACTCCTACTGATAGTAATCCAATTGTCCCATCTAGCTTCCCAGAACCAGATCCAACAAGCCTCCTTCCTGCGGGTCATAAGAAAATTCTCCTGAACAATCTTCAGGCGCAAAATGTAATCAGGTAATGTGGATGAAGGGTCCGATAATTGATGGGGGTGATTGGGGGGGGGGGGGGGGGGGGGGCGGCGGCGGACAGAATGGACCAACTGCAATCGAGGGTGGGGAGGGAAGCCACTGAGACCTCCATGAAGGGCTGGGGTGGAGATTTACTCAGATTATGATTGAGGCGCCCATTAAATATGGTGTCCTATTCTCTGCAGCCGGATTTTGCTTGCGTATGAGAATGGATGGCATTGCTGAGAGAGAATATAATTGTTGAGACAGCTACAAAAATGTGCATTGCGGATGGTCCATTGAGAAAGTACTTAAAGAAGAAGACAAGTCCAGTGTGAGTACTTTTTCCAAAATGTTTCCCTATTTTAAGCATTGTAAAATAATAAACTCGTGTACATCCATGTTGTTCAAAAGCAGAGACTGGCAATGACATGGTGATGAAGCTCGGTTATCAGTATTCATAATTCAGAAAAATGTATCATTAGATAGGGGAGACAGCTGGTGAGTTGGTATTATAAACTGAGAATCTTTTGCTCCCTCAGGTGTTCTTTCCTTTCCTGAAGGCATCAGCTTCAGCTGGGCTACAGTTCAATGGGCACAGATCCCAGTCTGGCCTCTCAGCCTAGCCTATGCCGAGTATTTTTGCTCAGCCTGAATCTGTTTTTGCTCAATATTCACATGCCTACTTTCCAGCTTAGGAGTTGGAGTAGGTAATTCAGCCCTTCGATAATATCATGGCTGATTTGGTTCTGGTCTCACCTGCACCTTCCTGTGTGACTCCATAATCCCTGACAGTCTTGCTGTCAAAAACATATCTAACTCAACCTTAAGTAGATTCAATGACTCAGCCTCTACTTTCTGGAGAAGACAATACCATGGACTAATGACTCAGGAAAAAAATTCTCTTCATCACCATATTAAAAGGGAAACTTCTTATTCCTAAGATGTGTCCCCCTAATTTTAGACTCCCCCAAAAGGGGAAATACACTCCTAGTATCCATCCTATTAGGTACCGTTTGTAACATATGTTTTAATAAGATCACCCCACATTTCTCTAAACTGCAAGGGAGATAGGCCCAACCAGTTCAATTGTTCTTCATTAGATAAGCATTTCATCCCAGGAATGAGGTGAGAGAACCTTCCCTGAACTGTATTTAATGTAATTGCATCCTTTTTCAAATAGGTAGGCCTGTACACAGGATTCCTAGCTGAACGTTCTTCTCCTTAGCCCAGCCAAGACAATATAGACTGGAGCACTCACTGCTCAATTGTTGTAAAATCACATCTGGTTCACTAATGTCCTTTAGGGAAAGCAATCTGTCATCCTCACCTGGTCTGGCCTGCATATGACTCCCAAATCCACAGCAGTGTGGTTGACTCTTAAATGCCCTCTAAAATGGTCTAGCAAGCCAGTCAGTTCAATGACTCAACTGGCCAGCAACACCCACGTTCCATGAATGAATAAAAAAAAGTACAGTTCGTCAGATAAATTCTTCTCAAAGTGTCACACTGGATTAATTTTATTTCTAACTGTGTGAAATATTAAAAATCGATTAATCAATAATAATGAGTGGGAGTGAATTATTATGATAGCCTCTGCTCTCCATCATCACTCAGGCAGTCCAACTTATGGGAACACCAACAGCTCCAGCTTCTACCATAAGTCAAACACTATCCTGACTTGGAAATTTATCACTGTTCTTTCACTGTTACTGGGATAGTCCAACTACTGATGTTAGTTTTTCCCATTATCACTCAGTAACCACTCTCAGACAGCTCCTTGCATTACTAACTTGTCAAATAAAAAGACAAATTTAAAATGGTATAAAATAAAGTAATACATACTGGAAATACTCAGCCTGTTGCTCAGCACCCACGAAGTTAAAAGACATTAAATACTGTTGCAGTAGAACCTTGCTCTGAATCAATTTTGGCAAAATAGTCTAACATGAAGCATTAGTCTGTCTGCTCTCCTCCCAGCTGTATCTCTACTGATGGCAAAGTGAGCTCTCTTGCATTGTCAGCCTAATCCAGCAAGGGACAAGTTTTATTGGGTACACATCAGGAGATCTTGTCATTACATTACACTCTGTGCAATGTGTCAGTCTTGAGAGAGGTGAGCAATAAGCAAAAAACAAAACAAACACAATGAAATCATGCTAATGTTCTTTAATTTTTACTTCATCATTAATGATTGTAAGATGTGCAAACTAGAAACATACTGGCAATACAGAGACCTGCAATTTGTGTAGTCACACAAGAGATGCCCAAGCATTTTACACCAGCTTGCTGCTATATTACCATAATATTTCTTCATTTGAGACAGTAGCCCCAATATCTCAAGTCATTACCATATGTATCTGTGTACTTCCAACTTCATGGTCCTTGCTGCTTTATCTTCTTTTGGCACATATCTGGATAGAAGGGGTAACAGACACTGTATTCCAGTAGCTGTTGCCTGGCCAATGTTTACCCTTCAACTAAAGTTTCTCCCTTCATTTTTCAAATGAGACGCTATTTCTCAAAGAAGAACAGGACTAATATTTATCCCTTAACTAATATTATTAAAACACAGATGATCTGGTCATTATCACCTTATTGTGTGTTGGACCCTACTGTGCACAAATTGTCTGCCATGTTTCCCAAATTATAAAGCAATTACACTGTGAAAGTACAATGGTTACAGAACAAAGCCAATACATGAAGTATTAAGATACAAATCAATCATGATTTAATTGACTAGAATAGGCTGTTGAGAGACTGAATAGTTTACTCCTGTCACTATATAATTGACTGTGGAGTACTTTGGGACAACCCTATGGTCATGAAAGATGCTTTATAAATACAAATTCTTTTAGCTTCTGGCATTTGATTAAGGGATGCGTTATCATAGAATAGAATCATTATTTTATAATATTGAATGTACTCATTAGGAAGCTGCACAAACTCCAGCTTTCCTTCACTGAAGTTGCTGGATACAGTGGGTTCCCTGCTACTACCTCAGTTAAAGGGGCCAGACAAACATAAACCTGACCCTTTGCTACTTACTGACACTGAAGTAGCATTTGTTAGTGCATATGCTGTATTTCTATGTTTGCTTAATACAAACTGATCTAATCGCAGTTGGAGTGGTAAATGAAACATAAATTTTTTGATTCAAAGATATAGCACAGGATTGCCCACTAGATTTGCTCACTAGATTGATTTACAATAAAGATTCAACAGCTGTTGTTAACAGGAAAGTACAGCTGCAACTGCTTCACACCATCATGTTGCAAGTTAAACTGCAAGCTGCTCAAAACAATGTCCGTTAGTCACATGGTTTATATCCTTACTCATTAGCATATTCTGTCTTAAAATAAAACCACAACACTCCTTTTTTTCCAGATATTACATACATTTAGAGTGGAAACCCATATATGTTAGGATAGTTGTGAAAATATGTAACAAAAAAAAATCGCTGTTCAAGAGTTTAAGGATTTAAGTATTATCCTAGGCCCAACCATCTTCAGCTGCTTCATCAATGATCTTCCCTCTATCATAAGGTCAGAAATGGGGATGTCCACTGATTGTAACACCAATGTTCAGCATCATTCACGATTTTTCAGGCACTGAAGCAGTCCGTGTCCAAATGGAGCAAGACCTGGACAATATCAAGGCCTGGGCTGACAAGTGGGAAATAACATTCATGCCACTTAAGTACCAGGCAATGGCCATCTCCAACAAGAAAGAATCTAACCAGCATCCCTTGACATTCAATGGCATTACTGTTATTAACCCACACTACTAACACCCTGGGATTTCCACTGACCAGAAATTGAACTGGACTAGCTATATAAATACTGTGGCTACAAGAGTAGATCAGAAGCGAGGGATCTTGTTATGAGGAACTCCCCTTCTGATCCCCCAAAGCCTGTCCATCAACAACAAGGCACAAGTCAAAGGTCTGATGTAATACTCTCCACTTGCCTGGATGAACATTCAAGATGTTTGATACTATCCAGGACAAAGCAGCCCACTTGATTGGCACATCTTCCACAGCATTTAATCTCTTCATCACTGACGCACAGTGGCAGCAATATGTACCATTTACAAGAGCCTTCTCAGAGCACACTTTCCAAACCTATGATCACTACCATCTAGCGAAACATCAGAATGCCATCCCACGCAAAATCCCCTTCTAGCTACCCACCATCCTGACTTGAAAATATATTAGGGTTCCTTCACTGTTGCTGGGTCAAAATCCTCCTACTTCCTCTCTAACAGCACTCGGGGGTATATCTACAACCCAGTGATTGCAGTAGTTCAAGAAGACAGTTTATCACCACCTTCTCAAGGACAATTAGGAATGGGTAATAAATGTTGGCTGAGCCAGTGATGCCCACATCCCAAGAATGAATCAAAAAAATAATTTAAGAGTTTAAGAATCTGCATAATGTCTCGGTGGTTCTACAATCCTCCTGGATCTCATAAAATTATGACCTTACTGGGATCTCGGCTTATTATTTGGGTGTTGGTATCTTGTGTATTGTTGGAGTGCTGCCTGTTTTCATGGTAGTCTTCCATAATTTCATCTTTGAGTGTGCTCCAGACACAGTTTGACTACTAGGTGTTATACAGTTGTGGAATTTCTTTGGCTGGCTTCTGTTCCTTCTTAATGTCACTGCATTCAGTGTTGTGACTTCATAGGATCTAGGTTCATTGCACACTTTGGAACTTCTGCAGGTAGCCAGGTTATCAGGTAGGATGAATGACTTTTGTCCCTTGTGCCAACTAGGCAGCACTTTAACTGCTTGTCGATTATACACTGTCTTAATTTCCCCTTGTTTTTTGAGAAGTTTCTCCTGCACTACTTAGATATTGGAGAGGTAATGGCTTGGCAAGGTTCTAACCTGTCTTTCAAACATGATTTCTGCGGGTGGGGGTAAGCCCATGTTTCAAGGTGTTGAGGTGTTGCTCTTAAATGTAACATAGTGATACAGAGATCTTGTTTTGCTCCCCTGCACTTTGTGATTAATAATGTAACAGTGTAAACCATTCACTAAGTGCAAGTATTGGATTTTGGATAATGTGGTGAGGCTGTCACATAGTTTATGCCCCATTTAGCACACATCCTAAAAGGTCTGCCATTGTACTGAGACCCATTGTCTGATCTCTTCAGGTGCATTGAACAAATTGAAAATTGAACTCATGGGCTGGAATTTTACCGGCACGTCTGCCACAGGTCAACGGAGAATGCTGTTAAGTGAGCCTCACCCATCCCGATTTCGGGGCGGGCGTGCCAGTAAAATCAGCACCATTGTGTCTCCAATGGATGCCCTTGAGGTATCCTTCAGTTGTCTGACGATTGGAAACTTGGAAAAGTAGTCAACGACTAGGAGAATTTTGTTACCATGGATAGTGAATAAATCTTTTGCAATTCCAAGCCAAGCTAGGATGGAACTTTGTGAGACTGTAAAAGTTCATTTTGTTGATGTGGCTGGCGTCCCTGGCATGCTTCGCACATCCTCACTGACTTCTCAATATCATTGTTGATCCCTGGCCAAAACACAGTATACTTTGCCAAGTGCCTTGCTTGTTCTATTCCCTTATGCCATTGATGTAACTGAGACAGTATAGCCTAGCAAAGAGCTTCAGGTACCAACACCTGTTTTCCCTTGAAAATTACACCTCTTGAAATATCTAGTTCATCTCTGTACTGCCAAAAATACCTGAGCGTGTCTGGCATTTCTTGTATAGTATCAGGACAACCTCCATAATGCCTTCAATTGTAGGTCATTTGCTGTTTCCTCCTGAAGCTGATTGCACTTGTATTAACCAAAATTCATCAGATCAACATTGATCACTTTTTCTATATCACTGTCCAAGCCATCTACTTGTAGACCTAGTGAGACATCTGCAGTTTCTTTGCTGGATTGGGTAACTTGCTCAGTGTATCTGAAATAGCCATTTTGCTCCAAGGATTGTAACAGACTTTGAAGTCGAGGCCCTGTATTCTTTTTAGAAGTCATTGTAGTCTGGGTGAGGCACTTGCCAGTGCTTGTGCCAAATAATTTCCAATTGTTTATGGTCAATGAATTGTTTACCAAACTGGTACCGAACATCAGAGCAAATATCCCATGCTCTATGTTCAAATAAATAGATTGTGCTTGTGATAGACCTTTGGAACTAAATAGCCTCTAAATGACCCTCTAACCTAAACCAATCCCTTTCCATCCATAAACCTATCCACGGATATCTTAAACGCCCCCAAACTAGGCGCATTTACAACTGCAGCAGGCAGGGCATTCCAATCCCTCACCACCCTCTGGGTAAAGAACCTACCTCTGACATCCGTCCTATAACTACCACCCCTTAATTTAAAGCTATGCCCCCTCGTGCTAGCTTTCTCCATCCGAGGAAAAAGGCTATCACTGTCCACCCTATCTAAACCTCTAATCATCTTATATGTTTCAATAAGGTCCCCTCTTAGCCGCCTTCTTTCTAACGAAAACAACCTCAAATCCCTCAGTCTCTCCTCTGAGCTAGTGCAGATTTGTTGTGCTAGTGTTTTCCCGTGGGGCTTTTCAGAGTGGGGCTTGATTAGGTTGTTTGACAGGAAAGGCTCACTGAGAGAAACAAGTTTGGTTGCTGCTTAGGAACAGTCAAGAGAAATAGCTCTTTCTCTCTCTGAAGGCTGGAAACTGGAATCTGTCAGAAAATAGGTCTCCCCTCTGAAGTTCTGCTATTTGAAGTTATATCTTTCTCTGGAGACTGGATTCAGAGGACAGGTGTTTTTCTACATCTCTGTTCAGGGATGTAAAAAGGCTGGAAACTTAGCATCCATGTGAGCGAGATGTTTTGTGCTGATTCTGAAGAAGGATGTTGGTGTGTGGAGACATTGCTTAAATTGGAACTATAGAGATAGATAACTGTTAAGAATTTTACCTTGCATTGTTTAAATACTTCAATTGGTAAAAGTTATGCTAATTCTTTTTGTTCTATTCTAACTGTGTTGTTTTAATAAAAGCTATCTAGTGAGTCAATAGAATCATACCTGGAGTGAAACACCTAACGCCCGCACTAAAGCCAAAATCAAAAAAAAAAGTTGGGGTCTAGGCTAACGTCACAATATATCTTGAAGTATCTGATCTGGTCCCTAACAGCATACTCATGCACACAAGGATAATATTGTTATGCCCATGTCATCCAGCTTACTCCTTAGCTTCTCCTGTTGTGCACATTGCACAATAAACCTTCTCTGACGTGTAGTACAACATCACCTCTGAGTTCCCTCTGGCGTCAAACCTATCTGGGTACATTTGTGGTAGATCACAAACTAATTCAATGCCTGGCCTCTTCTGCTGTGATTGGTGTCTTAGTGATCTTGTGTAAGATCATAATGTTAAGTTCCAGCAATCTTGTTACTGATGGTCCTCTCGTGTCCACCAGGTAGAATACTGTAGTTTCAATGCAGACCTGTGTAGCTGCATTTCAATGTTAATGTACCTATGCAATGAATGGGTGCCCCACTGTATGCAGCTAGTTGGTCTGTCATAGGTTGTATCATTGAATTCCAACAATCATGATACATATCCTTCAGGACTCTGGCAACATTTTTGCACTCAATCCCGTATCAACTTTGGCTATGAGCATGTGTTTGCCACTTTTCTTTGGATGTATGATGTTGGTAGTAATGAAAGCATCTAACCATTTGACTTCAGCCACACATTGTGTCACATTCACAATGTGGAAAGCCTGTTCATTTTCCAACTAAAGATGTTTTAACTCTATATCTTCACCTTGGTTTGTCTTGCACTCATGTGGGTCTCTGGGCACATGCTGTTGTTGCTGCCTATATGCTGTACAAACCTTTTGTTTGGTTGCCCTTTACCTCTGGTCACATCTCTAAAACCAGACTGCCTATATAGGCAAGCCCAAAGTGCTTTTATACCTCATAGCTTGCAAATATCTTGGAACGTGGGACAGCTACGTGGTAATGTAGCAGACTGCACTTTCCCCTCTATACTTTCCAGTGTATTGGGTGCTAGGTGGCACTGTCCAGCCATGTCCCCTACCACCTGGGAGCTTCAATGACCTCCGTGCCTTCTGGCTTGGTCATCACGCCTATTTCCAATGGCTATTTTTATTTTCACTGCATGTTTATCCAGTTCCTTGATGGAGAAATCGAAACAGCACAGCTCCATCTTTTGCTTAAAATGCCTAAATGCAGATAGGACGTCTATGGCCTTCCAATTCACACTGGGGAATAATGTGGTCATCTTTCTGATGCTTCCTGTCTTTACAAATGCTATTAATGTGTAAGGGATTTGGAGCATTGCTATTCCATGGGTAGATTAAACTGCATTATTTTCTTTTTCTCTCTCCTAATCTTTTTTGTTTACTGGTTGTAGTTCGAGTTGTTTTTCTGTTTCATGCACTTTCTGGCTATTGTGCAGGAATGGCACGAGGACAACATGATGGTTCTGCAGTTTGCACTGCCTAATTCAAAGTCAACCGTCCAATTCAAAATGGACTGCCTGAACAAGAGCTTGCCAGTGATGCCAGCTGCTAAGCACTAGAGGTACCATTACACAGGTGTCCCTATCTCCTAGTGTTTTGGGTGCTAGGTGGCACTGTCCAGCCATGTCCTCTACCACCTGGGGGCTTCAATGGCCTCCATGCCTTCTGGTGTGGTCATAACGCCTTGTTTCCGTTTTTAGAGACCAGTAGTGATTCTCACCAGGTTCCCACTGTGTCCTGAGGGTTGGAGAATCCCAGGAGAATCCAGCCTGATATTGACTAAGCATACTTAAATGGTTATTCAAACGTGCTAATCTGGTTCCTGCCCTTGGTGGGAGAACGACAAAGGGAGTTCTCGCTGGCTCTAAATGAGCTAGACGTTTCTCCAACTCCACATCATCCCAACGCGATCTGTGCTGAGTGCAACGCACCGCAAAATCATGGCCATGTTTCTGCTGTAGGCAAAAAGGCAGCTAATTTAAGCACCGAAAGCTCGCGCAAACAGCAATGTGATAATGACTGGATGAAGTATTTTTAGTGTGATAAAAATTGACTAGTACATTGGGGAGAACTCCTATGCTCCTCAACAAATCTTGGGATCTTTTATGTCTATCTGAGAAGGCAGGCAGGGTCTTGATTTAGCATCTTATCTGAAAGATGATACCCTTGGTACTACACCGAGAACACCACATTGGATTTTGAGCTTATGAAAGCTGATATGGAAGAAAATAAATACCCTTTAATAGATCCTTAATCGTGAGCTCATTGAAAGAATGTTATCTCTTGCAATAATTAAGAGAGAATGTTTGGGTGAAAGGCTGCAGTAGATTATGCAGATCAAAGCTTTCAATCATTGGCAATGGGAAAACAGATCCATCAGACTACAAAATAAAAAAATCAGTTTGCTGCGTTCAAAGCAACACTGTGAAATCTCCTAATTAAAGGATAGAGAAAAGATGATTGGGAGAGACGTACAAAAAGAACCCATACAGCATGCAGAGCAAAATTGTGACAGTTCAATGCAATTAACAGTTTATGTCAACAGAAAGCTTCCGATATCCAGCTTGCATGGTGCAGAGAAGGAAAGGAACCTAATTAGTATCATGATGCATTGCTGGGGAATATTTTGTGGAATCATTTGCCATTAGGAGTTCAGCAGATGGGTCAGGAAGAGGAGGTGTTGAAAAGGAGGACAAGAGGAATGAGTGGCAGAGGGGGAGGAATAGGAAGAGCAGCAGGAGAAAATATAAGAGCAGGAGGTGGAGGTGGTGATGGAGAAGGAGGAGGAGGGGTGAAGATGTGGAGAGGAGAACAAGAAAGTAGAGGAAGTGAAGACAGATGAGAAGATATATGAGTTGGAGGAGGAAGACAGGAGATGGGGAAGTGGGGGGGAGCAGGAGGAGCAGTGGAGATGGAGGAGAAGGCAGCTGGACAGTTCAACAATCTGTCACATTCCTACTCCTTGTGGGAGATAGTTCACTATAATTAGCTGTTCAAGTGTGACCTGCTTTTCATCTTGAAATTGGATGGAAATTATATGTGTAGAAAGAAAAATAAAGGAGAAATACATTTTATTAAACCACTCAGAGCAGCTATCAAGCTACCTCTTGATAGTTACCTATGTCAAAAGATGGGACTGTGCTCTTTTAGCAGTTTTTGATATCTTTCTGTCAAGAGCACTTTGCAAAGTTGTGTTGGTACGTTAGCTGAGTTGCACCCCTGTGGGGGCCTGAGCCAGACAATGTAACCAGAGAGATCTTAGCCCAGTGGGAAAGCTGCTTCCCTCGAACCAGCCTGCAGGAGATGAAACTCATTAAGTTCCTCCGCCGCTGAGCTTATTTAAAAATAGATGAATTCTTTTTAAATGGTGCTGTGAGTTCTGTCCAATTCATTTGGCAACTTTCGGAAAGGCAACAAGCAGTAATGAAAGAATGAAAGAAAAGCTTACATTTCCATAGTGCCCTTCACCACCTCAGAACATGCTAAAGTACTTCATATCCAATTAAGTACTTTTTGAAGTGTAGTCACTGTTGTAATGTAGGAAACACAATAGCAAATTTATGCACAGCAAGACCCTGCAAATTGCAATGTATTAAGGATTTGATCATCAGTTTTTTCCTCCACGGAGCAACTCTAATTTTTAATTATATATTTATTTTCATCCCTCTCCCACCTCCATATGGTCCATCTCCAACACCTCCCTTCCTTGACCTCTCTGTTTCCATTTCTGCTGATAGACTGACCACCAATATTCTTTACTGATTCCCACAGTTACCTTGACTACAGCAACTCCCTGCTTCCTGTATGGATGCCATCCCAATCTTCCATTTTGTCCGTCTCCATTGCATCTGTTCTGATGATGCCACCTTTAAAAATGGTGCCATTGATATGTCTGCTTTTTTCCTTAATTATGGCTTTCCCCTCACTGTGGTTCACAGGGCATCAAACAGGTTTGGACCATTTCCCTCACCATTGCCATTACCCTTTCCCCTACCTCCCAGAACCATGATAGAGTCCCTTTGATCCTCAGTTTCAATGCCATTATCTCTGCATTCAAAGGATCATCCTCCGCCATTTCCGCTAACTCCAGCTTAATGCTGCCACAAACCGCAGCTTTCCCTCACCCTCTCTCCATTCTGTCAGGATCCACTCCCTCCATGACACTCTGGTCCACTCCTCCAACACATCCAACTCCCCATCCCCTACACACACACACACACACACACACACACACACACACACACACACACACACACACACACACACACACACACACACACACACACACACACACACCAGGTCATTTGTCTTTTGTTCTTAAATTTGCTATATCTTGTTGCAATCTCTCACATCTACAATTTAATATCTACCACCTTTCTCCCTCTCTTTAGATGAAGAGCCAAACAGACTCAAAACATTTTTCTCCCTACAGATGCTGCCAGACTTGCTGAGGTTTTTCAGCATTCTTTGCTTGTGTTTCAAATGCCAGCATCCGTTGTATTTTGCTTAATATATTTTTAAGGATAGAGGGGAAGCAGTATGTCAGCACACTGCCCTTTCACCTCTGAGCATATAAGTTAACACACTGTCAACGTAATTTTTACTTCACCCTTCTGACATGAAACCATTGAGATTGGGTGGCTATTCAATCTACATTGTGCTTGATTGTACTTCCCACTAAAGTCAATGAAAACTCATATCTGATGGGGGCAGAAGAAGGGGTTGATCCAAATCATCAGTTCCCTGTTGGATAGGTAAAATTATTATCATTCTCCACCTTTTCAACTCTGGGGCCAGAGTCGGAATGAAATCTGCAATGTTGGTGAGAGAATGTCAACTCTCTAATGATGAAAGAGTTAAAAATAAATAAATATGAAGGAATTTCAAGCCAGTTCTTCGTGTCTGAGCCCATAGTACAAAACTAACTGCAATTCACTGATAATCTGGCAAGTTTATCCAGTCGGTGTGCAATGCATTTGAAATAAAGTGCACACTGCTGTAGTAAAGCAAGTCTCTGGTTTAGTGTAGATACTTTATTCTTCTGCAACACAGCGGGTTTAAACCTTACTCCATTCTATTATTTTGACTCTGAAATCTCAACTGAAGTACAATTGGATACACACAGCCCCTTATTGTGCAGATTCTCCTGCTCTACAGGACTAACCACACCATTGGCTGGCTAAGGTCATGACTGGAAAGACTGTTCACATCCTGGCCTGTAAGACTGCATCAGTTTGCAAACCCATCAACTTTTTCAGTGTTCTCCAAGGGAACACTGTGAAGATACAGAACCAAAGCAATACAGAGGATGTTGGTTGTTAGAACTTTTCCTTTTGGGCCTGCAGTTTGAATCCTGCCTGGGCTACTGGGATGCCCTTTGTAAAAGAGTCTGGGTAATTTCAGTACAGCTTCTAGTGGCTATAGGCCTACAGCACAATAGAGAACTGGCACTAATACAACAAAGAGGCCACAGGAAGCCTGGTATGGGACGTGGGATAATAAAATACACTGAGGTTGGGAAGGCTGTTTCTCTAAGGTTTGAATCGTGACACATTGGGTGGGATTTCCAGCCCCCCTGCAGCGTGTTTTCCAGTGGTGAGGTTGTTCACCACTGGCTGCTCGTAGGATCTTCTGGTTCCACCAATGTATATGGCATTTTGCGTGGCTCACCCATTCTGCTGCTGGGGAATGCACTGTGGAGAATCACTTTTGATGGAACTGGAAGAGCATGCAAGTTTAACTGTATTCTACTTAACCTGTGAATACTTGATGTTGGATGTATTTATTCCCTAGCATATTACCTAGGCTGACAATTCAGTGCAGTACTGAGGGGATGCTTTGTTAGACACGCTCAACACATTGGCTGGAATTCTTCACAGCGAAAGTGGGCCTGCCCCTAGCTGAAAAGTCAGGGATGAGCCTACCTCTGCAGGACCAGGAAGCCATGACTGGATTTAAGGAGGCATCCTTTCTCCAGCTCCTTAGCTAGGTGCCAAGATTTACTTGCAAGCCTCACCACATGACTTGGGCACTTCCACCACTGATAATATATTAGTGACTCTTAAGTGGCTATTACTTGGCCAGTTATGGGCCTCAATTGGCCCAAGATACCCTCTCTGCCTCTGGTAAAATTTCAGTGCAGGTAGGTAGGTGATAGACATGATACTCCCCTATATGTCACCAAATTTTATGCCCCTGTTTCTGCCAGCCCATTTCCTGGGGGAGGTGGGGGTGGCATCCAATTCCAAACATTAAATCAAGGTCTCTACATGGGAAATGTAAACGATCCTATTAATTTATTGTGAAGCACTACTGGGTGTCCTGAGGACATGCAAAAAGGTTAGGTAAATGCAAGTTTTCTTTTACAATCCCTCATCTAGAAAAACACACACTATGGAAGCTGTAAGAGCTATGAGTTGAGTTATAACATCATCTCAATTCAAATATCATACAACAAATAAGAGGATCATTGTTGAATAAAGAGCCACAAGGGCACTTTATGAGATGTTTACAATCTTCAGCTATCCTGGCAATGAAATAAAAATCCATCAAACTTTAAATGCATTATCAATTCTCCCCTTCCACCATTCCCTTTGTGCTCTGTTCATGCTGGCAGTAGTCACGTTTGGTTGGTGGTTAGCCTGTGAATCATAAAACACAGGAGTAAGCCATTAAGCTAACTTTTCTTATTTGTTCATGGGATGTGAACATTACTGGTAAAGCCAGCGTTTATTGCCTATTCCTACTTGTCCTTGAGCTCATTCGGCCCATTGTTCCTGCGCTGACTCTTTGGGAGAGCTATCCAATTTGGCAGACTTCCTTCTGAGAGGATCTGCAATCGATCAAAGAATGACAACGGAAACGCAGCTGGAAGCTATGAGCTTGTTCAAGGTGGACTCAAGCATAAAGTGAGGCCAAAAGAAACTTTGGAATAGAGATCAAAAGTGACATAGCTGATGACTGGAAAGTGGAGAGAGAGAGAGGACAGTACCAAGTATTGCTAAAGAGGAAAATAGGAGTAAGCTTTAATAGCTAGAGCTAGCCAAGGCGAATGGACACAGAGCTAATCTGAACTTGATAAAGATAAAAGAGATAATGTAAGGAAAGCTTGGATAAAACACCTGCCAGACAAGAAGAGACAAAGAAACTGATCCCAGGAGCTGTGGAGGGACAGAACATTGACCAAAGCATTCAAGATGGTTGATCCAAGGGGGCAGAGGTGAGACAGAGGTGGGTGCAGACTAACAGTGGAAGAGCAGAGATCAATCTAGGGAACTAATAGAAGAGCACAATGCAGCAAATTACGTCTAATTTTTAAAATTCGTTATTGGAATGTAGGCATCACTGGCAAGAACAACATCTATTGTCGGTCCCCAACTAGCCTTAAAAAAATGATGGTGACATTTGAATAGTTTCCTAGCTCATTTCAGAGGACAGTTAAGAGTCAACCACATTACAGTGACTCTGCAGCCACATACTGGCCAGACTGCGTAAGGATGGCAGATTTTCTTCTCTATATGACCTTAGTAACCCACTGGGTTTTTACAACAATTCTCTGGTTTTATGATCACCATTGCTGAAGCAAGCTTCTAATTTCAGATTTAATTAAGTAAATTAGTTTTAAGCTCCCCAACTGCTGTGCTCTGGATCATTAGTCCAGGTCAACAGGATTACAAGTCCAGTAACAAACCACTACGCTGCTGTACCCCAATTACACAGCATCTATGGCACAGAAATGCCAGCATTATGTTACACAAACCGGCTCCCACCCCTCTTCATTCTATCAGTATAACCCATTATTCTGTTTGCCTTCAAGTTGCCCTTAAATGCATCAATGCCATACAACTCAACCACTCTGTGAGGTAGTGAGTTCCATATTCTAACCACTCTCTATATAAGAAATTTCTCCTGAATTCCCTATTGGATTTCTTAATAACTATCTCATATTTAAGACTCTTTGGTCTCCCTCAGGTGTGGGAACATCTCTCCATTTACCTTTTCAAAGCTCTTCATAATGTTAAAAGCATCTATCTCTTTGCTGGAGAAAAAAAACCCCAGCCAGTTTAGTTTTGTATGGTGATTATAACTTCTCAGTTCTATTCTCGGCACTGCAAGATGCTTTTGCCTCTTCTCCAGTGCGGTGATCAACTATTCATGGTACAGCAAATGTGATCAGGATCTGATAATGAGGTAACTGAAAGGTAAGTCATGAAGGGGCTGTTCCAACCAAGGATTTAAGGTAAAGGTTTAATAAGCAGATGTTAACCAATTGAATGATGCTATGTATAAAACCTTGATGCTTAAAACCTTGACAATATTGATTCCCAGTTTCTTTCAACCTTGAATTGCAGTAAGTTGTTAATGCAAGTCTTCAGTCCATAGTTAACAAAAGGGAATGACATTTGGGAAGATGGCTGAGAATATATTCTATTAACAAGTTTTAAGAGCTCGAGAACCAGTGGCAGTTAGGGTTGCCAATCTCCAAGATTGGCCCAGAATTTCCACGAACAGAAGATTAATCTCACAGCCTCTGCTATAAGCAGCACCCAGGAGAAAAATTATTGGAGAATTAAAAAATATATTTTAAAAATATAGGCAGAACATAGAACCATAAAACACAGAAGGCGGTCATTTGGCATATAATGCCTGTGTTTGCTCTTTCAAGGAGGGCTTCAATGAGTCACACCCCTCCTGTCCTTTCCTCATAGCACTTTAATTTTTCACTTTTTAAGTAAAAGTTTGAAATTTATGATTTATGATTGAATCAGCTTCCACTACCACATCAGGTATTGCATTTCAGATCAAAACAATTTTCATTAAAAAATGCCTCGCATTTCTGACAATTATTTTAAATGTGTCTTCTCTGGTTATTAATGCCAGTGGAAACAGTTCCCCCGTAACTAGTCTGTTGAAGTTCTTCATAAGTTTGAATACTTGCATTAAATCTCCTCTTAAACTTCTCTGTTCTCAAAACAAAGCTGACTTCTCTGTCAACACAGTAGCACAGTGGTTATCACTGCTGCCTCACAGTTCCAGGGACCTGTGTTTGATTCTGACTTGGGTCACTGCCTGTGTTGAGTTTACACATTTTCCCCGTGTCTGCATAGGTTTTCTCTCACAGTCCAAAGATGTGCAAGTTAGGTTGATTGGCCATACTGTATTGCCCCTTAGTATCCCGGGATGTGTATGTCAGAGGGATCAGCAAGGTATATATGTGGGATTTCTGGAATAGGGCTGGGTGGGATTGTTGTCGGTGCAGGCTCAATGGGCCAAATGGCCTCCTTCTGCACTCCTTCATTCCTGATACCATTCTAGTAAATCTCCATTGCACCCTTTCCAAGACCTTGATGTTTGCTTGGATATTTGGACAATGCAATTAAGGTCAATACCAACTGAAAATAACTTTCACTTCCTCAATGTAAACAGAGATAATGAGCACGTGGTAAGAGGAGGGGAAGAGGCAGAGAATGGCTAAGTATAAAAAGATTGGCAGCTGACAAAAATACATTAGCAGGTATTTATTCTGTTACGCCTATCAAGGGAGATCTCAACTAGGACTTTATTCAATAGTTCAATAACTAAAAATCTATTGTAGGTATACAGACACAGATAAGACACAACTAATGAAGGGATATACAGCGATGGATAAAAATGCAGCACCAAATGATATGGGCACAATAACAGGCAGGTAGGCAGACGTCTTGGAATAGCAACAAACTCTATTTGACCTAAGTGCATTTTTGTCAAGTGGTTCCAAGTTATCCAGTTCGGTGACTTAAAGCAGGTCGTCAACATGATTATCAGTGAAATGTCACAGCCTGACACTTTGGAGTGGAACTGAAAGGTACAGAGAGAGAGAAAGAAAGCCAGCGCCAGAGAAGAGATAAAGAGGAAGAGGGAGAGAGACAGAAAACAAGGGAAAGCGAGTAGAGTAATTAAAAGAATAAGAAAAAGGGAGGAAGAGTGAGAATTATCAAAGTGGCAATGGCTTACCGGTATTATTGTTAGATTATTAATCCAGAAACTCAGCTAACGTTCTGGGGACGGGGGTTCAAATCCTGCCATGGCAGTTGATGGAATTTGAATTCAATAAAAATATCTGGAATTAAGAGTCTATTGATGACCATGAAACCATCATCAATTATTGGAAAAACCCACTAATTAGTTCACTAATGTCCTTTAGGGGAGGAAATCTGCCGTCCTTACTCGATCTGGCCTGCATGTGACTCCAGAGCCAGAGCAATGTGGTTGACTCTCAGCTGCTCGCCAAGGGCAACTAGGGGTGGGCAATAAATGCTGGTCTGCCAGCGATACCCATGTCCCACAAATGAATTAAAAATTTAAGTAGAGACAGTGAGAAAGAGAAACTAAGAGGTGAGAAAGACTGAGTGAGGAAGTGAGTCAGAAAAAAAGATTAAATGAGAAAGACAAAGAAAATGATGGGCGAGTGAGAAAGGGAGTGTGAGAAAGAAAGAGTGAGAAATATCTATCTAATAGAAAGTTCATGTTAGACACAGGATGACACCATTATGATCATCCATTTACCTCTACCAGAAGCTGGTGCCAGGCTTCCTCCATCAGTTAGATGGCATATTTATTTCACATGCACTGAATCACTATGCGGCTGAGTCACTACACAAGGAACAAAACAGGGCAGCTGATGAGGCATTTCATGACTTGGGTTTGAGGTACTTGAACTACGCAAGTTCATTCTTTCAAGATAGGCTGCTAATGTACTGTGGGGCCTTGTAGAAGTTTCAGAGAATTCCTGCCTATACTTTGCAGAATGTCTGCTTGAAAGCTGAAGCTTTCTGAATCAAGCTGCTGTGCTCAGGTACTATACTGGCAGCACAGGAATGGCATAATATACCTAACAACAATTTTCAGCAGGTGTCTGTAGCTAGAGACGTACGTAACAGCAATTATAAAAACAGAAAAGGGAATATCTTTGCCTGAATAACAATTAATTGAATAACAATTAATTGCCCAAGGAATTAAAAACATAGTATCTACTAAAACTTGTTTTAATTGTCAATCTTTCATCCTGATGGATGGATTTCTTCTATTACAGACATATTGGTTTAATGGTCAGTTGTCATTCTTACCAGGGCACTCAACTTAACAGCTCCACAACCTCAGTGTCAACAAGGAAGAAATGAAGGGTATGTGAATTCGTATTTTAGTAAAAATGCTTTTCCATTTTAATACAATATAGTTCAAGATTTATGGGGTTACAGTCCAATGAATCGCTGCCACAAAATAATTGCGAATCAAGTTTGAGCTTGCGAGTCAGTCTGGTCAAACACCAGTTATCTTAAGTGAATTCAACCCTTCAAACATTTTTGGCTGACTAGAGTTAAGAAAGTAAATTTGCACTCTGGATAAATTCCCTGTGGCAATACTGTCCCTTTTCATAGTTCCATGCCATGATCAATCTGATAGAAGGGCACTTGCAACTTGAGTTTTGGTTGATTAAAAAATATCTGAATTGGATAAATATTTTTGTCAGTGAATATACAATATGTACTACACAATTCAAAGAAGTCACTTCCTCCTGTTGATGGAGCAGCTTATTCTGAACCACTCCATTTTGGTACCATCTTTTACTGTCCAGGCTCATCTGCATTGCAACGGAAGCCACCCGTCTGTGGCGCTACCTAGCTCTAATGCCACCTGGTGGTCATTCCTGTCGGGTAGGTACTTGTGAAAGAGGGTGAACACCTTAACTGAGTCCTGCTTTTTTGTCCATTTTACCCTTGGATGCAAGAGGCTGCCTGATAGGAACTAATATCCAGCTTGCAGAGATTGAAGGATGTTGGACCCAGCCACATAAGTAAATAGCAAGATTTTGCAAGGAGTTGTGGAGAAGGGCCTCACATGGGCCTCATTAGTGAACAGACAGTTCATAGATCAACTATTTCTGTCTCTCTTTCCTCCCGCCTCACCCCCAAGTGAGCCTAATTTTACCCTCAACTGATGCCCTCACACTTACGCTTTTCAGATTCACCTTCCAGCAAAATTAAGAAGGTTCTTTCCCCCATTCGTTCTCCCATTTGTGCTGAAGCTAAATGTGGCAATTTAAGCTCTGCCTTTGCTGAGATCAGCTACTCAAGAGATTGTTGAATCATATGGTTTCCTGGTTTATATGACTTCATTCCACATATGGCTTACCGACCGAGCCATCAGGAGCGCAGCATCAGCTTTGAGGATCAATAATCACTTGCATTACAATCTAGATGATGCTACAGAAATGACTCTCACACAATCAGGAGCATAAAGGAAACATAACTGAGTTCTCAGTGAAACTGGTTATATTTTTATTTTGTGGAATCCCAATCCCAAACTTTAAAATAAACGAAGCAAAAAAATTAAAAGAAAAATTTGGACTTACCGTTTGAATTTCGTTGTCCAATTGAAGATCACACTTTTAAAATGGCTTGTCATCAGAATGAAAATGGCTGTAAATCTCCAAAATGCACCAAAAACTTAATGAAATGGCTGTTGTATCACTCAAAATGGCTGCCGCATCACTCAAAATGGCTGCCTGCCCTGTCTACACAAATCAAAATGTGAAAGTAAGATCCAATGCACCGGCCACTTATCACTTCATCTCCGGACTGTACTGTGCTGCAACTTCCATTGATGCAGCCTTTGATTTTGGACTCGGCTGTCAATTAGCCTGTCATGTGCCAACAAAGATTGTAGTTCTAAATTTAGGTCAAGAGTGAGCCAATAAAACACAGGCCAATCTCATCGATCTGATTTCTAAATGCAATAATGCTTAACAAAAGATTTGAATGCAGGGATCATTCATCATGAGGGCTAGGGTTGCCAACCCTCTAGTATTGTCTTGGAGTTTCCAGGAACTGCAGATTAATCTCCAGAACTTTGTCACCAGTAAACCCAGGAGAACAATCATGGGAACATTACTTTTTTTTCATTTTCTTTGAAAGTTTTTGTTTATTAATTATACAAATGCTGGAGAAAGCATTGCTGGTGAAAAAGGCTGTTTCATTAAAGGTCCAAGGACCATCCAATTGGATAAAGAATTTGTTTTCAGATTGGTGTTGATAAATAGGATGGATGCTGTAACAGGCACGCAGGGGGCTGGGAGGTGGGGAGCAGGAGGTCATGTGATGAAATTTCCTGGAATATATCCAACCAGAGTTGGCATCCCTAATGATTGAGAGTGAGGGTGTAGTGGTGATGCATTTGCTATCAGTTTAGTCACTGAAAATATTTATACTAGCCAGAAAATCAATAGCACCTTCTTGCCACAGAATCGATAAATAAGTGGATTTTCCATGCCATCATCTCCCTTATGCATTACTGCAGTGATTAAACAGTGCAACAGTGGCAATTCTGCAGTGAAGGAAAGATTACAAGGTAAGATTGAAAGCTTCCTGGGGTTAGTGTTGCCACATGTTTTTGGACAGGACTGCTTTGAGTATTGTATCTAGATGTACTTAAGATGAAAACCAAGCACTAAAAGGTTTGATTTTCGTTTTCGTAAAGTACCCCACTTATTTTCCTATTTCCTTCAGTGATGCCTTAGGAAGGTGATGTTCTCATCTCATGAGGGGGTCAAGGAAGAATTTTACAGATAATTTTACCTTTTTGATTTTCAGTTTTAGTCTGGATTTTTTTCCTCTCTCAAAAGATTATGTGACTTGGGTGGGACAGTGAGAGGTGGGAAATCTTGCTCTGGGGCACCATATGCATGGGATAGTTTTGATTGATCAATTGGTCTTTTCCTGCTCCTCAATTTTTTTCTGTTTCTAGCGATGCATTGGCTCTTGATGAATATGCAACATCAGTAAAATTTTACAACTCAAAGGGTAATCATTGAGATCTTTTGGGCTCAGCTAACACTTTATGTGGGGATGTTTTAATCCTCAGTGAATAGTTTGAAGCAGGAACACTTGCAAACAAAACATAAATATAAATTGAAATAAGTTAAATGACAAAGATCCCACTTTCTGCTGTTCTGCTAAAGGTTTCCAATCCCAGCATTTTGAAACTGGAACCAGAGGACCTTTTGCTAGAAAGTTGGAGCTAGTTTTCAATCCATCCCCTTGACCAGGGAAATAACCTAATAGGGAGGAAGAGGTATATTATGAGAAGAAATTACTAAATCATTCCTCCCAAAATAAAGATTAGATTTTGCTGAAATATTCCTTCTGCTTGAACCATGAACAGTTAGATTTAAATCGTTGAGCATGGGAAGCCTCTCTTTATTTACCAAGGCATTGCAAAGACCATAACTAGTCCTCACTCACAGGAGAGGACTCATGACGTGAAATGGGAAATTAGCTTATAAATAGTATATTTTACATTCAGTACACATTGAGTGTTTAAACTGGCATCAGTGCACAGAATCAAGCCCGCAGACAATTAGAATAAGTCGGGAAGTCTTGACCATAATAGTGTGTCATATTTTGTTTTTGTGCAGTCCTCAAAGAACTACGTTGTGCCTAAGATTTTTTCATAAAATTAACACCAAGAGCCCTGAAGCCCCAATGTTACTTTGCAGTTGATAACTAACATGAAGCTTTTTCAAATACATATACCACCAGAGATGAGGATTCTGAACATTCCACAACCATGAAACGAATGGCTCACTGGATAATGGCTCTTTCTCTCCCTAAATCTATTGGGAATTGGAACAGGTAATGGACTGTCTCATTGGGTTCTAGAAGTGACTCTGCAATCCCCTTCTCCCAAAGGAAGGCTGCACTTGAAGCCAATATGGATCAGAGATTGGCAACATTTTAATCTGCATGCAGTTCCTTTTTTTTAAATTCATACGTGGGACATGGGCGTCGCTGGCGGGCTTGCATTTATTGCCATCCCTAGTTGCCCTTGGAGGGCAATTGAGAGTCAACCATACTGCTGTGGATCTGCAGTCACATGCAGGCCAAACCAGGTAAGGATGGCAGATTTCCTTCCCTGAAGGACATTAGCAAACCAGATGGATTTTTCCAACAATTGACAATGGTTTCATGGTCATCAGTAGATTATTAATTCCAGATTTTTTTTATTGAATTAAAATTCCACCAACTGTTGCGGTGAGATTCGAACCCGAGAACAACTTGTGGGAATACTGGATTAGCAAATCACTCCTTTTACCTGGCATTCCAAAGCTTGAAGCTCTCTTTCCTTCTCAAATCTCAACACTTCTTTTATACTCCCATCAAGTGTCTTCAATGTCTGTTTAAATTACTTCCTGCCCCTCTGCTTTTCATCTCTTTGCCATACTATTCTAATATTTTTAACTCCAAACCCCTCAATTTTATCTTTCTAGACATTTTCTTTCAATTATTTTATTTTCTTCATTTTCTATGTCATACTTATCTGTTGTCTGAAAATATTTAACTTTGACTTAAACTTCACTTTGGAACTATGTTGCATGTCATTTTTCCACACTGTAGAGCAACCCATTGAAGATGTAGAACTGGTCAATATTGGCCATTGCTCATCCTGCTTATAATTAGCTGCCATTCACACAAAAACACTTGCTTGTAGATAGTATGCAATTGTCTACAAACTAAACTTTAGCCTTAATTGTGCCACCATGCATCCTCAGGATGTGCAACTTTTGACTTGCTGTAAACCTATTCATTTACAGTTAAAATTGGGCCCAAGGTCGATGTTAAAGGAAGTGGTTTCTGTGGATAGACAGCACAAGGGAGAAAGAACCAGGGAAAGTCTTTCAATATCAGTTCTTCAAGGCTTTTCATTACTTTCAAATACCTGCACACCTGCCACAAGAGATTAAAGCTGCTTCAGACGGATATTTAGAAAATAATTAATAAACCCATCATAACTGGTGCTGTGGGGACAATTAATTTGTTTGTTCCAAATGGGTGTTAATTAGATTAACATGCGCCCCATTGAATAAGAGAGACTGAACTCTGCTCTTTATCAGCAGAAACCAGTACACTCAGCATCTTCTCACAAAACCCAGAGGACACTCAGTCAGCAGTAAATCTCTGGCACAAACATACATCTGAACTCTATTCAGATCAAGTTTATTTTTAATCAACACATGTTTAAGG
This sequence comes from Carcharhinus amblyrhynchos, assembly GCF_965287045.1. Lineage (NCBI taxonomy): Eukaryota > Metazoa > Chordata > Chondrichthyes > Carcharhiniformes > Carcharhinidae > Carcharhinus > Carcharhinus amblyrhynchos. The sequence goes on along the minus strand of NC_137341.1, from coordinate 18,889,321 downwards.
TGTGAATAACTTGACAATTAACTTGTAACAACCCTCAGAATACACAGGCAAATGAGTAGCTCAGGTCTTTGTTATCTACCTTCTCTCCTTTTTACTTTCTCCTCAAGATCTTTTTACCTTGCCAATATATCAGTCATGTGAAGACTGTTAAATTAGTGAGGTTAAGATTGGAGTCAAGCAGGAATGTGCCATTGACTCCACCATTTTCTCCAACTTCACTGCCACCATCCTTCACCTTGTCAAGAACAAGCTTCCGAGTAGAGTGGACATCATTTACAAGATGGATGGAAAACACTGACATTGACATTATTCACGGAATTTTAGTATGCAGGTGACATCGCCATCTCCAGTCTCTCAGAAGGGAATTTCAAAGCTATGCTTAACACACCTTCGTAAAAGCATACTGAAGAATTGACTTCAGTCTCAACTTCAAGAAGACTCAAGTCCTGTCTCAACCTGCCCTAAGGCAAGATCCCAGCTTACACTCCATCAAGACCAATGGTGAAATTCTCCAAATCGTAGAACATTTCCCCTACCTGGGGAGCCATGTCTCATCAAAGGCTGACCTCGATGCAAAAATCCAACATTGTATCCAATTGCAAGCACCGCCTTCCGATAGCTAAGGACAAGAATCTCTGATGACTGTGACATTCGTGCTGACACCAAGATCCTTGTGTATTAGGGCAGTCATCCTCCCAACTCTTTAATACGGCTCAGAAATTGGACTACATACAAACACTACCTCAAGGACCTGGAAAGGTAACATCAATGCTGTCTGAGACGATTCTCTGCATCAGCTGGCAGGACAAGTGTACTAACAACGTCCTTGAAGGAGCCAAGAACATCAGTATTTAGGCCGTCATCATCCAAAACCAATTCTGCTGGGCTGGCCATGTGCTTACAATGTCACAGTACCAAATGCCAAAGCAAATCTTCTTTGCTCAGCTCAAGGAAGGCTCCCAAACAAGAGCAGGACAAAGGAAACATTTCAAAGACACCCTGAAGGCTTACTTCAAGAAATGCAACATAGCAAGGAAACCCTTGCTCAGAAGACACCGACTTGGAGGAATCTCCTGATTGAAGGGACACAACTCTTCAAGGACACCCAACGGTAAAAGATGCTGAGAAAGTAATACCAGTGATCCTGAATCGAAGGACTGATCCCATCTCCCAGAAATGCTGCCGAGCGTATGGCTGGAGATGCCGCTTTAGAGTTGGGCTCATCACCCACACAATGACCCACAGAACGCATGACAATCATACTCATTAGCGAGTGATCACCAAAGAAGATAGTGACATCCTTTGGTTTATATTTTTGTGCCTCCAGTATTCTCCCATCTTCTACATAAAATATGGTGCGTGCTAAGTTACAGTACCTCTGGTATTCTGGCCATTTATGTGTGAGCCCAGAAACAAAAGTTGGTAGGCTATTCAACATAGGGATGTCACAAAGTCTAATTCTATCCTTGTGAAATGCCCAGACATTTGCACTTTCCAGGAAGGGGGCCAACAGATAGTGATCGGTAATGGAATCCTTACTTGTTGTTCACCTTCTGTTTCCTTAGTCCAACATTGTTTAAGCAAACTATGGAAGGCATACAGTTACTCAAGTGAAGAACTCACAATTCAGTGATGGCCAGGCATGAATATGGAATCTTTCTTGTCGCTTTGATTCAATTTTAAAACTGGTAGCAAGGTTACCAAATTGTGCTACTTCTAATGAATACAACTAGGGTGGCTTGAGTCAGTGTCTAATGTAAGTGGACAAAGAGAATGCAGATATAGTCAGAACAGGCATGATGATGGCAAAAGTGCTGGAATGTTCATTATTATTTATGGAAGTAACAGAATAGTGAACTAAGTCCCGAGAAGTAACAGGAGTCTGTCGATATCTTTCCCCCAAAACCACTTAATGTCACATTCAGGGTTGTCAACGTAAGTTACTGGATTTCAAACTAATTCAATGTTTGTGAAATACGGTAGCTGAAAGATTTGATAAGGTGCTATATAAATGCAAATATGTCTTTAAATATGTTAATTCTTCAAGCAGCCTTGAGATTAGTGTGACTGCTTTGAATTGTCATGACATATTTCATTTATATTGAACATTACAGGTTTGGTGTAAATTCCCTCTTAAAAAGCACCTCACTTAATATCAGACAATTCTATTTTCACATTTTTTATGTTTTGAAATGCCTGGGGAGGACTTCTGGCATACACAGGAAAGGATGAAGGATGCAAAAGGTTGGAGGGAAGATTAAGTAAATCAAGAAGTCATGGTTAGGGTGGGCTATATAAGTTTCCAATACTGTGGAAAGAGAAGGCTGAGGAGGGGGAGAGATTCCAAATTTTGGATGACCATGGAAAGAATGAGTTGGAGATGGTGCATTGACACTCTGGTCTTGATTTTTGTAGAGTTTTGGAGATTCTACGTTTTATCCAAAATTACACGAAGACCCCGGATCTGGAATTCCCCCTTCCATTTCTCATAGATTCTGGGGGTGATTCTCCCCCCAAAGCAAACAAAATGTCAATGGGTGGGAAAATGGGAGTTTTCACAGAGTTCCTAACGCGATTCACTCTGGTAAGGGAGTGCTCAGGGCCCAATCTCACCTGAGAGACTGGAATCAGTATGCTGAGCAGGCCACTGTGCATGACAATCTGTCAGTGGGGAGATTGACACATGCACACTGCCCCCTACCCCTAACCCTCCCCCTCCACCCCAATCGCTGGCCTCCTGATTGCCTCCCAGGATCTCCCTCCTGATAGCCAGCTTTCCAACCCCCAAATCATCAGCCTCCCCGATGCACACCACCCCCCGCCCCAACTTGGGCCAGCTCCAATCCAAACCACCCTGCCCCCATTTGTAGGGACCAGCTTTAATTCCCACTGGTGGGAACCTCCCCCAGTGGGCTGGGAGATATAAGCAAGCCCAGAGAACATCATCCCAGTCTCGCTAATGATATAGAAATATCAATTTCCATATTGTAATTAGCCTCCTACTGATTGCTGGTGTGAGTCTGATTCCAGTCATGAATCAAGGTGCAGAACCCCTGCTGATATCTCCTGGCCTGCTTTGCCACTCAAACAGTATCGTCCCCTCTATTTTTGCTGCTGGGTAACAAGGGTACGTGGAGGAAACCTAAACTATGCGGGTCTAGATGAACTCAATGCTGAGTTCAAACATGATGTCAAGATGCCAGTGTTGGACTGGGATAAGCACAGTAATAAGTTTCACAACACCAGGTTAAAGTCCAACAGGTTTATTTGGTAGCACAAGCTTTCAGAGTCTCGTTCCTTCTTCAGGTGAGTGAGGAGTTGTGTTCACAAACAGAGCATAGAAAGATACCAACTCAATTTACAAGATAATGGTTGGGATGCGAGTCTTTACAAGAAATCTTAAAGGTGCAGACAACGTGAGTGGAGAGAGGGCCAAGTACTGTTTAAAGAGGTGCGTGTGGTCTCCAGCCAGGACAGTTAATGAGATTTTGCAAGACCAGGCAAGTCGTAGGGATTACGGATAGTGTGACATGAACCCAAGATCCTGGTTGAGGTCCTTGTGTGCGGAACTTGGCTATCAGTTTCTGCTCAGTGATTCTGTGTTGTCGTGTGTTGTGAAGGCCGCCTTGGAGAAGGCTTACCTGAAGATCAGGAACTGAATTGCCATGACTGCTGAAGTGTTCCCCAACTGGAAGAGAACACTCCTGCTTGGTGACTATCGAGTGAGTTCATTCATCTGTTGTCGATGTGTCTGCATGCTCTCCCCAATGTATCATGCCTTGGGACTCCAATCATTATCTTGTAAATTGAGTTTGTGTCTGTATATGCCCTGTTTGTGAACACAACTCCTTACTCACCTGAAGAAGGAATGAAAATCCGAAAGCTTCTGCTTCCAAATAAATCTGTTGGAACTTAATCTGGTGTTGTGAGAATTCAAACATACCATATTTTCAGGGCCTTATCCTGCAATGTGACTGACAATTTGTTTTAGAGTAAACGTAAATGCTTACAAAAGTCAGCAAAAGTACTCAGAACTGTCAAGCTGTCAGGTTCTTTTCAATCCTTTGCCTTTTAATTTTAAAAAAAGCCTATCTGCATCTCTAAATTACAAAAATCAATGCTTGTAGTTTAAATTGCTGTTTGCTGAAATAATATGAAGGATTATCATTATAGTATTACTGCTTGGCTGTTTTAGTAACCTGTCATGATCACAGTGGGGTTGTGGGGGGGACTGGCAGCTCAAGGATATTATTCAGAGATTAGCTGTTTTTGATGTGGGGTTACATGTACAAATGTTTGTTTTATAAGGGATTAAGTATTTGATGGAATTTATACGTATTAAGTGGGCTTTTATCAGTGAGAATGTATTTTATGTAGTGAAGTCTATAACAGATACTTAAACTTTATTTTACTTAATCTTAGTATTGTTCCTGAGGTCTGTTCATGGTGGATACTGGTTGAGTTGGCATGGAGTACAGGTAAATGAGGGAAAACTTGGTTTCACTGATGCACCATCTCTTTACACTCTTCAAATGCTAGAGTCAGGAGGTTGCGTGCTTAGCAATGACAGCTAGTGTGCGGATATTGGCGAGGTGTGGACTCCCAGAGCAAAAAAGGAAGTGGGTTCAGTCATGTGCAAGGAAGCAAACAAGGGGAGAGGCCAAATGCGGGCATTGTTAGTGAAATAAAAAATGTTTATGTATTTAAAAATGTATTTGAATAGGCTGCTGGCTGGCAACCCATTTCTGGCTCAGCCATTTCCACACACTCCCAATCTCCACCAGCTACATTCCTCACCAACGATGGATGGCTTCTGTGTAACCTTGTGACTAGAATAATATAGGACTCTTTCTTTTATTCAGGAAATTCCTTAGCAGAGGCCATGGTGCCTTTCTTCCCTCTCTAGATGACTATTGGGCTGGTAATATAGCTAGGCTCAGTGGGACACCTCTGGGGTAGACAGGAGCTCTGCTATGCCTTAATTGGACAGAAAGTGAAAAAAAAAGGATATCATTATCAGCATAGCGTTCCAGATTTTCTTTGCCTTAACTGAAATGTTAAAACAGCCAGAAATACTCAGAATTCGGCTGTCAATCTCATTCCATCAAAGTCTTTCTTATTTTGTCATATTTTATTGATATTCTACTGTCAGTGCTCCTTTGAATTTTCTTTTCCTATTCTTCTTAAGCTCCAAGACTGACATCCTGTAAGCTTCCTCCCTCTCTGCCTTAACCATGCTGACAGTATGACCTGTTTGGCTATTCATTTTAAGAATTTCAATTTCATTTTAAGAATTGGTAAGGAGTCAAATTACCAAATTTAAGCTTCCTCCCTCCTATCTTCCTCTAGTGATTTGTCATTCTGTACTTGATCTTACTTCCCACTGCTTACTTATTACCCTATACTGACTCTATCTCCCATTGGTCAGATGTCCCTCAAGACCATCTTCGAAGTCTTTACATACGTTGTCATCTCCCAAATCCCTCTTTTCCCAGAAGTGCATGTTCGAATCTCTCCAATCAGGTTTCCAGCCAGCTGAAGTTTGGGAAGGTACTGAATCTACTGACCACATTGACTTTTAAAACCAAGCTACCAATGTGCAGTAATCCACCTAGTGCAGACACAAGCCGCAGATACAAATTGCTGACATGAATTGCACAGAGCGATTGGCCAATCAGGAGGTTGTAATTCAGCTTTGCTGAGCCAATGGGGGACAAAAAAGGGGTGTTACCAATAAGTATATGTATATGAGGCTTGACTTTTTAGAGCTCTCTCTCACCCTTTGGAAGGTAGCCATCTTGTGTGAAGCAATAAACTCGATCCGAACTTACTACCGGACTTCGACTCTTGGAAATATGAGACTCAACATAAAGTAAGAAACAGCTATAACGAAAGCAACAAATGACATTCTATTGACTCTGACAAAGGCAAACTCCTTTTTCATCTTTCTCAGTCTGCTTGTTGGCTTTGATACAGTTAGTCATTGTATCCTCCTCCAACCACTCTCCTAGCTATCTGATCATAGCCAGATTACTACCTGAAATGGTTTTGCATCCTGTTCCTACACCATTACCTCTAGTCAGCTGAACAACAGGGAGCCCACATTGTTAGATGGCCACCAGAGCTTCTTTCCAGGAGATGGTCTCCGAATCAACTGATTCAGCATGCTATTGTGAATGCTGTAGGTCCAATCAAAAGCCCGCAATGGTGTCAAACTGGCAACCTCACTTGGAGAGACAGGCAGCTGAGTGCGATGGTGCCTGAACATGGAGATGCCATTGACTGCTTGAATAAATGTTGTAAATCAGAGAAGTCCAAAACCAGTATGGGCGTCAGATTGGAGGGGAAACCCTCCTACAGGACTATTAACAGACAGGGCTCCAGTCTTTCATCCCTGCTGTCCCACCACTGGGCGTGGAACCTCTGGCCTTCGGTCAGTAGGTCATCTTAAATGAATTGCAATGTTGGTAAAATATTTCCCAGTCCAACCCTGGGGAAGATCTACCCTCCCCAAATATGGGACAGTGTCAAGTAGCCATCCTGATATGGCTCCGTTATGTCAATTTCAAAGGGTTGGGAAAATCCAGGCCACAGCGTCTGTTTCCACATGTACACCGATGACACCCAGCTCTACCATACTGTCACTTCTTTTGACTTCTCCACTTTCTTTACGCTGTTTGTCCAATGTCCAATCTTGGATGAGCAAATAATTCCTCCATTTAGATATTGGAAAACCAAAGGTCAGGTAGGATATTCCCAATCACATGGCGAATTTGAGGCAAGGGGTTGGGGGCTGTGGAAAAAGGGGGAGCCGCATTGTTACTCAAAAGTAGTTCCTCAGAGGCATATTGAGAACTGAGTTGGTTGTCTTCTTCACAGTTGGGCAGTCCATTAATCCAATTAATGCTCCATTTAGGGGCCATTTTGCATCAATGCCGTATTTTACTGAGTGAATTTCTCACTGGATGCTGAGGCTGTAGTTCAAATGAGGTGGCCCCTGGAAGAAAACCATCAGAGTCAAAGGTTCCTTGCCCAAATGACAGGACTGAGGATATGAAAGGCCACAGCCTTGTCCCTGAATACTGAATAATCTCGTGCTGAGGATTCCCTTCTAAATCCAAGGATCCATCAGCTTCAAACCCTTTTAGTTTATGATCTATGCAGACAGTCAAGTATGATGAGGCACCCTTGCACTTCCCTGCCTGCATTCACAGTGTCTACCTTTCCTGGTGAGGCTCCTAGCCCGACATCACTGTGGATCCCCTGACTGGTTGTGTAATATCCAAAGTCTCCCCACTGTCCTTATGAGCAAGGAAACAACGAATTTGCTTCCCTAAAATTGGTAATGGTGGGTATACTGAAGATCTGGGTGGGCATGACACTCTTATACAGGTCTGATATTGGGATTCTAGTAATATACTAACTATGTCATTGGTTGTGAGTTTTATAAAAAAAAAGAGGTGGTTTGCATATATAGATTCAAAGTAACAACAACAAGGTTTATCTTAAGAGCTATTGCCTGTACAGAGTAAAAATTAAAACTAAGTAGGAGCTTGTGAAACACCCCAATTGCATCATCATCCAATCATTTGACCAGCTCTTAAAGCAATCATGCAACCACTGAAATATATAACAATTTCCAAAGGTAAATCACTTCCTTGGCTTCAATCCCCACCACAAACTGTGCTCTCTAGCAGCAGACTCCATCCCTCTGCTTGGCAATTGCCTAAGGCTGAACCAGGCTGTTAGCAAATGTGGTATAATATTTGACTATGAAAATGAGCTTCCAACCACATATCTGCACCGTCACTAAAACCACTTATTTCCACCTGCATAACATTGCCCAACTCTGCCCCTACTCTGGAGCATGTGCTGTTGAAACACTCATCAATGCTTCTGTTACCTCTAGACCTGGCTATTCTAATCTATGCTAGGCCTCTATAAACTTGATGTCATTTAAACTGCTATCTGTGCTCTAATTCACACCATGTGCGTGTCCTCTCTAAACTACACTGGTTCTTGGTTAAGCAATGCCTTGATTTCAAAAGTTTCATCCTTAAATCCCCCAAAGCCTCATTCCTTCCTACCTCTGTAATCTGCACCCCTCTGATATTTTGAACCACACAAATTTTAGTTGCTCCACCATTGGTGGCTATACTTTCTGCTGCCAGGGCCCTATTCTCCCCCTTAATTCTCCCTATGTCTTCCTCACTTTCTTTTTTACGACACTCCTTAAAATTTATATCTATGTGATCAAGTTTTTAGTCATCTGATCGATGCTGTGATTCTCCCTAATTGTTACTGAGTGCACAAGTCTCTAGGAAAACAAGAGAGTTCCCTGCTGGTGCTGGCAGAGTCTGTTGGGTGGGATTCACCCACCTGAAAGATGCTAATAAGATCATTTTAACCCACTGGTTAGCCCTGCTATTCTAAAATTGGCCTGCATTTTTTAAAAGGTGTTCCAATCAGCACTCAGAAAGAGGCCCTCCTCCCCTGAAACAATGAAACTAACCAGGTGAACGCCACCAACCCCTTTCCAAAAGAAAGGCATCCTCCTCCCTCTCCACACCACACAGACCTGACCCAATTCAAGTCCCCCCTCAGACCTCCTTTTCCCCCTCAGATCCCCACTCAGACCACCTTCCCCTTCAGAGCTTCAGTCAACCCCCTTACCACCTCAGACCCCCACTCAGCCCTCACCCCTCTGATCCCCCACTTAGTCGTTTTCCTCCCACCTCAGATTCTGAAGTGGGCGGGTCACTTTAGTCTCCACGCCCCCAGTCTCCTGGCAGGCTTTAAATTACTGCAGCACTCCATTCTAAGAATGGAGAATTCACCCTGTCAGAATCTACAACTGTGAGAAAACCCCTCTGAAGTCCTCTGACAGACAGGAAATGTCAATCTTATCTGGGGTTGGGATTGGAGGGGGGTCCATTCTCCACAGATGTGTACTCAGCCCTAATGTATTCACACAGCTTTGACTGTGAGGTTTCCTAGCAAGCTGAAACCTTTAAAACCCTCTCCATTAAACTGGAAGCCTTTGCTCTCTATCAATTTCGACATACCGTGCTTTGAAAAAGACATCCATTGACAGTTCAAAGGATTTCTACTTAGTCTCCAGTTAGCTGTGTTGATTTGTATTTCCATTCATGCTTGAATGTATCTCAAGTATCTTCATTGATCCTCACCACAATGTTGACATTCACTCTAAGCCTGATTGACAGGCTGTGATTTCTTCAAAAGGAGTAAGTGGTTGAAGAACTGTGGGTGTACCTATACTCCAGGGAATGCAGTGGTTTGAGAGGGCAGCTCACCCACCAACTCCTGAAGGGCAACTAGGGATGGGCAATAAATGCTGGTCTAGACAGCAATGCCCATATCCTATAAATTAACTTTTTAAAATGTAAATAGACAAGGTGCAATGGTTCTAAGGAATATACTGAAGACATATTTGGCTGGTAGCAGAATATTAGACTAAAACATGGGCACATGAATAATAAATCACAAATGAAGACTTACACTAATATGAACAACTGCAAGACATTTGGTTGCATAACTTAAAAGCCTGAAGGAGGGATATGATTTGCTGAAATGTGATAAGGTAGAAAACAGCATGGGAACTAGAGGTTGGAAATAGGACTGAAAGAAGAAAACAATGCAATCAAGAAGCAAAGGACTGAAGGAAAGTAGAGAAAACAAACTCAATAACAGTATAGCATTTGGGAAGAGGAGTTCTGAGTGGGCAAAGAGAACAAAGACCCTTAGGGATATTGACCAGAGGTTAGCAATAAATACTTGCGAAATCAGATCAATGCACAGTTATCAAAAGCTAAACAAGGAAAAGGGCATTTAATGCAAGGCAAAATTTCTCATTTGTTTCAGTCAGGGAAGACAGCAAAGGAAAAAGTGAATGCGTGGATCAGGACTCACACTTTGATGATGCCTCCCACTTTGTACAGTGTGATCAATTAGCCTAAAAATTTGCAGGGCAATGGGAAACGAGCAGGGTAGGTAATAAGACTGATTGGATAGCTTGTTCAAAGAGTCAGCATAGGTGCAATAGGTCGAATTGCCTCCTTCTGTATGTATGATTTTATGATTCTAAGACATTAGGATAGAAATGTTTGAATAGATGTATCAGATGACTGTTGATTACCAGCTTGGCTGAGAATGATACCCACCACACTCCTATATGTCCTTTAGATTCCTATCTTCTGCTCCATAAAGCTGCCAGTTCATGTTGGAGTACGAGGGATGCCTTTATGAATGGTAAGCTGCAGGTGTGAAGTTTAATTCACTGGGAATGTAATTTGAAAAGTACACAGCTCTGTGGTTCTACAGGGAATGAACACCTCTCAGGTCTAAAATGAGTCTTTTTCAATGGCCAACCTGAACAGTGAATATCAGCATTCTATTTCATCACAGTATAGGATATCCCTCCTGAACCAAACTCTGAATTTTCTCATGGACTATGCACATACTTTCCAGCAAGGGTCAAGTGACCGCAATCAGGAAAAAGAACCCTGACATAATTCTGTTCTCTCCGTGCTGAGGGCCTGAAGTCAAATACAGTGGGGGAAATTTTACATCAAATGACATCGAATATAGAACAGAGATTTCCCCCTCACCCCACCCGCCAAGGGTCCATCTAGTTGGTGCCAGTGATTATGCTCCATATGAGTCTCCTCGCACCTCACTTCATCTTGCATTATCAGCGTAACTTTCTAATATTTTCTCCTTCACGTGCTTATGTGGTTTAGTTGCACCTAATTGCAACAAATGCTCCTTCGGATAATACATTCCACATGTTAATCACTCTCTATTTAAAGAAGCTCCCCCTGAATTGTCTATTGGATTTATTCATGACTATCTTATATTTAAGCTCTCCAGTTTTGGTTTTCCTCTGTAAGTGGAAGCAGCTTGTCTACATTTACAAAATCAATACATTTTGTAATCTTAAAACTCTGTATTAGATCACTCCTCAGCCTTCTCTTTTCTAAAGAAAAAAGAACGTTCAATTTATTTTGGTTTTGGTTAACAGTGTAAAGTAGGCAATATTGAACAAGTCACCCACAATATATCTCTCCTGATTTTCATGCCTGTTAACCTCTGTTCAGTCAAAATTATTCTCCTTCCTGCTCTGTTTCCACCATCACTGGGGACATAGGGGGAGTTTCATTGCCTCGAAGTGGACCTGGATTTGCACAAACTGAATTTGTAATTTTAATTTAGATTTTTGCATGTGTGCTGTCCTTGTTGTTATGATTAACTAGTCATCTTTTGCCTGAGTTAGCTTTTTTTTACAGTAGCCTTAATATGGTTACTTAAAACAGACAAGAGAGCACAATGATTAATGTCCTGATCTAATATTAATAATTAACTCTGAGGTGGTGTGCTTTGGTTCTTGTGTGTGTTTCTTTTAAAAATGTCATTGCATTATGACTAATCATTTGAAGTGTGGGTAAAAACTGAGTTTTTTCCCCAAGGGTCCTATTCCTCAATTTACATGTAGAAACCACATAAGGTTCAAAGTTCAGGCTGAATAGTATGCCAAAGGAGAGGGCCTTTGAGTTTAGTCTTTGTAAACAGTAAGGTCTAGAAATTGGTCAGCACCCAACTTTGGACTTGGGGGGGGTCATGATATGATGTCTGACCATACCTTTTGCAACGGAGGCAAGCAGCACACAAACTTTGTGTTGCCTCCTCATTGGATTGATTTCTGTATGCAGCCCAGTGTGACTTGTGCTGTTGGCTGGCTGCATGCTCAACAGACGGTCTAAGAGTATACGAGGTTGAGAAAGGTGTTTAAAATTAGGAAGGGAAAACTCTGCAAGAGACAGCACCCATTCTTAGTCAGAAAATGGAAACTGTGCATGGAATTCCAGGATGTTAAGTGGTACAAGTGAAGACATGTGTAGGGAAGAAAGCAAAAGAGAGGTAAACACTTAGGGCCAGGTCTACCTCAGAACAGTTCTCACTTTGCCCTGAAAACATAAATTAGGACCAAGCAATCTCCTTGACCCGTTTTAATCCCCAGTAGTTTAGGGAGGCGTTTTCCAGTTTTTTTTGCTCCATAATTGGCCTGGGTTTTGCTTTCTTTTGGCCAGGAATTTTGCATGTTCGGTGGCAAAGTCTGCAACCTGATGAACAAGGCATCATAAATGCATGGGGCTACAGGGATCTACAGGTCTTTTCTTGTTTGCCAGTTTGATATATTGTTTCTGTCATAGCCTTTCAGATAATGTTGCAGAAACGCCAGTAAAATGAATAACTTCGTAATCCTCCAACTCTTCTCTCTCATCCATCTTTGCCCCAACATTGGTGGCTGTGCCTTTAGCTGTCTGAACCCAAAACTTCGAAACTCCTCCACTAAAGTTCTGTCTCTCTACCTCTCTCTCCTTCTGTTATGACACTCCTTAAAACTTATTTCTTTGCCCTAATACTTCCTTATGTGCATCAGAATATGTTGGTTGATAATCACTCTCGTGAGGCACTTGGGATGTTTTAACAGCATTGTATAAGTTCAAGTTGTGGTGACTTTAAGATACATATCTGGTGTGCTTCAGGTGAAGTTATGGAGGGGGCAATGGGTGTAGCTTTGAGGAAATCCCCGGATGAAGTTTGCATTTCCTCTTAGGCAGATTAGCACGATCCTGCCTGGACTCTGGTAAGAGTTCAAATAGCTGGTAAATGAGTTGAAAGATAAGGATTTAGGAGTATGAAGTGAGGTAATTGTTTTATTAAAAATTTGGGACCGAAATGGGGTTGGATCGGGATGGGGTAGGGAATGTATGGCAAATTGTGAAGGACGATGGGGAAATATAAATTTCAGAATAGGTGGCTAAATGGCATATGTGAACTCAATTATTGCTTCTGTATCTGTAACCCAAAGGGTAACCCCCCAGGAATGCCTGGTTTCCATGAATTAATGATTAATCTCCAGGATACTGTGGTGAACAATATCTTGGGAGAAAAATCATCAGGCGTGAAAAAGTAACTGTTCATTTTCTTTGCTATGATTTTTTATGATTTTATAAATCATAAAAAAGGCCATTTGATAGATGGTCAAGAATTCTCCAGTTGGATATGAAAAATTTGGCTGGGATTCTCCCAAAAAAATTCGAGGTGCCCAACTTAGAAAATGGGAGTAATTCTCACTTTTTTTTAAAGGGTACTTGCCAGAGTGAATCTCCGACACTCTGGGCACTACCCAGTGCCCCCTGGACAGTGCCTGGGTGCCAGGCTAGCACTGCCCAAGGGGCAACTCCCCTTACACCCGACCTCCCATGGGGGGGCCTCTATGGCCTCTATTCCCTCCAGCAGGGTTGCACACCTGTTCCCTGTTCAAGGGGAGTAATCATAAACGCTACAGGAGGGAACCACTCCCGTGGTTCGGGAGGTGGGTGATGCTAGCAAGTGTCCCGGGCCCGCTAATCATACAGAAATTCAATGTTCCTTAAGATAATCAGCTCTGCGCCAATTTAACCTGGAAGACACACAGAGACCATGGCGCCCAGGGTGAATCCCGTGAAGTGGCCATCGCTGATGTCTCCCAGCATTTGCACTACTCAAGCAGCACAGCAGGCTGGGAGAATTGCCCATTTTGTCTGCTTTTCAATTGGCCTCGCAAGGAAGAATCCCATCAGGATTGACATGTTCAATGATCAATGGCTGTAGTTTGTGGTGGAGCAGTTTGAAGCAAGAGATCATGTGATGAAACCTCCAGGAATGCGTGCAATCAGAGTCCACTCTTCTTACTCCAGGTTTCTTGGGGGTAATTCTCCCAGCTCGCGGCACTGCTCTAGCAAGGCCATGATACACAAATGGAACATTTAATTGGCTTCCCACTGGACACCAGGACCTCCGGGCCCCGGATTTCCAGCGCTGTCAGCTTCGTGCTGGAAATCGGTAGTGCTGCTTTAAATGTTTAAATCAGTATTTAAATATGATGAATGGGCTTGGGACTGAGGTCTCCAGGCCTGCTAGCGTGTCCCCCCCATCCCCCTCACACACCATCCTCCCACTGTCCCCTCCCCGTCAGGAGTGGTTCACTCCAGCAGGGTTTATAATAGCTCCCCACTAATGGGGAGCTGGTGGCCCGATCCTGCGGGTTGGGGGTGAGGGTGGATGCCCTCTGGGCATTGCCAGCCTGACTCCCTGGCACTGCTCAGGGGGCACCTTGGCATTGCCCACTAGTCATCAGGCTGTGTCAAGGGGTGGGGGCAGAGGATGGGGCCCGTAGAGGGTGGGACCTCTGGGGAAGGGGGCAAGGTTCCTGCTGCCACCCTGCTTAGGGATCAGTGGCAGAGGGAGGGAGGCCAGGAATTGGGGCTGGCCATCGAGGTCAGGGGGAGGGGTCTGTAGCCTGCCAGGGGTGAGGTCAGGTCTGCAGTGGGGGGGCAATCAGGGCTGCTGGTGGAAGGGGTGGGGGGAAGGACAGACATATGGGATGGCCCAGGGATGTCTGGGAGGCCAGCGATTGTGGGGTGGGGAGGGGGAGTGGGGCGATCAGAGGGGCAGCGATGTGGGGTCATGGGGCTGGCTAGCGTTCAGGAGGCTAGCAGTGCGGGGCTACCACACACTCATTAATCTTGGTGCTGACAGATTGGCACATACGCAGTGACCCAGTCAGCGTTATGCTGCTGGCCTCTCCAGTGCCACTACATCTTTCTTCAAATACGGGGATCAAAACTGTGCACAATATCCCAAGTGTAGCTTCACCAACACCTTGTATAGTTGCAACAATACTGCCTTACCTTTATATTCTATTCCTTTAGCTATAAATGCCAACATTCCATCGCTTTTTTTATTATTTGCTGTACCTGCATGCTCATTTTCTGTGACTCATGAACGAGGATACCCAGATCCCTCTGCACTGGAGCACACCGAATTTTCTCCCCATTTAGACAATAAGTCGCCTTCCCATTTTTGCAACCAAAACGCATGACCTCACACTTATCAACATTAAACTCCATCTGCCATATTTTGGTCTAATCTCCTAACCTATCTATACCTATTTGTAAGGTTCTTATTTCCTCATTGCAACTTACTGTTCCGCTTATTTTTGTGTCATCTGAAAGTATGTCTATAGAGCCTTCTATCCCTGTATCCAAGTCATTAATATAGATTGTAAGTAGCTGGGACCCAAGGACCAAACTCTGTGGCACCCCACTACTACTTCTTGCCATCCAGAAAAAAAAAATTTATCCCGACTCTCTGTCTTCTGTCCATCAGCCAGTCATCTATCCAAACTAATAAATTACCCCTAATCCCATGTAGTCCCATAGGAAGTCATTGGACATTCCAAAAGTATTTCATTGTCCTAAAGAATATATCTGGATGTCATTCAAAAGGAGAGAGAGAGGAAACAGGCTGTGGTCAGTAATACAGCACAGGAATTGGGAGGGAATTGGTAGGGCATGTACAGCACAAGTAATGGGAGAAAATTAGCTGGGTCCTGTGGTACAGCACAGGGAGTAGAAGAAAACTGGTGGGAATCTGTGAAGGAACTCAGAGTGGAAAATAAGTGTCTTAAAATCGGAAGACTTAGGGCAGATATTTCTAGTCCCTCCACTGACGGGTGAAACTAGAACTTGGGGGCAGAGCCTCAAAATAATGTGGAACAGATTTAGGACTGAGTTGATGAGGAACTTTTTCACCTAAAAGGTTGTGAATCTGTGGAATACCCTGCCCAATGAAGCAGTTGAGACTATCTCGTTGAATGGTTTTAAGGCAAAGATAGATAGATTTTTGAACAGTAAAAGGATTAAGGATTAGCGTAAGTGGGCGAATAAGTGGAACTGAGTCCATGAAAAAAATCAGCCATGATCTTATTGAGTGGCGGAGCAGGCTCGAAGGGCCAGACGGCTTACTCCTGCTCCTAGTTCTATGTTCTGTCAGCAGGATCTTCCAGTTCCACCAAAGTCAATGTACTTTTGAATGTCTCGCTGCATTTTACAGCCTCACGATTGGAGGCCTGATAAAGGATGAATGAATGAATCCATCAAAGACTTGGATCTTTAAGCAGTTTGATACCACCAGCTTTGTGCAGAAACTCAAGTTTGATCAGGATCAAAGACTCATCATATGACAGCAACAGCCACAAAATCCAATTGAATCCTACACAAGTTTGACTGCTTTAAAATAGATTCTTTGAGCGATCAATCTCCACATGACACAGAGAAGCATCAGTTAGATACTGTCAGCAGGACAGTATGAAACTAATGGTAGGAAATAATCCATGTGCAGAATCATGTAGGCTTGAGGCCCAATTGGAATAGAGCTTCAGGTCTCATTTAAATTAGACCAGTTTGCTGCAACCACCTGCCCTGCACATTTTCAGAATGGGTCCTTTACATAGGTTTTTTGCCTCTAATATAATACTGGAGGAGCGTAATACCTGCATGGTGGCACAGTGGTTAGCACTGCTGCCTCACACTGCCAGGGACCCAGGTTCAATTCCCAGCTTGGGTCACTGTCTGCTGGGAGTCTGCACATTTTCCCCGTGTCTGTATGGATATCCTCCAGGTGCTCCAGTTTCCTCCCACAGTCTGAAAGAAGTGCAGGTTAGGTGCATTGGCCACGCTAAATTCTCTAACAAGCACCGCAGTTTGGTGATTAGGGGATTTTCACAGTAACGTCATTGCAGTGTTAATGTTAGCCTACTTGTGACACTAATAAATAAACTTAAAAACTTATAAAATGTTTGGTTACCTATAAAACATGCCCCTGAATTTATGAGTGGGTCCAACGCCTGTACAAACTAAGTTCAGGCTATCCCATCACTAAATTGTATGTTTTATGCCTGAAACAGGAGCATTGCATACAAATTACTTCCCCAAACCTCTTAATGCTGATGAATATTGTTCCAGATGTATTCTCATCAATGTTCAAGGGACAAGACACATTGTGACAAGAGCAATTCCCTTCTCAAAGGCAATTAAGGATGAGCAACAATTATCGGCCTGTCCAGTGTTGAAGAACAAAAGATAATGACCCTTTGTGCAAAAACCATTTTAAATAATGGCAATTTTTTTAACACATGTAATAGGAAGATACTTAAAGAGACGCATGGACTGCTGTTAACTCCTATCAAACCTAATTGACATATCAATCTTGTAGCTGGAAAGTGCTATGCTTTACAGTAAAAATCATTCTGGCTTCTTGAGGATTGACAAATTGAGGCAGAGTGTTTTGATAAATTGAGAAGGCAAAGGGCACAGTAAGAGTGTGTTTGACCCAATAGAAATTCACAGTTTCTGAAGGGTTTGGAACTACATGTCATTTGTTACCCTATATAGAATATCTAATACGGAACAAAATAATCATATTCTATAAAGAATTTAAACTCATTGATCCCTCTCAGGCACTTGCATTTTACATGGGCTGTCTTTTAACTTCTTGTGCATCTTCCAATAGCTTTGCATCACCATTGGTGGCTGTACCTTCAGCTACCATGGCCATAAACTTAGAATTAGCTTTCTAAATCTCTCTGCCTCTCTCAATCTTTAGCTTGCTTCTTAAAACCTATGACGGGAGGTTGATGGTAGTGGAGGTTGTGCAAGAGGTTACTGTCCCTGGCCCAGTAATCTTCAGCTGCTTCATAATTTACCCTCCCGCTAAGAGAAAGATAGAAGTGGGGATAATTGCGCAGTGTTCAATATCATTCACAATTCTGCTGATACTGAAGCAATCTGTGTTTGCAGGCAGCATATCTGAGACAACTTTTAGACTTGGACTGATAAGCAGCAAGTAATATTTGTGCCACAAAATGCTAGGCAATGATCATATCCAACAAGAGAGAATCTAACCATCACCCTTTGACGTTCAACAGCATTATTATCACTGAATCCTCCGCTATCGAACTCATGGGGGTCACTATTGATCTGAAACTTAGGTGGACTGGTGATATAAATACTGGAGTTCCAAGTGTGGGTCTGAGGCCGGTAAGCCTGCAGCTAGTAACTCAACTGTTGACTCCCAAAATCTGTCGACCTGAAAGACCCCCCTCCCAAAATCTGTCCACCATCTACAAAGCAAAAGACAGGACTGTGATGGAATATTCTCCACTCGCCTGGATGAGTACAGCTCCAGGAACCATCAGGAAGCTCAACACTGTCCGAGACAAAGCAGCCCGCTTGACTGGCTCTCACCACCATGACCTTAAATATTCATTCCCTCCACCACTGATGTACAGACGAAGCAATGTCTCATCTCCACAGGATGCATTGCAACATAGAATCATACAACCCTACAGTGCAGAAAGAGGCCCTTCGGCCCATTGAGTCTGCACTGACCGCAATCCCACCCAGGCCCTATCCCCATATCCCTACACATCTTACCCGTTAATCCCTCTAACCTAAGCATCCTAGGGCACTAAGGGGCAATTTTAGCAGGGCTAATCAACCTAACCCGCACATCTTTGGGCTGTGGGAGGAAACTGGAGCACCCGGAGGAAACCCACGCAGACACGAGGAGAACATGCAAACTTCACACAGACAGTAACCCGAGCCAGGAACAACTCACCAAAGATTTACCAACCAGCAACTTGGAAAAAAGCAGGTGCATGGGAACACCACCACCTGCAAGATCCCTTCCAAGTCATATACCATCTCGACTTGGGACCATATTGCCGTTCCTTCATTGTCGGTGGGTCAAAATCCTGGAACTCTGTCTTTAACAGCATTGTGACTGTGACTGCACCACACAAATTGCAAGAAGGCAATTCATCAACACGCTCTTGGGATGCTCATATTATATGTACAGAAATATACAAACAAGTGCTCAGAGTTGGACAACTGCAAAGATTTTGGAGAGTTTTGGGCAGGAGGATATTTTACCAAAATAGAAGGTGGGATTTTGCGTCCCTTCCTGCTGGCAGGATCTTCCAATCTTGCTGATATCATTTCCCCTTGGCAGGTTCCCTTGCGGCAAGGCCGACAAGTCATACAAATTGCCATTGACTTTGACAGGACCAGAAGATCCTGCTGGCAGCCAATAGCTCACTGCCTCTGCCACAGTGGGTGCCAGAATTTCTGGCCAGAGAAGGATTTGAACATCAGGATAAGCATTTTAAAATAGGGAGAAAGGCAGGAAGTAAAACTGAGTCATTTGCAGGGCGAGGCCTGTCAATTCAGGACAGGGTAAGCGGCCAGAGCATGACAAGGGGCTTCGGGTAAGGCATGCATTCTGGGGAAGTGGGAGAGTAGAGCTGTCTATGGTGCTGCAGGGAGACCATCTTACGTGCTGGAATGGAGAGACGGTTTCTGACAGAATTACATCTGCAACTTGGGGTCTGAATGTGAGGCTGACAAAGTGAGGCTGCATTTCACTTAAAATTGCTTAACCAGCTGAGACTCCTTTTGTCCCAGTCCAGGAAGGGGGAATGTATGGCAGGTCAAAATCAATTGTGCCCAGGACGCTGTCCGCAAAACATGGACATAACTTCATGTGCCATGGTCCAGAGGGTCTCAGACATGCTCATCAGCCACAGAAGATACACTCAAGCCGGGGAGGCACCTTCAGGCTTCTATAAGTGGAGAAAAGGTAGTGCGGAGGCCTTCATAGGTCTCATGTTGGGAGAAGGTGGTATCAGGATTTATAAACCACACTGTGCCAGAGCCTTAAGGTGGGGAGGAGAAAGGATTATAAGCACATCCACAATAACAATGAGATCAAAGATTAGGGTGGTAGGATTGAGAGGTAATGGAATGAGGGAAACATTCCAACAGAACAGTGGGAAGTATTTTCACACTGACACTGGGACCTTATCACCACCATTTTACAACATGAGGCGATTGAGCAGCAAAAAATATACATGACAATTAACTCAGCTGATGAATTCTCTGAGGACCTCTTGCACAATTGATGTTTTGCACTGGCGGGGTGGTGGGGAGTTAAGGGCTACTCAGCAGAAATGAATATTTCAAGATGTGGTGAGATGCACAGCTGAAAAAGGTTGTGAGTTCTTTATTCATAATGTAGGGAATCAGGATAATTGAGAAAGGTACCAACGAAGGGCACTCATATGAGATTAATACCGAGAAGTGGCACTAATCGATCATTTTGTATTAGCCCCTTGGTCACAGCTTTGAAATTCCCCAGAGTACAAAGGGAATCAACAGCAATTAGGCGACTGGACAGACTTCACAGGCTTGTTACAATCATTCTGCTGACAGGTTCACACATGAGAAGGTTCAGTTCCCCCTCCCCCAACAAATAATCTGTTCCTGACTAAACATTTATTGCCAAAGAGTCTAGTTTCCTCATCAATAGGGGAGGGGAAAGGGTACTCTTGAAACACATCCTGCACTGGGCAGGATTTAAGGGGTGAGTATTTGTATACACTAGTCATCATGGGAAGAAATAGAACCTTTGGAGGCTCATGCTAACTCATGTCTTTTCTTATATCTGCTGCAAAGAGAAGGCCATCTGTAAGTTGGAGGCTGCATTGATTGCTACCTGCATCAGTAATGCAGGCAAGCTTGAAAGAGATGACAATGGTAGTGCCAGACTTGTCAAAGGGAGGAGCTTCACCCTCTAGAGTAAGGGACACTGGGCTCCCTCCACACACTGAGGAAGAGGCTCCTAGAGATGTTGTGCATAGGCATCTTTCAAGATCCAGGATGTATAGGACACACATATCTTTCCTGCAGATGAACAAAGATATCTCCGATGTGCCCAGGGAGCTCATGGCTCACATATGTTACATTTTCCAGAATTTGGCACCATAGGATTGGGAGAACATCCACTGCCAGTCGCTCTGAAAGTTACTGCCACCCTATAACTTCTATGCCAGTGGCTCTTTCCAAGGCTCAACTGGGGATCTCTGTGGGATCTTGCAGGCTTCTGTACGTAAGTGCATCCAGGAGGTAGCTGGTACCCTTTAGGTCTGGGCTCACAATAAGTGTACTTTGTAAGAGATCAACTAAGTCAGCATGCTACAGCACTGGACTTTGCAGCAATTTCTAGTTTCCCACAGCTGCAAAGTGCCATCGACTAAACGCATGTAGCTGTAAGATCTCCCTGGTAGCAGGAATTGCAATACATTAATAGGAAAGACTTACGCTCACTAAATAAGCAGCTAATATGTGATGACAAATCCCGCAGGTTTGCGCAAGGTATCCTGGAAACCTCCACAATTCCTACATCTCAAGAAGATCACTGATCCCCCAAATCTTCAAGGAAAATCACTGTGCCCAGGATTGGCTCCTTGGAGTCAAAGGGTATCCACAAAGGATGTGGCTGATGAAAACCGGCCAGAAGTCATAAGTCATATCTGAGAGAAGCTACAATGATGCTCATGCTGCGATCCAAGTATTGGTGGAGTACATCATAGGTATGTTAAAAGTGCAATTCCAATGCCTAGACAGATCTGGCAGGTCACTGTCAGTGCACACTTCCCAGAGGGACTCATGGATCAACGTGGCTTTCAGTGCACCTCACAACCTGACGATGCAAAGAGGGGACGTGCCAGATGCCAAGTTGAAGGAGCTTAAGATCTCCTCTAATGAGGAGAACATCAAGGTGGCTGTGGGCCGTGACACTGAAGAAGCTGTCAAAAGTTAATTTGGGGGAGTATGTGGGAAGGCAAAGGGACGTCTGGTAAGTGGGAGGCTTTCAAAAGTGTGTTAACCAAGGTTCAGAGTAAGCACATTCCTCTTAGAGAGAAGCGCAAGGTTAATAGAAGTAGGGAACCCTGGATGTCTCAGGATATTGAGGCCCTGGTCAAAAAAAGAAGCATGAGTAGCTGGGATCAAGTGAATCCCTTGAAGAGTATAAGGGGTGTAGGAGTAGAGTTAAGAGAGAAATCAGATGGGCAAAAAGAGGACACAAGATTGTTTTGGCAGATAAGGCAAAGGAGAATCCAAAGAGCTTTTACAAATACATAAAGGGCAAAAGAGTAACTAGGGAGAGAGTAGGGCCTCTTAAGGCTCAACAAGATCATCTATGTGCAGATCCACAAGAGATGGGTGAGATACTAAATGAATATTTCTCATCAGTATTTACTGTTGAGAAAAACATGGATGTGAGGGAACTTGGGGAAATAAATAGTGATGTCTTGAGGAGTGTACACATTACAGAGGAGGAGGTGCTGGAAGTGCATCAAGGTAAATAAATCCCCGGGACCTGATGAAGTGTATCTCAGGACACTGGGAGGCTAGAGAGGAAATTGCAGGTCCCCTAGAAGAGATATTTCAATCATCAATAGTCACAGGTGAAATGCCTGAAGATTGGAGGGTGGCAAATGTTGTGTTTTTGTTTAAAAAGGGCTGCAGGGAAAAGCCTGGGAACTACAGGCCAGTGAGCCTCACATCTGTGGTGGGTAAACTGTTGGAAGGTACTTTGAGAGACAGGATCTACAGGTATTTAGAGACGCAAAGCCTGATTAGGGACAGTCAGCATGGCTTTGTAAGTGGAAAATCATGTCTCACAAATTTGATTGAGTTTTTTGAAAGGGTAACCAAGAAGGTAGATGAGGGCAGTGCAGTTGATGTTGTCTATATGGACTTTAGCAAGGCTTTTGACAAGGTATGGCATGGTAGGTTGTTGCATAGGGTTAAATTTCACGGGGTCCAGGGTGAGGTAGCTAAATGGATACAAAATTGGCTTGATGACAGAATGTGGAAATGCTGGGGTTAACAGTGTAAGAGGCCTCACAACACCAGGTTAAAGTTCAACAGGTTTATTTGGTAGCTTTCAGAGCGCTGCCCCTTCATCAGGTGATGGGAGTTCTATTCACAAACAGGGCATATTACACTCCTCAACCACCTCATATGCCAGCTCTGCAGCAAACACCGCATCCTGGAAACCAAGATTGAGTTTGTGTTGTCATGTGCCTTGTTTGTGAATAGAACTCCCACTCATCTGATGAAGGGGCAGTCCTCCAAAAGCTAGTGGCTTTTACTACCAAATAAACCTGTTAGACTTTAACCTGGTGTCGTGAGACTTCTTGATGACAGAAGCCAGAGGTTATAGAGGGTTGTTTTTCAAACTGGAGGCCTGTAACTAGTGCCGTGCCTCAGGGATCGGTGTTGGGTCCACTGTTATTTGTCATTTATATTAATGATTTGGATGAGAATATAGGAGGCATGGTTAATATGTTTGCAGATGACACCAACACTGGTGGCATAGAGGACAGTGAAGAAGGTGATCTCAGATTATAATGAGATCTTGATCAATTGGGCCAGTGACTGACAAATGGCAGGTGGAGTTTAATTTAGATGAATGCAAGGTGATGCATTTTGGTAGACTGAACCAGGGCAGGATGTATTCAGTTAATGGTAGGGCGTTGGGGGGAGTTACAGAACAAAGAGATCTAGGAGTACAGGTTCATAGCTCCTTGAAAATGAAGTCACAGGTGGACAGAGTGGTGAAGAAGGTATTAAGCATGCTTGGTTTCATTGGCCAGAATATTGAATACAGGAGTTGAGATGTCTTGTTGAAGTTGTACAAGACATTGGTAAGGCCACACTTTGAATACTGTGTACAGTTCTGGTCACCCTCTTATAGAAAGGATATTATTAAACTAGAAAGAGTGTAGAAGAGCTTTACTAGGATGCTACCGAGACTTGATGGGTTGAGTTACAAGAATAGACTAGAGAGACTGAGACTTTTTTCGCTGGAGCATAGAAGGCTGAGGGGTATCTTATAGAGGCCTATAAAATAATGAGGGGCACAGATCAGCTAGGTAGTCAATATCTTTTCCCAAAGGTAGGGGAGTCTAAAACTAGAGGGCATAGGTTTAACGAGAGAAAGGGAAAATATAAAAAGGTCCAGAGGGGTAATTTTTTCACACAGAGGGTGGTGAGTGTCTGGAACAAACTACCAGAGGTAGTAGTAGAGGTGGGTACAATTTGTCTTTTAAAAAGCGTTTAGACTGTTACATGGGTATGATGGGTATAGAGGGATATGAGCCAAATGTGGGCAATTGGGATTAGCTTTGGGGTTTAAAGAAAAGGACGATATGGACAAGTTGGGCCGAACAGCCTGTTCCCATGCTATAAACAGCAATGATTCTGAGCTGAGGCTGCAAAGAAGAGTCCATAGCATGGGCCAGATGAGCCAATTTGCATACAAGGCCTTCATAGCCACCAGACTGCAGGAGGAGGATGATGTGAAACAGTAATTATCCTCTTGGACATGTGCCCTCTGGCATGGGCCCACATGAATACCAGCATTGCTAGCCCTCTTATTTCAACCATCCACTTCATTCTGACTGTGAATACTTATCCAAGACGTTCACATTGTCCTGATCTTTTGAAGAATGGTGAGACCTCAGGAGAAGAGATCCTTCCAGAAGTGGGATGCTAACTGGAGTAGGTTGTCCTGGAATCAGATGTCAGAAGGTGCTGCCTCTTCCAGCATCACTCACACATCCCAGTTATCACGCAGCTGCTCTACTGTCTTTGCTGAGCTTGTAGCTGCATGCTTTCAATGTGACAAACCTCCTCCAGGAGATCCATCACCAGCAACTGTACAACACTTTCTGTGTCATCTCGAGGATCATACTGAGCAGCACCATTCGAGGCAAGGCTGTTAAGGACATAATGCAGGTTTCCAAAGATCCATTTAGACATTACGCAGGCTTCTTGTTTCCTTCTTCTCAATCATATGGACATCGAGCACTTGCAGTTAGGGATACTGGCCTGAATTCATCCTCATCTTTCTATGGATGTGGCCCACCTGACGATGGCGAGATTCTAATGGTTGCCTGCCATACAATACCTCCTCCTGAGCAAAGATAGTCTCTATCTTGGCTGTCCCTGACAAACTGCAGCAGGCTTAGACATCATGAAGCCCTCAAGATTATGATTATTTGATAAAAAAGAGAACACAACAGCATTACTACATCCTCGCTCCAATCCAATTATTTCCCTCAGCAATGTGTCCAGCTCACATATGCACTTCCAGAACTTACTCAAAAGCTCCACTGTGCGCAGTGTATCAGCATTTGCAATAAGCATCACTGACCACAGGTAGTGTTTAGGTGCAGGGACACACTAGAACTGCATCCCTACATTGTCAACAGAGTCATACGGCCACTAAACGAACAGTGGAAAGTTAATACTTTATCAAGGATAAAGCATGAGAGCCAGGACCGTTATGTGGCTGAAAGGGACACAGCCTTGGGATGTTGAACCAGAAAGGTCCTCATACTTATTGATGAACTTACCACATGCTCAGTCAGAAAGTCAGAAAGTACTTGACACACTGGAGCACATGCGAGTTCTAAGAGACTGACAACATGAAAACCCTTGTGAATTACAGAGATGATGTGGAGATGCTGGCATTGGACTGGGGTAGGCACATTAAGAAGTCTCACAACACCAGGTCAATGTCTGACAGGTTTATTAGGTCCACTCTCATTGTCTGTACCTGTAGAGACTTGATTACCTGTTAAGACTCGCATTCCAATCATTACCTTGTAATTGATTTTGTGTCTATATATGCCATTTGTGAATCAAATCCTCCACTCACCTGATGAAGGGTCAGCGCTTCAAAAGCTCATGCTACCAAACAAACCTACTGGACTTTAACCTGATGTTGTGAGACTTCGTACTGAATTACAGAGAGAACATGGAGTTCCAGGTTACGTGACCGTCTCTAGTTCTTTAAACATTTCTCCTTCTACATTAGATCTTCACTTTTCTAGTAAGCAGGCAAATAGGGAGTACAATAGTTATAGGGGATTCAGTTTGTCTCAGTGCATTTACGGAACATTCTGAAAGGGAGAGTGATACATACAAATTGCATTGATAAAAAAGGAAAAAAGGTTCTAAAAGCAGAAGATAGGGAGTTAGAAAGTAAGTTGAAAAATAGGACCTGAAAAATAGTGAGCTCAAGATTACTACCAGTGCCAAGTGATAGCCAGAGCAGAAATAGCAGGGTATGTCAGATGAATGCGCAGCTGAAAAGATTATGTTGTGGCAGGGGGAGCTGGGGGGTAGAGTTTTCGATTCCTGGGATATTGGAACTTGTCCTGGGGGAGGGTGGATTTGTACAAATTGGATACATTACATCTGGCCAAGACCAGGACTAATGTCCTAGGCTGGGTATTTGCTAGAGTGGTTGGGTACAATTTAAACTAATATGGCAAGGGGATGGGGAATGTATGTAATGAGGTCGAGGAGGGGGAATCAAGGACAAGTTAAATGACAGCAAGGGCAACAAGAAGAACTCGGCAGAGAATACATGGACCAGGATCAAAGATGACCACATTGAAAAATAGTGGGAATGAGACGAGTAGGCCAGGATTCGCCAAAAAAACTGTAAGCCCCCAATTCCAGTGAAAACGGGAGTAACCCCCACTGTTTTTTCAGCATGATTTCCAGAACAAATCTTCAATACTCTTTGTATTGCACAGTGCCCTAGTGGGATTCACTCTAAGAATCAGGGGATGAGGCCTATGCTAGCCCAAGAGGTCGGCAGCATAGTGCTGAGCGGGCCACTGCGCATGTGCTGTAAGTGTGGAGATCGACACATGCACAGTGGGCCCGCACTGCCAGCCTCCCAATCACTGGCCTTCTGACTCCCGCTTCCCCAATCGCTAGCCTTCCATACCTCCCTAGGTAAGCTCTGACATCCACCCCACCCTCGGCCAGCCCTGATCTCCCCATCCCTCCCACCCATCCAGAACCAATCTCCCAACATCCCTCCCCCTCAACCTGGATGGTAGCCCTGATCGTCATTCTCCCTCCCTCTGCCTGTGATCTTAATGCAGAGTGGCAGTGGGACCCCCCCCAAAAGGCCTCACCCCCTTGGCACTGCCCAATGCCCAGTAGGCAATGTCGAGGCCTACTCGGCATTGGGCACTGCCAGTCTGGCATTGCACAAGGGGCACTCCCCTTTACCCCCAACCTCCTGGAGTGGTCTTCAATGGCCTTTCTTCTCTCCAGCGGGGTCGGCTGCCGGTTCCCTGCTGGTAGGGAGCAGTCGTAAACGCCGCTGGAGTCAACCACTCCTGGTGTGGGAGGGGGGTAGGGGAAGGGGTGGCAGGGGAGGGGGAGATGCTCCTGGGCCCGGAAACCTCAATCCTGGGCTCGCTAATGAAATGGAAATCCAGATTTCCACTCTGGAAATCTTTGTCATGGAGACACGCAGACGCCATGGCACCCAGCGGGAAACCCACAAAATGGACTCAGCTGATGTCTCCCAGCCTGCAATGTTAAAAGGATAAGCCATATGGGGTTTCACCTTAATGCATGGAGCAACTGCAATACAGTGGATGAATTAATCACATGAATAGATGTAAATGGGTATGATAAAGTTAGGATTATGGACACATAGTCGCAAGGTGACGAGGGATGGGAATTGAATATCCAGGGGTATTCAGTATTTAAAGTTTGAAGTTTATTTATTAGTGTCACAGGTAGGCTTATGTTAACACTGCAATGAAGTTACTGTGAAAATCTCCCAGTCGCCACACTCCGGCGCCTGTTCGGGTGCACTGAGGAAGAATTTAGCACGGCCAATGCACCTAACTAGCACTTCTTTCGGACTGTGGGAGGAAACCAAAGCACCAGAGGAAACCCACACAGATACAGGGAGAGTGTGCAGACTCCACACAAACAATGATCCAAGCAGGAATCAAACCCAGGTCACTGGCGCTATGAAGTAGCAGTGCTAACCACTATGCCACCGCGCCGCTCAATATTTAGGAAGGACAGACAAAAAGGAAAAAACTGTGGGGTTCCATTGCTGGTTAAAGAGGAGATTAATGCAATAGTGAAAAAAGATATTAGCTCTGACATTATGGGATGTGTATGGGTTGAGCTGAAAAACATTAGTGGGAGTTCTATATAGACCCCCAAATTGTGGTGGTGATGTTGGGAATGGCGTTAAACAGGAAATTAGAAACGCATGCGATAAAGGAACGGCTGTAATTATGTGTGACTTAACTCTGCATGTAGACTGGGCAAATCAAATTAGTCACAATAACATACAAGGAATTCCTGGAGTGTACTTGGGATGGTTTTCTGGACGAATAAATTAAGGAGCCAACTAGAGAACAGGCCATCCTAGACTGGGTATTGTGTAATGAGAAAGGAATAATTGGAAATCTAGTTATATGAGACCTCTTGGGGATGAGCAAACACAAAATGATAGCATTCTTCATCAAGATAGGGAGTGATTCTGAGCCTAGGGTTCTGAATCTTAATAAAGGAAGCTACAGTGGTATGTGACATGAGTTTGCTATGATGGATTGGGCAACATTACTTAAGGGGATGACAGTGAATAAGTAATGGCAAAAATTAAAAAACACATGGGTAAACTGCAACAATTGTTCATTCCTGTCTGGTGCAAAAGTAAAATGGGAAAAATGGGCATACCATGGCTTACAAGGATTTACAAGGGAAATTAGAGATAGTGATCCAAGGAAGAGGCATATTTTCTGGCCAAATTGGCTAGAAAAAAACAACAGACCTGAGGACTGGGACTAATTTGGAATTCAGCCAAGGACAAAGGAATTGATTATGAAGGGGAAAACAGAGTAAAGGAGTAAGCTTGCAGGGAACATAAAACCGAATGTAAAAGCTTCTATAGGTATGTGAAGAGAAATTTAGGTCTCTTACAGTCAGAAAAAGAGAATTTATAAGAACAAAGAAATGGCTGACCAACTAAATACATAATTTGGTTTTCTCTTCAAAAAGGAGGACACAAACATCATACCAGAAGGAGGAATTGTAGGAAATCAGTATTAGTAGAGAAATGTTTTGGGGAAGTTGATGGGATTGAGAGCTGATAAGTCCCCAGAGCCTAATAATCTACATCCCAGAACATTTAAGAAACTGGCCCCAGAAATAATGCTTAGATGGTCATCTTCCAAAATTCTAAAAACTCTGGAACACTTCCTACAGATTGGAGGATAGCTAATGTAACTCCACTATTTAAAAAGGAAGGTAGGGAGGAAACAGGAAATTATAGACCAGTCAGTTGGAGGTTGGTAATGGGGAAAATTTTACAGTCTATTATCAAAGATTTAATCGCAGAGCACTTAAGTTTAAGTTTATTTATTAGTGTCACAAGTAGGCTTACATTAACACTGCAATGAAGTTCCTGTGAAAATTCCCTAGCTGCCACACTCCGGTGCCTGTCTGGTACACTGAGGGAGAATTTAATATGGCCAACGCACCTAAGGGAAAACAGCGGTAGAAATGGACATGGTCAGCATGCATTTATGAAAGGGAAATTATGCTTAACAAATTTACTTGACTTCTTTGAGGGACATAACAAGTCGAGTTGATGAGTAGCAGCCAGTGGATGTGGTTGATTTGGACTCTCAGAAGGCTTTTGACAAAGTCCCATATAAAAGATTAGCATGTAAAATTAAAGTGCATGGGATTTGGGATAAAATGGTTGGCAGACAGGAAACAAACAGGCAGAATAAATATTCTTTTTCTGAATGTCAGGCAGTGGCCAGTGCTTGGACCCTAGCTATTCATAACAAATATTAATGATTCAGATGAGGAAACTATGGCCCTGATTTTACTGGCGCGGTTGCCCAAGGCTCGTAAGATTGTGTCCAAGCCAATGGGGGATCCCGTTCGGTGAGCCTTGCCCAGCCAATTTCAGGGCTGTGGTGCCAGTAAAATCAGGGCATAAGTGTGGAATTTTCCCGTTCCGCCTGCCACGGGAATTGTGGATCATGCAGAGGTCCGTTGACCTTGAGTGGGAATTTCCCAGCCTTGGGGCGAGCATGGCTGGAAAATCCCACCCTAAATGTAATATCTCCAAATTTAAAGATGACACAAAGCCAGGTGGGAGGGTGAGCTGTGAGGAGAATGCAGAGATATTAAGCCGAGTGTGTGGGAAAAGGCACTGCAAATACAGTATAGTGTGAATAAATCTGAGGTTACCCATTTTGATAGCAAAAACAAGAGGGTAGATTGTTATTTAAATGGCTATAAATTGAGGAAGGGAACATGGAATGAGTCGTGGGTGTCCTCAAACACTAGCTGCTGAAGGTAACTATGCAGGTGCAGCAGACAGTAAAGAAGGCAATTGGTATGGTGGCCTTCATAGTGTCAGGATTCAAGTATAAGGGCAGCAATGTCTGCTGCAATTACATAGGGCCTTGGTGAGGCCACACCTGGAATATTGTGTGCAGTTTTGGCCTCTTTATTTGAGGAAGGATGTGCTTTCTTTAAAGGGGATGCAGCAAAGGTTTACCAGACTGATTCCTGGGATGGCAGGATTGGCGTATGGGGAGAGGTTGAGTCAGTTAGGATCAAATGCGTTGGAATTTAGAAGAATAATGGAGGAATCTCATAGAAACCTATACAAGTCTAACAGGACGAGACAGGGTAAACGCAGGAAGGATGTTCCTGATGGTGGGAGAGTCCAGAACCAACGGTCATAGCCTAAGGATACAGGGTATACCTTTTAGGACTCAAATGAAGAGATATTTCCTCACCCAGAGTGGTCAGTCTGTGGAATTCGCTACCACAGTTCAGACCAAATCATTGTGGGCGGAATTT
The DNA here is from genome assembly GCF_965287045.1 of Carcharhinus amblyrhynchos. Classification (NCBI taxonomy): domain Eukaryota; kingdom Metazoa; phylum Chordata; class Chondrichthyes; order Carcharhiniformes; family Carcharhinidae; genus Carcharhinus; species Carcharhinus amblyrhynchos. The sequence goes on along the minus strand of NC_137341.1, from coordinate 18,858,842 downwards.
TACCGCTGCTTTATGCCTGTTTTATGGCGGGAAAATGCTGTAAAATCAGGTGTAAAGCAGCTAGTGAGAATGGTGCCAGTTTATGCAACCAGAACGATATCACGACACCCGGATTTCTGGCGGGGTCAGTCTCTCACCACAAATGGACAGGAGGCAGATTAATTTATTGAAATTTGTTCTAATGTTCATTTCCATCTGTTTAGTGAAGCTGGCACTCAATCGCCTGGGCTTGTTTGCCTTTATGGCCTCACTGGGAGAGATTCTCTTCAGCAAGGAAAACACCTGCTCCCCATGAACCGTCGTGTTGGCCTCGCCAGTGAACTGGAGGCCATTGAGGCCAATGGGGGCAGGGCATGTTTGGTGTGGGGCCAGAGGGAGCAGGGCCTGTGGGGACCAACAGGGACAGGGCCTGTGGGGAGGTGGGGGACCTGCTATCACTCTGCATGCTATTGATGGAGGAAGGAGGGGAGGGCCACAATCAGTCTGGGCGGTGGGGCCACGATTGGTCTGGGTGGCAGGGGTTTGGCAGGGGCTGCACCTCAGGCCGTGGGCAGTGTGTGTGTGTTGGGGGTGGGTGGGGGGTGCGTGGGGGGGGGGGGGGGGGGGGGGGGCGGGGTTGTGGGGGAACATGGCAAAGCTAGTAGAGGCTGCCTGCAGTAGCAGGGGCCTGACAGCTCTTTCTCTGTCTGTCAGATCCCTGGTACTGTTAATGCTCACGTGCAGTGTCAGAGATCTGCACATGCACAATACCTCCCTCTACAGGCTGTCTGGTGAGTTAAGTCCCGCCCACAGCCTCTCTGGCCAGACACAGATTAGTCCAAATTTCAGAGACAGAGTGCATAAGATTGGGTATGAAAACCTGCCCAAAAATGGATCAGAAACTTCCCCATTTTCAGACTAGCTGGACACTTCGAAAACAATCTTGTGAAATTCCGCCCTGTATATTTTCAAGAAGGAGTTAGATGTAGTTCTTGGGGCAAAAGTTATCAAAGGATATGGGTGAAGACAGGATCAGGCTATTGAGTTAGATGATCAGCCATGATCATCACGAATACTGAGCAGGCTCAACGGGCCAAATGATCTACTCCTGCTTCTACTTTCTATGTTTTTTTCTACGTTACGTCTCAGGATCAATCTTACACGGTCAAGAAATAATATTACATCAACCTGCAATGCACATGAACCAAATTTTCCCACAATAACACTTTACATTCAGAATGATGTCAGGAATGATCTGTAAATAGAACCATAGAATGACAGAATACTACAGCACAGAAACAGGCCTTTTGGCCCTTCTTGGTTGTGCCAAACCATTTTTCTGCCTAGTCCCACTGACCTGCACCTAGACCATATCCCTCCAGACTCCTCTCATCCATGTAACTGTCCAAGTTTTTCTTACATGTTAAAAATGAGCCCGCATTTACCACTTCATCTGGTAGCTCATTCCACACTCCCACCACTCTCTGTGTGAAGACCCCTCCCCCAATATTCCCTTTAAACTTTTCCCCCTTCACCCTTAACCCATGTCCTCTAGTTTTTTTTCTCCCCTAGCCTCATTGGAAAAAGCCTGCTTGAATTCACTCTATCTATACCCATTATAATTTTAGACACCTCTATCAAATCTCCCCTCATTCTTCTACGCTCCAGTGAACAATGTCCTAATCTATTCAACCTTTCTCTATAACTGAGTTTCTCAAGTCCCAGCAACATCCTTGTAAACCTTCTCTGCACTGTTCCAACCTTATTAATATCCTTCCCGTAATTAGGTGACCAGAACTGCACACATACTCTAAATTCAGCCTCACCAATGTCTTGTACAATCTCACCATAACATTCCAAGTCTTATACTCAATACTTTGATTTATAAAGGCCAATATTCCAAAAGCACTCTTTACAACCCTATCTACCTGTGACGCCACTTTTAGGGAATTACGTATCTGTATTCCCAAATCCCTCTGTTCTACGACACTCTTCAGTGTCCTACCATTTACCATGTATGTTCTACCTTGGTTTGTCCTTCCAAAGTGCATTACCTCACACTTGTCTGCATTAAACTCCATCTGCCATTTTTCAGCCCATTTTTCTAGCTGGTCCAAATCCCTCTGCAAGCTTTGAAAACCTTCCTCACTGTCCGCTACACCTCCAATCTTTGTATCATCAGCAAATTTACTGGTTCAATTTACCACATTATCATCCAGATCATTGACATAGATGACAAACAACAATGGACCCAGCACTGATCCCTGTGGCACACCACTAGTCACAGGCCTCCAGTCAGAGAAGCAATCCTCCACTACCACTCACTGGCTTCTTCCATTGAGCCAATGTCTAATCCAATTTACTACCTCTCTATGTATACGTACTGATTGAACCTTCTTAACTAACCTCCCATGCGGGACTTTGTCAAAGCCCTTACTGAAGTCCATGTAGACAATGTCCACTGCCTTCCCTTCATCCACTTTCCTGGTAACCTCCTCAAAAAACTCTAATAGATTGGTTAAACATGACCTACCATGCACAAAGCCATGTTGACTTTCCCTAATAAGTCCCTGTCCATCCAACTATTTGTAGATCCTATGTCTTAGTACTCGTTCCAATAATTTACCTACTACTGACGTCAAGCTTACCGGCCTATAATTTCCTGGATTACTTTTTGAGCCTTTTTTAAACAACGGAACAACATGAGCTATCCTCCAATCATCTGGCACCTCACCCGTGGATACCGACATTTTAAATATATCTACCAGGGCCCCTGCAATTTCAACACTAGTTTCCTTCAAGGTCCAAAGGAATATCCCATCCGGTCCTAGGGATTTATCTACTCTGATTTGCCTCAACTCAGCAAGGACCTCCTCCCCTTTAATCTGTCTAGGTTCCATGACCTCCCTACTTGTTTGCCTTATTTCCATAGACTCCAAGCCAGTTTCCTTAGCAAATATGGATGCAAAAAACCCATGTAATATCTCCTTCATTTATTTTGGTTCCATACAAAGCCGACCACTCTGATCTTCAACAGGACCAATTTTATCCCTTATTATCCTTTTGCTCTTAATATACCTGTAGAAGCTCTTAGAATTACCCTTCACCTTGATTGCCAAAGCAACCTCATGTCTTCTTTTAGCCCTCCTGATTTCCTTCTTAAGTAGTTTCTTGCATGTTTTATAATCCTCAAGCATCTGAGGATTTGAGGCATTTGAGGACAGAGATAGCGTTAGAAGAATACAGAGAATGTAGGAGAGAACTTAAAAGGGGCATCAGAAAGGCAAAAAGGGGCCACGAAATGGCTTTGGCGGGTAGGATTAAAGAAAATCCTAAGGCATTTTACTCCTATGTTAGAAATAAAAGGATGGTTAGAGGGAAGATTGGTCCTCTCAGGGACAGAGGAGGGGAACTATGCTTGGAGCCTGGGGGAATGGGGGAGATCCTGAATGAATACTTTGCGTCGGTATTCACGCAGGAGAGGGGCCTGATGTCTGGTGCTGTGCTTGAGGAGTTTGAGGATCCGTTGAGGGATATAGTCATCACGAGGGAAGAGGTGTTGGGACTTTTAGACAGTATAAAGACGGATAAATCTCCGGGGCCTGATGGCATCTATCCCAGGCTGTTAAGGGAGGTGAGGGATGAAATTGCTGGGCCTCTGACGCAAATCTTTGTCTCTTCTTTGGACACAGGTGAGGTCCCAGAGGATTGGCGCATTGCAAATGTAGTACCGTTGTTTAAGAAGGGTCAGAGGGATAACCCAGGGAATTATAGGCCGGTGAGCTTGACTTCAGTTATAGGCAAGCTAATGGAGAGGATCCTCAAGGATAGGATGTATGAACATCTGGAGCGCTGCAATCTGATCAGGGATACGCAGCATGGCTTCGTTACAGGGAGGTCGTGCCTTACGAATCTAGTGGAATTTTTTGAAGAGGTGACAAAAACGGTTGACGAAGGACAAGCCGTTGATGTTGTCTATATGGATTTCAGTAAGGCGTTTGACAAGGTCCCTCATGGTAGGCTGATAGAAAAGGTGAAGGCTCATGGGATACAAGGCCAGGTATGTAGATGGGTGGAGAACTGGCTTGGGAGGAGGAGACAGCGAGTAGTAGTGGAAGGCTCCTTTTCCAATTGGAGGCCTGTCACCAGTGGTGTGCCGCAGGGCTCGGTACTTGGACCTCTTCTATTTGTGGTATATATTAATGACTTGGAAGAGGGGGTAGGTGGTGTGATCAGCAAATTTGCTGATGACACCAAGATGGTTGGATTGGCGGGTACTGAGGAGCAGTGCCTGGCAATGCAACAGGACATAGACAGGCTGGTAGATTGGGCAGATAGATGGCAAATGGAATTTAATCCGGAGAAATGCGAGGTGATGCACTTTGGCCGGAATAATGTGGAGGGGAGTTATACGATAAAAGATAGAACTATCCGGAGTATAGATACGCAGAGAGACCTGGGGGTGCAAGTGCACAAGTCCCTGAAGGTGTCGGTACAGGTGCAGAATGTGATGAGGAAAGCGTATGGTATGTTAGCCTTCATAGGAAGAGGTATAGAATATAAGAGTAGGAGTCTGATGTTGCAGTTGTATAGAACGTTGGTTAGGCCTCACTTAGAGTACTGCGTCCAGTTCTGGTCGCCGTACTACCGGAAGGATGTAGAGATCCTGGAGAGAGTGCAGAGGAGATTTACCAGGATGTTGCCTGGTATGGAAGGGCTGTCTTACGAGGAAAGATTGAATGAACTTGGGCTGTTTTCCCTTGAGAGACGTCGGCTGAGGGGGGATCTAATAGAGGTTTATAAGATTATGAAGGGGATAGATAGAGTAAATGGTGGTAAGCTTTTTCCGCTACAAGAAATGGATAGAACGAGGGGTCACGGGCTTAGGGTGAGGGGGGCTAGGTATAAGACAAATATTAGAGGGCAGTTTTTCACGCAAAGGGTAGTGGGGGTGTGGAATGCACTGCCGAGTAAGGTGGTGGAAGCAGGCACGCTAGGGTTGTTTAAGAGTCACTTAGACAGCCATATGAGCGGGCTACATATAGGGGGATATAGTAGGCCTTACTGAACATTGTAGGCTTGGGAATACGTTTTGCCTCAGGAATGTTAGTCTTTGCCTGTTTAATAATGAATTTTTTTGTCTCCACAGGCATTTAAGTCCAGCAAGGGGCATGCAGGCGGCAGGTTGTAGTGGGCTGCTCTTGGATGTTGCTTCGGGAGTTGCCTATTGCTTCATGTCGTTAGTGTGCTTAAACTGGACCATCTCGAGGGCAACATGACAGTTCAGAGACTATCTCTGTTGCTGTGCGGACACATGGATTTGGGCCTGTGTCTGTGGGAGTTTGCACGTTCTCCCCGTGGTTGCATGGGTTTCCTCCGGGAGCTCCGGTTTCCTCCCACATCCCCCAAAGATGTGCTTTTAGGCTGATTGATTGGGTACTAAATTGTCCCTAAATTGGACCTCCCTGATCCTCGCACGTTAGGCGTAGACTAAAATCATGAATAGGTCACTGAGATAGTAGGACGGCGGCGCGGGCTCGTTGGGCCGAAGGGCCTGTTTCCCGTGCTGTGTTGTTCTTCTTCTTCTTCATCTTATTTGTTCCCTGTTGCTTATACATGTCATACATCTCCCTCTTCTTTATCAGATGTGCAAAATCCCTCAAGAACCAAGGTTCCCTATTTTTATTTACTTTGCCTTTAATCCTGACAGGTACATACAAACTCTGCACTCTCAAAATTTCTCCTTTGAAGGCCTCTCACTTACCAATCACATCCTTGCCAGAGAACAGCCTGTCCCAATCCATGCTTTTTAGATCTTTTCTCATTTCTTCAAATTTGGCCTTTTTCCAGATCAGAACCTCAACCCGAGGATCTGAAATGGCACACACTGTGCTGCCATGGTGCATGATGATGACATTAGCTATAAGTGGGGGGAGGGATCTAATTGCCAGCAACGCAATTCATCATAAAAAGTATATGTGAAATGTATTCTAAGTATAGTGGTTAACATTACAAGCATGTGGCTTACACCTGTGTCACTGCAGTGCTCCAAATATTCCTGATATTTCCTAATCCTACTGCTACATCTTGATGTTTCCCAGAGGGGAGGTGGAGGCTGACTACTATGTCTTGTTGTCTGTGATGACTTCAAAGGGCATCCTCTGGAGGGCCAAGAGCTGGAGGTCCCTGGCCTGCTCTGGATGTCCTTCTGTGGAGCAGGTGCACCCTTATTAGCCTGTTCATCTGAAGCTGATGGGGGAATAGAAAGTGGGGACTGGGGTCAGATGTACACTCTGGGAGTTACGAGGGTGGATGCCTCCAGGGTGTGCACACGCTGGTCCTCCTTCCTATGGGTGCCCAAGGGCTGTTGGCTGACTCCTTGAGGATAAGGCACAACTCAACTGAGAGTGAGCTGGCCTTCCCTCCTCTCAGATAGCCACTGAGATGTCACAAAGGGCACTGCTCCTGCATCATGGTCTCAACGGCAGCTGCCCACCTGCCAGGGTTGACCTCAGTGTTTTGGCTTGCCAGCACTATAACCTCAAACTGCACATGGATGGGCTCCTGCATCATTTGTTGCAATCTGAGGAGTGTAGCTGACATCCCTTCAATGTCGCTGCAGGTCACACAATGGATTTAGGACCATAACCTCATCATCTGACTCAGACTCAGCAGAATCGTGGCCTCCAGCAGAACTCCATGCCAGTGACCTCTGATATCCCAGCCTCTGCCTCTCACTGGTGAGCTCACTGGTTTGTGAACTTGGGCCCATTCCACCGAGGTGTGTGTATCTGTGCTGGTGGAGGGTGTGAGTGAGTGCTGTGATAGGTTTTCTAACATGCTGGCTTCAGAATTCTCACCTGATGCGTCCTTGGCTCTTGAGCTAAGGGCTTGGCTTTTTTGGTGGCCTGGGTCCCTGGGTCACCTGCTGGACACCATGGAAGATTGCCGCATTGTCTTGTACCCCCATGATGGCCACAGTCCACCAAACTCACCACTCCAGCTTGGGAGATAGTGGCAAAGGCAGTCACTGTCACACAGCTCACAAGGGGTCTGTCACTCAGTGCAAGAAGAAGATGAATGATTTCATCGATTCTGCCAATGTCAGTCCACCATTTCATTACTCTTAATTCACAGAGTCAGCACATCATACATCCACATTCATCTCACATATTGCCAGCTCAAGGCACATCACCACTCACTGTGACACACACCTTCACATCTCCATCAGGCTTCCATTGTAGCGATCTGGTGGGTTTCATGTGGATGAATTTCCAGAGGTGCCTATCAAAGAGATTAGAGAAAACTAGTGCAAAGCAGATGACTTGAATGGAGAACAATGCACTCACAGTGCCATTGTCAGTGGGATGAGCTGCTGCGGTATAGGATCCTCCCTTGGGTAATATGCTGCCCTCTTCAGAGTCCATGTCCTTCCCTGCCAGCACGATGACATGCTCCGCCAAGGGAATGAGGACCCTATTGTCAGGCATTCCAATCCAGTCTGAGATCTCTCTCTGTTGTTCTGTGCAAGCTTGTCCTGCACAAAAACAGATGGAGAAAGTGTGAGCAGGATGCATGCCAAGGATGCCTGGCATGTATGTGCGATGAGTGGAGCCAGTGACAGGCTAAGGATGTGAGCTCCAGGCGACATAAGTCTAATGGAGATGTGAAGGTGCGTGTCACAGTGAGTGGTGATGTGCCTTGAACTGGCAGTGTGTGAGATGAATGTGGATGTATGATGTGCTGACTCTGAGTTAAGAGTAATGAAGTGATGGACTGACATTGGCAGAATCGATTAAATCGTTCATCCTCTTCTTGCACTGAGCGACAATGGATCCCTTGTGATCTGTATGGCAGTGACTGTCTTTGCCACTATCTCCCATGCTGGAGTGGTGAGGTTGGGGGACATGTGGCCATCGAATAAAAGAAAATGCACCAGTCTTCCATGGCGTCCAGCAGGAGACCCAGGGAGACATCATTAAATTTTGGCACAGAGATCTTCTTATTTTTCTGGGCCTTCACTCACCTGGAGCAGTCCTGGTCTGCAGATATGAAGGAGGCTGTGCTCCTATGCTCTTTAAATATGGCGCCTGGTGCGAAGAAGCAATGAAATCATGTAAGGGCAAGAGAATCAGAGCTTGCCCACAGCGATTCGGTGGATTTCACATGGATGAATATTAAATTAGCTTGGAAGCATACGATACACTGCAAAACCCTGTCATTGCAACTAGCAGGAAAAACGCTCACCACTACACTTAGTGTAATGGAATGAAAAATTCTGCCCAACTTAAAACAAGGGCACTAATTTTCACTTTAGAAGTGGCCTATTAAATGCAGATTGAAATCTTTTCACTATGGTGAACAATTCACCTACATCAACTTTGGGTCAATTCTCTTACTAATGTCAACAACAGCAAAGGCATACATTTATATAATGCTTTTGGTATAGGAAACATCTCAAGGTGCTTCACGGGAATGTTTTGGCAAAACAGGAACGTAACCAGGCAAAACTGACACCAACTCATATACGAAGATATAAAGATGGATGACTAAAAGCATTTTTCTTATGATTTCTGGGGATGTGGGCATTGCTAGAGAGGACTGAATTTATTGTTCATCCCTAATTGTCCTTGAGAAGATGGAGAACCTCCTTGAACTGCTGCGGTCTGTGTGATATACATAGACCCACAGTGATGTTAGGCAGGGAGTCCCAGGATTTTAACCAAGCAATAATGAAATAATTCACTGGTGCTACGCTCTGTCATCTTTGAGGATGAGCATTAGGGTGGAACTGTGCCCTCCCATTTGTAAGAAGTCTCACAACACCAAGTTAAAGTCCAACAGGTTTATTTACTATCACATGGCTAATTGTCCTCCACCATTCATGACTTTCAAGACCACAGTGCTTTCATCTGATCCACTGCTTGAAGTCATTTACTGTTCCTTCAAGAGTTGGCACCTCATCTTTAAGTATGCCTAGTGCTACTCGTGGAATGTTCTCGTACACTCTTCATTGAACCAGGTCCTCTGGGTTGATGGTAATGACACAGAGAGGGAAAAAGACCAAAGAACAAAGAAAATTACAGCACAGGAACAGTCCCTTCGGCCCTCCATGCCTACACCGACACTGCCCAATTGAACTAAAACCCCCGACCCTTCCGGGGACTGTATCCCTCTATTCCCATCCTATTCATGTATTTGTCAAGATGCCCTCAAAAGTCACTATCGTATCTGCGTCCACTACCTCCCCTGGCAGCGAGTTCCAAGCACTCATCACCCTTTGTGTAAAAACTTGCCTTCTACATCTCCTTTAAACCTTGCCCCTCGCACCTGAAACATATGCCCCCTATTAATTGACTCTTCCACCCTGGAAAAAAGCTTCTGACTATCCACTCTGTCCATGCCCCTCATAGTCTTGTAGACTTCTGTCAGGTCACCCCTCGACCTCCATTGTTCTAGTGAGAACAAACTAAGTTTCTCCAACTGGGGGAAACTGTGGAAAGTCAAAGGGACATCTGGTAAGTGGCAGGCTTTCAAAAGTGTGTTAACAAGAGTTCAGGGTAAACATATTCCTCTTAGAGTAAAGGGCAAGAATGGCAGAAGTAGGGAACCCTGGATGACTCAGGATATTGAAGCCCTGGTCAAGAAGAAGAAAGAGCCACATGACATGCATAGGCAGCTGGGATCAAGTGAATCCCTTGAAGGGTATAGGGGGTGTAGGAGTAGAGCTAAGAGAGAAATCAGATGGGCAAAAAGGGGACAGGAGATTGTTCTGGCAGATAAGGCAAAGGAGAATCCAAAGAGCTTCTACAAATACATAAAGGGTAAAGGAGTAACTAGGGAGAGAGTAGGGCCTCTTAAGGCTCAACAGGGTCATCTATGTGCAAGTCCACAAGAGACGGGTGAGATCCTAAATGAATATTTCTCAACAGTATTTACTGTAGAGAAAAGCATGGATGTGAGGGAACTTGGAGAAATAAATAGTGATGTCTTGAGGAGTGTACATATTACAGGGAAGGAGATGCTGGAAGTCTTAAAATGCATCAAGGTAGATAAATCCCTGGGACCTGATGAAGTGTATCCCAGGACACTGGGAGGCTAGGGAGGAAATTGTGAGTCCCCTTGCTGACATATTTGAATCATCGAAAGTCACAGGTGAGGTGCCTGAAGATTGGAGAGTGGCAAATGCTGTCCCTTTGTTTTAAAAGGGCTACAGGGAAAAATCTGGGAACTACAGGCCAGTGAGCCTCATATCTGTGGTGGGTAAATTGTTGGAAGGTATTTTGACAGACAGGATCTACAGGCATTTAGAGACGCAAGGTCTGATTAGGGACAGTCAACGTGGCTTTGTGAGTGCAAAATCATGTCCCACAAATTTGACTGAGTTTTTTGAAGGGGTAACCAAGAAGGTAGATGAGAGTTTGACAAGGTACCGCATGGTAGGTTGTTGCATGAGGTTAATCTTACGGGATCCAGAGTGAGGTTTCTAAATAGATACAAAATTAGCTTCTTGACAGAAGTAGGAGGGTGGTTGTAGAGGGTTGTTTTTTAAACTGGAGGCCTGTGACCAGCGGTGTGCTTCAGGCATCAGTGCTGGGTCCACTGTTATTTGTCATTTATATTAATGATTTGGATGAGAATATAGGAGGCATGGTTAGTTAGTTTGCAGATGACACCAAGATTGGTGACGTGGTGGACAGTGAAGAAAGTTTTTTCCAATTGCAACGGGAGTTTGATCAATTGGCCAGTGGGCTAATGAATGGCAGGTGGAGTTTAATTTAGACAAATGCAAGGTGATGCATTTTGGTAGATTGAACCAGGGCAGGACTTACTCAGTTAATGGTAGGGCGTTGAGGAGAGTTACAGAACAAACAGATCTAGGGGTACATGTTCAGGGCTCCATGAAAGCAGAGTCACAGGTGGACAGAGTGGTGCAGAAGGTACTCGGCATGCTTGGTTTCATCAGTCAGAGCGTTGAATACAGGAGTTGGAACGTCTTGTTGAAGTTGTACAAGGCAGTGGTAAGGCCACACTTGGAATATTGTGAGCAATTCTGATCACCCTATTACAGAACTAGAAAGAGTGCAGAAAAGATTTACCAGGATGCTACCGGGACTTGATAGATTGAATTATAAGGAGAGACTGGATAGACTGGGACATTTTTCTCTGGATTGTAGGAGCCTGATGGGGTGATTTTATAGAGGTCTATAGAATAATGAGGGGCACAGATCAGCTCAATAATCAATATCTTTTCCCAAAGGTAGAGGAATCTAAAATTAGAGGGCATAGGTTTAAGATGAGAAGGGAGAGATACAAAAGTGTCCAAAGGGGCAATTTGTTCAGAGTGTAGTGAGTGTCTGGAACAAGCTGCCAGAGGTAGTAGTAGAGGCGGGTACAATTTTGTTTTTAAAAAGCATGTAAATAGTTACATGGTTAAGATGGGTATAGAGGGATATGAGCCAAATACAGGCAATTGAGATTAGCTTAGGGATTTTAAAAAAAAGGGCGGCAGGGACAAGTTGGGCCAGAAGGCCTGTTTCCATGCTATAAACCTCTATGACCCCTTGACTCTCCTCATAACTAATGCCCTCCATACCAGGTAACATCCTGGTAAATCATTTCTGTACCCTCTCCAAAGCCTCCACATCTTTCTGGTGGTATGGCAACCAGAGTTGAACACTATATTCCAAGTGCGGCCTGAATAAGGTTCTATAAAGCTGCAACACGACTTGTCAATTTTTAAACTCAATGCCCCGGCCAATGAAGGCAAGCATGCCGTATACCTTCTTGACTACCTTCTCCACCTGCGATGCCACTTTCTGTGACCTGTGTACCTGTACACCCAGATCCCTCTGCCTATCAATACTCTTAAGGGTTCTGCCATTTACTGCATATTTCCCATCTGTATTAGGTCTTTCAAAATGCATTACCTCACATTTGTCCGGATTAAGCTCCATCTGCCATCTCTCTGTCCAAGTCTCTTACCGATCAGTATCTTGCTGCATCCTCTGATGGTCCTCATCGCTATCCGCAAATCCACCAACCTTTGTGTCACCCGCAAACTTACTAATCAACCAGTTACATTTTCTTCCAAATCATTTATATATATTACAAACAGCAGAGGTCCCAGCACTGATCCCTGAAGAACGCCAATTGTCACAGCCCTCCATTCAGAAACGCATCCTTCCACTGCAACACACTGTCTTCTATGACCGAGCCAGTTCAGTATCCATCTTGCTAGCTCACCTCTGATCCCATGCAGCTTCAACTTCTGCACCAGTCTGCCTGAGGAACCTTGTCAAAGGCCTTACTGAAGTCCATGTAGACAACATCCACTGCCCTACCCTGATCAGTCATCTTCCTCACTTCCACAAAAAACTTGATCAAGTTAGTGAGGCATGACCACCCCTTCACAAAACCATGCTGCCTCTCACTAATACGTCCAGTTATTTCCAAGAGTAAATCCTGTCTCGAAGAATCCTCTCCAATAATTTCCCTACACTAATGTCAGGCTTGCTGGCCTGTAATTACCTGGATTATTCTTGCAACACTTCTTAAACAAAAGGAATAACAATGGCTATTTTCCAATCCTCTGGGACCTCCCCTGTGCAGTAAGAAGTCTCACAACAAGAGATTAAAGTCCAACAGGTTTATTTGGTAGCACAAGCTACAAGCTTTCAGAGTGCTGCTCCTTTATCAGGTGAGTGGGAGTTCTGTTCACAAACAGGACACATAAAGACACAAACTCAACTTACAAAATAATGGTTGGAATGCGAGTCTTTATAGGTCATCAAGTCTTAAAGGTCCAGACAATGTGAGTGGAGAGAGGGTTAAGCACAGGTTAAAGAGATGTGTATTGTCTCCGCTAGCGATGTCAGTTAGTGAGATTTTGCAAGCCCAAGCAAGTCGTGGGGGTTACAGACAGTGTGACATGAACCCAAGATCCCAGTTGGCAAAACTTGGCTGTCAGTTTCAGCGATTCTGCATTGTCATGCATTGTGAAAGCCGCCTTGGAGGGTGCTTACCCGAAGATCAGAGGCTGAATGCCCATGATTGCTGAAATGTTCCCCAAATCATGGCTACCTCCCCTGTAGCCAGTGAGAATACAAAGATTTCTCTCAAGGCTCCAGCAATTTCCTTCTTTGCTTCTTTTAGTATTCTGTGGTATATCCCATCAGGCCCTGGGGACTTGTCTACTTTAATGTTTCTCAAGAACCCCAATACCTCCTCCTTTTTGATCTAAACATGACTCAAACTATCTTAACACCCTTTCCCAGACTCATCATCCACCAAGTCCTTCTCTTTGGTGAATACTGACACAAACTATTCATTTAATACTTCGCCCATTTTCTCTGGCTCCACGCCACAGGAAATGGGCGAGATTGCCTCCCCTGTCCTTCCCTCCCCTGGCCAACCCTCTTGCTCTTCATATATGTATAAAAAGCCTTGGAATTTTCCTTAATGCTGCTGGCCAATAACTTTTCATGACCCCTTTTAGTCTTCCTTACTACTTACTTAAGTTTCTTTCTCCTTTCCTTATATTCTACATCTGCTTCATGTGTCCCCAGCCTCCTGCCTTTGACAAATGTTTCCTTTTTCTTTTTGACTAGGCTCACAATATCTCTTCCTATCCAAAGTTCCCAAAACTTGCCATACTTATCCTTCATCCTTACAGGAGTGTGTTGGTCTTAAATCCCTATCAACTTACACTTGAAAGCCTCCCACATGCCAGGTGTGGATTTGCCCTCAAACATCTGCCCCCAATCTACATTCTTCAGTTCCTGCCTAATATTGTTGTAATTAGCCTTCCCCGAATTTAGCACTTTCACTTGAAGACTACATTTATCTTTATCCATCAGTACCTTAAAGCTTACTGAATTGTAGTCACTGTTCCTGAACTGCTCCCCTACTGAAACATCGACCACCTGGCCAGGCTCATTCCCCAATACCAGGTCCAGTGCAGCCCCCCCCCCCCGGTTAGACTATCTACATATTGCTTCAAGATGCTCCTAAAAAACTGTGCCCCATCCACACCCCTAGCACTAAGTGAGTCCCAGTCAATATAGGGAAAGTTAAGATGTCCCACCACAACAACGCTATTACTTTTGCACCTTGTCAAAATCTGCTGACATATCTGTTCCTCTATCTCCTGCTGGCTGTTGGGTGGCATACAGTAAACCCCCAAAATTGTGACTACACCCTTCCATGTGCTTGGCCATGAGATTACAAAGTATGGTTGAATACAATCCTGCTGCTGCTGAGGGCCCAAACTGTTCAGGGGGGCTGAATATTGAACTGAGAACAAAGAGAACAAAGAACAGGACAGCACAGGAACAGGCCCTTCGGCCCACCAAGTCTGTGCTGACACAGATGTCTCTCTGATCTAATATTTTCTTGCCTCCACGTGGTCCATATCCCTCAATTCCCTGCCTATTCATGTATCAAACTGCTAGACCTGTTTTGAATCTATCCCATTATGTGCAGTGATAGTGCCACACAACAGGATAGAACATGTCCTCAGTATGAGGGTAGGAATTTTTTTCTCCTCAAGGATTGTGTGGTGGTCACTCTGAGAAATATTTTCATGAACAGATCTGCAACAAGCAGATGGACGGGAACAAGGTATTTTTCTTTGTTGGTTCTCTCACCACCTGTTACAGGTGACAACCTGACAGATATGTCCTTCACATCATGGTCAGCTTGTTCTACCAAGTAGTTGTGCTACCAAGTCACTGCTTGTGGTGGACATTAAGTCTCCCACCAAGAGTGCATTCAATGTCCTTGCTACCCTCAGTGCTTTTTCCTTGTCGTGATCAACATCCAGAAACAGTGATTCATCAGTTAAAGAAAGGTGGCAGGTGGTAATCGGTAGAGATTTCCTTATCCATGTTTAACTCGATGCCATGAAACTCCATGGAGTCTGGAGTTAATGTCACTGAATCCCAGAGACATGCCTTTCTGATTGTATATATCCCTCTGCCACCACCTCTGGTGGGTCTGTCCTGATGGTGAACAGGGCATTCTCAGGAATGGTGATGGAGGAATCTGGGACAGTGACTGTAAGCTATGAGTTTGTGAGTATGGTTATGTCAGGCTGTTGCTTCACTGGGCTGTGGAACAGCTCTTCCAATTTTGGCACAAGTCCCTAAATGGCAACGTTGAGGACTTTGCAGTTTTGTCTGATGCCTGGATTGATGCCCAGTGGTCAGTTTGATTTTACTTTGAAGAGGGAGATTTTAAGGCACAGCTTAAAGAAATACAGAAAAATAGTAAATCGGAGACTGTTAGGGAAGGAATTAGGAAAAAGCTTAAGGTCAATGCATGGTGAAGGCATGAGTGCAGAAGCAAAGGAGGTTACAAGGAGGGGCAAGACTATGGATGGATTTGAAAACAGGAATCAGAATTTTAACATTAGGACAAAGACAGGAAGTCAAACTGTTGATTTTAAATATGATCAATGTACAAGTATGGTACTGGATAAACAAACTAATCTTGCAAAACATCAGGCACAATTTTTTTGGGGTGAGGAGAGGTGCTAGGTTGAAATGCTCTGATCTTGAAAAGGAACAACTTAGTTCGGTGTTGAAACAAACAAAAGCCCTGTGGCATCAACACTGTCCAAGCATTTGAAACATCGAGGTCAAATGGCAATGCTTCCAGTCACTGCAAACTCATTGCCTGAGGTTTACTGCCGAAAGTCAAAAATCATTTCCCAGCAACAACTGCAAAGAAAAACCACGTGAAAAACTGCAGTATTCATATCTAAAAATAATCTTTTAAAACCTGTGCTAGTTACAGTTCAAATCAAGCTATTCTGGATCAGTTGGAAAGATCAACATGAAAGAAAAGCTTGAAATCTACTGAGGTGTTGCCATGGTGACTGTGAGTAAGTTGATGCAATAACTATGGTAAACCTGGAAGATACCAAGCTCATCCTGGTAGTAGTAAGGCAGCCAATTCTTAAGGACTTGCCATGAATCTCTAGGAACTCAAGCTTAATCTCTAGGAGATAAGAAAACTAAAAATCATAGCGGAATTTAAAAAAATGTTTTTTTCATTTCCTTTGAGTATATCTGTTTATTAGTTTTAGAAATGTGGGAATGTGGAAAAGAAAGTCTGACTGTCAAGGATCACCCAATTGGGTAATGAAAAGTCTGTTTGCTTTCCCGTTGGCTATGGGAAGCCAGGACACACTAAGGATGAGCATACTGTGTAATCAATTGTGGGAGTGTGGGGGTTGAAGCAGGACGTCATGTGATGAAATCTCCATGAATTTGGCCAATCAGAATTCACAACCTAGGTAGCAGTGGAGTGCTAAACTGGCCTCTTGGGCTTCTGCAGAAAATAGACAACCTAGGCTGGTATTCTTAATGCCAAGAATCTGTTCGGTTCAGGATTTTTTCCCTGCTTTTGTGTCTCACAATATGAAAGGCGTTAATTTGGGAGATTAGCTACGAAGTGAAATTCAGTAATCTAACCAGCAATGCCACTCTTGTCCATTTCGATATTTGCCAAAAGACAGCTGTTAAATATTGCTTGTGAGGCAATACAAAGGGAAAATGAACAATCCACAAATATTCTTTTTTCATTTTCATGACATGGGCACCAGTGCCAAAGCTGGCATTTTATTGTCCATCATTTGTTGTTCCTTGAGAACATGGTAGTAGGAGTTTTCTTGCACCATTGCAGTGTGTCTAGTGAAGATGATCCCACAACGCTGCTAGGTAGAGATTTTGATAGTGCTGATTGATTTGTCTTCAGAATCTGAGAATTTTACAGCACAGAAGGGGCTGAATTTAAGGGGAGTCTTGCCGGGCAGATTGAAACTGAATAGATGGATCCCTCCTGAGAACCCACCCACCCAAACGTAGATGCAATTTCATGTTCATGCTTGGGCGCTCAGAGCCTTAAATGGGAAACCTGTTCATTTATCTGTTAAGGCCCTTAATGGCCTCTTAAGGGCCTTTTTCCACCCAGCTTCAATTTTTAGGAGTGGATGCGGGAAGGATGGGAAAGTGACATTCGCACTTTCTCCACCTCGAACGGGACACCTCACTCTGAAGCCCCATTCAGAGTTGGAGTACCCTCCCCACTGAGATGTGGGAACATAGGATCTCTTTATCCCCTTGGCCTATCCCCTGACATCATGATTGCTCTCCTCCTGGCCCCCCTGGGCATCCCTTACCCTCTTGCCCCCAAAATCCCTGGGATTTAACTTTGAGGATCCCAGGACTCGGTCCCAAGCAAAGCACTGCAATACCGCTCCTGGCCATTGCAGTGTTGTTCTCGGCCAAGTTGAAAAGCTGTCGGACAATCTGTTTGGGCAGGGTGAGCTGGTAAAATAACTGCCATAATCTATTTGAATGGCAGAACCAGCTCAAATGGCTGAATGGCCTACCCACACACTTATTTTGTATTTGGGATCAACTGACATCAGCATAAATCCGAGATATTCTTAGTTTGTATGGCGAAGAGAGTCTTTACTTTAACCAACCTAGCCATCAAGGAGGCTACTAAGCTTTCCTTTTCAAAAAAGTCAGCTACGAATCAGGGAAGAGGATCCAGGTGCTATAACTCCTGATTCCACAATACAATCCAGGTTTCTTTTCTCCCAAAAGAGAAAGATTAGAGTTCCAACCTAATACATCAATCAAGTCTCCAAAACACAGAGAAGAGCTTCATCTATCTCCTCTGGCTGACATGGATCATGATGTGGGTATGCCGGCGTTGGACTGGCGTAAACACAGTAAAAAGTCTGACAACACCAGGTTTTAGTCCAACCGATTTATTTGATAATAGACTCACGAGCTTTTGGGGTTAGCCCCTTCGTCAGGTGAATGGAGAGTTCTGGCCTCAGACAGAGCATATAAAGCAGACAGTTTAGAGATTACTGATTAGAATGTGAATCCTTACACCTAACCTGCTGTTCAAGACCTGAAGTGGCTGACAATGTGAGTGGAAGGAGCACTGATCACAGGTTAAAGAGATGTGTATTGTCTCCAGACAGTACAGTAAGTGAGGTTTTGCAAACCCAGGCAAGTCACGGGGGTTACAGATAGTGCGACATGAACCCAAGATCCCTGTTGAGACCGTCCTCATGTGTGCGGAACTTGGCTATCAGTCTCTGCTCAGCGACTCTGCGCTGTCGTGTGTCGTGAAGGCCGCCTTGGAGAATGCTTACCCGAAGGTCAGAGGCGGAATGCCCGTGACCACTGAAGTGTTCGCCAACAGGGAGGTAACAGTCTTGCCTGGTGATTGTCGAGCGATGTTCATTCATCCGTTGTCGTAGCGTCTGCATGGTCTCCCCAATGTACCATGCTTCGGGACATCCTTTCTTGCAACGTATCAGGTAGACTCGACAATCGCTCGACAATCACCAGGCAAGACTGTTACCTCCCTGTTGGCGAACACTTCAGTGGTCACGGGCATTCCGCCTCTGACCTTCGGGTAAGCATTCTCCAAGGCAGCCTTCACGACACACGACAGCGCAGAGTCGCTGAACAGAGATTGATAGCCAAGTTCCGCACACATGAGGACGGTCTCAACAGGGATCTTGGGTTCATGTCGCACTACCTGTAACCCCCGTGACTTGCCTGGGTTTGCAAAACCTCACTTACTGTACTGTCTGGAGACAATACACATCTCTTTAACCTGTGATCAGTGCTCCTTCCACTCACATTGTCGGCCACTTCAGGTCTTGAACAGCAAGTTAGGTGTAAGGATTCGCATTCTAATCAGTAATCTCTAAACTGTCTGTGCTTTATATGCTCTGTCTGAGGCCAGAACTCTCCATTCACCTGACGAAGGGGCTAACCCCGAAAGCTTGTGAGTCTATTATCAAATAAATCGGTTGGACTAAAACCTGGTGTTGTCAGACTTTTTACTGTGACATGGATCACATATCCAGTCCCACAGGTCAATGAGAGATTGATGTTCCTTTCATTACACAGCGGGAAGAGATGAGTGAATGGAGAGTATCTTAATACACTGCACTACAAAGTCTCAATCAGGGAGAAGCGACTTTCAATCATCTCTTTTGTTTGGACTATCTGATATGTAAAGGTGACTGATAGACACAAAGAGAAAGATTTTGGTGGTCAATTCTTAGAGATGAATGAACGACAACCTGACACGTGGTTACAAAAAGGTGTTGATTTCCATTGTGAGAAGAGGTTGGAAAGCCCTTTAGTGGGTGAAAAATCATGTAAGGAGGAGGTTGTAGAGATTCTGAGAATTTTAATGACAGTGCCTCATTTCAATAGATCTATACAACTAGCCCAACGATCAGCCAGATTAATTATAGGAGGAGGATTCAGCTGGTAGCAGGAATCTCGTCTGAATGGTCCCTGTTGGTCATTGGGTGGAAATCTCTGGAGAGGGATAGGGAGGTGAGACTGTCAGCAGGAATCAGGAGGACGCAGCACTGGGTAGGAACAGGCAGATAGGGAAAGGTTGTAAGTGGGGGTTGCTAGGGAAAACCTCTAGGCAGTCTCTCTGGGGGAAAATATTTGGCAAGAATTGGGAGGATATGACCAAGATCAGGGGACATTTTGTCCATCAAATCTCGTTCAAGAACAGAACACTTTCATCTACCTCTCTGTCTTGCATGGTTTCATCCCCAATTCGTAGGAGATGAAGAGACATCCTTGGAAGAGAACATCCACAGTCCAGAGCTAGAGATGAATGGATGATCTCCATCTAAAATTACAAAATCTTTAATCCCTAGGTCTATCCTGCAACCAAAACTACTAACTAAGGCTATCAGACTTATATAAAATAGTCATTTTGTTGAATTAGCATTATAAATCATGGGTATGATCTTACCAGCTCGCCACACTGACTGACCAATGTAACGTGCCAGTAAGATAAGGCATGAGGCAAAAAAATCAGCTTAGTGCCTGGATTCTTACCTGTCCCGATTGTACCAGTACTATTTTGACTGTGAAATCAGCTTTGTGCTCAAAAAGGGCACGAAGCTGATTTCAATATTAATGACATCATTACTTACCCCCTCACCGGTCGAGGCCCTCATTGGGAGCCAAACATGATGGCCTCGCTGGTGGGACTGGAGGTCATTGAAGCCCCTGGGTGGTCGAGGGCAGGGCTGAGCGGGGCCCAAGGGAGTGCCCTGCTTGACACCTTGGCAGTGACCATTGAGTACTCTGGCAGTACCAGGGCAGTGCCAAGGGACAGGGCCTGAGGGGTTGGGGCCTGAGATGGGGGGTGGGAAATCCAAAGGAGGAGGGAAGGGGGAAACTCTGCAGGGGGAGGTTGATCAGTGGGCATGGTGATAGTGATCAACTCTGCAGGGGTGGTAATCGGGTTGGGGTGGGGGGAACTCTGTAGGGACAGTGAATGGGGGCGTGGGGGTGGGAACACTGTAGGGGTGGCAATTGGTGGAGGTGCATTGAGAGATCAAGTCGCTTGTGTAATGGCACCCCAAAGCTCAGCAGCCAGCTTTACCAGTGAAATTAGGCTCCCCTGCACACAGTGATGAGAATTTCTTGACAGCACCTGATTTGCACAGAGTGTTCAACGCTTCAGATTTCTGGGGGAAAATTCCACCCTATGTGTCATTTCCATATTGTTGTTGTGAATCTCTATTTCCCTCTCTCTTCCCTTTAACCTGTTAAATCCCAAACTTAGCACAGTGTCGCCATGACTTACCTTCTATAAGACTGGAGCCTGTAAAAACCTGATAGAGGGTGAGATTGTAACCAATCAGATATTACCTCCTTCCTATGTCTATTGAGCACAAGTTGGGACAGGAAAAAATGAAACAAGCTGATGGTTTCGGAGGGTCCCAGTTTTGAGTGTGTTTATTTAGTCTTTGGTCCCGAGGAAGCTATTATAAAGGAGCTTTCAAAACCTTTTTGTTTTCCTCAAAATGTGCTTTTGCAGTGTTCTGTGCCTGACTATTTGTCCGGAAGTTTATTTTCTTGTTTGTAGCTGTTTTTCTGAGATAAGAAAAACATTTCTTGGAGCAAAGGCAAAAGTGACGTCTTGTGACAATTCCTGTAATTGGACCTGATCCAAATAGGTGAGTTGGGGTTGGGTGATTGGAGGGGGGATGGTCATAATTTTAACTTTGGCCAATAGTGCTAAATGGATAATATTGCATCAGCTGAATGTTATACATCTCCCTGAATATTATCATTGAAACAAAAACCAGGAGAAAAATATAGAACGAAGAACTGATCTGATGTTGTCCATTTTACATCACTGCCCAAGACTGAGAATGGGGTTAGAATAATGATGTTTTTACTTAATTAATAAAATTATACTAAGTTTAGCACTCAAAATTAAAATGGACTCCAAAATATTAATACATGCACCAAATTAGAAATTAGAGTGCTGAATTTTTCTGGCCTTGTGAAGATGGGGTTGGAGATAGTAGCATGAACAGGAGAGGTGGGAAGAAAATGGGGAGTCACGTCAGGGTGGCTCCCTTACACATTCATTGCACAGAGGAGCTTTCCCGGGTAGACAGGTGTAGGATCGACTGCCCATTTTCTGGAGGCCTCAGGGGTATCTTGCCAACATTGAAGTGCCTCCCCCAACCCAGTGGGAGACTACAATCAAGGAAGATGGAGTCCCTGCAGCAGGCTGTGGGGCCATTTGCCACCCGGAGCCAGAAGCTTCATTCACCATTGATGGAATGGAAATATGTGCTGAGCATTATACAGTGACCTTAAATCGTCTTCGTATAATGAATAATCCTTGTGAAAGGTGAACTTTGCAGAGTAGTTGCCATGGTAAACATTTGACATTTATTTATAATGCTTGACTGGGTTGATAATTTATATATGTTATGAATTGTTATTTTGGGAGTGTTTGGCCCTCCAACACAGACTCTTTTTTTTGTTAGGTGCAGGCTCACCATCACGATTGCAGAAAGTATGAGAAGCATCAGATCAATCAAATAGCAACACAAACCTTAGGCTTTAAACTCTAAAGGCGAAAAGTTACACCATTTTTAAAGGGGCTGGGGAAGCATGGCAAAACAATGAATCTTGATCTAAATTGATGAAGGTAGTAGGAAAAAAATGGAGTACGGAGGACAAAAAATCTGGAGCTTGGAAAGATCAGGAGTGTCACCCCATTCCAGGAAATGAATTTGGAAAGTGTAGTTTCATATATTCTACTACTCGTTTTGGGCAAGGCCTGAGAGACAACTTATGACATTGCCACGGTCTTAGAGACACAATTTCATCTTGTTCCAAAAGATGCAATCTTATCAAACATCTGATTGTTTCAGGAACTGCCTGTCAACTGTTCACTGCACAAAAAGAACCCAGAACAGTGACAGTGAGAAAAGTTCTTAACACATAAGTTGTTTATAAAACATGGGGTCCTGAAATGGCTCAGTTTGTAAATGCATCGCATGATAAGATACCGAGCCAATGGAACTAGGACAATCTCTGGCTCAATCGTCAACCGCTGCTTATTTGCTTGATCTCAGTTCAAGTGTGGATAAGGAAGCAATACTTGCATTTGCCTTTCATGACTTCAGGCCATCTCAAAGGCATTTTACAACCAATCAAATACTTTTGAGTGTAATTACTGCTGTAATGTAGGAAATAGAGGACAAAATTGCACACAGGTATCTTCCACAATCAATAATATGATAATGACGAAATAATCTATTTTGGAAAAGTTGGTTGAGTGATAAATATTGGCTAGTGCCAGGTTTTTGGGAAGAACTGCCTTGTTCTGTTTCAAAATAATGCCATGGAATCTGAGATGACAGAATAGGTTTCAATTTAACTTCTCACTATTACCTTCTCAACTGGAGATGGGAAATAAATGCTGGTGGAGCCATTGATGCTAACACCCCAAAAATTAAGGAAAATATTTGGGGCTCAGCTATTCTACATTCCACATCATCCATTATTTGGTCAAAACTGGCTGCTAAATTTATCCAGAATGGTCACTTGGCAGAGGGACCAGAAAAGAATGTGGAACCATATTGTGGCAGGATTCAACGCCTTCAGGAATCAGAGAGGATAACATTTAGAGTTGGTGAGGTTGATGTTTGGGATAATGTTAGGGTTTGCAGATACACACCATTACTAAAATAACCTGCTTCAAACCAACTGCTTTGATTACTACAAGTATTCATTCCACTGTGCACACAGCATTCTCAGGGGGCTGGACTGAGAGGTTGTTTCCCCCTGTGGGAGAGTCTAGGACCAGAGGGTATAATCTCAGAGTAAGGAGTTGTTCATTTAAGACAGAGATGAGGAGGATTAGACAGCACAATAGCACAGTGGTTAACACTACTGCTTCACAGCACCAGGGACCTGAGTTGGATTCCTGGCCAGGGTCACTGTCTGTATGTTCTCCCCATGTCTGCATGGGTTTCCTCCGGGTGCTTTGGTTTCCTTCCACAGTCCGAAAGACATGCTGGTTAGGTACACAGGCCATACTAAATTCTCCCTCAGTACAGCTAAACAGGCACTAGAGTGTAGCAACTAAGAGATTTTCACAGTAACTTCATTGCAGTATTAATATAAGCCTACTTGTGACACTAATAAATAAGGAGGGATTTCCTCTCTCAGATGGTGGTGAATCTGTAGAATTCTTTACGACAGAGCGCTGTAGAGATTGAGTTGTTAAATATATTCAAGGCTGAGATAGATTTTTACTTAGTCAGGAAATCAAGGGTTATGGGTACTAGGCGGGAAAGTGGAATTGAAGACTATCACATCAAATCAGTCTTGATCTCACTGAGTGGCGGAGTAGACACTTTTGCCCAGTGGCCTACTTCCGCTCCAATGTCTTATGGTCTTATGAAATGAGAACACAATATGAGAACGTAAGAACATAAGGATAGTGAGTCTTGTGGTGCAGTGATAGCCTCTTTGCCTCTGAACCAGAAGTTCTGAGTTCAAGTCCCACCCCAGGACTTGATGGTCACTGAAGATGTGGTTATAATGTGGCCAGACAGGTTGATTATCAGCATATAAATTATTCCATTGTGTCTGATGGCTGGTGCTAAGAGTGGCAGAGCTTCCTGCTCTGCTTTACTGCAGAAGGCAAACTGCTGCAATACTTTGCCAAACTAAATAATGGACAAATCCAAAGGAAATCCATTGTCATCAATACCCTGTTAGGGCATGGTACCTAACAAGCAGGAGGAGGAACATAAGAAATAGGAGTGTGAGTAGGCCATTTGGCTCTTTGAACCTGCTCCAGCATTCATAAAGATCATGGTTTATCTTCCACTTCAACTCAGCCGTCCTGCACTATTTTCATATCCCTTATTTCCCTTTGTACCTTAAAGTATATTGATCTCTGTTTGAGCATTCACAGTCCTCTGGGTAAAGAATTCCAAAGATCCACAATCCTTTTGAAGAAATTTCTCTTCATTTCAGTCCTAAATAGTCAATCCCTAATATAGGTTTGTGAAATATTATGTTGCGGATGTTTTCTTAAAAAAATCCAAGAGAGAAATTAGCTCCTTCCCTTTATTTCTCGAGCTCCATCCCTGTGTTCTCCCTCTGTGTGACCTTCTCCATCTTCTTCTCTCCTTTTGAGAGCTTCATTGCTGGAATTTCCTCTTCCTGCAAGATGCCCCTCTCGTGTACTAAGCTGGTTTATGCTGCTACCTCTTCTAATCCATTCTGTCTCAATAGGCATCTCAGCTTTTCCTGATACGTTAATTTAAGTTATAATCTCTTTTCTCCACTCCAGTTGACCTGTTCTGTTGTGCTCTGTGATGTTTCTCTGGGGCTGGATGATGCACTGTTCAACCATACAGCTGAAATTGAGAGCTCAGCTGCAGCAGAACACTCCGGACTTTATCCAATATTTTTAACAAACTGTACATGAAACAATTAACTGGGAGATGATTTTAACTAACAGCAGAAGAGAATGAAGAGACACTGGAAGAACATAGTTCCTCAGAATGATGAGTTACATACAATCTTACAGTGCAGAAGATGGTCTGCACTGACCACAATCCCATCCAGGCTCTACCCCCATAACCCCATGCTAGTCCCCCTGACAGTAAGGGGCAATTTAGTACAGCCAATCCATCTAACCCACACATCTTTGAACAAAGTCTACTGAAAAAATAGCAGAGCGTTGGATGCAGTACACAACATGCTGTCGTGTTTTCAGGCTGAATCTTATGCTTCATTAATATTAATTTCTATCCCCACAAGTTTCAGGCTGCACGGCAGTGTGTTCCCTCTTATTCACCCATGCGTAAGGATTTAACAGCTGCAGGCACCGGGGAGATCCATATAAACGACTTGTCAGCACTCCAAGCACTTGTTCCACAACAACTGCAGGGGATGGCAAGCAAGAAGCCAGCACCTCACTTCATGAGAGGCACTGACCAGACTGCTCGACAGAGTGGCACAGAGCAGAAAGAGACGGGTTTACAGCAGGGAATGCAATGGCAGCCCTAGTGAGCGCGAGCTCACTGCAGAAGAGGACTGGGGAGCAGTGTTGAAAGAAGATGAATGATCTTCTTCACTCAGCTGCGGTTAATGAACCACCTCAGTCTCCCACTGGACCCTCTTACAAAACCCAACCTCTTCTCTCAACCACCTTGGCATTTGCCAACAACAGGCACCAGCTCCCAACTCCACTCCCTCCCACAATCACCATGTTCCCCCAATAGCTCCTGACACTCTTGCTCCCACCCAAGCCCCATGTCTGTCACACCTCATTACCATCTTAAATGTCCACACTCCCACCTACACTCTCCCTATCCATGTCATTACTGTGTCTGCCACACCTCATCACACCTCATCACCATCTTAAATGTCCACACTCGCACCTACACTCTCCCTATCCATGTCATTACACGGACAAACTGAAGCACAACAGGCATCAGCGGGCACAGCCAGTCACAGGGATGCCCGAGTTGTAAACTCACATACGTTTTAAGGAGTGTGCTCTCAAGATGGCTGGGGAGGAGGAAGAGTGTGCCTGCACTGCTGGTGAAGTGCGTGGTGGCATAGTGGTTAGCACTGGTGCCTCACAGCACCAGGGACCTGGGGTTGATTCCTGGCTTAGGTCACTGTCTGTGTGGAGTCTGCACATTCTCCCCATGTCTACGTGGGTTTCTTTCAGGTGCTCCAGTTTCCTCCCACAGTCCAAAAGATGTGCTGATTAGATGCACTGGCCATGCTAAATTCTCCCTCAGTGTACCCGAACAGGCGCCGGCAACTAGGGGATTTTCACAGTAACTTCATTGTAGTGCTAATGTAAGCCTACTTGTGACACCAATAAATAAACTTAAAGTGGAGGTAGCAAACATGACAGTCCTCAGCACAAATGCTGTCATTCTTCAAGTTTCAAATGAGTAAACCCTTTTCCCTGTGTGTCCCAAGTAATGAATGCACTGATGCCATGTCTCTTACAAACTGACTCCCAGAACAGGCTGGACCATCCTCATGTCTTTCGGAACAACCAGACTCCAGCAGTGCAGAGGGATGCATCTCTGGCCCCATCATGGAAGATGCATCACAACTGTCACCCACATCTGGCATTAGCGCAGATAACAGCAACTCAGTAGGTCCAATTAGTAGGCAGGTTTCTGGCTGACCTAGCTGAAGATCCACAGCAGGTGGAGGCAGGGAAATCTCAGAGAAGCAGCACTTAGAGCAATGCCTGAGCCTAGACTCTGCTGAGCCCCAAGTCAATGATGAACCCCTGGGTCCGGTCATCCCACAGCTGCTGGATGGCAGCTCAGAGGCAGAGCTGCAAAACTCAAGAAGGCACGACAGCAACTCTCTTCAGAGTGCAAGGCCAACTGGAGAAGTCCCATTGCCTTCTCTCTGAGGAGATGGTGCCATCACTGCAGGGCACTGAGGCCAACACTGAGAGGGTGGCGTCCACAATGGAGAAATGGTGCAGGACGTGCACTCCATGGCAGGAGATGTCCTCACCATGTCTGAGCACATGAGCTGCATGATGCAGGGCTTCAACTGCATGGTGCAGACACTGGTGGTAATCCCCACAAGTCTCTGCGCCAGAAAACAGTGGTGCTTTGGGATTTCACACCAGCTGCCCCTCCATCCCATAGAGGAGAACTGGAGTCTCCACTCGAGGGGAAGAGCAGTGACAGGAGTACAGCCCAGGGCCCTCCATCCAGGAGATTCCAGGTGTCTCTGGCCCCATATGACAACCCCCTCCCTGACAGCGACACACCTCCAGCCCCTGACACTGAGGAGGGCACCAGTTAAACATCAGTGTTGCCCGACAGCAGGCCTGGACTCACAAGGTCCTGGCACCCCCCAAGGAGCACCCACCAACGTCATTGCAGGCAAAATGATGCAGAAGTTAGCAGGCCGCCTCAACCTCAGATGTGGATCCTGGGATACATCTAGACATAGTTGGACAGTGAGGAAGATTAAGAAACCAAAGGCACTTAATGGGCACAGGTGAATATAGGCACTGTAGCATTAAGGCTATCATTCTGTGAAGACTGTATGTTATTAAATTTCACTTTGTTCACCAACTCCATGTCAAGTTTTGTTTCCTAACACTCTTGTGAAGTGCCTTGATACACTTTGTTAAACTAAAGGTACTAAAAAAGTTGTTTTTGTAATTATAGTGAATAGTAGTGTCGCTTTAATTGCTGAACTATTTACTGTTTTCCTTCCAACCAATCACAATTTTTAAAATGTCAACCACAACCAATCACATTGCCAAATGATATTAGTTGCTTACTACTCTATTAGGTAACCCTAAAAATAAAATTTGCAACAAAATAAACACTCCCACAACAAAACCTAATAAAATATCTATCTTAGCCATTCTATTCTGTCTGTTCATGCCACCAAGCTTGGGGTTATCAGTGCACTCACCCAGTGCCTCAGCCCTCTGGAGTATGAGAATGGCAGAAGTATGTCCCTCTTCCCTCCTGCCAGCCCCATTATTGAAGAGAACTCCCTGAGCAGCAATATGGACAGGAAGGAGGACTCGGGAAACGCTGCCTGCATACCAGTCTTCACAACCCTTTTACAGCAATGGGTGCTCCGATATGAAGGGTAGAGCAGGTGTGCAAGCAAGCCCTCCTGACACTTCTCCCCGAAATGTCGATTATGGGACACCCCATTCCTGGCTTGAACCTATGTCCCTGGGTCCTCTCCAGTGCCCCGAGTTGTGCACACCATGGAGCGTGCTGGCTGCCTGACTGCTCACTTTGAAACCCCTCGAAGGTGAAGGTGCCAGATTCACGCTTCTGTAGACCTGTTGTAATGGTGCCAGTGTGACATCACACTGGCGCCAGTTGAAAATTCTGTGCGGCCTCAATACCTGGAGAAAATACCCATTAACGACATGCTAATATATTAAAAAGAACTTTCTGCAATTCTATGGCATGCTCCAGACTACTCCATCGGTGAGGGGTTAGTATGATCAGAACTCGCCGGTGTGAATCGTGCTGTTTGGATTTTGAGCCTCTGCCACCACTCCTGCTGATGGAGTGTGCAGTCTCAAAATCATCCCCAACATGTTACTTTACAAACGGGAAAGATGAAAGACGTTGATGTAACTGAAAGACAGAGTAGAATGGCTAAGATAGATAGTTTATTCGTGTTTTTTTTTGCGTGTTTATTTTGTTGCAAATTTTATTTGTAGGGTTACCTATTCGGCAATGTGATTGGTTATGGTTGACGTTTTAAAGATTGTGATTGGTTGGAAGGAAAACAGTACGTAGTTCAGCAATTAAAGTGACACTACGATTCACTACAATTACAAAAACAACTTATTTAGTACCTTTAGTTTAACAAAGTGTATCAAGGCACTTCACAAGAGTGTTATTAAACAAAACTTGACATGGAGTCAATGAGAGGCAATGTCATGACAGGTTACCTAAAACTTGGTCAAAGAGCCAGGAGGATCTTAAAAGGATAAAAGAGAAATAAAGAGAGTTTGAGGAGGGAATTGCAGAGTTCAGGGTCTAGAGAGCTGATGACACAGTCACCAATGTTGGAGCAATTAAAATGTGTGTGTGTTAAGGTATAAAGAGGAGGCAGAAATTTAGGTCAGGCAGCATGCTGCTGTTGAAAATTACAATTACACCCAGACAAAAGCTGTCATTAAAAAGGGAATGAGAGATCAAGTCAGTCACAGTGAGATTTGACAAGCAATTTGATTCAAAGTGCTTGCATATTGTTACTTTATAACAGTCTGGTCTTAACAGCCTCCTTAAATTACTATAGATATTAACAAGGCTTTTTGAAATACGATGACATTCAACCCAGCTCAAATGGTTTGTTGAAGGCCAGTTATGAGCTTTCAGTTGGTAAATATTGCCCACACTGCTCTGAGTCCAAGTCAATCCCCGTGCTCTGTGCTGAATTAGTTCAATTAATTAACTAATAAATTCAATAACGAATTCAAAAAGAACTTCTTTACTCAGGAAATAGAATGTGAAACATGAAATGGTTTAGATGAGAAGCATTGATAAATTGGGGGGAAGCTAGCTAAGTACATGAGGAGAAAATAAATAACAAGATATGCTGATAAGGGTGGATGAAGAAGGGTACAGGAGGCTTGTGTGGAGCAGAAACACTGGCATGAACTACCTGAATTGAATAGCTTGATACTGTGCTGTATAGTCTATATAATTCTATAGTTCAAAGCCTAGGAGTTCCTCTTCACGACCTCTATCCAATGACCCCTGTTCAGAAATCTTAGTATGCCGATGTCAGACAAGCATGATATTAGGTTCAGCTGCATTGCTTCCAGGTGGAATATTTTGCGACACTCATCATCTTGGTTGATGAAAACAAATGACCCCTTGAGGGAAGTATGAGACAGAAGGCAGCTGACTCCTGGAAAAGCAACTCCCCAGCATAAGTTAGCATCTTTAAGAAAGTGACACAGAGAGCGAATTGGGGGAAAGGAGAAATTTGAATAGCATTTCTCTCTAGTTTTTCCCCACATAAGCTGTTAAAACTGAGAATCACCTGGAGATCTGAGACTGTGTGAAAGATAAGTAAAGGCCTGAAAGTACTTTTTTTTAAAATAGAAATTCATGCAAAAGATTTTTATTTGAATAATGTCAGCTT
The DNA here is from genome assembly GCF_965287045.1 of Carcharhinus amblyrhynchos. Lineage (NCBI taxonomy): Eukaryota > Metazoa > Chordata > Chondrichthyes > Carcharhiniformes > Carcharhinidae > Carcharhinus > Carcharhinus amblyrhynchos. Next base: position 18,828,825 of record NC_137341.1, on the reverse strand, counting down.
TTAGTTCTTCACACAGAGAAAGAAAATTACAAAAACTCTGCTTTGTACAAGAATGAGAAAATTATGGCTTTTCTGGAGGATTTGGAAAGTGGATTCTTTACATAATCAAATCAAAATTGATTACATTTTTCTTCATAACTAAACTCTTAGCTTTTGCCCAGCTCTTTTCAAATTATATTAAGTGATGCCTGTAATGGCCCATGTGATTCCTGACTCCGAAAATCTGGTTTTCTAACTTTAACTGTGGGTCATCTGCAACTGTCTAAGCAAAGAATATTGTTGTAGGTTTGACACTGCACTTTGTAAGTCAACAAGTGTGACAAAATTCTTACCTCAGGTCGACAGAGTTAGCTGCCTTTGCGAAGTGATTTCTCTTTCACTGATAAAAGGCCAGGGTAGGATTTTGCTCATTTTCGCCTGTGTTGAGAGAATGAGAGAAATATTAACAGATTGCCTAACCAAAGACGAATATGGCCACAGTTCCCTTCAACTTCAAACCCTTTGTGGTCCTCAATATTTGTAATAGAGCCAGAGCGTTACGGTTCAGCTCCATTCATCAGTGCTTTACCTGAATAAAGCATGTACTGCTTGTATAATCCTTTGGCTGCAAAACTAAGCTGAGGACCCACCTACCAGCTCCAGTAGTTAATAACCAAGATCCATTCAAAGAAAAGGAAGGAATTCTCTTAGCATCCTGACAACATTATTTCCTCAAAAATCAGGAAGGATAAGCCAGCAGCCACCTTTTCACACAAAGAATAGGTGTTTCAGAGAGCCAGTGCAGACACAATGGCCTAAAAAGCCTCTTTCTGTTCAGTAACAATTCTGTGAAGCACTGTTGCCAAGGTATGTCCTTCTGGATGAGATGATAAACAAAGGTCCTGCCTGTCCTCTCAGGTGGAAGTAAAAGATCTCACTCTATTATTTTGAAGAAGAGTAAGGGAGTTACTCTGGCAATACTTATCCCTTAATCAATATCACTGAAACAAATTGTCTACTCATTTTACAGTCTGTGGGAGTTAGCTTGTGCAAATTGGCTACAACAGTTTCTATGTTATAACAGTCTCAATAGGCTGGATTTTCATCCCTGAGGCACACAGCAGGAGTACAGAAATTTCCTGGCTTGGCACACTAGCCTCAGAATAAATGCTAGCAAAGAAGGAATTTTCTTCCAAGGGTGTGGGTAATAACTGGAATCGGGCATCCTTCACCAACTGGCATTTGAGTAGTTATCATCTTGAAAATTAATGGTGAGCCAACTGTCCCTTCCTGGAACTCATACTGATTTTGGTGTGATGTGACAAGTGATGTGTCACTATTTCCTGGAGGTCACCTGCCAGCTTTAGCTGAATCGCGCTCATGTTGAATTCACACTTGAATTACTCTGAGATTTTACACGGAAGCAAAGCCAAAGCTATTTCGTATCAACAGATGGCATCAGAGAGAAAGCCTGAGGGAATATAAATAACGGGCATTATTCGACTGCAATAATCTGACACCTAACTAAGCCAGGGCGTTGAAACAGCACTGAAACGGAGGTGGGGTGGGAGGAATAAATTTACCTTTCAATGACTGGAGCTTCACTCAGTTGGAGCTTTGGCTTTGGCTCTTAAGTGATGATGTCATATTGATTTAGACATAGATAAGGCGACAGGAATCCAAACTGGACATACCCAGTCAGTCTCACTAAATAGCATGACACAAGATAATTAACAAAGACTAACAGGCTGGGGCTAGAGAAGACAAAGCTAAGGAGTGGCCAAAATAGAGGTCTTTAAAGCTATTAGAGGATTCAATAGAATAAACAAAGAAAAGATGTTTCCACTTATGGAAGGAATCCAAAACTAGGGGAGAGACTCTCCCAAAAAAATTCTAAGTGTCGAATTCACAGGAAAACTGGAGTAATTCATGCTGACTTTTCTAGTGGGAGTTCAGACTAGAATCTCCCACACTCTGTGCACTGCAGAGACCAGCAATGTGAATATCATTAAATTTCACTCCACAAGTAGGAGGGTTAGTAATGAGGGGCACAGAATTAAAATAATTGGCACAAAACCCAGGGAAATTTACAGTTTCTTCCTACCTACAATATCAAAACCTCTCTTGATTTTGAACACTTCACAATCTCCTTTAACCTTCTCTGCTCTAAGCCCCAGCTTCTCCAGTCTCTCCACATAACTGAGTCCCTCAACCTTGGTCCCAATCTAGTAAACTACCTCTGTACCCTCTCTAAAACCTTGACATCTTTCCTAAAGTGTATGCCCAGAATTGGATATACTACTCCAGCTGGCGCCTACCCAGTGATTTATAAAATCTTTCATCAATTTATTGTACCAAGGGTTGGTCTGTCACATGAGGGAAAGGCAAAACACCTAAAAGGATTGGTTGACTTGTAAAACTTGTGCTTGTCTGTGTAGCTAACTGTGGAATAGATTGATGGCCTTTCACATTGGAAGCATTTCTATTCTCTAATGTAAAATGTATATGGGTTTGGGTAGTATGCCATCAGACATCTATGCTTTAAAGTCTGGAATTTCAAGGAAAGTTGGTGCTGTTCTCTTTGGAGGGGAGACGGTAGAAAGAGGTTTTCAAAAACATGAGGGGTCTGGACAAAATATATAGGGAGATACTATTTTCATTGGCAAAAGAGTTGTGAACCAAGGGAGACTGATTCAGGGTGACTGACAAATGAAGTAATAGGAATAATTTTTTAAACCAATGAGTGGTTAGGATTTGGAATGCAATGTCTGTAAGTATGTTACAGCGAAATTTAATGGTGGTTTTCAAAAGAAAATTGGTTAATTAACTGCAGGGGATACATTTGCAGGGCCAAGGGGAAAAGTCAGATGAGTGGAATTAGATAAATAGTCCTTGGGCTAAGTTTTGTTACAATCCCAATTGGTGTGACCACTGATAGAAAGATTCCAGAATGGAATCCAGGCTCCAAAGATCGTGACTTTTACCTTTTTTTTTAGAAAACATGGAGGAACAGAGTTGCAGGACCACTAGTTAGTTTTTAACAAGAGAAAAAGCACTTTTTAATTATGAAAAATTAGATTATAATACAATACTCTTTTACTTCCCTCTTAGTTTCACAAATGCATACAATTTTCAAAAATAACACCCTACAACTATAACATCCTATAAAATTCAAACTTCATGGCCTGAGGCTCGGCTCCTCCCTCTACGACTGGATCCTGAACTTCCTAATACACAGACCACAATCAGTAAGGATAGGCAACAACACCTCCTCCAAGATCATCCACAACACTGGTGCCCTACAAGGCTGTGTCCTCAGCCCCTCACTATACTCATTATACACCTATTCCCCTCCAACTTGATTTTCAAGTTTGCTGATGACACCACTGTAGTGGGTCAGATCTTAAACAATGACCAGACGGAGTACAGGAAAGAGATAGAGAATCTAGTGAACTGGTGCAACAACAATAATCTCCCTCAATGTCAACAAAACAAAGGAGATATTCATCGATCTCAGGAAGCGTAGTAGATGACATGCCCTTGTCTACATTAATGGGGATGAAGTAGAAATGGTCAAGAGCTTCAAGTTTTTAGGTGTCCAGATGACCAAAAACCTGTCCTGGCAGTGCTATAGTTAAGAAAGCTCACCAACACCTCTACTTTCTCAGGAGACTAAGGAGATTTGGCATGTCTGCTATGACTCTCATTAACTTTTACAGATGCACCATAGAAAGCATTCTTTCCAGTTGTATCAGAATTTGGTACGGCTCCTGCTCTTTCCAAGACCGCAATAAACTACAACTGGTCATGAATGAAGGACATTCCATCACACAAACCAGCCTTCCATCCACTGACACTGTGTACACTTCCCACTGCCTCAGAAATGCAGCCAGCATAATCAAGAACCCCACACACCCTGGACACATTCTCTTCCATATTCTTCCATCAGGAAAAAGATATAAAAGTCTGAGGACACATACAACCAACTCAAGAACAGCTTCTTCCCTGCTGCCATCAGACTTTTGAATGGGTCTACCTCGCATTAAGTTGATCCTTTCCTTTTCTATGTATAGTACGCTTTGCCTGTATAGCACACAAGAAGCAATACCTTTCACTGTATACCAGTATACCAATGTGACATTAATAAATCAGATCAAATCAAAATCAAATCTACTCTGAAACCAAACGACTGATGCCACTCAACCTATCTTTTGTGGATCTCTTTCACAATTTCCCCCAGATGATTGTCACATGTGGGTTTCCAAACTCCACTTCCCAAACTAAACACTTTAAAACCTTCTTTCAAACAATGCTTTCCATCAATTGTTTGCATTAAAACTCAAATCTAGGATTCCCAAACTATTCTGGAGCTTCCATCCCACTTTTAACAAGAAATCCAGTACCAGGTTTTCCAACTCTCTTTTCAGGTTTCCTTCGTTGTAAATGTTTTCACACAAACTCCAAGATCCAGCACCCAATTTCCACAGTTAATTCAACTTACATTCCACACACTGCAGTAAAATCTCACAAACCTGAAAATCACTTCATATATTTTTCTAGTGTCTCAGCCTTCTGAGTGTCCAGCATCCCTAATTATCCTTGACAAGGAGGTTGTGAGCTACCTTCTTGAACCATTGCAGTTTGTAAGTATGCCCACAGTGCTGTGAGGGAAGGTGCACCAGGATTTTGACCTAGTAAGAATTAAGGAACGTTGATATAATTCCAAGGCAGGATGGTGGGTGGCTTGGAAGGGAAGTTGTAGATGGTGGTGTTCCCATGTGTCTGATGTTCTTGTATTTCTGGGCAGCAGTGGTCACAGGTTTAGAAAGTGGTGTCAAAGGAACCATGGCAAGTTGCTGTATCTTGCAGATGGTACAAACTGCTGCAACTGTGTGAATGTTTAAGATGATGATGGGATTATGTTGAGCTTCTCATGTTGTTGGAGTTGCACTCATCAAGGAAGGTGAAGTGTGTTCCACAATTCTCCAGACATCTTCCCTGAGGTTTCAGGAATAATAATAGCATTGAATGAAAACAGGAGATGGTCATTCCCTGGCACATGTATGGTTTGAATGTTACTTGCCACTCATCAGCTCACATATAAATGTTTTCCACATCTTGCAGTCAGTGGGCATGGACTACTTCAGTATTTGAAGAATCATGAATGGTGCAGAACACTGCAATCATCAGCAAATATGCCCATTCTCATATTCTGGGAGAGGAAAGATCATTGATAAAGCAGCTAAAGATGCTTGGGCTAGGATACTACCCGAAGGAACTCCTGCAGCGATGTCCTGGGATTGAAATGATTGGCCTCTGGCAACCATGGCTCCAATCAATGGAGAGCTTTTCCCTCATTCCCTTTAACTTCAATTTTGCAAAGGATGCTAATGCCATAATTTGGTCAAAAGCTGCATTACTGTCAAGGATAGTCGCTCTCATCTCACCTCTGGAATTTTGCTGTTTTGATCATCTTTAAACCAAAGCTGTATTGAGGTCTGGAGCCAAGTGCATCTGGTGGAATTCAAGCTGAGCACTGGAAAGCAAGTACTGCTGAGTTAATGCCACTGATTGCACTTTCTATCAAGTAAGCTAATGGGTCAGTAATTGAACGGATTGGATTTATCCCATTTTTGTTGACAGGACATACCTAGGCAATTTTCTACGTTGTCAGGGGGATAGGAACATAGAAGTAGCAGTCGGCCATGTGGCCCATCATGCCATCCAACTCAATCATGGCTGATCTTTAGCCCCGATGCTATTTTCCAGCTCTATCTCCATTTCCCTTGATACTTTGATACTTAGAAAACTACCAACCTCTCTCTTTGAATACACTGAATGATTGAACTGTCACAGCCCTTTGGGTTAGAAAATACAAAGATTCAGCAGTGTGATGGCTATATTGAAACACCTTAGTTAGGGATGCAGCTAATTCTGGAGCTGAAGTCTTCAGTATTATAGCCAGAATATTGTCAGGACCCATAGCCTTTGTTACATCACGTACCTTCAATTGTTTGTTGATACAATGTAGAGTGAATTGAACTGGCTCCAGACTGACATCTGTGATGCTAGAGACCTCAGGAGGAGGTTCTGATGAATCATCCACTTTGCACTTCTGGCTGGAGGTGACAGCAAATATTTCAACCTTGTCTTTGTACTGACATTCTGGACTCCTCCATCACTGATGGAAGATGTTTTGTGGAGCCCCCTCTTCCTCCAACTAGTTATTCAACTGTCTGCCAACTTTTCCTGATTGGATGTGGCAGGACTGCAGAGCTTTGATTTGATCCGTTGGTTGTGGAATCATTTTGTTTTCTGATAAGATGTTGCTTCTGTTATTTAACATGCTTGTAATTTTGTGAAATGGCTTCCATAGGTTGGTATCTCATTTTTAGGAACACATGGTACTGCTCCTGACATGCTTTCCTACAGCCTTCACTAAACCAGGACTCATTCCTTGGCTTGATGGTAATGACAGAATGAGGGATATGACAGGTCATGAGGTTGCAAATTGTGGTAGAATACAATTCTCTAACTTCTAATGGTCCAGTGCACTTCATGGATTCTCAGTTTTGAGCTGCTAGATTTATTTTGAATTTACCTAATTTAAGTACCACACAACACAATGGAGGGTATCCTTAGTGTCAAGACAAAACTTTTCTAATTGGCAGCATTGCCTGGTTTCTCACTCTTGGTAAGAAGTCTCACAACTCACAACTCCAGACTTGCATTCTAATCAGTATTCTGTAATCTGTGTGTGATTTTATATGCCCTTCACTGATCAGAACCTTCCACACACTTGATGAAGGAACATCGTTTCCGAAAGCTTGTGGGATTACTATCAAATAAATTGGCTGGACTTTAACCTGGTGCTGTGAGACTTCTTACTGTGTTTACCCCAGTCCAATGCCAGCGTCACTGCATCATGAGTTCTCATTCTTGATCAGCTGCTTTTACAAATACTGTTAACTGGTATATTTCTCGCTGTAATTGATTTAATTTCTTACTGGAGGTTTGATTTGTTACTGATTTGAGATTATAAATTATTTAAAGCCATTGGAAAATGTGCTGCCAAACATATAGTACATCGAGTCTACAGCGTTGAAATGGCCGATTCAGTGTTGATACTCTCCATACATTTTTCCTACCCTTCTTTATCTCATACTTCTATTTCTTCTATAATCTTCTATTTCTTTCTCTTGCATTTACCTATCTAGGTCCTCTTTAAATATATCAATGCTATTGTCTCAACTACTACTTGTGGTGGCATATTCCACATTCTTAGCACTCTCTGGATAAAGATTTTTTTTCCTGAACTTGCTAATGGGATTAATAAGAAATTAATAATTTCAAGGCCTCCAGTTTTTGACACTCTTATAGTGGAAACTCCTTGACATGGCTTCTCTATCAAATCCCTTAATAATCTCAAAAACCTCTATTAGGTCATCTTTCACTCTACCTTTTCTAAAGAAGAGTCCCAGCCGGTTGAATTTTACAATCTCTCAGTCTGAAATAATCCTTGTGATTTTTTAAAATCTTCGTCAATGCCTCTATATCGTCTTCATAATATGGAGATCCTCAATCCTCCAGTGTGGTCCAAGAAAGTTTCAATGCAAGTCTAACACGATTTTCCTGCCCTTTCAATTCTGCCCATTTAGAAATTAACTCCAGTGCATTGGTTACATTTAGGCCTTATTGACCTGTGGAGCTACTTTTAGTGATTTGTGCATCTCTACCACCAGATTTTTCTGTTCCTTTATGCCATTTAGATTCTTGTTATCCAAGCATTATGTGCCCTTGTTATTCTTCCTGCATTTCATAAGAACATAAGAAATAGGAGCAGGAGTAGGCCATCTAGCCCCTCAAGCCTGCCCCGCCATTCAGTAAGATCATGGCTGATCTGTCGTGTCTCAGTTCCACATTCCCGCCCTCTCTCCATAACCCTTAATCCCCTCGCTTATCAAAAACCCATTTCCTGTCTGGAAATGTAATGAGCACTACAGTTTAAGTCACCAGTTAGCTCTTTAAAATAGAAAACGATTCTCACACATTATTTATTAATCATAGAATCCCTGTAGTGCAGAAGGAGACCATTCAGCCCATTGAGTCTGCACCGACCACAATCCTACCCAAGCCCTATCCCCATAATCCCATGCATTTACCCTAGCTAGTCCCCTAGGGGGCTAAGGGGCAATTTAGCATGGCCAATCCACCTAACCCATACATCTTTGGACTGTAGGAGGAAACCAGAGCACCAGGAGGAAACCCACGCAGACATGGAGAACATGCAAACTCCACACAGACAGTCACCCAAGCCAGGAATCGAACCCAGGTCCCTGGCATGGTGAGGCAGCAGTGCTAACCATTATGCTACCATGCCGCCAAATAAAGCAGACAAGTTAAATGAACCATCAAATAAAGCACTGTTTTTCTTCTTAGTAGCTGAAATGTTCTAAAGTAAGGTTTTAAACAAAGTAAAACCACCAAAAATGTGGATAATTTTGCAACAGCATAGTTAACTTCCATCTGTCAATATTTTTACTTAAAAGCTGCAGGAGCTTTGAACATCTTGTGCTAGGAGTTTTAATTTTGAACTAAGCTGATGCCACGATCTAAGTATGTGTAGTGAGAGCTCAGTGGTGAACATCTGCCAGATGCCAAGACTCCTCAGTACTAAAAAAAGCTACCCAGAGAAAGTTGAACGTTGCAACACTGAAGGCCATTGGACTTGGAAGAGCTCCAAGTGAAGTTGCATATTGCACTGGAGCAAGTGCCTACTGCTGAAGCACTAGGAGCAACTCAAGTCCGCTGACCCAAACACCTGTGCGCAGATATACTACCAACTGAAGGCTGAGGTTCAGCATTGCATTTGTGACATGAAGGACAACTGATGGGTGGAAAAGATACATCAGATTCAGACCAACACAACATGCTCAACTTCTCCCAGTATATCAAGATGGTCTATGGATCTCACTTGACTAGATAATACGCTCTCTAATCACCGAACAGCTTCTGGCTCCTCAGGAAGACAACACCATACGTCAGCAATGGAAGGATCATTTGGGAGCAGTGACACAGGGTATCGTCTCTGAACTAGTAAATCAGAGACCCAGGGCAATGCTCCAGGAACTTGGGCTGAATCCCACTGTGGCAAATGATGAAATTTGAATGCAATAAAAATCTGGAATTAAAAATCTAATGTTGACCATGAAACCATTCTTTGTTGTAAAAACCCATCTGGTTCTCTAATGTCCTTTATGGAAGGAAATCTGCCGCCTTTGTCATGCTCGACGGTTCTATTGGAATTCTTTGAAAATGTAACTAGTTGAGTTGAGTGAGGAGAACGTGTGAATGTGATTTATTTAGACTTTCAGAAGGCTTTTGACAAAGTCTCACATTACAGACTATTATGTAAAGTTAAAGCGTATGGGATTGCAGGTAATGTCTTGAGATGGATAGAAAACTGGTTAGCAGATAGGAAACAAAGAGTTGGCATAAATGGGTCTTTTTCTGATTGGCAAGCAATGACTAATGGGGTTCCACAGGAATCTGTGCTAGGTCCCCACTGTTCACATTATATACTAATTATTTGGAAGAGGGAATGAAATGTATTATCTTCAAATTTGCAGATGATACAAAATTGGGTGGGATAGTGAGCTGTGAGGAGGATGCAGAGATGCTTCAGTGTGATTTAGACAGACAGGTGCAGTATAAAGTAGATAAATGAGGGGCTATCCACTTTGGTAGCAATAATAGGAAGGCAGATTATTACTTGAATGGGTGTAAATCGAGAGAGGTGGATACTCAGCAAAACCTTGGAGTTCCCATGTGTCAGTTGCTAAAAATAAGTGCACAGGTACAGCAGGCAGTAAAGAAAGAAATGGAATGTTGGCCTTCACAGCAAGAGGATTTGAGTATAGAGATAGGGATGTTTGCTGCAATTGTATATAGCATTGGTGAGGTCACACCTGGAGTATTGTGTGCAGTTTTGGTGTCCTTATCTGAAGAAGGATGTTGTTGCTATAAGAGGGAGTACAGCGAGGGTTTACCGGGCTGATTCCTCAGATGACAGGTCTGACATATGAGAAGAGACAATGTCAATTAGGATTGTACCCATTGGAGTTTACAAGAGTGAGAGAGGGCACCTCAAAGGAAGTTATAAAACTCTAACAGGGTTAGACAGGGTAAATTCAGAAAGAATGTTCCCAAAACTGGAGAAGTCCAAAACTAGAGATCATAGTTTGAGGACCTTTTAAAACTGAGGTGCGGAGAAATTTCTTCATCCAGAGAGTGATGAATGTGTGGAATTCACTACCACAGGAAGTAGTTGAGGCCATAATGTTGTGTGATTTCAAAAAGAAATCAGATATAGCTCTTGGAGCTAAAGGGATCAAGGGATATGAGGGGAAAGGGAATCAGGACATTGAACTTGATGATCAGCCATGATCATAATGAATGGCTGAGCAGGTTCAAAGGGTCCAATGGCCTACTCCTGCTTTTAGTTTCTATGGTCTAGCCTACACATGACTCCAGATTCACAGCAATGTGGCTGACCCTTAATTGCCCTGTGCCACAGAGTTCAAAGAGCAATTAAGGCTGGGTAATAAATGCTGACGCACCAGTGACGCCCACATCCCATAAATGAATAAAACAAAATCATCAAGCCTGCAGATGTCATCCTCAATTTCAAGGGATCACCGAGTATGTGAAATTACCACTAATAGAATTTTCTCAATTTTATTCTACTTTTGAGAGTTGTGTTCATTCTATCTTCTATCTTCTTTCAAAGAAGACAGATCAGCGAAGATATTTCATGCTATTTTTGTCAGATAATGTTTATATTTGTCTATTATTCATTATTGAATTAAATTCAAATGTTAACTTTGGGAGACTTTGGTCCAGATTTTCACCATGATGGAGTGCCCTCTGTCATGGCAAAAAATGGTGGAAGTCCAGAGATAAATCCTGCCCCCAAACAGTGCACTTTTACTTTTGCAGGACAGGAATGGAGTTGGGCCAGGATTGTACATGTGTATTTACAAAGGCAGCTGACTCTGCTAAAGTGGGATTTTGGTATACCAGGAGTGTGAAACCCGACATGTTCATAGGTAAGAGTGAAAGGGTCCAATCTGTTGCAGATTCGTCCCAAGCCCCTCCACCCTAAATCTGTTCACAGATCTTGGAACATAATATTAGGGGGCTTGACAGGGTAGATACTGAGAAATTGTTTCCCTTTGTGGGACAGCCTAGAATGAGGGAACATAATCTCAGATTAAGAGATTGCCCATTTAAAACTGAAATTAGCAGAAAGATTTAGATTGGATTAGCTTTAGATTGGCTAGGAGGGAGTTGAAGAGTGAGTTGAGAAGGGCTAAAAGAGGACATGAGAAGACTTTGGCTGATAGGATTAAGGAGAATCCTTGGATTTAGATTAGATTAGCTTTAGATTGGCTAGGAGGGAGTTGAAGAGTGAGTTGAGAAGGGCTAAAAGAGGACATGAGAAGACTTTGGCTGATAGGATTAAGGAGAATCCTAAGGCGTTCTATAGGTATGTCAAGAACAGAAGGTTGGTCAGGGCAAGATTAGGGCCAGTTACAGACAGCAGGGGGAAGTTGTGTGTGGAACCGGAGGAGATTGGAGAAGTATTGAACCAATATTTCTCTTCGGTGTTCACGCAGGGGGACATGAATATAGCTGAGGAGGACATTGGGTTGCAGGGGTGTAAAATAGACAGTATTACGGTTGATAAAGAGGATGTGCTGGAAATTCTTGAGGGGCTGAAAATAGATAAGTCCCCTGGTCCGGATGGGATCTACCCTAGGATTCTCTGGGAGGCTAGAGAGGTGATTGCAGAGCCTCTGGCTCAGATCTTCAGGTCATCATTGGTCTCTGGTGTAGTCCCGGAGGATTGGAGGATAGCGAATGTTGTCCCATTGTTTAAGAAGGGGAACAGAGACTTTGCCGGGAATTATAGACCGGTGAGTCTTACTTCTGTTGTGGGCAAGGTTTTAGAAAAAATTATTAGGGATAGGATTTATAGTTATTTGGAGTGTAATGAATTGATTAGAAATAGTCAGCATGGTTTTGTAGCGGGTAGGTCGTGCCTTACTAACCTTATTGAGTTTTTTGAGAAGGTGACCAAAGAGGTGGATGGGGGTAAGGCAGTTGACGTGGTATACATGGATTTTAGTAAGGCGTTCGATAAGGTTCACCATGGTAGGCTTCTGCAGAAAATGCAGATGTATGGGATTGTGGGTAATCTAGGAAGTTGGATCAGGAATTGGCTATCAGATAGGAGACAGAGGGTGGTGGTGGATGGTAAATATTCATCATGGAGTGCAGTTACGAGTGGTGTGCCTCAGGGATCTGTTTTGGGGCCACTGTTGTTTGTAATTTTTATTAATGATCTGGATGAGGGTATAGTTGGGTGGATTAGTAAATTTGCTGATGACACCAAAGTTGGAGGTGTGGTAGATTGTGAGGAAGGGTGTCATAGTCTGCAGGGAGACTTAGATAGGTTGCAGAGCTGGGCCGAGAGGTGGCGGATGGAATTTAATGCGGAGAAGTGTGAGGTAATTCACTTTGGTAGGAGCAACAGATGTGTCGAGTATAGGGCTAACGGGAGGACTTTGAATAGTGTGGATGAACAGAGGGATCTAGGTGTGTGTGTACATAGATCCCTGAAAGTTGGGAATCAAGTAGATAAGGTTGTCAAGAAGGCGTACGGTGTCTTGGCGTTTATTGGTAGGGGGATTGAATTTAGGAGTCGCAGTGTAATGTTGCAACTGTACACTACTCTAGTGCGGCCGCACTTGGAGTACTGTGTGCAGTTCTGGTCCCCGCATTACAAGAAGGATGTGGAGGCGTTGGAGAGGGTGCAGAGGAGGTTTACTAGGATGTTGCCTGGTATGGTGGGGAGGTCCTATGAGGAGAGACTGAGGGATCTAGGGTTGTTTTCGTTGGAAAGAAGGCGGCTAAGAGGGGATCTTATTGAAACATATAAGATGATTAGAGGTTTAGATAGGGTGGATAGTGATAGCCTTTTTCCTCGGATGGAGAAAGCTAGCACGAGGGGGCATGGCTTTAAATTAAGGGGGGGTAGCTACAGGACGGATGTCAGGGGTAGGTTCTTTACCCAGCGGGTGGTGAGGGATTGGAATGCCCTGCCTGCTGCAGTTGTAAATGCGTCTAGTTTGGGGGCGTTTAAGAGATCTCTGGATAGGTTTATGGACGAAAAGGGATTGGTATAGGCTAGTGGGTCATTGTTTTTGTAACTGGTCGGCGCAACATCGTGGGCCGAAGGGCCTGTTCTGCGCTGTAATGTTCTATGTTCTATGTTCTATGAAATTCCTTCGCAGAATGATGTGCAGGTTCGGCTGATTGGCCATGCTTAATTGCCCCTTATGTTTGCGGGTTAGCTGGGTAAATATGTGGGGTTTTGGGGATGGGGCCTGAATGGGATTGTTGTTGGTGCAGGCCTGATGGGCCGAATGGCCTTCAGCTTCACTCTTGGGATTCTATGATTCAGAGGGTAGTTCTCTTGTCCTTGGTGGAAGACACAATGTTTAACTTCGTTTTTCCACTGTTCAATCTTAGCTTGTTGTTTCTTTTGAAAGATTTCTTTCATCTTTGGAGGTTTCAATAAGTTGAACGCTAAACGTAATTATCACTTCATCAGTAATGCTGGAGAAACTTTGGTCGTTGAATGAGCAGTATTCCTACACATGAGTAGGAAATGGTTTAGATATTTGGCTAATGTTCCCTAGTTGTCTTTAATGTGTTTCATTGTTTGCACAAAACATTCTGATAGTCCATTTGTAACAGGATGGTATGGTGCAGACCTAATATGTTGTATGCCGTTCTGTTAAAAGAATCTTTTAAATTCTTGAGAGATGAATTATCAGTCACTAATTGATCAGGAAATCCAAATGTACTAAAGATTTCTCCTAGCCTCTCGATCGTCTTTTCTAATGAAGTCGACTTCATTGTAATGATTTCTGGCTACTTTGAATGAGCAGTCACTGTGACTAGGAACATGCATCCTTCAAAAGTTCCTGGATAGTCAACATGAACACATTGCAAGCCTCTTCTAGCTATTTCCAAGGATGCTGTGGCAATAATGGTGGCAGGTTTTGTACTTAGTGCATGAAGAACACATTCCAGTCTTCATTTCTATTTCTGCATCCAACGCAGGGCACCGGAAATAGCTTCTCACTATTTTGTTCCTTCTCAAAATTCATCAATGGCCCTCAGGCAACTTTTTCTACACTCACCTCCTCAATGGTGATGGAATAATTACTCTGAATTCCCAAAGACGACATCCAGTGTCAACTTTCATCTTTACTGGCTGTCAATCCAGCAGTGAAGTAACCCAGTATCTATTTGCAGCACCAGCAACGGCTAGCACATTCAGTAATATTTCATCTTCAGACTGCAAGTTGCTTTGTTTCTCTAGACTCTTTTGCACAGCATAAACACTTTTTAGCCCTATTTAAAAAGACCCAAATGCAGTTTATGATCAGAAACAATGCTAATGTGCCGACTGTACAAATACTGATGTAATTTCTTGACACAAAAAACTATTGATGCTCCTTTTTTAATCTGACCATAGCCTTTTTTGGCTTCTGAGAGGGTTCTTGAGACATACCTTATTGGCCATTCAGATCTATTATCTATCTCATGGGCAACAGTGTACTGATACCATATGGAGAGGCATCAAAGGCTAATACCAATTCCTGACACAGGTCAAAATGCACCAATAAAATCGATGAATGTAACAGTTGCTTCACTCTGTTAAAAGCTTCTTTCTGGGGTATTCTCCCAAACCAAGGCTTGTGTTTCTTTAGCACATAATGAAGAGGGTCAATAATGTCAACAAACTTGATAGAAAATTTATATAGTAATTCACCATTCTGAAGAATGACTTGAGCTCAGGTGTATTTGATTGCTCTGACCTTGTCTTTCATGGAGTGTAATCCTTGTGCATCTACATGATACCCCAGATAGGCTACTTCGATGGCTTAGCGAGATGCTAAGCTTCTGTTGATCCACTTATCAATACATCATCCAGGTATACTGCAACTCATGGCAGTCCTTGCAACAGACTTTCCACAGTTCTCTGGAAAATAGCACATGTTGACGACACATCAAAGGGGCAGGCACGAACATTGGAAGAAAGCTTTGTGTGTGTTTATTGTGAGTGACCTCTGAACAGCTTTGCATACAGGTCTTCAACCTTTGGGATTGGATATTTATTTAATTTGGCAGCCTGATTAATTATCAATTTGTAGTCTGCAAAGGTGCAGCCAATCTTGTCAGGCTTTATCACCCACTCTGTAAATTGAACTGGTTGGATGAAAACTAGTTCTTCATATCTTTTCAATACTGTGTCCATTTTTCTCCAAGGTACTGGTGTGTAAAAAAAAGAGATTGTTTCTGCATCTACATAGATCTTTACCTGGAGAGCCCTTATTTTACCTATCTGCCCCAAAAAACATTCTCATACTTCCTCAATAACTCTTGCAGTCCCTCTTCCAGCACTTGGAAAACTCCATCCAGTTTAACATGATTATCTTGAGCTAATCACAACTCAAAAGACTTGGCCCTTGGCCTGACACTATTATTACTGGGAGCTG
Organism: Carcharhinus amblyrhynchos; assembly: GCF_965287045.1. Lineage (NCBI taxonomy): Eukaryota > Metazoa > Chordata > Chondrichthyes > Carcharhiniformes > Carcharhinidae > Carcharhinus > Carcharhinus amblyrhynchos. Next base: position 18,813,211 of record NC_137341.1, on the reverse strand, counting down.
ACCAGACTGCTGCCGACAGCTCACAGGTACTTTGGTAGTATCTTTATCTAGATGACTTCTCCTGTGTAAGTAGTTAGTTTTGCTGTGGCACCTCTCAAACGCAATGCCGATTCCTTCTTGTAAATATCGAAATGTGTTCTCCTATTACTATGGTAGAAGCTCCTGTATCAACTTCCATCTTTAAGGGCCTGTTGTTTATCAAAGGCATCACAGTGATGTGGGCTACCTTTCCCACTTTCACGTTGAACAATGAATGAATATTTAGATCATTAGTACTAGACTCTTCCATATCTTGCACTTGCGTTGTATTACTAACTCTGTTACAGGATAAAATTGACTTACCTTTACACCAGTTCCTTCGGTGATTTTTCCGGTGACAAAAAAAACATTCGGCCTCTTTATACCTGTAGGCTTCAAGGGAGTGATAATCCCGCATAGGTAGCACTCTACTTCAATCTGAGGCAATTGACTGACCATCAGAAATAGAAACAGAAGTAGGCCATTTGGCCCCTTGAGCCTACTCTACCATTCAAACGAATCATGGCTGATCCAATTTTCCTCACATTCACTTTCATGCCCTTTGCCCATAACTCTTGATTCCCTTACTAATCAAAAATCTATCTATTTCAGCCTCGAACATACACAATGACTCTGCCCCACAGCTATCTGTGACAAGGAGTTCCAAAGACTCACAACTCACTGTTTTAAGAAATTCCTCCTCATCTCAGTCTTAAATTGGCACTCCTTTATTCTCAGACCATGCCCTTCTGGTCCTAGACTCTCCCATGACGTAAAATATCCTCTCAGCATTTACCCTGTTAAACCCCTGAAGAATCTTATGTGTTTCAATGTGTTTCACCTCTAAATTCCTTGAGTACAGTCCCAACTTGTTTAATCTTTCCCCATAAGGCAATCCCTCTACACCAAGGATCATCCTTGTGAACCTGCTCTGAACTGTCTCCAATGAAATAATGTGGGGGATTCTCCGGGTCTGCTAGCTCTGATCACAAATCGCAATGGCCCAGAGAATTGGGAGTCAGCAGAAAAACAGGTTTTGGCCAGGTGCCAAACCTGCTGCAACCCTCCCAGGCTGCACTACTGGCCCCATTCAGGTTCTTGCCAATGGAAGGTGGGAACCCGATGCATGATCAAAACCACAGATTTAAATATAATTAGTGGGCTTGCAGCCCGAGTCAAATTGTTCTCGCTATTCACCCACCTCCCCAGCAGGATATGCAGCAGGCAGGCTTTCATATAGGTCCTCACAAGTGCTGTCTTGGACCCTGAGGGTCAAGGAAGCACCACCAACCCCTCAGCAATGAGAGGCATCCTTCCCACCCTCAATGCAGACATGAGGTTTATCCAACCTGACCCCCCTACACAGCCCCTTTTCCGCCTCAGACCCCCCACCAATCACCCCACTTTACCCCTCAGGCTCACCCTCCTCCCCCTACCAGATCTCACACACAACTTCCCTTCAGGCCAAGCACCTTGACAACGCTAATAGTGCAATGCTCTCTAGCACTAACACCCTGGCATGGCACCTTGGGCATGGCGATTTCAGGCAGACCCTGTGATCAACATCCGCACTGCTGCATGTAAGCTGTGCAAATTTTGAAGTGGCTGGGTCACTTTAACCTGGCATGGGCACTTAATCCCAGTTCAGGAGAATTGCGGCCAATATCTTTCCATAAATTACAGGTCTAAAACTGCTCACAGTCTTGTACAGTTGCAGCAAGACTTCCCTACTCTTATACTCCAATCCCTTTGAAGTCAAGGCCAGCATTCTATTTCTGATTACCTGCTGTACCTGTGTGCTAGCTTTCCGTGTTTTGTGCACAAGTACCCCCAAGTTCCTTTGTGTTGCAGCTTTCTGCAGTTTTTTTCCATTTAAATAATACTGTGTTCTTTTGTTCTCCCTGCCAAAATGAACTTCACACTTTCCCACATTTTATTCCATTTGCCAACTTTTTGATTACTTAACCTGTCAATATCACTTTGTAAACTGTTTGCATCCCTCTCACAATTTGCCTTTTCACCTATTTTTGTGTTGTCTGCAAATTTGGCTAACACTACATTCACTTTCTTCCTCCAAGTTATTAATATATATTATAAACAGTTGCAGTCCCAGCACCGATCCCTGTGGGACCCCACTAGTTACAGGTGGCCAACTTAAAAAATAACACATTATCCCCATTCACTGTTTCCTGGCAGCTAGCCAATTCTCTATATATGCCAATATATTACCTCCAATACCGTGCACTCATATCTTATGACTTAACTTTTGTGAGGTACCATGTCGAACAATTGGCTCTTTTAAATATTCTCACTCTATTTGTGGCTGCATTTGCTTCCTGTTTTAAAATTACATATTCATTTTTGGTGCCACAGCTGACCGCAGCTTCCCACCCTAATTAGTGAACAGTGCCATTTTGCGTGCTCTGAAGCTCCTATGCGAGCTTCTCAGTGCAGTCCAGTGTCTTCTTACAACTTATATCTGCCTCTGCTAATAGCTTGCTTTTGGTGACCTCATTATTTACCCCTCAGATTGAACAGTTCCACAACATATCATTAAGAATGGCTCCAAAATTGTAGTGCTCTGACATCTAGCTTGACCTGGTAATATAGGTTGCAATAGTTTCCCCAGGTGCTCTCCTAATTGAGTTAAAGTTAAATCACTACAATATTACCAATGGTTTTGGATGATAGGGTGTTTACACCAATTCAACTATCTCAATGAATGAATTGGTGGTGTGAGGCTGCGTATTAAATTCTACTAAATTGTTGGCCTGGGTCCCACACGCACTCAGAAAGATTGCCTTTCTCTTCCTCCCCTTCTCTATCCCAATGGCCTGAAAACAGTAGCTCAAGCATTCAATGTATTGTGTCCAATCCTCCACAGAAGCATCAAAAGGATCTATCTGTCCAAATAGGGGCATATCTGCAAACACGCTTTTGTTTCTCAGCTTGAACTTCAACGTGACTTTATATTTCTCACGTTTTCCCACATTATAATGTGTCTGCCAAATTTGTGCCCATACACTTAATCTATGTGTATCCCTTTGTCTGCTCTTTGTGTCCTCTTCACAACTTGCTTTCCTACCTATTTTTGCATCAACAAAAATTTACTTCAAATACATTCAGCCCCTTCATTCAAGTCATTAATATAATTTGTAAATAGTCGAGGCCCCAGCACTGATCCCTGCAACATTCCACTAGTATGCCAACCTGTGCTGTGTAGGTAGATAGCTGATGAAACCTATCGTGGAGAAATGCAAGGTGATACATTTTGGGAGGAAAGATAAGGAGAAGACATACATACTAAATAATGGAACTTTTGTCATTTATAGTGGAACTGAAAATCAGGAGAGGTGAATGACAGATGGCTAAATCAGCATTGCCCATTTTACACTATTCTCCTGGTGCTTTGGTCAACATTCCTCCCACAGTCCACTCTTCCAAACAGATAAACTAATCAATAACTCATTGCTGTCTGTGGATTCTTGCTGCGTGAAAATTTCTTGCATCATGACACAAAAGGTGCTGGCAGGTTAAGCTAGTTTTTCTTTGGCACTTTAACTTCCTTTCAATAGAAGTAGAGGAGACTGAAATACAAGTAGAACAGGAGGGATTTGAAAGAAGGTGGTTTGGACTGAAAGATCCCTGGGATTCCATGTGTGCATCGATAATTTCTCACATCTTTGGTATCACAGAAAAATTCTATTACAAAAACCATATGCAATCTCAGGACATTACTGCATGCTGAAAATAATACAGGGTTTTTTTCTCTCCATTGATAAGTGCAACGTGTGGGTGTGTGAGGTGAGTTCGCAAAGGTCCATACATCTTCTCAAGGAGCTGACTCACTGTAACACACACAGGAACTTCATTCAGAACAGCTGCACACTTCAGTAAGATGTGAGAGAAAAGCAAAAACAATACAAGACCAACTGACAAGCCAAAGTGCCAAGTAACCCTCTCCACAAATCCAAAAATGCAGCATTAGAGGAGCCTCAGCCCTTGCAATTGTCCAACCAATCAAGGTTCTTGCAGCTTATGTGGACAAGAGCTGGGAGGATGAGCAAACCAATCATGGCACTATGGTGCAGGGGGCCATTCAAGCGAGGAAGGGAGAGTTAGAAGGAATGCAGTTGTAATAGGGGGCATTATAATTAGGGGGATAGATACAGTATGCTGGAGCTAAGAGCTTGGGTTACGGAGGCTATGTTGCCTGCTTCGTGTCTGGATTAAAGACACCTCCTTAGTACAATAGAGGAAATTGGAATGAGAAGGAAGGAATCCTGTTTTCGTGATTCATGTGGGCATCAGTGACACAGAGAGGACTAAGGAAGAGGTTCTGCTTAGAATATGACGAGCTTGAGGCTAAATTAAAAAATGAGAATCACAAAGGTAAATGGACTCTGGATTTCTACCTGAGCAATAAGCAAGTTGGCAAAAGGTAAACAAGATCAAAAAATTGAATGTGAAGCTCAAAGGGAGAAATGGGCTTCAATTAATGGAGCATTGGCACGAATACTGGAGCAAGAGGAAAGTGTACCATTGGGAATGCCTTCACTTAAATTATGTTGGAACTAGTGTACGAATGAAATGTTAAACTAAGGCTTTGAAGAGAGGATATCAACTGGTTGGGCGAGGGTTCATGTGAGAGAGAGTTCGGAAAAGTTAATGAGAAATGTCAAAGCAATAGTGCACAGTATTGATTCGGGTAATGATAACCAGAGTGTGATAGGTAGGGGCAGGGTATTCAATCAGAAATGTGTATTATCAAATAAGATCAGAATAGGCAACAAAAGGGGAAAAAAGGCTCTTTTTCTGAATGCTCACAGCATTCACTGAATCACAGAATCTCCATTGTGCATTTGGCCCATCGAGTCTGCACTGACTCAGCATTTTACCCAAGCCAGTCATCCAAGGCCCAGAATTGGGTCCCTGGCGCTATGAAGAGCAGTGCTAACCACTGCACTACCCTAACATTCATAACAAGATAAATTGGTAGCCCAAATAAAAATAAATGAATATTACATGATAGACATTACAAAGACATGACTGCAGACCAATGTTGGCACCTGAACAGTCGAGAATATTTGACATTTTGAAAGGAAACAAGATGGTTTTGCTCTGTTAATAACTGATGAGGTGAAGATAATAGTGAGAATTTATCTTGGTTCCGAAGATCAACATGTAGAATTAGCTTGGGTGGAGAAAAGAAATAGCAAAGGAAATAAGTTTCTGGTCAAAGCACTTTATAGGTCCTCTCATGGTAGGTACACAGTATGACAGAGTATACATCCAGAAATCACATGGGCTTGCAAAAAAGACTGCAATAACTATGAGTGACTTTAATCTTCACAATGATTGGAGAAATAAAATTGGCAAAGGTAGTCCATAGGATGAGCTCATACAATGTGCAGAATTTTGCACTCTGTGCACAGAATGCTGGCTAAGTGAGAAAACCATCATACAACTCTCCAGCTGCACAGCGGAGTTTTCTTTCCAGATTTTGAATTGATTTGATTTATTATTGTCACATGTATTAGTGTACAGTGAAAAGTATTGTTTCTTGCGCACTGTACAGACAAAACATACTATTCATAGAGAAGGAAACGAGAGAGTGCAGAATGTAGTGTTACAATCATAGCTAGGGTGTAGAGAAAGATCAACTTAATGCAAGCTAAGTCCATTCAAAAGTCTGACAGCAGCAGGGAAGAAGCTGTTCTTAAGTCAGTTGGTATGTCAGCTCAGACTTTTGTATCTTTTTCCCAAAGGAAGAAGGTGGAAGGGAGAATATCCAGTGTGCATGGGGCCCTTAATTATGCTGGCTGCTTTCCTGAGGCAGCGGGAAGTGTAATCAGAGTCAATGGATGGGAAGCTGGTTTGCGTGATGGATTGGGCTACATTCACGACATTTTGTAGTTCCTCGCGGTCTTAGGCAAAGCCATACCAAGCTTTGATATAACCAGAAAGAATGCACTCTGTGCAAAAAAAACTGGAGGCTTGGCTTTTGCCATTACATTCTGGGCAGGGCTACAGATGAGGGCGCTATTTTTAAAGGATAAGTGAATCCCCCCAACACATAAGGGGACCCCCTAATGGAGCTCCACAGAGGGCCTACCCCTGGCACCGCCCCCCTTCCTCAGCGATCTGTACACCCCTGGTGAGTTGGATCCAAAATTTGTTCAATGGCAGCAAGTAAAAGGTAATGGTTGACAGGTGTTTTTGTGACTGGAATACTGTTTCTGATGCAGGGCTTAACACTGGATCTCTTCCTTTTAGTTTTATTATCAATGATAGTGAATTGAATATAGTAGGGTCCATGATTAGGAAGTTTGCAGATGATACATAAATTGGTCATGTGGATGATGGTGAGGCAGCAAGCTGTAAACAACAGGAAGGTATCAAAGGATTAGTCAAGTGGGTAAAATTCAATCTGGAGAAGTATGAAGTATTTTTTGGGATGTGGGCATTGCTGGCTAGGCCAAAATTTTATTATCGATCCCTAGTTGCCCTTGAGAAGGTAATGCATTCAGGGAGAATGAACAAGACAAGGAAATACATAGTAAGTGTAGGATACCGAGAAATGTGGAGGAATAGAGGGACCTTGGACTGTATGCCCACTGATCCCTGAAGATAACAGGACAAGGAGATAAGAATGCATAAAAAGGCACATGGCATATTTTCCTTTATTAGTCAAGGCACTGAATTCAGAGCAACAAAATTGTATTAGAACTGTATAAAATACTAGTTAGGCCTCAGCTAGAGTACTATGTACAATTCTGGTTACTACATTATGAGGAGGATATGGTTACAATAGAAAGGGCACAGAGGAGATCTACGAGGATGTTTCCAAAAATTGAGAAATTCAGTTTGAGGAAAGATTGGATAGGCCGTGGTTGTTTTCTCTTGAACAGTGGAGGCTATGAAGAGATTTAATTGTCTTGTATATTGGAAGGGCCCACTCCCTTTAACAGAGAAGTCAATAATCAGAGCCCACAGATTTAAAATAATTATAAAATTGGTAAAACGGAGTTGAGGAGGAAGAGGGTTGTAGAGCACTTGAACTCACTGTCTAAAAGAGTCTTAGAAGTAGAAACCGTTATTGCATTGAAAAGAAATTTGGATAAGCACTTGAAGTGCCATAAATTATAAGGCTACGGACCAAGACCTGGACGCTGGGATTAGGCTGGATAGTTCCCTTTTAGATGACACTCATATGATGGGCCAAATGGCCTTCTTCTGTGCAGTAAATCTTCTGTTGCTAATCTGCATATCCACATTCCAGTGAGACTTTTAGCCATTGCATCAGACTCCTGCTGGAAGTAGACTGCAGGAACAGCCAAGAAAATTCTTGAAGACAAGAGAATTGAGGATTCATGATTTTAGGACGCCCAAAATAATTTACAGCTGATGAAGCACTTTTTGAAATGATCAGTGGATGAGTACAAGTGGCCTCAGTGACAACTGAATGGGCAAAGAGAGCAAGAAAAAAAAAGGCCAGATCCTACTCCTGTGAATTGTAGGCAAAACAAATTGTGCTCACAAGTATATACATGCACAAAATATACAGTGTCTCTTGAATGCTAGACAACAGATTGATTAATTTCCCGCAAGACTATTCCTCAAAGTTGGAACATTCCAAACATAGGCATCAATCCTACATATTTTTTATCACCAGCAAATGATTCATCTTTAATGTCTTCTGGTACAGAATACCATTGTGACTCCAATTTATAATTGCATGCGTAGTTGTTAATAAAATTACTTCTCAAGAATATTAAAGGAGGAGGTTAAATGATGGTGCAATTTTCCCTGACAAACATTACTGGAAGATGAATTTATTCTACCAGTAATTAAACAACAGTTATCCCAGCGAACACAAGGAAATAATTTAGAAAAGATAATTACAATCATAAATCTGTTCAATTTAAGATGACCAGTTAAGCAAATTTCTCAATTATTCTCCAAATCATTTCCCTCCCTATTTTACATAATTTACCCTCAATCTAGAAATTTGTTATCTATCTGAGTGGACCAAAGTATGAAGGCAAGAACTTAAATTAAGCCATAAGCTCCAATAGTTCCATGTTTATACTTACAGGAACAACACATGATCCTTGAAATAAGACCCTGAACACAAACTTCTGTGTACAGGTTTAAAATGAAACTTTTCATAAATTTTCTGCCAAACCATTTAAGCTCTTCAAAAGAAAGTTGGATAAGCGCCTGACTAGGAACATACTATCCCAAACATGGAGTGAGATTGTCCAATAATTCATGTGTCTTAGTAGCAAGAGTAGCAACAGAAAAGGTGGAGAGACATAAGGACTGAGTGATTCAGTAGCTCAGTGCCTGCTTTTTAGTTGCAGTCAAGTTTTTAGCCTATCAGAGGGCAGCAGCCCAGGATGCAGCTGTGAGAATAGAATTCTGGACCACTTTTGGGGGTGAGAGAGTATTAATGAAGAATAAAAGCAAAATACTGTGGATGCTGGAACCTGCAACAAAAACAAAAAATGCTGAAAAATCTCAGCAGGTCTGACAGCATCTGTGGAGAGAGAATAGACATGATGTGGGTATGCCGGCGTTGGACTGGCGTAAACACAGTAAAAAGTCTGACAACACCAGGTTTTAGTCCAACCTATTTATTTGATAATATTCTCACAAGCTTTCGAGGGGACAGCCTCTTCGTCAGGTGAATGGAGAGTTCTGGCCTCAGACAGAGCATATAAAGCACAGACAGCTTAGAGATTACTGTAATCAGTAATCAGTAATCTCTAAACTGTCTGTGCTTTATATGCTCTGTCTGAGGCCAGAACTCTCCATTCACCTGACGAAGAGGCTGTCCCCTCGAAAGCTTGTGAGAATATTATCAAATAAATAGGTTGGACTAAAACCTGGTGTTGTCAGACTTTTTACAGAGAGAATAGAGCCAGCATTTCGAGTCTGCATGACCCTTCTCTCTCCAGAGATGCTGTCAGGCCTACTGAGATTTTCCAGCATTTTCTGTTTTTTGTTGACAAAGAATGTTCTCCTTCAATTATGTGATTAAATCTTTAAAAGGGAAAATTTCACATCTATGTGTTTGATAAGGCGTTTGATAAGGTTCACCATGGAAGGCTTCTGCAGAAAATGCAGATGTATGGGATTGAGGGTGATTTAGGTAATTGGATCAGGAATTGGCTGGCGGATAGGAGACAGAGGGTGGTGGTTGATGGTAAGTATTCGTCATGGAGTTCAGTTACGAGTGGTGTGCCTCAGGGATCTGTTTTGGGGCCACTGCTGTTTGTAATTTTTATAAATGATCTGGATGAGGGTACAGTTGGGTGGATTAGTAAATTTGCTGATGACACCAAAGTTGGAGGTGTGGTAGATAGTGAGGAAGGGTGTCTTAGTTTACAAGGGGACTTGGACAAGTTGCAGAGCTGGGCCGAGAGGTGGCGGATGGAGTTTAATGTGGAAAAGTGTGAGGTAATTCACTTTGGCAGGAATAACAGATGTGTAGCGTATAGGGCTAACGGTAGGACTCTGAATAGTGTGGACGAACAGAGGGATCTAGGTGTATGTGTACATAGATCCCTGAAAATTGGGAATCAAGTAGATAGGGTTGTTCGGAAGGCATACGGTGTCCTGGCGTTTATTGGTAGGGGGATTGAATTTAGGAGCCGCAGCGTCACGTTGCAACTGTACAAGACTCTGGTGCGGCCGCACTTGGAGTATTGTGTGCAGTTCTGGTCCCCACATTATAGGAAGGATGTGGAGGCTTTGGAGAGGGTGCAGAGGAGGTTTACCAGGATGTTGCCTGGTATGGAGGGGAGGTCCTATGAGGAGAGACTGAGGGATTTGAGGTTGTTTTCGTTAGAAAGAAGGCGGCTAAGAGGGGACCTTATTGAAACATATAAGATGATTAGAGGTTTAGATAGGGTGGACAGTGATAGCCTTTTTTCTCGGATGGAGAAAGCTAGCACGAGGGGGCATAACTTTAAATTAAGGGGTGGTAGTTATAGGACAGATGTCAGGGGTAGGTTCTTTACCCAGAGGGTGGTGAGGGATTGGAATGCCCTGCCTGCTGCAGTTGTAAATGCACCTAGTTTGGGGGCGTTTAAGAGATCCGTGGATAGGTTTATGGATGGAAAGGGTTTGGTTTAGGTTAGAGGGTCATTGCTTTTTAACTGGTTGGCGCAACATCGTGGGCTGAAGGGCCTGTTCTGCGCTGTAATGTTCTATGTTCTATAGAAGTAGCCTGATGGAACAAACTGCATTTTTTGTTGTTTCATATAAAATATTTGTTAATTATAATCCATATATTTCAAATTTCAATGTACAACTAACTCTAAGCCATAGTTTATAGGAACAGGAGTAGGCCACTGAGTCCTTTGAGCCAGTTCCACTATTCATTTAAATCATACTGATCTGCATCTCAACTCCATCCATTCATATTGATTTCAAAATAATTCATATCTTTGTCTAACAGAAACAGCATCCCTTGTTGCTAAGGTCCTGTTTGTGTGATAACACCCTTCTGTCCAGTTACATTGCCAACACTCTGTAATTCAGAACAAGGGAAATTCAATTGTTATGTTGCAAGTTGATATTCCTCCCTAGATCTAAAGACAAAACTTCCTTAAAAGAGGTTTTCAAAATGCCCAGGTTGGATTTTACAATCTTCTCTAACCCACAACTACTACAGTTTAGAAACATTTCCAGTCATCAAAATTGAAGCATTTGAAACATATTCTGAAGGTTAATCTCTATTTCATAATGCAGAATGAATGAAGAATTTTGATGGGAGTGAGTGATGATCAGATACTGCTGGAGTGAGATAAAGACGTTCATCTCTTTATTTACATTTGTTCTCGGGACATGGACAATATTTTCAAGACTGTATTTATTGTCCATTTCCCCTAGACATCAAAGCAGCATTTAAGTAAGCATGGCATCAAGCTGCCTGATAAAAACTGAAGTCAATGGGAATCACAGGGAAATCACCCCAAGTAATACTGTCACTGATCTTGTAATCCAGAAACCCAGGGTAATTCTTTGGAGCTCCGGGTTCAAATCTCACCACAGCAGATAGTGAAATTTGAATTCCATAAAAAATCTGGAATTAAAGGTCTAATGATGACTGTAAATCATTTGTTGATAGTCATTAAAAACACGTTTAATTCACTAATGTCCTTTAGGGAAGGAAATCTGCCATCCTTACCTAGTCGAGCCTATATGTGACTCTTAAACACTATCATGAAATGGCCCAGCAAGCCACTCAGTTCAGTGACAATTTGGGATGGGCAACAAATGCCAGCCCAGACAGCAATGCACACATCCCATGAATGAATACATGAGCACAAAGGAAAATGGTTAGGATTGTCCCAGGACAGGAGTTCCTCAGAGTGGTGTCCTCAGCACAACCATCTTCATCAATGATCTTCCGTCCAACATAAGGTCAGATTGGGGATATTTGCTGACGATTTCACAATGTTCAGAACTATTTGCAACTTCTCAGATATGGAATCAGTCTGTATCTGGATGCAGCAAGATCTAGACCAATATTCAGGCTTCGGCTGATAAGTGGCAAGTTACATTCATGCCACACAAGTGGGCAATGACCACATTCATCACTTAACCCACTCCCCTTGATTACTGGCATTAACATTGCTGAAACCCCAATAACAACATGCTGAGGGTTACCATTGGCCTGCCATATAAGTACTGTGGCAATAACAACAGGCCAAAGGCCTGGAATTCTGCTGTGGGTAACTCACTTCCCGACTTCCCAAAGCCATCTACAAAGCACAAGGAGTGTCATGGGATAATCCCCATTTGCCTGGATGAATGCAGTTTCAACAACACAAGAAGCTCGGCACCATCCAGACAAAGTAGCTTGCTTGATTGGCAACTCATCTGTCACCTTAAACAGTTATTCCCTCCACCACCAATGCATTGTGGCAGCCATGTTTACATATACATGATGCATTGCAGCAACTCACCAAAGCTCCATCGACAGTGCCTTCCAAACCAAATGGCCTCTACCATCTAGAAGGACAAGAGCAGAAGATACACAGAATACCACCACCTTCAAGTTCCCCTCCCAGCCGCATATTATCCTGACTTGGTATGTAATGCTATTCCTTCAATAAGAACATAAGAAATAGGAGCAGGAGTGGGCCATCTAGCCCTTTGAGCCTGCCCCGCCATTCAATAGGATCATGGCTGATCTGAAGTGGATTAGTTCCACTTTCCCACTTTCTCCCCATAACCCTTAATTCCCTTGTCTATCAGAAATCTATCTACCCGTGACTTAAATATATTCAACGAGGTAGCCTCCACCACTTCAATAGGCAGAGAACAGCAGAGATTCATCACCCTTTGAGTGAAGAAGTTCCTCCTCAACTCTGTTCTAAACTGCTCCCCCCCCTCTTATTTTGAGGCTGTGCCCTCTAGTTCTGCTTTCCTTTCTAAGCAGGAAGAATCTCTCTACCTCTACTCTATCTAGCCCCTTCATCATCTTGTAAGTGTCTATAAGATCCCCCCTCAGCCTTCTAAACTCCAATGAGTACAGACCCAGTCTATTCAATCTCTCTTCATAAGCTAACCCCCTCATCTCCGGTTATCAGCCTGGTGAACCTTCTCCGTACTCCCTCCACGGCCAACATATCCTTTCGCAAATAAGGGGACCAAAACTGCACACAGTACTCCAGTTGTGGCCTCACCAGTGTCCTGTACAGTTGCAGCAAGACCTCCCTGCTTTTATATTCTATCTCTCTCACTATAAAGGCCAACATTCCATTCGCCTTCTTGATCACCTGCTGCACCTGCAGACTGAGTTTTTGCTATTTGTGCACAAGGACCCCCAGGTCCCATTGTCTTCATTGTCAATGGATCAAAATCCTGGAACTCCCTTCCTAACAGCACTGACGTTGTACTTACACAACATCGACTGCAGTGGTTCAAGAAGGCAGCTCACTACTACCTTCTCAAGGACAACTAGGAATGGGTAATAAATGATGGCCTAGCCAGTGATGCCCACATCCTGTGAATGAATTAAAAAAAATCTGATTCCTCTGAGGACATTAAGAGTAACCATATGATATAGGACTGGAATTCCATATCAGCCTGACTGAGAGGGGTGACTTACTCCCTATCCTCAAAGACAACTGTCTGGTCTACTTGTACGGAGATCTGATTATGTATTTCAATCCCCATTGAGATATTCTATAATGACTAGAGTTATTAACACTGACAAAATCCAAGGCTTGATTGATCAGCAGGATTAGGTTGGGATTGTACCCTCTATGTCTTCTAATTTGATGTCATTGTAAATTAAATCAAAACATAAATAACTAATGTGTAACAAGACTAGAGAAATCAGTGGAAAGCAATTCTAGAAAACAGTATAACAGCTAGATTCCCTGACCTAAATTTGGAGAGAAGATAACTGGGAAAAATGGAAAAAGGAAAAGGGGCAATAAAGGGGGGCATGGTGGCACAGTAATTAGCACTGATGTCTCACAACGCCAGGGATCCAGATTCAATTCCGGCCTGGGTGGCTCCCTCTGTGGAGTTTGCACGTTCTCCCTGTGTCTACATGGGTTTCCTCCGGGTGCTCCAGTTTCCTCCCACTGTCCAAAGAAGTAGAGGTTACGTTGATTGGCCATGCTAAATTACCCTTGAGTAATAGGGGAATTAGCAGGGTAAATACATGAGGTTACGGGGATAGGGGCTGGGTCAGATTGTTATCAGAGAGTCAGTGTGGGCTCAATGGGCCAAATGGCCTTCTTCTGTGCTGCAGTAATTCTATGAATTTAAAAGGGGAGGGTTAGAAAAATAGAAGGGAAAAGAAAAGCAAGTCATGTTATAAGTGAAGGAGAGATTAAAGGCAGGGGGAGAGAAAAGAAAATGAGAAGGGTGTAAAAGGGAAAAGGAGAAAGAAAAGAGAATTGGAGAGAGGAAAATGGGGGAAAGAAAGCACAAAATGAGGAAAAAAAAGGGCTGGAAATAAAAAAAAGAACAGTGGGTGGATGTATGTGAAACAGACAAGGAGAAGGGGAAAGACACAGACACAAATACTATGTGAAAAACAGAAGTCTTTCTCCCCCACGACCCCACACCAAAGAAAAGCCAAGCAGCGTGCTTTAATGACTATCGGCCATTGGCTCTGAATCAATCATTATGAAGTGCTTTGAAAGGTTAGTCATGGCATGAATCAATTCCAGCCTCCCGGACTTCCTGAATCCACTACAATTCACCCACCGTCGCAACAGGTCCACAGCAGACGCCATTTTCCTGACCCTGCACTCAACCCTGGACTCCTATTCATTGATTACAGCTCAGCCTACAACACCATTATTCCTACGAAACTCATCTCCAAACTCCATGGCCTGGGCCGCTCCCTCCGCGACTGAATCCTGAACTTCCTTTCCCACAGACCACAAAACAGTAAGGTTAGGCAACAACACCTCCTCCAGGATCATCCTCAACACTACTGCCCCACAAGACTGTGTTCTCAGCCCCCTACTATACTCCTATAACCGTCTGGCCAAGTTCCCCACCAACTCGATTTTCAAGTTTGCTGACAACACCACCGTAGTAGGTTGGATCTCCAACAATGACGAGATGGAGTGCAGGAATGAGATAGAGAATCTGGTGAACTGGTGCAATGACAATAATCTCTTCCTCAATGTCAAGAAAATGAAGGAGATTGTCATCGACTTCAGGAAGCGTAGTGGAGAACGTACCCTGGGTACGTCAATGGGGATGAAGTAGAAATCGTCGAAAGCTTCAAGTTTTTAGGTGTCCAGGTCACCAACAACCTGTCCTGGTTCCCCCCCACCCCAAATGCGACACTATGGTTAAGAAATCCCACTAACACTTCGACTTTCTCAGAAGACTAAGGAGATTTGGCATGTCTGTGAAGATTCTCACTAACTTTTACAGGTGCACCGTAGAAAACATCCTTTCTGGTTATATCGCAGCTTGGAATGGCTCCTGCTCTGCCCAAGACCGCAAGAAACTACAAAAGGTCCTGAATCCTTCACACAAACCAGCCTCCCAATGACTCTGTTTACATACACTTCCCGCGGTCTTGGCAAAGCAGCCAGCATAATTAAGGACACCACGCATCTCGGACATTCTCTCTTCCATCTTCTTCTGTCAGGAAAAAGATAGAAAAGTCTGAGATCACACACAACCGACTCAAGAACAGCTTCTTCCCTGCTGCCATCATACTTATGAATGGACCTACCTAGCATTAAGTTGATCTTTCTCTACACCCTAGCTATGATTGTAACACTATATTCTGCACTCTCTTGTTTCATTCTCTATATATAGTATTCTTTGTCTGTATAGCATGCAAGAAACAATACTTTTCACTGTATGTTAATATATGTGACAATAATAAATCAAATCAAATCATATCAGAATCACCCGCAACCCCAAACTTTCTTTTACAAGGAGGTGCTACAAACTCCAGCTACATTATAATGCCAATGCAAATCACTAGCCCAAAGCCAGGGAACGTCAAGAGAGGTGTGGTTCTACGTAATGGAAATATTTTAAAATTTCACACAGCTGAGTTTTTTAATTAACTTCTTTTCTCAAAGGAACTCAGACTCCATCTAAATATGTCACTCTGTCATTACTGTGATGTCCCAGTGCAGATCTGTACTTTGATTCGTTTTTAATTTGTTTTGTTTTTACTTGTTAATTCAATATAAATGAGCAGGTAATTCAGATTATAGCACTAAATAAATTAGAACTCAAATTGTTCTGATTAATTTCATATCTGTGGCTTTTACGTTAACCTCCACCCCTCACCTCCACATTACCTAGGTGTTATCACTCTGCTTGTCTAACATCAGTCCTGGTCTTGGCTGAGTTCCAATTTCCGCCAAAGCCACTATCTTCATCCACCTTTACCAACTCCCTGGTCACGGATTCCATTCCTCTCCCTGACTCAGGCCAAACCAAACTATTTGCTACCTCAACAGTGTTTTTAACCCTGAGTTGAACTTTGCAACCTATATCCTCTGCATTACCAAAACCACCTATTTCCATTTCCACCACATCGCCAGTCTCCATCCTTGTCTCAATCCATCTGCTGCCGAAAGGCTCATCCAATCTTTTGTTGCCTCCAGACTCAACTACTCCAATGCTCTCCTGGCTGACCTTCCATAAACTTTAGTTTAACAAAGCAATGCTTTCCTAACTCACATCAAGTCCCATTCATTCTTTTCTCTTGTGCTTGCTGACTTACGCTGGCTCCCAGTCCAATAGTACCTCAATTTTAAAAATTCTTATCCTTGTGTTCAAATCCCTCCCTGTCTTTATTCCCATCCCTCTCTGAATAATCACCTCTGATCCTTCAATCCTCAAAGATCTCTGTGCTGCTCCAATTCTGGTCTCTTGAGAATCTCCAATTTTATTTTCTCAAACTCCAAAGTATATCATTACTGTTATGTCCCAATGCTGTACTTAATTTGTTCTGTTTTTATTTGTTAGTTCTGTAACAACGAGCAGGTAATTGAGACCACAGCACTATTGGCAACAGTGCCTTCAGCTGTCTTGGCCAATTCCTTCCTGAATCTCTTTACTTCTTTTTGATCCTTTAAGAAGCTCCTGAATCCAGCTTTTGTTCACCTGTCCTCATCCCCTTATGTGACCCAATGGCAAATTTTGCTCAAATATGCTCCTCTGAGGTGCCAAGAGTTTTAAAAATTTTTTTAAAGCCGTATAAAGATATATAAATGTAAGTTTTTTTGTGGATTTCTGCTGCAGTAATCATTGTGTATAGTGCTCAGACAATCACTGGAGTGTGAATTTAAAATCATCATTCAATAAATACAAAACGGAAATGTAAAGAACACTTCACCATCATTAACCAGGAACCTCACAAACTACTTCCAACCACTGCAGGGGAGGCAGTTGTATTAATCAAGAGACCCAGAATAATGCCCTAGGGATGAGCAATAAATGCTGGTGCAGCCAGCAACCCTCACGTCTGATCGAATGAATTTTTTAAAAAAATGCAGAATTATTATTCAGAAGGCAAGTGTGGATAAGACTTCTCAGTGATCACACATCAGTGCTCTTAGAAGCATGAGATGCCTTGATCAAAATTAAGGGGAAGATGAAAGATGCCCACGACTGACAATTAGGCAACAAATTACCTAACTTTAATACTGAATAAAAACATCCAACCAATGGCACTTTGAATCTAGTAGAAATAATTAGTGTATGCCCAGATCAAGACAATCAAACACGAACAGCAAGTGGCATGACAGTGCAATGAAACTGATGTCAAATCAGACTGATACCACAACCAGTAACACTGAGCAACACTATTGCTAGAAGAAGCTTGATACCATCCAGGATAAAGCAGCCCACTGGAATGGTACCTCATCCACTACATGCACAATGGTAGCAGTGTGTACTACAAGGTGCACTGCACAAACTGACCAAGTCTCCTTAGACAGCACTTTCCAAACCCACAATCTCTATCACGAAGGAAGACAAGAGCAGCAGATGCATGGGAACACCAAGTTCCCTTCCAAACGACACATCATCCTGACTTGGAAGTAGATCACAGTTCCTTCACTGTCACTGGGTCAAAATTCTGAAATTCCCTTCCCATCAGCACTGTGGGTGTAACTAAACCACATGCACTGCAGCGGTTCAAGAAAGCAGCTTGTCACCACCTTCTCAAGAACAATTAGGGATGGACAATAAAAATGGTGGTTTAGCCAACGACACCCAAGACACAATCCAAACACAGCACCCCTCCTGACAACCAGTCTTGTGCAACCAAGTTTACCAAAACTAAGCTTGGATGTTTAAGTAAATTGCCAATATGTTTCATAAACTTATACATTTCTTGCTTTGTATAAAAGTATTTTAAATATATCATAACTTTCTTTTGATGTAAATTTAGTTTAGAAAAATTTAATTTAGAAGAATAATTTAACTTTTAATTTAATTTAGAAAAATAGGGTGTGGAGTAACGAGATGTACAGGTATCTTTACGGAGCCATATCTCAAGCTGCTGTCTATCATTTTCCATTACAAGACAGGATTTAATGTATAAACCCATCGATGTGAAGACGAAACAAAGCAGCAGTCAAATAGGTTGGATGTGCCTACATAGCCTTCCAGTTACCATTAGTTGTGTACAGTCTTACCTTCAAATAAAGAACACTTATTATTGTTTTACCAACCCTTGTAGGATCGGTACATTTGTGACAAATAGAAGAACATAGCATCACCCAAACCTACTTCATCTCATCCTATCAGCAATTTCCTTTACTCTTTTCTCCCTCGTACTTATCTAGTCTCCTTAAATGATGAATCTGTCAACACTGGTACAATATCATTATTATTAGTGCAGTGACATAACTTACAAATTCATAAATTGTGCATGAATAGCTTTCAGCCAATAACCATTTCCTAATCATAATTCTGATAGTGACAGAGGCTAAACGTGCCCGGGATGTTTCTGGACAATGAACATTTCATCTGTCACCCAACGCAACAACTTGTTTTTATATAGTGTCCTTAACTTAGTAAACGTCCCAAGGGGTTCCACAAGAGTATTATCAAGCAAAATTTGACACTGAACCATTAAAAAATGTTAGGGCAGGTGGCCAATACCTTGGTCAAAGAGATAGGTTTTGAGGATTACATTAGTGGAGGAGAGAGAGAATAAAGAGGTGAAGAGGTTTAGGGAAAAAAATTCCTGAGCTTACAGCAAAGGCAGCTGAAGACACTGTGGCCAACATGGGAACAGTTAAAATTGGGGATTCTCAAGAGATTGGAACTGGAGGAGCAGAAATACCTTGGAGAGTTGTATGGCTGGAGGAATTACAGAGATGGGGAAGTGTAGGCCATGAGAGTTTTGAAAACAAGGATAACAACTTTAAAACTGAGTCATTGCCAGACTGTGAAGTAACGTAGATCAGAGGCATACCAAAATTGGAGAACAATGAAGGGTGAAGATTCTCGATGAAAACACATCCACACCTCATCACGCTCTGGTCCCAACAGATGTTCATGATTCCACTCTGATCACTTCCATTTGTCTTTCCCTTTACATATTTTTCATTCCTCTCTGTTCAGTTTCTGTACTTCTTTGATGTTACTTTTCTGTATTTCTGTCACTTTCTTTCAAATTTCTGACTGCATTATTAACTTCCTCTGTCATACAGATTATTAAAAAGAACATGTATTTATGGGTAAGAGATGAGATTTGCAGCAAATTTATGTTATTTTTATTTTTGCAAGTTGCCTTTGACTTCAGAGCCTGCAAATAATGGATAAAATTCAACTAAGAAATCTTCTAGTAACAGCTAATAGAATAAAACATGATATTTGATGTCCAATAGTCACCGGTTTAGTCTAAGCAGAACTATGGAAAACTTGTCTATAAATCCACAGGTTAAAGCAAATCAAATTGGAACAGCTTATTCATAAAAGTCATGATTGGGAACTGAAAGTGTTGTGGCAGAACACAGGGACTCAGGACATTCCATCAGATAGCAGTGTCTGGAATAAGTATAATAATGTCCAATTCAAAGAGATGTCAATCAAATTTTTCAAAACCAGGACTGGGTTGCATATCTTACATTATACTGGAGCTGATAATGTGCTGGAACTCTTTCATAGTTCTTCAGAAACATCTTAACTGAGGGCTGCTCATTGCTACTTGGCAAGGTTTGAAAAAAAACATATGGTGGTGAAAGAGCAAACTTCTTCCTCTTCTGCCCTTTCATTCCTTTTCCAGTCTCCACCATCTATCAAGATCAAAACTAAATCCAATGGTCAAGAACAATTAAAATTAAATCATTTCTGGGAAGGAAGGCCAGAATGTTCTAGAACAGTTCATTCCCAGGGGTGCAAAACAGTTACCTCAAGGGTAGGCTCAAGGGGCTGAGTGGTCAATTTCTGTCCTAAATGACAAAATCCCTGTAAAATCAAATCTACCTGGGGAGGAAACGTTAACCTGCAATTTGTCCCAAGTATTTATGTTTTTCTTTTAATTTCATAGAGTCAATTTTCTTACAGCTCCTTTACCATGGAAAAATATCACCACTCAGTGTCTAATTATTTGAGCCTACTACATAGATCCCATCGAATTTGATGTTTGAAAGATTCTATTATGTGGTCTCATCCACAATGATGAGAAAAAAACGTGCCTGTTGTGTTAATCATGAATCAATAATAGATGATATGGTGGCTGAAGCATGTCTTTCTAGTTTGCCTACTGGATGTTAGATCAATAGTTGATCTTATGTTAAGCTAGAACAACTCACTATCTCTGTCCTCATGTGTCCAGAGACATGAAGATGACAAAAGAGAGCTTTCATCCATCCTCACACTTCATTCCCCTTGTGTTTCCATTGTCTCATTGTCAAAGGTTATTCTATCTTGCTTTACTCCCTCAAACCCTCTATTTGTACTCACTCCTTATTCACTCATCCTCTGCCACATATCCCCTGTTTTTTACTAACTTGCCATTTTCTCTGCACTCGCCTTGCATCTTTCTGTATTCCAACTATCTTGCTACTCACTCAGTTGCTTTCTATGGTGAATACTGCCTCAACTTGGGGCATTCTGACAAAAACTGTGAAAAGACTTCAAATGGGGCTTGGCATCAATATTTTATCTGTTAAATGCTTCAGTGAAATGTCTTGGGCTTTTAATAGTTACTTTAAAGGAGATATATAAATGCATATTGTTATTGCAAAATGGTTTTTTTCTTATGAAGCAGCAGTAAACATAATGGACTTCTTTTTTAAAATATACAAGTGGCATTGCAAGTGCAGCAGCACATAAATTGGCACTACAGTAGGCACAACAGCAATGTTATCTCATTAGAACCACAGCAGATTTCAAGCTGTCACAGCTTTTTCCTTTTTTACCGATTTGTATGCAGACTTTTGTAAAAAGCTCCTCAGAAGAGTCAGTCTGACTACTGAAAATATAAATACATCTGTTGGAGATAGAAATTAAACAACTTAAACTGGCAAAAAGATCGAAAAAGTTTTAAATTGAGAGAATGCAAACACAAAAAAAGGGTGATACATGAGGAAATGAGAATTTTTTGAACATACATAAGAACATAAGAAATAGGAGCAGGAGTAGGCCATCTAGCACTTCGAGCCTGCCCTGCCATTAAACAAGATCATGGCTGATCTGAAGTGGTTCAGTTCCACTTTCCCACTTTCTCCCCATAACCCTTAATTCCCTTGTCTATCAGAAACCTATCTACCCATGACTTAAGCATATTCAGCGAGATAGCCTCCACCACTTCAATGGGCAGAGAATTCCAGAGACTCACCACCCTTTGAGTGAAGAAGTTCCCCCTCAACTCTGATCTAAACTGTCCCCCCAACTTATTTTGAGCCTGTGCCCTCTAGTTCTGCTATCCTTTCTAAGCGGGAAGAATCTCTCGACCTCTACCCTATCTAGCCCCTTCATTATCTTATATGTCTGTGTAAGATCCCCCCTCAGCCTTTTAAACTCTAAGGAGTACAGACCCAGTCTATTCAATCTCTCTTCATAGTCTGACCCCCTCATCTCCAGTATCAGCCTGGTGAACCTTCTCTGTACTCTCTCCAAGGCCAATATATCCTTTCACAAATGTGGTGACTAAAACCACGCACAGTACTCCAGTATACAATGGGTTGCTACAATGTGAAATGCACTGCTTGAAAGGGAGGAGGCAGATTAAATAAAAACGAAGTGAAAATAAAAAAATGCACGGATGTGGGGAGACAGCAGGGGAGTGGAACTAATCAGATAGTTCTTTCAATGAACTGGTAAAGGTTTGTTGGTCTGAATCACCTCCTCCTATGCTATAAAATTCTATGGTTCTAACTTCGAACTGGAGATACCTTCCTTGTAGACCATGGGTGTAGTAGTGTTGTGGTAATATCACTGGATTAATGATATGCAAAACAGTTCAAATCCAAATGTAAGAATTGAAGTTCAGTTTTCTTTTAAATCTGAAAATAACATGCTAGCACAATAAAACTGATCGTGAAGCTGTTGAATTGTTGTAAAAACATTGGCCAGAACTGGCTGCTTATGATGGCGAGATTGATCCTGCCGACAGTGCACCCCCGCTGTGGGTTTCCAAGTCACGAGGGGTGCATTCTGCGCTAAACTTCATGGTAAGAAGTCTGACAACACCAGGTTTAAGTCCAACTGATTTATTTGATAGTAAACTCACAAGCTTTCGGGGTTTGCCCCTTCGTCAAGTGAATGGAGAGTTCTGGCCTCAGACAGAGCATATAACAGCACAGACAGTTTACAGATTACAAATAGAATCTAATCAGTAATCTGTAAACTGTCTGTGCTGTTATATGCTCTGTCTGAGGCCAAAACTCTCCATTTGCCTGACGAAGGGGCAAACCCCGAAAGCTTGCGAGTTTACTATCAAATAAATCGGTTGGACTTAAACCTGGCGTTGTCAGACTTCTTACTGTGTTTACCCCAGTCCAACGCCGGCATCTTCACATCTAAACTTCATGGCCATTGGTGGGCCACATCCACAAAACACGAGGCAGGATGCACAGAAAATCCCACCCATTGCATTGGCTTCCACATTTCCCTACATTATTGTAATAATTAAAATTTAAAAGCACTTCATTGGTTGACAAGTACTTGAAATATCACGAGGATGTAAAAGGCATTATGTAGATGCAAGTTCTTTGTTGGTCTAGGGCAAAGAGACAAATGGCACGAAAAGAAGGGTGAACAGTCTTAAAGACAAAATTTTACATAAACTTTGCATTATTGCCATAGATAACAACTGACAAATGAATCAACTTTGTTGAAGGCAAAGGTCGGTTTCATTTCACGATAGGACAAAGCAAGTGACAGAAATGGAAAGAAAACCTTTCAAAAGTGAAAACACAGAAGTAAAATTATCTGCGTGAAGATGGAATTGAAGTGAATTTCAACAAACTTTTATAGTACAATGAAAGTGTATTCCCACAAAGTTAAGTTGTCCGTATCTTGTTATGCACTTAAAAGAACAATGTATTTTTTCAATAGAAGGACTAGTTTGTAATTAAATTGAATCATTACTTATTCTCCCAGGTGCATTTCAGGTACTTTTGGCTTATACAACATTAAAATTGATATTTTGGTTTAATTATTTCAAAAACTAGAGGTGAGAAAGGGGGCAGTGCAATTCTCCGAGGCCACTATTGCTAGGCGAGATTCCTAATGGCCCGCCGAATCAGGCAAGAGGTGCAGAGAAGAATTCTTGCTGGATGTCAAGTCCAGCAAGAGTCTCCCAGTCCGATCAGTGCCTAGTCTGATCAAGTTCTCACCCTCTCTGAACTAATTTAAATGCATTTTAATATCAGTACTGGTTTTGAAGCCAGATGTTCCAACCTCCAGTATGTTTCTGTAAGTTCCACAGGTGCCAAACTCTCATGGTCCTGACAAGCGGGAACCAGGTGCCTTAGAAACCAAGGAGGGTTGGGATGCGGTGGGGGGAAACCAGGCGTGCTCATCCCACTGATGGGGACAGAAGTTATTGGGGCACCCCTCCCCCACCAGGAGGTTGGGAGCAGGGTGGGTGCCCTTTCAGTAGTGCAGCCTGATATTGCCAGGTTGGCACCAGGCAATGCCAGCCTGACATCCGGGAACTGCGCAGCCAGGCAGTACCAAGGGGCCAGGACCGACTGGGGATGCCGATCGGTCGTGGTGGTGAAGAGCGGGGACCTGCTATGCATTCTGCAATGGGATCGGTGGGAGAGGGAGGGAGAAGGCGATCGGGGCTGCGCATGGGGTGCGAGGTCAGGGCTGGCCATGGCAATTGGGGCTGGCCGAGTAGGCCAGTGATCGGAGGAGGCAGACAGGGTGTCGTGGAGGCCGGCAATCGTAGTAGGGTAGCGGGTTGGGAAGCCAGCGATCAGGAGAAAGGGCCTATCAATCAGGAAAAGGTCAGTAATGGGGGTGACCAGTGCTCATGCATTAAACTCCCGACTGACAGATGAGCGCATGAGCAGTGGCCCGCTGAGCACTATGCTGTCGGCCTCTTGAGCGGGATGATCCCACTTATCAGCATGAATCCCCCTGAGGCACTCTGTGAAGTACAGAATGCCAGAGATTTATAACCCTAAATATGCCCAAAAAGCAGGCAGGAAAGTCTCTCGTTTTCCTGCATGTTGGTCACTTAGTTTTTTTTTGGGGAGAATCCCGGCCATGCTTTCTAATACTGTTTTTTTTACCATTGGCATTTTTTTCTTGCCTGCAAAGCTTCCCACTTAATCCATAAACTTCATATTTCTGTTTTTTATCTCTCTGTTTTAACTCTGCCAAGATTCAATATTGGATAGGCTAGAGTTTTTATCTGAGAGAGAAGTCTGAGGGAAGATTTAATTAAGTACATAAGACAATAAGGGGGCTTTGAAAGAGTGGACAGGAAGAGACCTATTTCTAAAAGTAGAGGAGTCACCAGGGTGCATATATTGAAAGTGATAGGCTAAAGGATTAAAGGGAGTTGAGGAGAAATTATGTTAACCAAAGAGTGGAGGTGGAAGAATAGAGGCAGAAAGCTTTCAAAACATGCACCACATGGTTATCCATTAGAAGTACCATGACATATGGAGCTTCTGCCAAGGTCTGAAAAATTAATCTCTTTCAGCAGGTAGACATCTGATGGGCTGAACAGCTGCTTCCTGTGCTATTATTTTCTCTAAATCTATAGCCAATTTTCTCACTTCATCCAATGAGACTGTCAGAAGGACCATTCATACTCATTAAATAAGACATCAAAATAAATTTGCCACTGACATCTGAGATGAGGATACAGAATCCTGTCCATTTGAACATTGGCTCATTTGATGTTCCATTGGCTCTTAGAAGATTCACAAGTCTGACTTTTGTGCAGCTAACTTGGATTTGAAATTGAACTTACAATTATTACAAAACCACACTTAACAAACATGCCAGATCCTACATGTGAAAACCTAATTAAAGCACCAGACTCTTTCAACATGATTTTGCTTTCTCTTCATTAATGTTTGCCTTCTTAAGAACTGTTCATAATATTACAATGTAATTTGTTGGCACTCTGGGATAGCTTGAGGATATGAAAATGCAAGAATGAAACTCTTTTTCTGATACTTTTGTCATCATTTTCAACATCCACAAGTGAGATGGTGGGCAGCATGTCACTCGGAGATATGCAAGGCTGATATTAGGTAACTGTGTGGGGGAAGTTTGCCTTACAGTGATTAGATGAATTTGGAAACTCATGAGGCATCAGGGTTGGAATTTTCACCAAAAAATTCGAAGTGTTACAATAGAATGAAAACAGGAGTTCTCCACGTCGTCTTTTAAGTAAGCTAGGTACTGCAATCTTCCGGCACTCTGTCAATTTTTTGACACCTGGGAGCTTTCTGCTCATGGGGGAGGGGCACAGTAAAAAGTCTGACAACACCAGGTTTTAGTCCAACCGATTTATTTGATAATAGACTCACAAGCTTTCGGGGTTAGTCCCTTCGTCAGGTGAATGGAGAGTTCTGACGAAGGGACTAACCCCGAAAGCTTGTGAGTCTATTATCAAATAAATCGGTTGGACTAAAACCTGGTGTTGTCAAACTTTTTACTGTGTTTACACCAGTCCAACGCCGGCATACCCACATCATGGGGGAGGGGGTCAGAGCTTAAGTATGCCTCCACCTAACCCATGGCCTCCACACTGACATTGATTGAAAACTATAGGTTTGATTCAGTTACATCACATATTTTAAATGAACATTGTGTAGAACATCTAATTAGTCTTGTAATTAATTTTTGGGGGAGCAGTTCAGTTACAGGCTTCAATGATTTTTTCTGGGTTATTGCTGCAGTTGAGGCTGTCGAGGTAAATAAATCCACTAATAACTCAAAAGGTTTGCAGAATGATCAGCACTATTCAGGATTCTTCAGATACTAAAGCAATCCATATCCAAATGCAACAAGACCTGGACAATATCCAGGCTTAGACTGACAAGTGGCAAGTAACACTCACACCACACAAGTGCCAGGCAATGAGCATCTGCAACAAGAGAGGATCTAACAATCACCCCATGATATTGAATGGCATTACCACAGCTGAATCCTCCACTGTCAATATCCTGGGAGTTACTATTAACTAGAAACTGAATTGCACTAGCCATATTATTACTGTAGTTACTAGAGTAGGTCAAACGTTAGGAATCCTGTGGCAAGTAACTCACCTCCTGACCTCCCAAGCCTATCCACCATCTACAAGGCACTTGCCTGGATAAGTGCAGCTGCAACACTATTCATCCAGGACAAATTCATCCTGCTTGATTGCTACCCCTTCCATAATATTCATTCCCTTCACCACTGACAAATGGTGGCAGCAATGAGATGCACTGCAAGAATTCACCAAGGTTCTTTCGGCAGCACCTTCCAAACTCACGACCACTACCATCTGGAAGAACAAGATCTGAGAACACCCTCACCTCGAAGATTTAGAAATATATTGCTATTCCTTCACTGTTGCTGGCTCAAAATCCTGCAACTCCCTTCCTAACAGCACTGTGGGTATACCTACACATCAGGGACTATAGTTGTTCAGGAAAGCATTCACCAAGGGCAATTAGGGATGGGCAATAAATGCTGGCCTAGCCAGCACTGCCCACATCCCTGAATTTTTTTAAAAATTTGGCCTTGTGCTGAATTGAATTGAATCAAATCAAATTATTGTCATATGTTTTGGGATACAGTGAAATTAATTGTTTCTTGCGAGCTATATAGACAAAACATAATGTTTATAGAGTACACGGGGGAGAAGAAAAGGATAGGATGCAAGATAGAGTGTTGTGGTTACCAATAGGGTAAGGAGAAAGATCAGCTTAATATGTGATAAGACCATTCAAAAGTCTGATGGCAGCAGAGAAGAAGTCAGCTGATACATGATTGCAGACTGTTGTCTCTTTTTCCCGACAGAAGGTGAAAGAGAATATGTCTGGGGTGCATGGGGTCCTTGATTTTGCTGGCTGCTTTCCCAAGACATGGGAAGTGTAGATAGTCAGTGGATGGGAGGCTGGCTTGCATGATGGGCTGGACCACATTCACAGGCCTTTGTAGTTTCTTGTAGTCTTGGTCAGAGCAAGAGCCATATCAAGCTGTGATGCATTCAGAATGGAAGCTTTCTACAGTGATCTGTAAAAATTGATAAGAGTTGGAGTGGACATGATGAATTTCTTTAGCCTCCTGAGAAAGTAGGGGCGTTGGTGGGCTTTCTTAACTATAGTGTCCTACGTTGAGGGACAAAGACAGATGGTTGGTAATATGAACACCTAGGAACTTTAAGCTCTCGACCATCTCCACTTCATCACCTTTGATATAGAAAGGGGCATATCCGCCACTAGCATGGGGTCCTTTATTATGCTGGCTGCTTTTCTGAGGAAGTGGGAAGTACAGATGGAGTCAATGGATGGGATGCTGGCTTGTGTGATGGACTGGGCTACATTCACAGATCTTTGTAGTTTCTTGTGGTCTTTGTCAGAACAGGAGCCATACCAAGCTGTGATACATCGGAAAGTACGTTTTTGATGATGCATCTGTAAAAATTAGTGAGAGTCGTAGTGGATATGCTGAATTTCCTTAGCTTCCTGAGAAAGTAGAGACGTTGGTGAGCTTTCTTAACTATGGCATTTTTCGTGGAGGGAACAGTACAGATCGTTGGTGATATGAACACCTAGAAACCTGAAGCTCTCAACCATCTCCACTTCATCACCTTTGATGTAGACAGGGGCATGTCCTCCACTATGCATCCTGAAGTCGATGAACTATCTCCTTCATTTTAGTGACATTGAGGCAGAGATTACTGTCATCGCGCCATTTCACCAGATTCTCTATCTCCTTCCTCTACTCTCATCTTTGTTTGCGATCCCACCCACTACAGTGATGTCATCAGCAAACCTGAAAATGGAGTTGGAACAGAATTTGGCCATATGTATTTGGCCATGCTCGTACCAATGCACGGAAGAAATTGGAGACCTGTTAATCCTGCATTTGACTTGAGCTCAAAACAGAAAGGATGGAATTTGAGAGGATGACTCACTGTGGCAATTATTGCTATTTCTTTGAAAAATAGGTAATTAAAAGAAAAAAGAGCTCGTGTTGCATGCCTTTTGCATCTTTTTGCATAAATAGTAGCTGCAATGCAGTTTTTTTGATCAGAATGCATGCCTGAGTGATATTTGATGACATTGGCTGGAATTTTCTGGCCTTGTTGTGGCGGGGCCACTACAGGATTACGGTGACTGGACCAAAATTCCATTGACTTTTGGCAGGGTCCACCCATTATTTGCCTATTAGTTTTGGCTTAACTGCATATTTTCGGTTTTGTGAATTTGTGGCTTTGCTGTGGAAACTGATGTTAGAAACAACAGCTGCTTCTGCAAGTTCTGCATCTGAGTTGGCACTAATAATTAATAGTTCAGTATTTCATACTTTGGCACTTCACTTAACTACAGTTTCAGTCCTGAAAGCTTATTTACTTATTCAGGAGAAATTGGAGTGATGGAAATAAGAATGATAAATATGAAAAAAGTAAAAATGGCAAGTCGCAGTTCTTTGGCTATTATTGTTTTGCAAGTTTGCCAGAAATGTCAGGATTGCTTGAGGGAACAGACTGCTCGAAGCATTAACTGTGAAATCATGTTTCATTTCTTTTTTTAAAAATGTCTCAAATTTTAATTTTTTTATCCTTGTGTTCAATTCCCTCCATAGTCTCAGCACTTCCTATCTATAATCTCCTCCAGCTTTATAACCTATCAACTTTCCTCCAATTTTCACCACATTGTGCACCCCCTAATTTTCACTGCTTCACCTATGGCAGCCTTGTCTCCAGTGACTCATGGGCACACCAGAAGGATTGGGAGCCATTAAAGCTCCCAGACAGTGCCCATTGGGCAGTGCCAGCCTGGCAGTGCCCTCCTGGCACCCTGGCAGTGTCCACTTATGATGTGGGTATGCCGGCGTTGGACTGGCGTAAACACAGTAAAAAGTCTGACAACACCAGGTTTTAGTCCAACCTATTTATTTGATAATATTCTCACTAGCTTTCGAGGGGACAGCCTCTTCGTCAGGTGAATGGAGAGTTCTGGCCTCAGACAGAGCATATAAAGCACAGACAGTTTAGAGATTACTGATTAAAATGTGAATCCTTACACCTAACCTGCTGTTCAAGACCTGAAGTGGCTGACAATGTGAGTGGTAGGAGCACTGATCACAGTTTAAAGAGATGTGTATTGTCTCCAGACAGTACAGTAAGTGAGGTTTTGCAAACCCAGGCAAGTCACGGGGGTTACAGATAGTGCGACATGAACCCAAGATCCCTGTTGAGACCGTCCTCATGTGTGCGGAACTTGGCTATCAGTCTCTGCTCAGCGACTCTGCGCTGTCGTGTGTTGTGAAGGCCGCCTTGGAGAATGCTTACCCGAAGGTCAGAGGCGGAATGCCCGTGACCACTGAAGTGTTCGCCAACAGGAAGGGAACAGTCTTGCCTGGCGACTGTCGAGCGATGTTCATTCATCCGTTGTCGTAGCGTCTGCATGGTCTCCCCAATGTACCATGCTTCGGGACATCCTTTCTTGCAACGTATCAGGTAGACAATGTTGGCCGAGTTGCAAGAGTATTTACCATGTACCTGGTGGATGGTATTCTCACGTGTGATGATGGTGTCCATGTCGATGATGAGTCTTCAACATATCATTGATGAAGACGAACATCTCGCCAGGGCCATCCCCACACCCCCACTTCTTGCTTTCAGACAACCACACAACCTCAAACAGACCATTGTTCGCAGCAAACTACCCAGCCTTCAGGAGAACAGTGACCACAATACCACACAACCCTGTCACAGCAACCTCTGCAAGACATGCCGGATCATCGACATGGACACCATCATCACACGTGAGAATACCATCCACCAGGTACATGGTAAATACTCTTGCAACTCGGCCAACATTGTCTACCTGATACGTTGCAAGAAAGGATGTCCCGAAGCATGGTACATTGGGGAGACCATGCAGACGCTACGACAACAGATGAATGAACATCGCTCGACAGTCACCAGGCAAGACTGTTCCCTTCCTGTTGGCGAACACTTCAGTGGTCACGGGCATTCAGCCTCTGACCTTCGGGTAAGCATTCTCCAAGGCGGCCTTCACAACACACGACAGCGCAGAGTCGCTGAGCAGAGACTGATAGCCAAGTTCCGCACACGAGGACGGTCTCAACAGGGATCTTGGGTTCATGTCGCACTATCTGTAACCCCCGTGACTTGCCTGGGTTTGCAAAACCTCACTTACTGTACTGTCTGGAGACAATACACATCTCTTTAAACTGTGATCAGTGCTCCTACCACTCACATTGTCAGCCACTTCAGGTCTTGAACAGCAGGTTAGGTGTAAGGATTCGCATTTTAATCAGTAATCTCTAAACTGTCTGTGCTTTATATGCTCTGTCTGAGGCCAGAACTCTCCATTCACCTGACGAAGAGGCTGTCCCCTCGAAAGCTAGTGAGAATATTATCAAATAAATAGGTTGGACTAAAACCTGGTGTTGTCAGACTTTTTACAGTGTCCACTTAGGCACCATAAATGTGCCAGGGCAAAGCCAAAGGGATGAGGCCTAAGTGGGAGTGGGGCCTAAGTGGGGGTCAAGCTACGATGGGGTGGAGCTATGCACAATGACAGGCAGCTTATGCGGGGGGGGGGGGGGGGGGGAGAGAGAGAGAGAGAGAGAGAGAGAGAGAGAGAGAGAGAGAGAGAGAGGACACACAGCTCTACAATGCAAGGGGACAGCTCTATAAGGAGGCAGCCTGCAAGGGTGCAGGGGCTTTGTCAGAACAGTGGTTGTGCAAGGGGGAGGGTGTTCTAAAAGTGGCGGGGGGGAAATCGCAGAAAGTGTCTTGATGCAGGGGTGGGGGAGTCATGTCAGGGATCCAGTAGTGGACTCATCGGAAGGGTTTTGATGCCCTGTTGTTGACAACCTGTGTCGGTTTGCAGGCGTGACAATGCCACCGATGATAGGGATGGGTCAGATGCCCGAGGGGGACATTTTGTGTGGGGGAGGGTCTGCCGGTTCATTCGCAGATTGGGGCACCATGCATAATGGCGCCTGAGCGCTCTGCAGCCGGCTTCACCGGCATACTTAGGCTCCGCTCCTCCCTGCCACCAATGCAAAGCTCCCAGCTGTCAAAGAAATTGACAGAGAGCCAAAAGATTGCAGTCAAGCTTGCCCAAAAGACTAGTGCAGGGACTCCTGTTTTCACACTATTATGACATTGAGGGGGTGATCTTACTGCTTGTCATGCCTACTGATCAGCGTGGTGAACTGGTAAAATTGGGTAAGAGGCAAAAAAATCAGGTTGGTGCCCAGTTTTTTGTCTCTTGCTAAGTTACTGGCCCCGTTCTACCAGAGAAATCAATATTCAGCAGGTAATTTACGTATAATTAATGAGTGTTGTTCACAATCATCAGGGCTCACTTGCATTTATCTGGTCGATGGTCAAGGTCCTCATCAGCAAGGATCATATATTGTCCCCATCAACGGAGACCTAACCACCTCACTAGTTGGGCCAGAGGCCATTGCAGCCCTCCGGTTGGTCAGAGGCAGAGCCGAGCAATGCCCTTTGGATTTTCATGCTTGTTCAGCACTTAGAATTTTTTTGGTAAGATTGCCCCCTTAAAAACCAGGAAGTTTCCACCTACATGTTTTGGCCTCAACTGCTTTTTGCGGTAGAGAATTCCACAGGCTCACCACTCTCTGGGTAAAGAAATTCTTCCTCATCTCAGTCCTAAATGGTTTACCCCATATCCTTAGACTGTGACTCCTGGTTCTGGATTTACCTGCCATCTTTCCTGCGTTTAACCTGTCTAGTTCTGTTAGAATTTTATAGGTTTCTATGAGACCTCCCCTCATTCTTCTAAACTCCTGCAAAAATAATCCTAACTGACTAAATTTCTCCTCATACTCCCAGGAATCAGTCTGGTAAACCTTCTTTGCGCTCCCTCCATAGCAAGAACATCCTTCCTCAAATACTGAGACCAAAACTGCACACAATATTCCAGATCTGATCTCACCAAAGCCTTGTATAACTGTGGCAAAACATTCCCCCTCCTGTACTCAAATCTCCTCGTTATGAAGGCTGACATGCCATTTGCCTTCTTCAGCGTCTGCTGCATCTGCATGCTTACTTTCAGCAACTGGTGTACAAGGACATCCAGGTCCCCTCTCCCATCTACAGCCATTCAGAAAATAATCTGCCTTCTTGCTTTTGCTACCAAAGTGGATAACCTCACATTTAGATTCATCAAACTGCATCTGCCATGCATTTGCCCACTCACTCATCCAAATCACACTGAAGCATCTCTGCATCCTCTTCACATAAGAACATTAGAAATAGGAGCAGGAGTAGGCCATCTAGCCCTTCGAGCCTGCCCCGCCTTTCAATAAGTGGCTCAGTTCCACTTTCCCGCTTTCTCCCCATAACCCTTAACCCCCTTGCCTACGAAAAACCTATCTACCCACATCTTAAATATATTTAGCGAGGTAGCTTCCGCCACTTCAACGGGCAGAGAATTCCAGAGGTTCACCACCCTTTGAGTGAAGTTCCTCCTCAACTCCGTTCTAAAATGCACCCCCCTTATCTTGAGCTGTGCCCTCCAGTCCTGCTGTCCTTTCTGAGCGGGAAGAACATCTCTACCTCTACCCTATTCATCCCCTTCATCATCTTATACGTCTCTATAAGATCCCCCCTCATCCTTCTAAACTCCAACGAGTACAGACCCAGTCTATTCAGCCTCTCTTCATAGTTCAACCCCCTCAACTCCGGTATCAGCCTAGTGAACCTCCTCTGCACTCCCAAGGCCAAAATATCCTTGCGCAAGTACGGCGACCAAAACTGCACACAGTACTCCAACTGCGGCCTCACCAGTGCAGTTGCAGCAAGACCTCCCTACTTTTATATTCAATCCCCCTTGCTATGAAGGCCAGCATCCCATTTGCCTTCCTGATCACCTGCTGCACCTGCAGGCTGGGTTTTTGCGACTCATGCACAAGGACCCCCAGGTCCCTCTGCACCGTAGCATGCTGCAGCTTTTTGCCCTTTAAATAGTAGTCCCTCCTATTATTATTCCTGCCAAAGTGGATAACCTCACACTTGCCAACATTGTATTCCATCTGCCAGGTCCTTGCCCACTTGCTCAGCCTATCTAGATCCCTCTGCAGACTTTCTACACCCTCCGTGCAATTTGCTTTTCCACTTTGTGTCATCAGCAAATTTTGACACCCGACACTCAGCTCCCTCCTCCAGATCATCTATATAAATGGTAAATAGCTGAGGCCCCAGCACCGATCCCTGGGGCACTCCACTAGTCACCAACCTCCAATCCAAATAGCACCTATTGACACCTACTCTCTGCCTCCCATTTGACAGCCAATCCTCTATCCACGCTAACACCTTACCCCCAACTCCATGCCCCCTAACCTTCTGTAACAACCTTTTGTGCGGCATCTTATCAAACGCCTTCTGAAAATCGAGAAACACCACATCCACCGGTTCCCCTCCGTCCACCGCACTAGACACATCCTCATATAATTCCAATAAATTTGTCAGACACAACGTCCCCTTAACGAATCTGTGCTGCGTCTGCTCTATCAAACAGTTCTTCTCAAGATGCCTCGCTATTTCTTCTTTGATGACGGATTCAAGCATTTTTCCAACAACAGACGTTAAACTAACTGGCCTATAATTCCCTGCCTTTTGCCTGCTACCCTTTTTAAACAGCGGCATAACATTAGCCGTTTTCCAATCTTCCAGCACTTCCCCGGAATCCAGCGAGGTTTGGAAAATAATCACTAAGGCATCCACTATCACCTCTGCCATTTTCTTCAGAACCCTGGGATGCATTCCATCCGGTCCTGGGGACTTGTCCACCATCAGTCCCACTAGTCTGTCGAGCACTACCTCTCTGGTGACAGTGATCTCATTCAGGCCCTCAACTCCTACCATCCTTCTATCTTTAATACCCAGCAAACTATTCGCGTCCTCTTCCGTGAAGACCGAAGCAAAAAGCTTATTTAAGGCCTCAGCCATTTCCTCATCCCCCACCCTAAATCCCCCCTCTCATCCTCTAAGGGTCCAACATTCACCCTAGCCAGCCTCCTCCTCTTTATATATTTACAAAAACTCTTACTATCCTTTTCTATATTTAACACTAGTTTAACTTCATAGTCTATCCTTCCTTTCTTTATCAACTTCTTCATCATTCTTTGTTGATTTTTAAACCTCTCCCAATCGTCTACTCGCCCTCTACTTTTAGCCACTCTAAACGCATAAGCTTTTAATTTAATACTCTCCTTTATCTCCTTCGTTAACCACGGCTGATTATCCCTTCTCCTACGATCCTTCTTTACCATCGGAATAAATTTCTGCTGAGCACCAAAAAAGATCTCCTTAAAGATCCTCCACTGTTCCTCAGCAGTCCTATTGACCAATCTGCGTCCCCAATCTACATTTGCCAATTCCTCTCTCATCCTATCGTACTCCCCTCTGTTCAAACAGAGGACACAGGTCCGGGATCCTACCTTCTCATCCTCCATCTGCATCAAGAACTCAACCATACAATGATCACTCTTCCCAAGAGGATCCCTCACAACAAGGTCCCTAATTCTACCTGCCTCATTACATAACACCAGATCTAAGATAGCTCGCTCCCTCGTCAGCGCTAGCACACACTGTTCAAGGAAACTATCCCGGCAGCATTCCAAGAACTCTTCCTCAAGCCCACCACGTCCAACATGGGTCGACCAATCAATATGTAGATTGAAATACCCCATAATTATCGCCGTTCCATTTCTGCACGCATCATTTATTTGCTTGTTTATAGCCTGCCCCACCTCCAGGTCATTATTTGGGGGCCTATAGGCCACACCCACCAGCGTCTTCCTCACAACTCACCCTCCCTCCCAGCTTTGTGTCACCTGCTAATTTGATATTACATTTCATTTCTACACTTCACATCATTAAAATATATTATGATTAGCTGGGGTCCTAGCATTGATTCCTGCGGTACCCAACTAGTCACTGCCTGCTACTTGAATAAAGACCTGTTTATGCATAATCTTCATTTCCTGTCTGCCAACCAGTTTTCTATTCATCTCAATACATTGCCCCAATCCCATGTGCTTTAATTTTACACATTAATTTCTTCAGTGGGACTTTGTTTGAAAGCCTTCCAAAAATCCAAATAAACCACATCCACCCATCAATTCTACTAGTTACATCCTTGAAGATTTCCAGTAGATTCATCAAACATGATTTCCTTTCTGTCTATCCAATCCTGCCACTGTTTTCCAAGAGCTCTGCAAATAAATCTTTTACAATGGACACTAGCATTATCCCCACTACCAACAATAGGCTGACTGGTCTATAATTCCCTGTTTTCTCTCTACTGGCCTTTTTAAATTGTGAGTTAAAGTGGTTGATAAAACACTTCAGTCTGCACGATTCTCATGTAGCATGAAAGGTCTCATTCACCACTTGCTCCCTTTCCAGGGACAGCCAGCAGCAAACATAGCCGCAGAAGAGGCCAGAAAGTTATGATGGATGAACCACTCAATAGCCTGCTGCCTGGACATATTAATGGACAGCTTGGCCAGGCCCAGGAGCAGGCCCATGAGGAGATCCTCCTGCCTCCCTTCTTCCCGCCACACCAGGTTCCAGAACTGTGCGTGCATGCTTTGCTGAAAAGCAAAACTGAAACTAAAACTGAATGGCATAACACACTTTCTTTCTAATGATGTCACTCTCCTATCCCTTAAAGGCATATTACAACATATATTGCTGTTTCCCCGAGATCAGTGGCACCAGCTTGTTTGGGGAGAGAAGAAGGTATGTAGCAGGGAGAGTGGGAGAGTATTGCTGATACCATCCCAGGCCATATTTTTATAAGAAATGCAACCTGAAGCAGGTGATTTCACACCTTTGATATTTCACATCAAATACAGCAATATTTAGCTTAATGAAAGTACATCATACACTGCTCACATATTACAACAAAACAAGTTAGGCACTGAGCTAATTAAGGGGGCATCAGGACATATGGTTAAAAAGCCTGGTCAGAGAGGTATAAGTTTTAAGGAGCATCCTAAACAAAGAAAGCAAGGCAGAGAGCTTTAGGAAGAGGGAATTCCAGAGGTTAGTGCTATAGACCCAGCCACCAATGGTGAAGCAATTAAAATTGAGTGGCTCAAGTGGGCAGAATTATAGCACAGATATCTCAAAAGGTCCTGGGGATGAAACATATTAAGAACATATGAACAAGGAGCAGGACTAAGCCATTCGACCCCTTGAGCCTGCTCCACCATTTAATAACATCATGACTAATATTATAGAGATGGCATAAAGGAAGATCCATGGAGGGAATTGAAAACAAAGATGAGAATTTTAAAAGAATGGAATTGTTTAATCAGGAACCAATGTACGTAATTACACAGAGGAGTAATGAGTGAACAGGGCTTGGTATTAAAAGAAAGACCTTAGTGTAGTACGTTTTAAAGTGTGGTCACTGTTATAATGTGGGAAACAGTGAGCCAATTTGTACAGAACAAACAGTAGTCTGAAAATAAATATTGGCCAAAACACTGGGAAGGACTCCACTGCTCTTTGAAAAAGTGCCGTTGGATTTTTTACTTCCAGCTCAGAGTGTAAACCTGGCCTCAGTTTAACATGTCATTCAAAAGACAGC
The DNA here is from genome assembly GCF_965287045.1 of Carcharhinus amblyrhynchos. Taxonomy (NCBI): domain Eukaryota; kingdom Metazoa; phylum Chordata; class Chondrichthyes; order Carcharhiniformes; family Carcharhinidae; genus Carcharhinus; species Carcharhinus amblyrhynchos. The sequence goes on along the minus strand of NC_137341.1, from coordinate 18,776,411 downwards.
GCTTCAGACAGTGGCACAGTGATTGCCACTGCTGCCTCATCCCAATAGTCTTCGCAGCAGGAAATATTCTACATCCCTGTCCCCACCACGGGACTTAATCCCGGATGAGAGAACCCTCAATGTCTAAAATTAGATGTGATTCCACAGTTGTACAGCACTTGCTTAATAATCCAGAGTGTACTAAAAATTACACTCACAACTAATTTAAGTTTATTAGTTGGGCTCACAATGTGGCTCCTTTATACTTGCTGGATGCTATATATGTATATATAGACAGGCAAAAGAAACATTTCCAGGCATTATGCTTTTTTTGAATTAAGAAAAAGCATGGGGGCCAATAGTGCCCTGGTACATTCTCCATGGCAATACCTCACCCAATCAGGCCAGACAATATGGTGGCACAGTGGCTAGCACTCCTGCCTCACAGCACCAGGGTTCAATTCTAACTTCGGGTCACTGTCAGTGTGGAGTCTGCATGTTCTCTCCTTGTCTGTGTGGGTTTCAACTGGGTCCTCCGGTTTCCTCCTACACTCCAAAGATGTGCAGGTTAGGTTGATTGGCCATGCTAAATTGCCCTTAGTGCTGGGAAATAGGAGAGCAAATACGTGGGGGTACAAGATAGGGCTTGGGTGGGATCGTCATCAGTGCAGACTCAATGGATCAAATGACCTCCTTCTGCACTGTAGGAATTCTATGATTCTCTATGAGTCAACACCAACTCATCAGCACTCTTTTTTCACACAGATTAAGTTGTTGCTCTTTGAAATTTGGCATTTTTGAGTCTGTCTTGTTGAGTACAAACATAAAGCTTCAACAGCATGTATTTATTTTCCAGCAATGCTTGAAATAAGAACTGCAAGACGAAAAAACACGAAGGTTCTGGTAATCGCATGGCACAATGATAATAGAACTGTAGGTTAATTACAGCAATCAATCTCATATCAATTAGTCAGCAACAGACACAGGCATGAGGCATGGTAAACCCAAGTGGTAAACATCTTAGGTAACATTAGCTCCAAAGAACCTGTTCCTTCCAAAACTGTGATCCATAAGTTATTGGAAGGCAAGGTTATTAAGGGATATGGAACCAAAGTGGTGGAATTAAGATGAAGATCTTCCATCATCTGGTTGAATGAGGGAAAAGGTACAAAGGGCTGAACACTTGATCCTGTTCTTATGTTCCCTAGCATTCTACACTTACCACATACATGTCTCTAATTGCACATCCTGTACTGTGTGCCAAAATATAATTTTTTGAAAAATATCTATCAAACTTGCATTTGGATGAATCAAAACTAACTGTTCACACCATCTCCCTCAACAGCTTGTTATTTTGGTGGGTGAACATGTTCCCATGTATATTTATGGGTCAATCGATCGCGAATGAAGTTCAATGTGGAGTTTCAGAGAGAGATTTTAAATGGACAGGGTACAGGAAAAGTGAAGCTGGATATGAGAAATACTACAATTAGAATTCATTACAAATCAGATAAGATTGCAAATGCAATTATGGTATTGTATCTCTAACCATGGAGAGCTTAATAAAATTTATTGAAATACTGACATATTGTGACACAGCCAATGGAATAACTCAGGTCTTGGGACAATATCTGTATTTCAACTGGCTCAAATTCTTAGATCTGTGAATGTAGATGTGCACAACTTAAAATAGATGTTAGAATAATATGTTATTCCGCGACCTAATTTCAGTAGAGTATTTCACTGGGATTGAACAGCTTCATGGTTTGACTACATTAAGACATTTATGTACTCTGAAGATGGTTCCAGTTATTTCCATTCTATCAGTTTGTTCAAACTCATCAGACACACCCCATCTTCAACATCACAAAGAGTCACTAAAACCACCCTGTCAATTCTGTAATCCCTTCTTAGCACATCAGTCATCAGCCAATTTAACCAATTTTAATCAATGTTTTCCTTCAGTGGTTATTATGACTGCCATGATGTGGAGATGCTGGCGCTGGACTGGGGTAAACACAGTAAGAAGTCTCACAACGCCAGGCTAAAGTCCAACGGGTTTATTTGGTAGCAAAAGCCACTAGCTCCTTCGTCAGGTAAGTGAGAGTTCTGTTCACTAATACAGCATATAAAGACACACACTCAATTTACAAAATAATGGTTGGAATGCGAGTCTTTACAGATAATCAAGTCTTAAAGGTACAGACACTGTGAATGGAGAGAGGATTAAACACAGGTTAAAGAGATATGTATCAGTGTGGCAGTAAACATCATGCTAAACAGCATGGGTGCAAGCACACAGCCGTGTTTGACACTATTGGTGACTGGGAATGCCTCAGAGGATTCTCCGCCATCCAGTACTCTGGCCATCATGCCATCATGGACTGGCGTACCATCTGAATGAATCTGGGGGGGGCAGCCGAACTTTGACATGATCATCCACAGGCCTTGTCGGCTTACACTGTCGAAGGCTTTCACAAGGTCAACAAAGGTTGTGTAGAGCTTGCAATTCTGCTCCTGACACTTCTGAAGTTGGCGCACAGCAAAAATCATGTCAATAGTCCCGCGATCTTTGCGAAAGCCACACTGTGACTCTGGAAGCAGGCCCAGCTCCAGATGATTTAGCAGGACTCTTGCAAGGGTTTTTCCTGTGATGGAAAGCAGCGAGATTCCTCGGTGGTTGTCGCATACTTGCCGATTGCCCTTCCTCTTGTAGAGATGTACGATGGAAGCATCTTTAAGTTCTTGAGGAATGGACTCTTGCTTCCAAAAAGACTGGAACAACTCAGTGATTTTCTCAGTAAGTACAGGACCAGCATCTTTGTAGATCTTTGCGGATGTGGTATCTGCCCCTGGGGCTTTGCCACTGGATAGCTGGCTGACAGCTTTCGTGACTTCGGCTACTACCGGTGGGTCATCCATGGCGCTGTTGATATCAACCTGGGGAACTGTGTCTATTGCTTCATCATTAATAGATGACGGTCGGTTGAGGACAGCTTCAAAGTGTTCAGCCCAAGTCTGCAGGATCTGAGCCCTCTCTGTAATGACAGTACTTAGGAGGGGGGAACTCCTGAGAAATTGAGGTCTGTAGAGAGTGTTGAGGGCTTCATAGAACCGTTTCAAGTTATTCCTGTCAGCTTATCCCTGTATTTCATCTGCCTTGGCGCTCAGCCAGGCATCCTGCATTTTACGCAGTTTATTCTGGACTGTCCTGCGAGCGTCAGTAAAAGCATTTTTCTTGGCAGCAGATGATGGGTCGTTCTGACAGGCCTGATGAAGACAGTGCTTTTCAACAAGTACAGCCTGTATCTCCTCATCATTTTCATCGAACCAGTCATGCCGCTTGCAGGTAAAGGGCCCGAGCAACTTCAGTGCAAATGTATGGATAGCATCCCTGAAGCATTCCCAATCGTCCTCAGCACTGTCTGCAAGATGTATGTCAGCAAGCTTGATTTCTAAGTCTTCAGCCAGAGTTGAAGCTACGCTGGGGTTCTTTAGCTTGGCCGCATTGATTCTTTTCATAACCTTGCTTCCTTATAATCGCCTCTTGGGTCTGATGCGGAGCCTCATTTTGGAGACAATGACCCTGTGGTCTGTCCAGCAGTCAGCACCACATATGGCTTTGGTCACTCTGACATCCTGCCTGTCTTTTCTCCTAACAATGACATAGTCAATAAGATGCCAATGCTTAGAGTGGGGGTGATCCAGGAGGTCTTGTTATGGGTAGGCAGACGGAAGGTTGTGTTGAGGAGGTTGTGTGCTGCACAGGTCTTCATTAAGAGTAGGCTGTTAGTGTTACACTTGCCCACTCCATGCCTCCCAATGACTCCCTGCCAGATTGCAGAGTCACACCCTACTCTTGCATTGAAATCGCCAAGCAAGATCAGCTGGTCGGTACTGCTCACTGCTGATGGTAGGGCATCTAGTTCTGCGTAGAACTTGTCCTTAATCTTGTCCGGGTTGTTCATTGTGGGGGCACTGATCAGGGTGGCTTGACTTCTGTTCTGTAGTGGAAGCTGTAATGTCATAAGCCGGTCATTCACACCCTTGGGTAGACTATCAAGTTTCCGAACAAGGTGACTCCTGACGGCGAATCCAACTCCAGCATCACAGCGCTCATCGCTGCCGCGACCGCTCCAGAGAAAAGTATATCCATCTCCAGTTTCAGTCAACTGACCTGTGTTGGCAAGACGAGTTTCACTCAGGGCTGCAATGTCAATGCTGTATCTTGCAACACTGACAACTAAGGCTGTTCTTCTCTCTGGTCTGTCTGCTGTAGGATTGTCCAAAAGCGTGTGCACATTCCAAGTGCCAATGGTGAGCGGTGTTACCTTGTGTTTTATTTTGTTTGTTCGACAGCAAGATGGGATCCCCACCAGCCGTGGTAAACTGACCAGGGTGTAGTGAAGCACGCAATGTTTAGAGCACCTTTTCTAGCCCCCTCCTCATTCTACGGAGGTGAGAAGTGCGTACCTGAAGAGGGCTGCTCAGTCGCCCAAGTAGATGCCAAATTTCACTGCTGCTTCGGTCAGCGGAAAACGACTATTTGACCTGAGCCGTCTGTGTGCAGGTCCATGACTACAGCTCCCAGTGTATCCACACCTTCTGCTTCGTCACTCACCCGTCGCCACAGGACTTCGAGGGTTGAACAGGACGTTGATGATGATGATGATGATGGTGTCGAGACTCGCGCTTGATTTGGATTAAAGTGAGGGAGAGTTGCGCAGCATCAGCCTCACTCTCTCTTCCCAATTCCCATCTAGATCCAATGGCAAGACAAGAGTCAAGACGGTTGGAGATGGGACTAGGCGCAGTGGATGACCAGGAAGTCTTCTGTGTCTTGTCTTGCTCTATGCGTTCCACGACGCTTGCAGAGACCACCTTCTTGACCGTTAGATCTTCCATTGGTCTCATCTGCTCAATCCGCTGGAGTCTGTCTTCACATGCTGGGATAGACATTTCCCTGTCTCACCGAGGTTTGAGACCCGTCAGCGACCCTCACCTGGTTTAGCCGGCTTGTCGAAGCCGTTGCCTGGGGTGAGGCATCAAACAGCTACGGGGAGCCACAGGTGAGAGCTGAGTGCCAGGTGGGGACAAAGGGTGGACAAACTGCCCTGAAAGGATGCGACATGTTCCCCCAACAGAAGTACTACCCCTCCTTGACACCTCATAAATGCCCACTTTGGTAGCAATAATAGGAAGGCAGATTATAACTTGAATGGGTGTAAATTGAGAGAAAAGAGGTGGATACTTACCGAGAACTTGGTGTCCTCGTTCATCAGTCACTGAAAGTAAGTGTGCAAGTACAGCAGGCAGTAAAGAAGGCAATGGTATGTTGGCCTTCATAGCAATAGGATTTGAATATAGGGTTAGGGATGTATTATTGCAATTGTATAGGGCATTGGTGAGGCTACGCTTGGGGTATTGTGTGCAGTTTTGGTGTCCTTATCTGAGGATAGATATCTTTGCTATAGGGGGAGGTTTACCAGGCTGATTCCTGGGATGGCAGGTCTGTCATATGAGGAGAAACTAAGCCAGTTTGGATTATATTCATTGGAGTTTAGAAGAATGAGAAGGGATGTCATAGAAACTTATAAAATTCTAACAGGGTTAACAAGTTAGATTCAGAAAGGATATTCCCAATGGTGGAGGAGTCCAGGCCTAGGAATCATAATTTGAGGATATTTTTAGAATTGAGGTGAGGAGAAATTTCTTCACCCGGAGGGTGGCGAATGTATGGAATTCACTACCACAAAAAGTAGTTGAGGCCAATGCGTTGCCTGATTTCAAGAAGAAATTAGATACAGCTCTTGGGGCTAAAGGGATCAAAGGATGTGAGGGGACGACGAGATCAAGATATTGAATTCGATGATCAGCCATGATCATAATGAATGGCAGTGTAAGCTTGAAAGGCCTGCTTCTAGTTTCTACATTTCTATGTTGGAGCACAGGGTCCCCCGGGAATTCGAAGAGATGGGGATCAACAGGAGTACAGCCCGAGGCCTTCCATCCAGTGGACCTTGTGTGTCTCCAGCCATGTGACACCTCTCTCCGTGTGAGCAACATATCTTCAGCCCATAACACCAAGGAGGGAAGCAGTCAAACCTTTGTGGTGTCCATAAGCAGGCCCTGGGCTCTTAAGGTCCTGGCCCCCCTAAGGAGTTCCCGCCAAGGTCATCTCAGGCAAAAGGGCTTGAGTCAACAAACTGCCTCAACTTCAGCTGTGGATACACCTAGACATAGTGAGAGGGTGAGGAAAACCATAAGCACTTAGTGGGCACAGGTGAACATAGGCAGTAATGTAGATAGGTCACCATTTTGTTTTGAACACTTCGCAATAAATTTCACTTTGTTCACCCACAGATCCTCCAAACTGTCTGTTTATGCTACAAAATTTGGGGGGAGACACTGCGCTCACCCGGCACCTCATCAGAACGGCGCTGCTATTTCTCTCGAATGCTCTTGCCAGCACCCTCAGCTGTGATATGGAAAGGAACCCAGGAAGAAAGACAGAGAAAGCACCATAAATCCATACCAGCCTTCACAACCCCTTTAAAGCAAGAGGTACCCCAACAGGAAGGAAAGGCAAGGCCTGTAAGTGACCCCTCCCAACCCCTCTCCCCAAAATGGCGATTCTGGGCCCCCTGCCCCGAGTTGAACTTATCTGTCCCCTCGAGTCCTCTCTGGTGCCCCCTGAGAAATGCATGTCACAGAGGGCTCGAGCTGTCTGAGTGCTCATTTCCGAAATCTCGGAAGTGAAGACACCAGGATCGCATTTATGTAGACCGTTTGTAAATGGCTCCCACTGAATATCCAGGGGTGGGGAGTACTCATAGAACATAGAACATAGAACACTACAGCACAAACAGGCCCTTCGGCCCACAAGTTGCGCCGATCACATCATCACCTACCAACCTACAGACCTATCTATAACCCTCAATCTCATTAAACCCCATATACTCATCCAGGAGTCTTTTAAAAGACCCCAGCGAGTTCGCCTCCACCACCACTGACGGCAGCCGATTCCATTCACTCACCACCCTCTGAGTGAAAAACTTACCCCTAACATCACTTCTGAACCTCCCTCCCCGCACCTTAAATCTGTGTCCTCTCGTAGCGACCATTTCAACCCGGGGAAATAGCCTCTGAGAGTCCACCCTATCTATTCCTCTCAACATTTTGTAAACTTCTATCAGGTCGCCTCTCAACCTTCGTCTCTCCAGGGAAAAGAGTCCCAGCTCCCTCAACCTAACTTCATAAGGCATGCCTCCCAGTCCAGGCAACATCCTTGTAAATCTCCTCTGTACCCTTTCAATAGCTTCTACATCTTTCCTATAGTGAGGCGACCAGAACTCCCAGAGAGTGTTCTTGCTACTTGCAAGCTAATATATTAAAATGAACTTTCTGCGGTTGGTGGCATGTTTCACACCAGTCTACTGGCAAGGTAACAGTAAGACTGGAATTTGGAAATTCGCCGGCACAAATCATGCTCTCTGGATTTTGAGCACATGCTGCCATTCCTGCAGATTGAGAGCATTCTGTTTAAATCAAATCACATTGCTCCATCTCTTACTCCTGCCCAAGACGCCAGTGTAACTCCACACATCCCTTGCCTTTCCCTACTTTCTGCAATTGACAGGTTTTTAAATATTGAGCATTATCCTAATCAGTATTTCTCGATTTACTCCAATTTCTTTCCTACCCTTTCAATTCTTGCTTGAGTCCTGCACAATGGGCTTTATCCCTCACATATGATTTTGAATTATAATTTTAAAAAGTTACCAGCAAAAACAGCAACTTGGTCCAGATTTAAATTAAAACCAACATTGAATAGAATTTACAAGATGGAAATTCCTGTTGCATAAAAAAACTGGATTTTCTATTTACAAGCTCTACCTGTTAAAGTCTGATAACTCGCTCTCAAAATTCAATTTTGCAGCTTTACAGCAATTTTTCACACTCCTTTAGGCAGTGAGGTTTCCAAACATTCCCATTAATATCAATGTTTATTAAGCCTACTTATAACTTGGCATGACAGCATAGATTATCACAATTGAAGGTTTTGTATGATTGGAATGTATTTTAAGCCGGGATTAGGAGAACCAGTGAAAGAGCATAGTTGCAAAACACCACATCACACAAGGCTGTAATCATTTCCATTTTCTCTTCATAGAATCATTGATTAATTCTGCACAGAAGCCATTCAGGCCATCAAGTCTGTGACAGCACTTTTGAAGAGCAATCCAGTTAGTGCCACTCTCCAGCTCTTTTCCCATATCCTTGTATATGAGATATTATTCTAGTGTCATGTTCCAGTATATTATGAACTTTTAAATTTTGAAGGTGAAAAGGTATTGAAATGGCTGCTGTAGTTTTGGCATCTTAAGCACCAACAGTCCAAAAGCAAAGCAAATACCAAATGAAATATTAACATTCACAGCCATCACGGGAGGGAAGGGGTTGGGAGGAGAGAAGGCAGGGAAGGGAAGGCAGGGAAGGCAAGACAGGACTGGGAAGGCTAGGCAGGGCAGAAAATGGAAGGCAGAGCAGGAAAGAGAAGACAGGGCAAGAGAGGAATGGGAAGGGACGGGGTGGGAAGGAGGGGTTTGATTTCTTACTGTCACATGTATTAGTATACAGTGAGAAGTACTGTTTCTTGCATGCTATACAGACAAAGCATACTGTTCATAGAGAAGGAAATGAGAGAGTGCAGAATGTAGTGTTACAGTCATAGCTAGGGTATACAGAAAGATCAACTTAATAAAAGATAGGTCCATTCAAAAGCCTGATGGCAACTGAGAAGAAGCTGTTCTTGAATCAGTTGGTACATGGCCTCAAACTTTTGTATCCTTTTCCCGACAGAAGAAAGTGGAAGAGATAATATCCAGAGTGTGTGGGATCATTTATTATGCCGAGGCAGCAGGAAGTGTAGACAGAGTCAATGGATGGGAGACTGGTTTGCGTGATGGGTTGATATCCTCATCGCTAACTTCTAAATTTTTGAAAAACGAGGCGAAGGCCCTGTTGAAATGACTAAAGCTATATCTGTGTGTGACCATCAAACAGTCGGAACTAATATGACAGTTTCACAAAAACTGACACCTTGTTATCTCTGATGAGACCCTAACGAGCTCCTGTGAGCTTCAGAGACCAAATTCAAAAGAGGACCACACAAAGCCCATCAAATTTCATAAGCCAGACCTAGCCAACCAAAGATGACTCATTTGCTAGGACAAAGAACCCTAAAACGTTCCTTGAAGACTGAATGTTTGGAACATTAACAATCTCAGAGACCCAGGCAAAGGGATATATATATACCTTTTGCCAATGCCAGAATGGACATGTGGGAGTCATGTAACATGAACCCCTTGCTGGTGTAACCTGTAATAATGCCTTGTGGTACTGAAAAAACCTCAATCTGCCATTTTTCCATCTACCCAGCAGCAGCACAGGAAATGAGGTCTGCCAGGCTAAACACCTGGCCCCACACTTATTACTGGGACTACTATACCACTGCCAAAAAGATGTATAATCTTTGCAAACCTATTGCATCACAGAAGTCAACTCTATTGGAAAAGGAAACTATCCAGCATCAGATTTCAGCCTGTCAACCTCTGTGAAGGAACAGACAATGGACTTTGATTCTGGACTCTGGACACACGTGAAACTCTTTTTTCTCTGTGGTCCATCTCCTGTGTTTTTTTTCTCTATCCCTCTTTTACTGTTTCAGTAAAACTATTTGAACTATGCAGTGACTCACTCCTCCGACTTCTGAATGTGTGCAAATAAACCAACCCTCTGAATTCATCCTATCTTGAGTTTGCCGTGGGGTTATTGATAGAAAATTGTATTAACCCTAAAGCGATGGGTGAGAAACCTGCCACCGCTTGTAAAGAGGGAAGCAAATTAAAACACTTTTCTGATTATGGGCGAGTGATGAGAGGAGAAATCAGGGCTTTTAAAATAACCTGCTCCTGTCCATAACTGTGCTATCCGCACCAACTGTTTACTAGCACAAGTGAAGGTCATGATATATCACCCATGAGGCAGGACCACTTGCACTGCAGAACAATATTTTGGTTGATAAGAAAACCCAGCAGTGTTTTACTTCAAGTTCTTACATTCATTTATTTGTCAGAGAAGTGGTCATTTAAATGCTACTATCTTTTTACATGCGTGAGATTGAAGTGCAATATCTAAATAAAATACAGACTTCCTCCTATTCTCACTTCTGCTATTCTGCACTCTACTGCTGCTACAATTGCTATGTATAGCTTCATGCTTGATTAACCTGTAGCTCTTCTTCAACCTCTGGCCTTTGCAACATACTCCACTTTGCTGAATTTTTTCATGTTTCCATTTCTACTGCCTTTTGTCAGTTATTCACCTATTTTCTACATTTTGTCAATGTATTTTATGTTCTCTCTTTACGCCTCTTAATGGCTCAGATTAATATCATGTAAACTAATTAATTGCCCTGTTTTCCAATTTTCCTGACCATTCTAATGGTTTGTGTTGCTTGATGAGTATTTCCCTTCCCTTTTACCCATTTATCTATAATAATCTCCAGTTTCACTGAAGGATCCATATTTTGGGGGTAAAATTGGTCTGCACCAGCATCACTCGTTATGAGTTAATAGTTGATTTACATTATATCTAATCTTCTTTTACTGAATCTTGGCAATATTTTTCATGTTGATGGAAGACAAATGGGTGAAGAATCGGCTGCCAGTTCACCACAAGTCTTTTTAACAATGCTGGTGTGGACTAACTTCAGCCTCCTTACCTCATTGTCATTAATGCAGTCCTTCACAGTGGTGAGACCTGGACAACATATGCTTGGCAGGAGAAAAGGCTGAAATGCTTCTATTTTCACAGTCTGAAAGGTACCCTATGTATGTCTTGCTTGGCAGGATAAGCTCACCAACACAGAGATCCTGCAGCATGCTAATTCCATTAACATACACTCATTGCTAAGCCAATGATGCTTTGCTGGCTCGACCATGTTCCTCAGATGGATAATTGCCATTTACCCAAAGACAGTCTATTCAGTGAACAGGCAAATGGGTCACAACCGCCTCTTTCATGCCTCTGCTACAAGGAAACCTGCAAATGAAGTATGAACATCGTGGACATTAACATTGACAACTTGGAGATAATTACTGATGGCATTGATCTCTGGAGGTCTCTGTATGGAAGGACAGTAGAAGAGGTGAGCTGAATGAAAAGCTGGCCAAGAAGAAGGCCAAGAAAGCATCCTCTCAGTCCTGTCTTCCCCTGTGGCAAATAAGGCAGACTGCCATGCCAGAGTAGAGTTCATGAGCCACACCAGGCGATGCTCACCATCAATTTACAAGACGGAAGGTTGCCATTAACCTTTTGTTCTTTCAACAAGAATTGACTGACCTGCTGAGTGTTGGCAATACGATTAGGGTAGTAATGGTTTATGCGTCTGAATGAGCAATCTAAAGCCCTGGACTAATTATCCAGTAGAACATTAATTTAAACTCTACCTTGGTACTTTGAAAATTTGAATAGAGTTCAAAAAATCTGGAAACAAAAAGCTGCTTTCAGTTAAAGTGACCATGAAGTTGTTCGATTGTTGTAAAATCTCAAAGGTTCACTCACATCTGTACCCAATCTGGCTTACATATGATCCCAGTCTCCATACCAATTATTCTGAACTAGCCTTTGAAATGGGCTAAAGAGCCAATCAATGATATCACCACTTTCAAAGGGTGACAAGGAGTGGGCAATATATGCTGAACTTGCTAGGGATGTCCACCTTTTGAGGGATAGTTATTAAAACAAAACATTTTTCTTTTCCTTTCATATCTCCAGCACATGCAGGCTTACATACAAAGTATGCAATATAGTAACAGACTTCATTAGTAAGTGCATAGAAGACTGTGTGCCAAAGAAGCAAATTTGTGTGTTTCCCAGCCAGAAACCATGGATGAACAAGGATTTCCACTGCTTGCTCAAGTCCAGCTCTGAGGCATTCAAGTCGGGCGACCCTGACCTATACAAGAAATCCAGATACAATCTATGGAGAACCATCAAAGATGTCAACGCACAGTACCGGACCAAGCTAGAGTCCCAGGCTAGCAACACAGACACCCAATTAGGCAATGTCTGCAAGGCATAACAAGCTACAAGATGAAGTCAAGTAGAATCGCCGGAACAAATCACCTCTCCCTGCTAAGTTCTACGCACGTTTTGAGCAAGAAGTCAGCACTAGGATATCTTCTGCCCTGGAGGCCTCGGCCGAACCAGTATCTGAGGTCACCGCAGCAGATGTCAGATCAGCTTTCTTGCAAGCGGAAAGCAACTGGCCTGAATTGGGTACTGGGATGAGTGCTCAGATTCTCTGTAGACCAGCTGGCAAGAGTATTCATAGACACCTTTAACCTTTTCTTACACTGATCTGAGGTCCCTACCTACTTCAAGACGACGACCATCATCCCTGTACCAAAGAAAAGCCAGGCAGCATGCCTTAATGACTATCACCCGGTGGCTCTGACAGGCAACATTAGGGCATGGAACAACTCTGACCTCCCAGACCGCCTGGAACCACAACAGTTCATGTATCACCTCAACAGGTCATGCATCTTCTTGGCACTACACGCAACGCTGGCACACCTGGATAACAAATACACTTGTCAGACTCCTATTCATAGACTACATTCTTCGATGCCATTATTTCTACAAAACTCATCTCCAAACTCTATGGCCTAGGACTCCAGTCCTCCCTCTGCCACTGGATCCTAGACTTCCTAACCCACATCAGTAAGGAAAGGCAATGACACCTCCTCCACGATTATTCCCAACGCCAGTGCCCCGCAAGGCTGTGTTCTCAGCCCCATATTATACTCCTTATACACTCCATTTTCAAGTTTGCTGATGACATCACCATAGTGGATCAAGTCTCGGACAATGACGAGATGGAGTACAGGAAAGAGATAGAGAATCTGGTGAAATGGTGCAACGACAATAACCTCTCGCTCAATGTCAGGAAAGCGTACTGGAGGACATGCCCCTGACTACATCAATGGGAATGAAGTGGAAATGGATGACAGCTTCAAATTTCTAAGTGTCCAGATCACCAACAACCTGTACTGGTCCACGCACGCTGATGCTACAGTTAAGAAAGCCCACCAATGCCTCTACTAAAGCGAAGGAAATTTGGCATGTCCATTATGACTCTCATCAATTTTTACAGATGCACCATAGAAAGCATTCTTTCCAATGTATCACAGGTTGGTATGGCTCCTGCTCTGATCAAGACTGCAAGAAACTACAAGGGGTTGTTAATATAGCCCAGTCCATATATAAACCAGCCTCTCATCCGTTGACTCTGTCGATACTTCCTGCCCTCTCGGAAAAGTAGCCAGCATAATTAAGGACCCCACACACCTCTGACATACTCTCTTCCACCTTCTTCCATCCGGAATAAGATACTAAAGTCTGAGATTGTTTGCTGGAGCGAGCAGAATGAAGGTTGCACGGAGTAAAGGTAAGCGATTACCTTTGTAAAGATTTTCGCGGGCTTTGTAATGGTTTTTCTGCTTTAAAAATTAGACAGGAAGTGGGCCATGGGGCTTTGTGGGAAGGGATTTTTTTTACCTCACAAAGTTTAAAAGGAGAACTGCTGTAGACAGCGGGCAGCGGAGTGAGAGGGAAGCAGAGTGAGCAGTAAGGGCTTTGGATAACAGGGCTTGGCAGAAAAGGGCAAGGTAAGTTTAAATTCTTAACGGTGTTTAGAAATCACTAAGAGACTGTGATGGAGGGGCATATGATGTGCTGTTTCTGTATGATGTGGGAACTGGTGGACCCCAAGGTCCTTCCCAGTGACCATGTCTGTAGTAAGTGCTGGTTGCTTGAAGAGCTCCAGCTCAAAGTAGATGAGCTGAACTCTGAACTTCAGACACTGAGGCTCATCAGGGAGAGGGAGTGTAACCTGGATAATGGGGTACAAGAGAGATTCACACCCCCTAGTCTGGCTAACTCTGAGGGTCAGGAACATGAGGGTGCTGCTGAGGGGAGGAAGGAAGGGGGAGTGGGGAGGAAGGATGAGAAGAAGGAGGGGGAGTGGGGAGGAAGGAGGGGGGAGTGGGGAGGAAGGAGGGGGGAGTGGGGAGGAAGGAGGGGGGAATGGGGAGGAAGGAGGGGGGAGTGGGGAGGAAGGAGGGGGGAGTGGGGAGGAAGGAGGGGGGAGTGGGGAGGAAGGAGGGGGGAGTGGGGAGGAAGGAGGGGGGAGTGGGGAGGAAGGAGGGGGGAGTGGGGAGGAAGGAGGGGGGAGTGGGGAGGAAGGAGGCCCAAAGGCCTCAGCCTCTCAATCTGCACAACAGGTTTGAGGTTCTTGCTCCCAGCGTGGACAAGAACGAGGGCTGTAAGGTTGATGAGCAAACTGCCCACAGTAGAGTGGTGCAGACACAGGACAAAGTGGAAGAAATAAAGAGGAATGTAGTGGTAATTGGGGATAGTGTGGTTAGGGGTATAGACACTGTCTTTTGTCACAATGATAAAGAATACAGAAGGGTGTGTTGTCTGCCTGGTGCTCGGGTCCAGGATGTCTCATCTGGGCTGCAGAGGAACCTGGAGTGGGAGGGTGAGAATCCGGTTGTGGTGGTACATGTGGGTGCCAACAACATAGGCAAAATGGGAACTAAGGATCTGCAGAGGGAGTATGAAAAGAACATAAGAACATAAGAAATAGGAGCAGGAGTAGGCCATCTAGCCCTTCGAGCCTGCCCCGCCATTCAATAAGATCATGGCTGATCTGTCGTGGCTCAGTTCCACTTTCCCGCCCTCTCCCCATAACCCTTAATCCCCTCGCTTATCAAAAACCTATCAACCGCATCTTAATTATATTTAGCGAGGCAGCCTCCACCACTTCAACGGGCAGAGAATTCCAGAGATTCACCACCCTTTGAGTGAAGAAGTTCCTCCTCAACTCCATTCTAAACCACCCCCCCTTTATCTTGAGGCTGTGCCCCCTAGTCCTACTGTCCTTTCTGAGCGGGAAGAGCCTCTCCGCCTCTATCCTATCCATCCCATTCATCATCTTATACGTCTCAATGAGATCTCCCCTCATTCTTCTAAACTCTAACGAGTACAAGCCTAGTTTATTCAGCTTCTCCTCATAGTTCAACCCCCTCAACTCCGGTATCAGCCTAGTAAACCTCCTCTGCACTCCCTCCAAGGCCAAAATATCCTTGCGTAAGTGCGGCGACCAAAACTGCACACAGTACTCCAGCTGCGGCCTCACCAATGCCGTGTACAGTTGCAGCAAGACCTCCCTATTTTTATATTCAATCCCCCTCGCTATGAAGGCCAGCATCCCATTTGCCTTCCTGACCACCTGCTGCACCTGCAGGCTGGGTTTTTGGGACTCATGCACAAGGACCCCGAGGTCCCTCTGCACCGTCGCCTACTGCAGTTTTTCGCCATGTAAGTAATAGTCCTTCCTACCATTATTCCTACCAAAGTGGACTTCACACTTGCCAACATTAAATTCCATTTGCCAGTTCCTGGCCCATTCGCCCAGCCTATCTAGATCCTTCTGCAGACTTTCCACACCCTCCGCGCAATTTGCCGTTCCACCAATCTTGGTGTCATCAGCAAATTTTGACTTCATACACTCGGTTCCCTCCTCCAGATCATCTATATAAATGGTAAATAGCTGAGGGCCCAGCACCGATCCCTGGGGCACTCCACTAGTCACCAACTGCGAATCTGAATAGCACCCATTGACCCCCACTCTCTGCCTCCTATTTGACAGCCAATCCCCTACCCACGCTAACGCCCTACCCCCAACTCCATGCCCCCAACCTTCTGTAATAACCTCTTGTGCGGCACCTTATCAAACGCCTTCCGAAAATCAAGAAACACCACATCTACCGGCTCTCCCCTATCCACCGCCCTAGACACATCCTCATAGAACTCCAATAAATTCGTCAGACATGACTTCCCCTTAACGAAACCATGCTGCGTCTGCTCTATCAAACTCTATCAAAAGCTGGGAATGAAATTAAAAAGCAGAACCAACAAGGTGGTTATCTCTGGATTACTACCTGAACTGCGTGCAGATGGGCGTAGGGTAAATAGGATTAAAGAGATGAATGGGTGGCTCAGGGATTGGTGTGGGAGGAATGGGTTTGAATTTATGGGGCATTGGCATCAGTATTGGGGCAGCTGGGACCTGTTCAGATGGGATGGTCTTTGTCTGAACCGTGCTGGGACCAGAGTCCTAGCGAATCATATAACTCGGACTGTAGATAGGGCTTTAAACTAATTGGGGGGGGGGGGGGGGGGGGGGGGGGGGGGTGGTGGTGGTAGCAGCTCTGCTGATTGAGGATAATATCAGGGCGGTAGTAAGGGAAGATATAGGCTCCAAAGAGCAGAACGTGGAATTGTTGTGGGTGGAGATAAGGAACAGTAATGGGAGGAAGACGCTGGTGGGTGTGGTCTATAGGCCCCCAAAAAATAACTTGGAGGTGGGGCAGGCTATAAACAAGCAAATAAATGACGCGTGCAGAAATGGAATGGCGATAATTATGGGGGATTTCAATCTGCATATTGATTGGTTGACCCAAGTCGGACGCGGTGGGCATGAGGAAGAGTTCTTGGAATGCTGTAGAGATAGTTTCCTTGAACAGTGTGTGCTGGTGCCGACGAGGGAGTGAGCTATACTAGATCTGGTGTAATGTAATGAGGCAGGAAGAATTAGGGATCTTGTTGTGAGGGATCCTCTTGGGACAAGCGATCATTGTATGGTTGAGTTTTTGATGCAGATGGAGGATGAGAAAGTAGGGTCCCGGACCTGTGTCCTCTGTTTGAACAGAGGGGAGTACGATAGGATGAGAGAGGAATTGGCAAATGTAGATTGGGGGCGCAGATTGGTCAGTAGGACGACTGAGGAACAATGGAGGATCTTTAAGGAGATCTTTTTCAGTGCTCAGCAGAAATATATTCCAATGGTAAAAAAGGAATGTAGGCGAAGGGATAATCAGCCGTGGTTATCGAAGGAAATAAAGGAGAGTATTAAATTGAAAGCTGATACTTTTAGAGTGGCTAAAAGTAGTGGGCGAATAGAAGATTGGGAGAGGTTTAAAAATCAACAAGGAATGACTAAGAAGTTGATAAAGGAAGGAAGGATAGACTATGAAGCTAAACTAGCACTAAATATAAAAAAGGACAGTAAGAGTTTTTACAAATATATAAAGAGGAGGAGGCTGGCTAGAGTGAATGATGGACCCTTAGAGGATGAGAGGGGGGATTTAGTGGTGGGAGATGAGGAAATGGCGGAGGCCTTAAATAAGTTTTTGCCTCGGTCTTCACGGAGGAGGACGCGAATAGTTTGCCGGATATTAAAGATAGAAGGATGGTAGGAGTTGAGGGCCTGAATGCGATTACTGTTACTAGAGAGGTAGTGCTTGATCAGCTAGAGGGACTGAGGGTGGACAAGTCCCCAGGACCGGATGGAATGCATCCCAGGGTTCTGAAGGAAATGGCAGAGGTGATAGTGGATGCCTTAGTGATCATTTACCAAACTTCGTTGGATTCCGGGGAAGTGCTGGAAGATTGGAAAACGGTTAATGTTACGCCGCTGTTTAAAAAAGGTAGCAGGCAAAAGGCAGGGAATTATAGGCCAGTTAGTTTAACGTCTGTTGTTGGAAAAATGCTTGAATCCGTCATCAAAGAAGAAATAGCGAGGCACCTAGAAAGGAATTGTTTGATAGAGCAGACGCAGCACGGATTCATTAAGGGGAAGTCGTGTTTGACGAATTTATTGGAATTCTATGAGGATGTGACTAGTGCGGTAGACAGAGGGGAACCGGTGGATGTGGTGTGTCTCGATTTTCAAAAGGCGTTTGATAAGGTGCCGCACAAAAGGTTGCTTCAGAAGGTTAGGGGGCATGATGTTGGGGGTAAGGTGTTAGCGTGGATAGAGGATTGGTTGTCTAATAGGAGGCAGAGAGTTGGTATCAATGGGTGCTATTCTGATTGGTGGTTGGTGACTAGTGGAGTGCCGCAGGGATCAGTGCTGGGGCCTCAGCTATTTACCATTTATATAAATGATCTGGAGGAGGGGGCTGAGTGTAGCGTGATGAAATTTGCTGATGACACAAAGATGAGTGGAAAAGCAAATTGTGTGGAGGGTGTGGAAAGTCTGCAGAGGGATCTGGATAGGCTAAGCGAGTGGGCGAGGACCTGGCAGATGGAATATAATGTTAGCAAGTGTGAGGTTATCCACTTTGGCAGAAATAATAGTAGGAGGGATTACTATTTAAAGGGCGAAAAGCTGCAGCATGCTACGGTGCAGAGGGACCTGGGGGTCCTTGTGCATGAGTCGCTAAAACCCAGTCTGCAGGTGCAGCAGGTGATCAAGAAGGCGAATGGGATGCTGGCCTTTATAGCAAGGGGGATAGAATATAAAAGAATTGCTTGATAGAGCAGACGCAGCACGGTTTCGTTAAGGGGAAGTCGTGTCTGACAAATTTACTGGAGTTCTATGAGGATGTGTCTAGGGCGGTGGATAGAGGAGAGCCGGTGGATGTGGTCTTTCTTGATTTTCAGAAGGCGTTTGACAAGGTACCTTACAAGAGGTTATTGCAGAAGGTCAGGGGACATGGAGTTGGGGGTAGGGTGTTAGCGTGGATAGAGGACTGGTTGTCAAATAGGAGGCAGAGAGTAGGGATCAATGGGTGCTATTCAGATTGGCGGTTGGTGACTAGTGGAGTGCCTCAGGGGTCGGTGTTGGGGCCTCAGCTATTTACCATTTATATAGATGATCTGGAGGAGGGAACCGAGTGTATGGTGTCGAAATTTGCTGATGATACCAAGATTGGTGGAACGGCAAATTGCGCGGAGGGTGTGGAGAGTCTGCAGAAGGATCTAGATAGGCTGGGCGAATGGGCCAGGAAATGGCAAATGGAATTTAATGTTGGCAAGTGCGAGGTGGTCCACTTTGGTAGGAATAATGGTAGGAAGGATTATTACTTACGTGGAGAAAAACTGCAGCAGGCGACGGTGCAGAGGGACCTCGGGGTCCTTGTGCAAGAGTCGCAAAAACCCAGCCTGCAGGTGCAGCAGGTGGTCAGGAAGGCAAATGGGATGCTGGCCTTCATAGCGAGGGGGATTGAATATAAAAATAGGGAGGTCTTGCTGCAACTGTACACGGCATTGGTGAGGCCGCAGCTGGAGTACTGTGTGCAGTTTTGGGCGCCGTACTTACGCAAGGATATTTTGGCCTTGGAGGGAGTGCAGAGGAGGTTTACTAGGCTGATGCCGGAGTTGAGGGGGTTGAGCTATGAGGAGAGGCTGAATAAACTAGGCTTGTACTCGTTAGAGTTTAGAAGAATGAGGGGAGATCTCATTGAGACGTATAAGATGATGAATGGGATGGATAGGATAGAGGTGGAGAGACTCTTCCCGCTCAGAAAGGACAGTAGGACTAGGGGGCACAGACTCAAGATAAAGGGGGGGCAGTTTAGAACGGAGTTGAGGAGGAACTTCTTCACTCAAAGGGTGGTGAATCTCTGGAATTCTCTGCCCGTTGAAGTGGTGGAGGCTGCCTCGCTAAATATTTTTAAGACGCGGGTTGATGGGTTTTTGATAAGAGAGGGGATTAAGGGTTATGGGGAGAGGGAGGGAATGTGGAACTGAGCCACAACAGATCAGCCATGATCTTATTGAATGGCGGAGCAGGCTCGAAGGGCCAGATGGCCTACTCCTGCTCCTATTTCTTATGTTCTTAGTCTTGCTGCAACTGTACAGGGCATTGGTGAGGCCGCAGCTGGAGTACTGTGTGCAGTTTTGGTCGCCACACTTGCGCAAGGATTTTTTGGCGTTGGAGGGAGTGCAGAGGAGGTTCACTAGGCTGATACCGGAGATGAGGGGGTTAGACTATGGAGAGAGACTAAATAGACTGGGTCTGTACTCGTTGGAGTTTAGAAGGATGAGGGGGATCTTATAGAGACGTATAAGATAATGAAAGGGATGGATAGGGTAGAGGTAGAGAGAGATTCTTCCCGCTCAGAAAGGACAGCAGGACTAGAGGGCACAGCCTCAAGATAAGGGGGGTGCAGTTTAGAACGGAGTTGAGGAGGAATTTCTTCACTCAAAGGGTGGTGAATCTCTGGAATTCTCTGCCCGTTGAAGTGGTGGAGGCTACCTCGCTAAATATATTTAAGACACGGGTAGATAGGTTTTTGACAGACAAGGGAATTAAGGGCTATGGGGAGAAAGCGAGAAAGTGGAACTGAGCCACTTCAGATCAGCCATGATCTTATTGAATGGCGGGGCAGGCTCGAAGGGCTAGATGGCCTACTCCTGCTCCTATTTCTTATGTTCTTAGATCATGTACCAACAGACTCAAGAACAACATTTTTCCTGCTGCCATCAGATTTTTGAATGGACCTATCTTTTGTTAACTTGATCTTTCTCTACATCCTAGCTATGACTGTAACACTACATTCTGCAACGTCTCCTTTCCATCTCCCCTTTGTACTCAACGAATGGTATGTTTGTCTGTATACCGCACAGGAAACAATACTTTTCACTATATCCCAAAAAATGTGACAAAAATAAATCAACTCAATTCAATTCAATGTTTTTGTTTCTGACTAGAATTTTGTCTGACTTCTACTACATGTCTGATTTGAATTGACTTTGATTCTGCCCATCCCAGCACCTCTCACTCTCCCAAACCAGTCTTTTCTGCCCACAATTAAAATCTCCTGATCCTCAGTTACTAAAAGACTCACCTGCCAATATGTGAACAATTTTTTAAGTCTACTTTTTTTGTTTCAGTCGAAATTTCAAATCAAGAGAAATGCAAGTGAGAAGGAAAATGTAAATTGTGAGTTTTTGGAAATAGCGGAGGTTTAAACTGGTATAAAAATGCTTATATGTTGCTAAGAAACTAAAACATCTACTGAGTCACCAGAACGAAAAGTGCATTAATCATTGCCCAGCTGAATAAAGAGCTGCAAACAGTAAATAAGAACCAGTAGGTCGCAAGGAATACGTAAAAACTTTCACAGGTCAGGTAATTGTAATTCAGAATCATTTACAATCAACTCATAGATCAGAAATGCTTGCTATCAGAAAAGGAGAAAGAACACCATTACTATAACAGCAGCTTTTATAGAGTCCCTCATATTTGACAATGGACACTATAAGGGAACAATTCATACAGTGCTCATCATAATCTCAGGACAGTATAAAGCGCTTTAAAGCCAATGTTGCACTTTTTAAAGGGACCACTTCCGCACTGTAGGAAACATGGCAGACAATTTGCAAATAGCAAGATCACAAACAGCAATGACTTGTTGTCTGTTTTTAAGTGATGCTGGCTGATGGCTAAGTATTGGTCAGGACACCCTAGTTCGTCTTCGAACTGTATTGTGGAATTTTTTATGTCCATCTGAGAGGGCAGGTGGGTCTTCAGTTTAAATTATATCAGAAATTAGCTGCCGTACTTTCCTACATCATAATTCAGAAAAAGTACTTTGCTGGCTGAAAAGTACTTTGGAGCATCTTGAGCTCAGGATAGGGACTATATAAATGCACGTCTTTATTTTGTGATAATTGCAGGCCTCGTATCCGTCTGCATGTTAAAGTAAAGTTCATTTATTAGTTATAAGTAGGCTTACATTAACACTGCAATGAAGTTACTGTGAAAATCCCCTCGTGGCCACACTCCGGCATCTGTTCAGGTACAGAGGGAGATTTTAGCATGGTCAGTGTACCAAACCAGCATATTTTTGGACTTGGGCATGTTGTGAAGCTATTTAATTTCAAGGATACCACTGTCCATCTGACATCACATGCACACATGATCTTACTGAACTCGCTGAACATCTAGATCTGGTATTTATTTGTGCAAGAAGGAAGAGGAAACTACAAAATTTAAACATGGCAAACAACATGAAAGAGAAATCAAAAATAAAAGACAAAAACCAGAAGGAAAGAGAACAAACAAATCCACAAATTAGAACGCATGAAAACTCCATTAAAAAGCCAGAGCACAGGAAAGTTGATTAATGTTAGGGCACTCATTTATGTTTCGACACAAATGTTGACCCCAGTGCTGCATCAAGATTTATATATAAACAATTGATTGAGTGTGTGTATTTTAATTTGACAACATGGAAAGGGTCCAAGGCATCGGAACTGGTCAGTCAGTCAACAAGAAGATTGAAATGAAGGCAGCACAATATCTAAGTAACGGTTTTACTGGTTGTGGTGCATTATTAAGCTTGTGGACAGGAGAGGGCATCAGTATGTCTGCTTTCTTCCCATGTGGACGTCTGGATGTGGAAAGCCTGAAATGACCCCAAAGCATCTTTTAGTCCACACTTAAATTAATGGTTTATGAAGATACGAACTGAATAGGTCAGTCAGCCCTCGAGCCTGCTGCATCATTGAGTAAGATCATGGGCTGATCTGATTGCGGCCTCAATTCCACACTTTGCCTATCCTTGATAACTTTTGATTCCCTTAACAGTCAAGAATCTATTGACCTGTCTTAAAGATATTTATTGACCTGCTAATGGATACAGGGCCAGCTATCCAACTGGCCATCCCAGGTTTCAGTCAAGAGAACCTTCTTTGACCTTCTCCTAATGCATTTATATATTTTAAAATAAGGGGACAAAAACTGTACACAATACTACAGATTTGGTCTTACCAACACCCTATTTGTAGTAAGCAAGTCTGTCTCAATTAAGGCAATGCCTGATCCTATATGCAGCATTGAGTAACACTGGACATTCAACTGTGATCTGGAGTCTGAAAATTTAATCTGGAAAAAAAAGGACAAATTTGGAAAAGCAATGCCTGCTTTCCCAGGGTTTTTGAGATGGTGTCCAGAATTCCTGGACTATTCCTAGTTTCATCTGCAGCTCCTGCAATTTAGGAATACCAAACAGCAACAGCCAAAGAAAACCTCTGTACATAATAACACTGGAGTGAAATATGAAAGGTAGTGTGAAGGCAGATATTTTAGGTGTGACTTAATTAGTAACAATTTTGATTCTGAATCAGAAATTTATGGATCTAGTCCCATTCCAGAGACTTTTGCACAAAATCTAGGTTGACTCTTTATGTACAATATGAATGACGTGCTGGGCTGTTAACCTCAGGCCCTGTCTGCCATCTCAGATGCAAATAAAAGATCCTATGGCACAGTGGTTAGCACTGGTGCCTCACAGCACCAGGAACCCAGGTTCAGCCTTGTGTGACTGTGTGGACTTTGCATGTTCTCCCTGTGTTTGCACTGGTTTCCTTCGGGTACTCTGGATTAATCCCACAGTCCAAAGATGTGTGGATTAAGTTGAATGGCCATGCTAACTTGCCCCTTAGTGTCAGAGGACTTAGTGGAGTAAATGTGTGGGGGTATGGGGTCAGAGCCTGGGTGGGATTGTTGTTGGTGCAGGCCTGATGGGACGAATGGCCTCCTTCTACACTATAGGGATTCTATGTTCAACGTTAGCACATTGTTTGTGAGATCATGGTACGCGCAAATTGGCTGCAGTATTTCCTACATTATAACAGTAACTTCAAAAGGTATTTCATTGACTCTGGGATATCCTCTGGAAACGCTAGATAAGTGCGAGTTCTTTATTCCCAGGCTGAGATCAGCTGGGGAAGCCTTTTCCAGTCATAGGCGGAATTTTATGCTGGCAGGAGCTTATAGTGCCACTGAAGTCAATGGACTGTTAAATGGCTTGCTGCATTTTACATGAGAACTTAAGAACTTGGAGCAGGAATAGGCCATGTGGCCCCTCGAGCCTGCTCCACCATTCAGTAAGATCATGGCTGATTTTTTCGTGGACTCAGCTCCACCTACCCGCCCACTCACCGTAACCCTTAATTCCTTTACTATTCAAAAATGTATCTACCTCTGCCTTAAAAACATTCAATGAGGTAACCTAAACTGCTTCACTGGGCAGGGAATTACACAGATTCACAACGCTTTGGGTGAAGAAGTTCTTCCTCAACTCAGTCCTAAATCTGCTCCCCCTTATTTTGAGACTATGTCAATTGTTCTGGTTTCACCCGCCAGTGGAAACAACTTCCCTGCTTTATTTTATCTATTTCCTTCATTATTTTACATGTTTTGATAAGATTCCCTCTCATTCTTCTAAATTCCAATGACTATTGTCCCAGTCTACACAGTCTCTCCTCATAAGCCAACCCTCTCAACTCCAGAATCAACCTAGTCAATCTCCTCTGCACCCCTCCAGTGCCAGTACATTCTTTCTCAAGTGAGCTATGAGGAGAGGCTGAATAAACTGGGCTTGTACTCGTTAGAGTTTAGAAGAATGAGAGGAGATCTCATTGAGACGTATAAGATGATGAATGGGATGGATAGGATAGAGGTGGAAAGACTCTTCCCGCTCAAAAAAGACAATAGGACTAGGGGGCACAGCCTCAAGATAAAAGGGGGGCGGTTTAGAACGGAGTTGAGGAGGAACTTCTTCACTCAAAGGGTGGTGAATCTCTGGAATTCTCTGCCCGTTGAAGTGGTGGAGGCTGCCTCGCTAAATATTTTTAAGACGCGGGTTGATGGGTTTTTGATAGGAGAGGGGATTAAGGGTTATGGGGAGAGGGCGGGAAAGTGGAACTGAGCAGCGACAGATCAGCCATGATCTTATTGAATGGCGGGGCAGGCTCGAAGGGCTGGATGGCCTACTCCTGCTCCTATTTCTTATGTTCTTATGTGAGGAGACTAAAACTGTATACAGTATTCCAGGTGTGGTCTCATCTGCACCTTATACAGCTACAAAGTAACCTCCCTGTTTTTAAACTCCATCCCTATAGCAATGAAGGACAAAATTCCTTCTTAATTACCTACTGCACTGCAAACCAACCTTTTGTGATTCATGCACAAGAACACCCAGGTCCCTCTGCACAGCAGTATGCTGCAATTTATTGCCATTTAAATAATAGTCCATTTTGTTGTTATTCCTGCCAAAATGGATGACTTCACATTTACCAACATTGTACTCCATCTGCCAGACCCTTGCCCACTCACTTAAATTATCTATATCCCGCTGCAGACTTCTCTCTGCACACTTTGCTCTACCACCCATCTTAGTGTCATATTCAGACTCTGACATGCTACACTCGGTCCCCAACTCCAAATCATCTATGTAAATTGTAAACAATTGCGTCCCAACACTGATCTCTGAGGCACACCACTAGTCACTGGTCGCCAAAAAAATACCCATTTATCCCCACTCTTTGCTTTCTGTTAGTTAATCAATTTTCTATCCATGCTAATACATTACCCCAAAACACCGTGCACCTTTATCTTATGCAGCAGTCTTTTGTGCGGCACCTTGTCAAATGTCTTCTGGAAATCCAGATACGTCACATCCACCAGTTCCCCATTATCCATTGCTCTCATAATGTCCTCAAATAATTCCAATAAATTAGTTAAACATGACCTACCTTTCATGAACCCATGCTGTGTCTACCAAATGGGACAATTTCTATCCAGATGTCTAATTCTTTCTTGATCATCAATTCAAGTATTTTCGCCACTACAGGGGTTAAGCTATATAAACTTGAAGCCCATAGTTATCAGCCTTTTGTCTATCTACTTTTTTAAACAGTAGCATCACATTTGCTGTTTTCCAATCTGCCGGATCCGCCCAAGAGTCCAGTGAATTTTGGTAAATTATCACAGGTGCATTTGCTATTTCCCTAGCCATCTCTTTTAATACCTTGCCTTTCTCCCACCACAGTGGACTTTATGATCTTATTTTAGACACAGACAAGGAGTGAGCTAATGGCTCTGACTCACTGACTAGAGATCATTCCCAAACCACTTAAGAGTAGATATTTCCAGTGGACAAGGTCAGATCAGATGAACATGTTGAGGATAAATTGTCACCTTCTGTGCCTGGCATTAATTGAATAGAATGAATCACAGATCAAGTGTAGAACACAGCCTGTTTTAATGCCAAGGGTTGAAAATAATATGGGTTCTATATCAGGTGGGTGATCTGCATTATCCTTTATTTTTAGGGTCAGTAAAGCACGTTGATGATGAAGGTAGGCTTGCAACTCAGCTGCAGAATCCAGTATGGTTATATGCTTGTTTCCTGCTTTATGTCAATTATATAAAGCTCTGGTCAGACCCCCATTTGAAGAAACGCACCTCAGGAAGGATATACTAGCTTTAGAGGGGCACTGTGCAGATTCCAAGAAGATACAGAGGTTAGAAGATTTCAATCATAAGTGCTTGGTTATAATGATGGCAGCAGAATACAAATCAAATGTCCTAGATGGTATCAAGATTCTTGACTGTTACTTAAACTGCACTCATTCAGTCATATTAAGAGTATTCCATTGCATTCTCACTTGTGCCATATATAGTGGAAAGATGGAAAACACAGAACTAGGCACCAATGATACAATATATCATCATCCTCATTCCAGCTGTTGAGAAGAAATTATCTGGGCGCAAGGTCCAACTTCAAAAAATTCAACAGGCAAGGCAGGAAATAAAAGAAAAAAGGAACGAAAAACAAGATAAACCCTTTTACACCATTTTCACAAAGAACCCATTGAACAAATAACTCAATAAGAATGGCAAAGACTGACAATAGATCCAAAGACTCTGTAGAATACAGAGGTATTCAAAAATGAGAAAGATTAACCCCACAACTGTAATAAGAATAGAAAATTTGGCCATTCCCCCTCCCCCACCTGAACTACAATGAAAACCAGAAACAGATCAAACTGTAAGGATTTAACAGCAAAACAAATCTAACGCTGAGGCCACCTTGAAATCAGAAGTATATTTTATACTCTGATCCATTTTACATCCTATTTACATTGTGAATCTGAAAAAGTGAGGATTGTTTCTACTGGTAGGAGGGTCGGCAACTATAAAACAGAGAATTTAAATACTGACAAAAGAACCAGAGAGGAAATTAGATGTCTTTTTCATCAGCATGTTATTATAATCTGAAAAGCTCTGATTGAAAGTTGCTGGGGGCAGATTCAATAATAACTTGCAAAAAACAAATTTGAAAAGATAATGTTTACAGGGCAACAGGAAAGAAAGAGAGATGTAGAATTAATTTGGTAGCTCTTTCAGGACACAGGAACAGATGTGATGATTGAAATGGTTTGTTTCTGTGCTGTATTTTTGTCTGATTTAAGAAAATGGTTTAAAGAGATAGAACAAAGAACAAAGATAATACAGCACAGGAACAGGCCCTTCAGCCCACCAAGTCTGTGATGACACAGGTGCATCTTTAATCTAACATTGTCTTACCTCTACGTGGTCCATATCCCTCTATTCCCTGTCCATTCATGCATATATCCAGATGCCTCTTGAATGTTGTTAGAGAATTGCTTTGGCAGTGCATTCCAAGCATTCACCACTCTCTGTGTGAAAAACTTGCCCCTTACATCCCTTTTAAATTCTCCTCTCTCATTTTCAACCTACGTGCCCAAGTAATTGACCCTTCAACCCTGGAAAAAAGACTCTGACTATCCACTCTTTCCAAGTCTGTCATAATCTTGTAAACCTCCATCAGGTCCCCCTTCATTCTCCAACGCTCTAATGAAAACAATACAGCTTTGTTCAACCTTTCTTTATGCTGCATATCCTCCAAACCAAGCAACATCCTGATAAATCTCTTGTGCACCCTATCCAATGCATTAACATCCTTCCGGTAGTGTGGGGGCCAAAACTGTACACAATATTCCAAATGCAGCCTAATCAGAGTTTTATACAGCTGCAACCTGATTTTCCAATCCCTGTACTCAATGCCCCGACTGATGAAGGCCAGCATTCCATGCACCTTCTTGACCATCTTGTCCATCTGAGTTGTCACCTTCAGGGAACTGTGGATCTGCACGCCTAGATCCCTCTGTACGCTGATATCTCTAACGACTTTATCATTTACTGTTTACTTTCCTTCTGCAGCAGACCTTCCAAATCACAACACCTAAGATTTGTCCGGGTTAAGTGCCATATGCCATCTTTCAGCCCAGTTCTCCAGCTGATTTATAACCTGTTGTATCCTCTGACAATCCTCCTCATTATCTGCTACTCCCTCAATTTTTGTATCATCTGAAAATTTACTAATCAGACCACCTATCTTTTCCTCCAAATCATTTTTATATATTGCAAACAACAGAAGACCCAGCAATTCTCTTATGCTTGTCACAGACCTCCAGTTAGAAACGTACCCTTCCACTGCTACTCTCTGCTTTCTATGCCCAAGCCAATTCCGGATCCATCTCACCAGCTCACCTTGGATTCCATATGACTTCACCTTCTGTATCAGCCTTCCATGAGGAACCCTATCAAAGGCTTTACTAAAGTCCACATATACAACATTCACTGCCCGGCCCTGGTCAATTTTTTTGTCACTTCCTCAAAGAACTCAATCAACTTTGTGAGACACAAGCTCCCCTTCACAATGCTGCCTATCACAAATAAGCCTATTCTCTTCCAGATGTGAGTACATCCTGTCCCTAAGAATCTTCTCCAATAATTTCCCCAACACTGATGTAAGGCTCACAAGCCTGTAATTTTCCGGATGGTCTCTTCTGCCCTTTTTAAACAGAGGAACAATGTTAGCTACTCTCCCAACCTTGGTACCTTGCCTGTAGCTAAAGAGGATACAAAGATTTTGGCTAAGGCCTCAGTAGTTTCTTCACTTGCCACTCTCAGTATTCTGAGATAGAGCCTATCTGGACCTGGGGACTTGTCCACCTTAACGTTTTTCAAAACCTCCATTACCCCCTTCCTTTTTATGGTCCTTTCATGCTCTTTTCTACACTCACCATTCACCACATCCTTCTCTTTTGTGAATATGATGCAAAGTACTTGTTAAGGACCTCACCCCCACCTCATCTCGCTCCATACACAAATTCCCTCCACTGTCCTTGAGTGGACCTGTCCTTTCCTTAGCTATCCTCTTCCTCCTTATATACCAATAAAAAGAACTGGGATTCTCCTTAATCCTGCCTGCCAATGACATTTTATGACAGTTTTTTGCCCTCCTAAGTCTGTGTTTAAGCTCCTATCTGCAATCTTTGTATTCTTCAAGAGCCTTATCTATTTTCAATTTCCTGAAATTTATGCATGCCTCCTCCTTTTTCACTAAACTCACAATCTCTCTTGTCATCCAGGGTTCCCGAATTCTGTCATCTTCATCCCTCATTTTACAGGGACATACTTGTCCTGAATTGTTAACAAGATAGGGACATGCATTCAAAACATTTGATGCTTTGTTTTCATTCCTCTGAATACAGAAATTTTTTTAATTCTTTCATGGGATGTAGGCATCACTGGCTGGGGCAACATCCATCGTCCATCCCTAATTGCCCATGAGTTGGTGATGGTGAGTCAGCTTCTTGAACAGTCTATGTTCTGTAGGTACACACACAATGCTGTCAGGGAGGGAGTTCCTGAATTTTGACCCAGTGACCATGAAAGAACAGTGATGACAACATCATAACATCATGATGACAATTCTTGCATATTAGAAAAAGTAGTGTTTATGCTTAACGTAATGAGTCCCCAATACAGTGTCAGTAGAGGTCATCACCCATTTCCCATTCATTTTGAGGTTGGCCAATTTTGTGTTTCTTAGAAATTCATTTTTGTTCATCCCTTGTTGCCTCCAAGAAGATGGTGGGTCTTCCTTTAGAACTGTTGCAGCCAATATGGACAAAGCCCTGTAAAATTGTTGTCAAATAAATTGAACGTGGACACATTAAGCATTTGTGCAATCGTATGCACTCAAACTAAATGTTAAAAGCAAAATCAATGTTTTTAAGATATGTGAAAAATGTCAACTATCTTCACACCTTCCTGCTCGCATGAATGATGCAAGCTTCACTACATCTTTCTTTCAAAATGAAACAAGACACATAGGATAAACAAATACTTGACTCTTCTCAGTTGTTCCATGGGGCACTGCTTTCATCTGTGACTGCCATTTGAAGTGAAGAGTTTCTGAACGCAGTCTGTCTGAGTTCCTGGTCTCCAGTTTTAAAAAAAGATCCTTCTCTTGTTTCTGGACTGTTCACTGACGTCCTGCTGTTTATCTTTGAAGGTACTGGTTTAAAATTCCTTCATTCTGCCCCACACACCCAGATGAAAACAAATCATCTCAAAGCTTACAACCAGAGGCTGCAAGTGTCTTTACAGCTTTAGATTCTGAGGGGGTGGGTGGGTGGGGGATTGCTAATTAATTAGAAAGATCAAGAAAGGATATTTTACTTTTAGACATTTGTAATAAAAGATGCGATAATTATTGCTGACTGGATTAAGCAATTTACAGCTCAGAAACTGTAACGAGAGACAGAGTGTATCAAAGAAAAAGAAGCATAGCTATGACTTTCTAACCATGTGAAGAATGAAGTGCTCACTGACCGGTGTCCATAACCAGGATAGTGATGAAAATTATAAGTTTAAACCTTACTAAACCAGCAAGTGTCAGAGGCTTTCAGTGATGTAGCACCACAGGCTTCAAAATGTTAGCATATTTGACATCGGTTGCCAATTCTCCATGATAGTCCTGGAGTCTCTAGGATTGAAAGATTAATATCCTGACATTGCTGCAAGCAATACAAAGAAGAAAAAAATCATGGGAAAATTAAAATAAAAGCTTTTTTAATTTTATTTTTATATTTTCTTTATTAGTTTTTTAAAATATTCAAGATGGGAGGGAAAAAGCAGTTTGACTGTAGCAGGATAGTTTTGAAGGCGGTGAGGTCATATGATGAAACCTCCAAAAATACATTCATGCAGAGTTGGTAGCTGAAGAATGACAAGAAGTGCATTGCACTGAGCATCTTGAAAGTCCCAGAATGTTATGGATGTATTGTACTTTCAATGCAGTGTTATACTTGCTAACCAATCGATCTGGAAGCAGACATTTTGTGTAGAACTCTTCCATTCCTCAGACTATGATATCAGTAAGGAAAAATATTGACCACATATTAATCTTTCACATTCATGGTGCCACAATTGGAGGATAGGAAGGGGAGAAAGGACTAATCCTGCTCAAAATATCTGCTTCTTGACTGTTCCTTACCAGCAGTTTCACAGCATGAAATACAATAACAAAGATTGACTGTTACAATGATGAAGACAGCTGTTTTCTTTTGTGGATTATATGGGAATACTCTGCCCTGTTAATGACGAAGAGACATAGTCCAGCTGCATGTGCATCAGTATGGGCTGTAAAAGATTAAGACATGGGGGAGGTAAAGGAAGTGTGGATTTATATAACATTGTGTTATGTCTCTTGAACACCCAGGGCAGTTGTCCTACAATCAGTTATTTGGCACAAACAACAAAGAGATAAAATGACAAGTTATTGCTCTGATAGTGTTGCTTGCGGGGAAGACATTAGCCTAGACACTGAGAGAATATGTTGCTCTTCAAAAAACACTGCACACTTGTTAGGGTCACATCTGAAGGATGGCACCTCCATCAATGCAGTGCTGAACTGTCAGTCTAGATTATTTTAGGCTAGAGCATGAATCTGCTTAAATAGAGGCAATAGTACCACTATCGAACACATCAAATGGAACATCCAACTAGTCTGGACATAAATAGGACACAAAATTTTAAACTTCACTGTACATTTTTGCAATTTTATTAACATTTTAATACAGAAGTATTTTCAGCCCTGTTCTCAGCAAAGGCCTGTTTCTTTTCAGTGATCTTCAGGTTGCCATTTTGGATCACAGCAGTCTGAAATTTGCAAAATTAACCAAGATAGTGAAACATCTATCTCTGTATTTCTCATTGAGGCTGGGAGAAAAAAAGTCAACCATGGTTTGCACACATGGGGATTTCCAGCAATGGGACGCTGCTGGCAATCATGCTTCCCCTTATTTGCTGTGTTTGATATCTTCCTGGGCGATGGCGTCAGGCAGACAGGAGCAATTTGTATTCCTTTCAAGGACCAAACTTTAGAAGAGTAAAAAACATAATTTTAAACTTCACTATTGGGAACCCGGGTGAAAAATAGACAACAGAAAACAAATTAAAACAAAAACAAACCTAACTGAAAAATGCTATTGATCAAACAAGGTCAAGCAGAAAATGAAACATCAGTATGAATTTGGCAATGACTTTAGATGAAAACTTGGCAACATTCCCTTACAGGGAAGGGAAAAGGATAAAGGTCAAAAGATCCATGAAAAGACCAGGAGAAGTAAAATTACCAATGAAG
The DNA here is from genome assembly GCF_965287045.1 of Carcharhinus amblyrhynchos. Lineage (NCBI taxonomy): Eukaryota > Metazoa > Chordata > Chondrichthyes > Carcharhiniformes > Carcharhinidae > Carcharhinus > Carcharhinus amblyrhynchos. The sequence continues at coordinate 18,744,195 of NC_137341.1, read as the reverse complement.
CAAAATTGATTAAATCAGCTCTAGCCCACAAAACAGGGAGGCGTGGGAATGTTGGAATTTAAAGATTGAAAAAAAGATGCAAACACTGGAGATGTGCTCCTCGTGAGGAACCAACTATATGATGGTAAAGATATTCCCACTCAGAGGTTTGTCCATGATAGGGTACATGCTCCCGATGAGGAAAATCTCAGTGATAAGGAACACACTCTTAGTGAGGGAATCACTGCGATGGGGAACATGCTCTCAGTGAAGAACTGACTTGTGATGAAGAACACACTCTCAGTGAGGAACTGGCAGTCTGAAGAGGAGCACACTCCCAGTGAGGAACTGGCTGCATGATGGGGAACACACTCCCAGTGAGCAACTGGCTGCATGATGGGGAATACACTCCCAGTGAGGAATTGGCTGTGTGATGGGGAACACACCCCAAGTGAGGAACTAGCTGTGTGATGGGGAATATACCCCCAGTAGGAACTGATAATGTGATAAGGAACACACTCCCAGTGAGGAACTGGCTGTGTGATAGTGAACACACTCCCAGTGAGGAACACCTCAAAGTGAGGAACTGGGAAACGTCTCCCAGTAAGGAACTAGTTCAGTGCTTTGGAAAACAGAAAGACAGAACAAAAGGTTGAGTTGCAGTTGTGATGAAGAACACACTCTCAGTGAGGAACTGCCCGTGTGATGGGTATCACACTCCCAATGAGGAACTGGCTGTGTGATGGGGAACACACTCCCAGTGAAGAACTGGCTATGTGATGGGGACAACACTCTCAGTGAGGAACTGTGTGATGAGGAACACACTGCCAGTGAGGAATTGGCTGTGTGATGAGGAACACACTCCCTGTGAGGAACTGGCTGTGTGATGAAGAACACACTCCCAGTGAGGAACTGGCTGTGTGATGAGCAACACAGCGCCAGTGAGGAACTGGCTGCGTGATAGGGAACACACTCCCAGTGAGCAACTGGCTGCATGATGGGGAATACACTACCAGTGAGGAACTGGCTGTGTGATGTGGAACACACAATCAGTGAGCAACTGACAGTGTGATAGGGAACACACTCCCAGTGAGGAACTGGCTGCGTGATGAGCACCACAGCGCCAGTGAGGAACTGGCTGTGTGATGGGGAACACATTCGCAGTGAACAACTGGCTGTGTGGTAAGGAACACACTCCCAGTGAGGAACTGGCTATGTGATAAGGAACATACTCCCAGTAAGGAACTGGTTGTGTGATGAGGAACACACTCCCAGTGAGAAACTGGCTGTGTGATAGGGAACACAGCACCAGTGACAAACTGGCTGTGTGATGGGGAACACGCTTCCAGTGAGGAACTAGCTGTGTGATAGGGAACACATTCGCAGTGAACAACTGGTTGTGTGGTAAGGAACACACTCCCAGTGAGGAACTGGCTATGTGATAAGGAACATACTCCCAGTAAGGAACTGGTTGTGTGATGAGGAACACACTCCCAGTGAGAAACTGGCTGTGTGATAGGGAACACAGCACCAGTGACAAATTGGCTGTGTGATGGGGAACACGCTTCCAGTGAGGAACTAGCTGTGTGATAGGGAACACACTCCCAGTGAAGAACTGGCTGTGTGATGGAAAATACACTCCCAGTGAGGAACTGGCTATGTGATAGGGAACACACTCCCAGTGAGCAACTGGCTGTGTGATAGGGAACATATTCGCAGTAAGGAACTGGCTGTGTGATGTGGAACACAGTGCCAGTGAGGAACTGGCTGCTTGATGAGTAACACACTCCCAGTGAGCAACTGGCTGTGTGATGAAGAATACACTCCCAGTGAGGAACTGGCTGTGTGATCGGGAACACGTTCCCAGTGAGGAACTGGCTGAGTGAAGGGGAATACACTCCCAGTGAGGAACCGGCTCTGTGATGGGGAACATACTGCCAGTGAGGAACTGGATGTGATGGGGAACACACTCCCAGTGAGGAACACCTCAAAGTGAGGAACTGGGAAATGTGTTCCCAATAAGGAACTGGCTCAGCGCTTTGTAAAACAGAAAGACAGAACAAAACATTGAGTTGCAGTTGTGATGAAGAACACACTCTCAGTGAGGAACTGGCTGTATGTTGGGGAACATCCTCCCATTGAGCAACTGGCTGTGTGATGGGGAACAACACACTCCCAGTGAGCAACTGGCTGTGTGATGGTAAATACACTCCCAGTGAGGAACCGGCTATGTGATGGGGACCACTCTCTCAGTGAGGAATTGTGTGATGAGGAACACACGCTCAATGAGCAACTGGCTGTGTGATTGGGAACACACTCCCAGTGAGGAACTGGCTGTGTGATGGGGATCACACTGCCAGTGAGGAATTGACTGTGTAATGGGGAATACACTTCCAGTGAGGAACTGGCTGTGTGATGAGGAACACATACCCAGTGAGCAACTGGCTGTGTGATGACAAACACACTCCCAGTGAGGAACTGGCTTGTGATATGGAACACATGCCCAGTGAGGAACACTCAAAGTGAGGAACTGGGAAATGCGCTCCCAAAAAGGAACTGGCTCAGGTGCTTTGGAAGACAGAAAGACAGAACAAATGGTTGAGTTGCAATTGTGATGAAGAACACACTCTCAGCGAGGAACTGGCTGTACGATTGGGGAACATACTCCCATTGAACAACTGGCAGTGTGAGGGGAAATACACTCCCAGTGAGGAACTGGCTGCGTGATGGAGACCACTCTCCCAGTGAGGAACTGGCTGTGTGATGGGGAACACACTCCCTATGAGGAACTGTGTGACGAGAAATACACTCCCAGTGAGCAACTGGCTGTGTGATGGGGAACACATTCCCAGTGTGGAACTGGCTGTGTGATGAGGAACACACTCACAGTGACCCACTGGCTGCGTGGCAGGGAACACAGTGCTGGTGAGGAACTGGCTGTGTGGTGAGAAACACTCTCCCAGTGAGGAACTGGCTGTGTGATGGGGAACACATTCCCAGTTAGGAACTGGCTGTGTGATGGGGAACACACTCCCAGTGAGGAACTGGCTGTGCGATGGGGAACACATTCCCAGCGAGGAACTGGCTGTGTGATGGGGAACACACTCCCAATGGGCAACTGGCTTTGTGATAGGGAACACACTCCCAGTGAGGAACAGGGAAACATGCTCCCAGTGAGGAACAGGGAAACATGCTCCCAGTAAGGAACTGGCTCAGTGCTTTGGAAAACAGAAAGACAGAACAAAAGGTTGAGTTGCAATTTATAGAAATGAAAGAGAAGCAGTGGAAACCAAAGGCAGCTCAAACTGTTCACCAGTCACTCCTACACAAGTCTTTAGAGTGTACTCCAAACAGTGTCAATGTATCCTCCCCCTCATCCCCAACACTTTCGTACTTAGCCAAATGAAAATTCTGAACAGAAGTACAAATTATTGTTCTTGCACCCCCCCCCCCCCCCGCCTCTTTCTATCAGTAAACTAAAAGGATGGGAGCCTGCATTCAACACACCATGTTCACCCCTCACCCATGTTTGTTGACCTGTACTGGATTCCAGTCCAGCAAAGCTTCAATTTTATAATTCTTATCCTTACTTTAACAAATCGTCCATAGTCTCCATAGGCCTTCCCTGTTTATGTAACCTCCTCTAACTCTACAATCCTCTTAGATATCTGCATTCCTCCAATGCAAGCCTCTTTCACATTCCCAATTTAATCACTTTGCCACTGGGGGTTGTACATTCAACTGTCAAGGCCCCAAGCTCTAGAATTCCTTCTCTAAACTTCTCCATCTCTTTACATCTTCTGCCAACTTTATTATGCAGCTTAAAACATTCTTTGATCAAACACCTTTCTAATATTTTCTTCTGTGACTGTTGTCAATTTTAGTTTGATAACATTTTTATGAAGTGCTCTGGGATGTATTATATTTTGAAATCACTGCGTAAATGCAAGTTATTGTTGCTTTAAAGAGATTGCATGCTTATAACATTGTCCACATGTCACTTACAGAGACAAGGCTACACCAAAGGCAGTTCCAATATTGTGGACCTTTGCTTTACACCAGTTATTCGTCAAAGTGAATGCAACGTAGACTTATTTTACACTCCAAGACCAAACCTGCTCTTGGGTACAGAGCCTGAGGCTGCTAGTTATGTGATGGGGAACTGAGGCTGCCATGCTGGTTGCCAGGATACAGAAAAAGTAGTGACGTCTTATTTTCAAGAATGATTATTTCCTACACAGATGAAATCAGTTCTGATGAGAATACATTTTGAAGATTTTTTTTCCTAAAAAAGTTGATTAAAAATGTTAATTAATTATAAAAAGTTATCTGCCACCAATAATGTCTTTTTAGGAATTTACCTTTCCATATTTACTAATTGGGGTCTAAAATGCCACAGATAGCTAAGTCAAATGCTAAGAGGATGAACCTAAGGCAAGTCCAGGACGTCTGACCTCTGAGACCATTCTAGGTACTAAGCAGCTTGTTTTAAATAAGTAGGAAGAATTGCATTTCTAATGGACCTTTAACAACCACAGGATATTGGCTTTGCAGCCAATTAAGTACTTCTGAAGTACAGTTGCTGTTGTGTAATGTAGGAAACGCGGCAGCAAATTTGTGTGCAGGAAGCTCCCACAAACAATAATGTGATAATGACCATATAATCCGATTTGTGATTATTATTGAAGAATAGATATTGTTTAGACACTGGTTCCCCTATTCTTATTTCAAACAGCACTGTGGGAACATTTGTCCACCTGAAAGGGCAGATGAGAGCTTTGGTTTAACATCTCATCTGTAAAGATGGCACCTCTAATAGAGAGGAGCACTCCCTCAGATCTGCATTGTCAGCCTAGATTGTTTCTGCTCAAAGTGAGACTCAAATCCCCATCCTTCTGACTCAGAGGAGAGCTGCAATTTTGCTGCTTTCTGCCACGTGCGCATTTGGGGTCTCCAAGGTGCCAACTTTCCAGTGATTTAAGCTTCCCCCTACAGACAGGAAGCAATTGAGTTTTTTTTTAATGCACTGAGTGCCTTAAAAACGGATTCGAAACTCTCCTGTTTTCACACTCGTTCTGGACTTTGAATTTTTTCATCCCCCCCACCCCTGGCCATCTGGGACATCTCTTCCCAGATTGTCTCCTCCATATCCTTTCAGATCTTCTCTTCCCAAAGCTGTTATTTCCAGGGTTAGTAATCAGAGGCACAAATTTACAGTAACTGGCAAAAGAAACAGAAGACATCAGGAAAATAAAAGTTCGCAGTGATTTGTTTGTTTAATGCAGTCACTAATTATCCTGATGCAATTTTTAACGAATGTTTCACAAGGGTTCATTCCCCTCTCTTATGCCAACCATTAAAACAGCAATGAAAATAATCTACCACTAGTAACTCCAATAAAGTGGTCTTCTAACTCATGAAAAGAAAAGTTGAAGGTGGTTGGGAATGTCTATGGTGCTGGAACACAGTCAAGGGAGAGAGGAGGAGAAAGAGAGAAAGAGAGATGAAGAAATTAAGTTAGCCGCTATGAAATTTAAAGGTGACAGCAGTGACAAAATAAGGATACAAAATGTCAGTAAAAAGTAGTAGTGTGGGGCACCATTTTAACTTGCAAGGGGCCCAGAAGTTCTGATTCAGGCAAGGGATAAAGTTTCCAAAAGATGCCAGCAGGTTGGAAACCCCATGTGAACCCGCTCACTTCCACCTTTAACTGATAGGTGTTTGGATCTTCAGAGGAGGAAGAAGAGGAAGGAAATAAGAAGGAGGATGATCCCCCAGCTGCTAGAGAAGCTTGTGTCAAGCCAATTCAGGAGAAGTTCAAATAATATAAGTTTTATATATAAGTGCAAAGTCTTAGCACACAACAATGCTGAACCCACTGTACCTCCAACACAAATTATTCCCAGTCATAAATCTCTTCAGCTCATTTACACCCTTCATTTGCCCTCCCCATCTGGCCATTCTCGTCAAGGCTAATGTCCATTTGAAGGCAGGAAGGAGCAATGGAGAAAGTGAACAATGTAATTAAAATGAAGTTCATGATTCATTTACATTTTCCAAGCAAGTGGATTTTCTTTTGCAACCAAAAGGTCTTTCTTTTCCTTTTCCTATTACTTCTTCAGTGTGCTCCCACCACAGACTGCCCCACCTCTGTAGGGGCACAATGCAACATCTGGGGTTCTGACCATGGATGGGGACTAAAGGGTGATCAAAGTCCACACTTTCATGTGCCGTTTCTTAAGCTTCTTTTTCATGGCCCATTCGCACTTTCCTGATAGCCTGGAGCTGAAGAGCACCTCAGTGAGGCACCAACACGTCAAAAAGAGGCTTTCTAACATTCTCTGCATGCCACTGGTGAGACATTCGTGTTTGTGGCTATCTCCTCCAATCTCTCTTCAAGTTTTAGCTGTGGCTCTAGAAATGCTGATAGCAACTCAAACATTTTCTCTTGCTGTTACAGAATAGTCCTCTTTGTGAATAACTCCAAGTCTCAGCATCTGTGCAGCTGAGCAGAGATTGAAGTGGCCTGTACCCTCCAACAGTAATTCTCCACTGCTGGCCCTGCATTTAACACCTGCTCCTGCTCACATGTGACGTGCACCTCAGCATATTACAATCTATCTACCTATGAATCCCCACTGATTTATGTTTATCTGAGTGGATGAACAATGTGCATGAATCATGGGACAGCAGTAATTTACAGCAGCCTTGATGGCACATAGGGGACATTTTCAGGTGCCACAAAGTATAGAGGACTCAATGATTGTATTAATCACATTAAGCTTTTAGTGTGGTAATGAATGTATTAGTTGAAAGATTCATTTAATTGTGGTGTGTTTGATAGTAATTGTGCCTTGACTGTGCATGGAACAGATTGGTGAAAATACTATTTAAATTCACACAAAAGTAAGGATTAAAGTAAGTCAGGGAGTATGAAAGTTCTGCTTGTTCAGTTTCAGGGACGACAACACATTGAGGTCAATGAAAAGAGTGTCGATTCCATGCAAAATAGCTGGAATAAGCTACTTTATTAGCACTGATGTAGTCTTTTGTGAGACACCCTTGCTGCTAAGCAAGTCTTCCATGAAAAAGGAACAAATGAAACTGGACATGGAACAGGATAAAACAGTTGTTTTTGGAAAGTCAGTAGTTTACCCAATCAGTGCATTCTTTTAACAAAACCTGACATTTCTGATCAAAATATAAAAGAAATTTTATTGCTAAGAAACCGAGAGAAAAAAGCAAATTGGCTTAAAGGTTACACAATTTTCTCACCCTCCTTCTTCAGAGTTAAATTCCTGCGATAGAATGCAGTTGTAGTGGATCATGAATATATAAAGAAAAATGTGACATACAAAAAAAGTACTAGAAGACACTGTCATGTCCCACCAAAAGTCTTCCCTTGATATGAGGGTTTAATGAAATAGTAACCATGGATTTAAAGATGTGGGTCAAAGACAGAAACACTTTCATTTTACATTTTACAGACATGGTAACCAGATTCAGTCTCTAATGTAATTCATGGTAATGACAAAAGCATGATTGTAGATGAAGACACAGAATCATGAAGCAACTGGACATCAAACACAGGTGAAATTTTGACTAGTAATAAGGGGAAAAGGTAGTTGTCCAGGGAGACATGAAAATGCATAAAGAAGCCATAGCTTGATCGGGTTCCACAATAAAAAAGAACTACAGAACAATGTCCAAGTGGAAGCCCTTATGACCAGGAGGCTTTGATGGCTATCAACAAATTAGAAGATAAAATAATGAGGCATAACAAAGATGTGGAGTTGCCGGCGTTGGACTGGGGTAGACGCAATAAGTAGTCTCACAACACCAGGTTAAAATCCAACAACTTTATTTGGTAGCATGAGCTTTCAGAGTGCTGCTCTTTTATCAGGTGAGTGCACTCCACGGAGCTCCGCAAGCTTGTGCTACCAAGTAAACCTGTCAGACTTTAATCTGGTGTTGTGAGATACTTATGAGGCATAACAAAGAACTGGATAGTTGGATAGATGGATGTAATTTGATGTCTACTGTAAAGTACCAGATAGCGAACAGCCAGCCTTATCATATAGTTGGATAGATACTGAAAAAGCTTTTGAAGATGAGACATATGGTGTTTCTAATGTGCCGATGCAGACTCAATGAGCCAAAGGACCTCTTCTGCACTGTATGATTCTATGATATAAGCTAAAACAACTCTAATGGCTCAGAGTTTCGAAGAGAACTTAGAGATCATGTTAGACTGAAATTCCTTAGGTAGGGAAAGTAATCCTGAAAATATTATCACTTCTGTTGGTCACATAATCGTGGAAATATAGGTTGATCAATATAGAAAAATTAATTATTACAGGGAGGAAAAAAATACACAAAAAGTATTTTTCAAACTGCCTAAGAGAAAAACAATGTAGAAGGAGACATGTGGAAATTAAGCAAATGTGTTCCTAGATAGAATGATGCTTTAAAAATATACTATTTCTGAGTTCGGTCTTGCTGAAAGTAAGCTGTACACAATTGAAAACAGATGCAGCAACATTCTACTGGTACCACAGTAGAATTTTTCAAGACATCTTTATGCTGAATGTCAATGATTTGCTATGGAAAGATTCTGGGAAATGTGAGCAATTTGTTATAAATAAGATTAAAGAGGAATTTAAGAATAGAAGTCAGGCTTCAGGGGCTTTTAAATATACAAGCTTAGTCATGAAGCAGAATAGGTCAGGAGTAACCTTGAATCAACAATCCTATCTGGAAAGTGTTACTCATATCCTTATAAATTGTGCTAGGTCATTACAGAAAGATGATCATACATCTAATGAAGAAACTGAACAGTTATGAAGCTTGATTAGATAGTTGAATTGGATATGCACTCAGACAAGATCAAAAGCCAACTTTGATTCATTGGAACAATGATGAAACACATTACAATTGAGGGTGTCTTAAGGCAAAAAACATTTTAAAAATTGAATAGGGAGAAGTGCATACTCAAGATTCCAGCCTTTGGGGTCCTAAAGGTCAGGCAATTAGTCCTTTTTAGTGATGTTTTTCATGCCAATCTTCCTGATGGATATTCAAATACAGCTGATTTTATAATATTCTTGGTGGGTGAAATAGCAAATGTTATCCCTTGGCTTGGGAAGCTAAGAAAACAAAATAGGAAGTTAAAATTACTTTGGCTGCAGAAACATTGATTCTTGTAAAATTCTGTAAAAAGAATATTTTAAGAATAGTTTTCCATTGAATATTTTACATAGCTAATTGTTCCGTGATAGGTCGGATCTCAAACAATGACGAGACGAAGTACAGGAAAGACAGAATCTGGTGAAATGGTGCGACATCCATAATCTCTCCCTTAGTATCAGTAAAACAAACGAGACCGTCATGGGCTTCAGGAAATGTGATAGAGGACATGCCCCTGTCTACATCAATGGAGGTGAAATGGAAATGGGCGAGAGCTTCAAGTTTCTAGGTGTCCAGATCACTAACAACCTCTACTGGTCCCTCCATGCTAAGAAAGGCCACCAATGCCTCTACTTTCTCAGGAGGCTAAGGTAATCCAGCATGTCCACCACGACTCTCACTAATTTTTGCAGATGCACTATAGAAAGCATCCTTTCCGATGTATCACAGCTTGGTATGGCTCCTGTTCGGACCAAGACCACAAAAAACTACGAAGGGCTGTGAATGTAGCTCAGTCCATCTTGCAAGCCAGCCTCTCATCCACTGACTCTGCCTACAGTTCCCGCTGTCTCAGAAAAGCAGCCAGCTTAATCAAGGACACCATGCACCCCAGACATACTCTGTTCCACCTACTGCCATCAGGAAAAAGATACAGAAGTCTGAGATCACGTACCAACCGACTCAAGAACAGCTTCTTCCCTGCTGCTATCAGACTTTACCATATATTAAACTGATCTTTCTCCTCGCCCTAGCTGCTATTGTAACATGATATTCTGCACCCTCTTCCTTCCTTCTCTTTTACGTATTCTATGAATGGTATGTTTTGTCTGTATAGCGCGCAAGAAACAATACTTTTCATTGTAAACCAATACGTGACAATAATAAATCAAATCAAATGCATGCATTCGATAAAAACGTGGCTGAAAAATGTTAAAGATTTGTGTAAAAGAGATGCTAAAAAGAAAAGAGATCTCCAAGATAAAGTTGGTGCTGCAAGTCATCAATTGTTGGACTGCTTTGTGAAAAAGGAATGTTTGCATAGACTATTGGAGGTATTAGAAGATGTCTTGTGTTGTGGTGTACGGAATACAGAAAATCAAATTTTTCCTATTTCTTTCTCTTGATTTGTTTTGAAATATTCCTTGCGTGTTATGAATTTTGATTGACGAAAAGTGAGGAGTCTGTTAATGGAATGTTAAATGTATAAGAGCACATATAGAGACAGACTTCTCCTCATTAGCTTGTGCCCAGGGCCAGGGGGCCATAAATAGGCCCAGGCAGCAGCTGGTTAAGGCAGTCATTCGAACCCCAGCTGTCTGCCTGTCTTTTGTGCCATATCTGAGTCTTTGGAGGTGGATCACGCAGTATTGACCAGTACACTTGAGGTGTTTCACGACCAACAGAATTGCATCATCATCCCAGGAACGTTATCTAATTTAATTTTGTACGTTTTCTTTACAGTTTGTCTCTTTTGTTACAATGCCCCTTTAAGGCGCTGTGAATTAGTTAGTTAATTTAGTTAGTTAGTTATTTGTTTTGATCAAAGGAGTATAAAGAGATTTCTGAAAACTGAGGGTGGAATTTTCCCAACCCCCATGAGAATTGTGGCAGGCAGGACAGAAAATTCGACAGACCATGCACAGGTCCATGGGGCAAACGCTGCTGGAAAATCTCCCCCTGGCTGTTGATAGGGAGGAGACAGACACTTATAATGTTGCATTCTGTAAATAAATTTAGTATGAAGTAAAAGATTGGCATCTGGTTTCCAGCTTTACCATCTGGCTTTGGAATGAATTAACTTAGAAGTTAACATTTCAGTTAGTGGTAACAGCAAAGTGACTTCATTAACTGGCAATGTTATATGTAATTACGTCACCAGTTAATGGGAGATGCCCATTTCTCCATTGCCAATAACCATGCTGTCTGTCACCATGCCTGTTCCCATGTCCTCCTCCCATGTACATTCAATTGACTGAATGTTTTTTTCTCCTTATTCTATTCTTTGTGTCCTCAGCTCGTGATTTAGAGCAACCTTATAAAAAATACTGCAGTTTCAGTCTCATGACCCATATTGATGTTATCCTGAAGATGTTATTTCAAGAGATTCCATTGCCCTTGCCATTCTCCCCGACGCTCAAATTATTGACTCACACTGTCCCTCCCCTCAAAGTGCTAACTCACCCTGCCCCTCATGTTGCTGACTCACACTTCTCTTCTCCTCAAGGAGCTGAAGCACATCCCCTTACCTTCAAGGTGCTAACTCACACTCCCCCTTCCTCAAGGTTGACTCACACCTCCTCTGCTTCAAGGTGCTCATTCCCCTCCCCATTTATCTGCTGAGTCACACTGCCCTCTACTCAAGGTGCTGATTCACATCCCCTCTTCCTCAAGGTTCTGACTCACACTCTTTCCGCCTCAAGGAGCTTATACTCCCCTCCCCATCTATCTGCTAACTCACAGCACCCTCTTCCTCAAGATTCTAGTTCACACCCCTTCCACCACAAGATTCCCTCCCCCATCTATCTGTTGAGTCATACTGCCCTCTCCTCAAGGTGCTGACTCACATTGGCCCACTAGCTTTAATTTCCTCAAGATACAAATCAACTGTTCATTTTAACAAGATAGATGCATTGCCAGTGAACCTAGCAGCTTTCAAGCTGAAGGGAGCATCACAACCCACTCACACTCCCACTCTCATTTTCACTCACACACACATTCGCAGTCAAGTGATACAGAAGAACTGTAAATGATATAAAATCAAAAATGCCAATGATTGTAAACCTAGCTGTAGCTAGCACAATCTAGCATTTTAATGCAACAATTCAATCAGGGGAGTTGGAAGAGTGGAATTTCATTTGGAAGTAAGGCTTAGAAGATTCCAATTAGAACTGAAATCTCAATTCATTCCTCGATTTTTGGGTTATCCTCCAGATGGCAATCAGCACAGGAATATATCCAATTGGTCTTGTTTCATGACATAGGTGAATGCATTTTAGAGGCATTTTTTGGTGCATTAAGATATTAAACCTTTGAGAGGCACAAAGCCAATTCAGCAAATGAGTACAATGTAGTAGTCATCAGCAAAACGTCAATCATATTAACTGGGCAATTATCCAAGGACATTTCAGGAACTCATCTTGGAATTAGAAGGGGTGGGAAGAAAAAGGAAAGTTTTAAGCTGAATGATAGTTACATTCTGAATTGCATAGAATTATTTAAAATATTCAGTGCAAAAACAGGCCATTAGGCACTACTAGTCCATACTAGTGTTTATAGTTCAGATGAATTATCACCGTCTATCCCACTTCGTCTTATGTAACTAGCATAATCTTTGTTAGGGGTTACTTAACTCTGTCAATAGCAATCTGTTTCCGCTATTTAACATTCATTTGGTCCTGTGTTGTAACTTCACCAGGTTAGTTTCTCATTTTTAGGTATGTCCAGTGCTGTCCCAGACATGCTCTCCTGCACTCCTCATTGAAGCAGGGTAGGTATCCTGATTTGATGTTAAGAGTAGAATGAGGGATATGCCTGGCCTGATGTTACAGATTGTGGTTGAATTTTGTTGCTCTTGATGGCCCACAATGCCTCATGGATGAACGGTTTTGAGTTGTTAGTTCTATTCTAAATCCCCTTTTGCATGGTAGTTGTGCCACATAAGAGTGAGAATCTTCAATGTAACAATGAGACTTAATCTCCACAAGGGTTGTATGATGGTTCGCTGACTTGGATTGGGATATTAGGTAATCACACTGTCTCTCAGCTCCAAGTCCTGGGTTTAGATCCAACCATCACACACCCTTAGAATAGACTCTTTGGTAATTCCCATGCTATCTGATATGATTTTGACAGGTTTAACCTCCAGTGAATGTTGAGCTAAAATCCTACAACTTGATACAAGCATTGCAAATAAGAAGCATTCTCACTCTGAGGACTATTTCAAGACTGACTTACTGGTCATTCTTCTAGGATTGAATTTAGGGTACCAATTATCTCAGTAAGGGATTCTGATTTCATAGGTTGATTGACAACTTAAAGAGTCTATTAAAGAATCAGTAGTTTTTGATACGAGGGAGGAGTAAAAGTTTCTTCTTATATGAGACTTAACTACTTAAGACTTAAAAATTTTGAAGGGCTTCATCAATGAAATTTCTTCACTATCGAGTATGTAAAATGAGAACTCGCTTAGATTTTTGGAAGTTTATTTGATTTCATCTCATCATGGCTCCTGAGGTCTGCCATGGTGGATATTGGCGAGCTAGCATTGAATAGGATAGGAGGTTATAAGTGGCCATGCAGATGAGTCAAGGGCATGAGCTGGCATGGATTGTATGAGGTGTCAAGGGGGTTGGGGGTGGAGCAATGAGTTGGCATGGATGTATGAGGGGCCATGGGGGAGATGGGTGAAGTGGATGAGGGAAAATCAGAGGTGAGGGATAGAAGATCTAATATCTTCTAAAAAAAACTGGGATGAAATCCCAAAGAATCAAGGTAGATGTTCTAAATACCCCAACTTGGCATTCACCTGCCCCCAATTCCTTCTAGCATGCTTTTGGAGTCAACATCCCAACTCAACCCCACCCCACCCTTAACCAGCCAACTAACTCGCTCCCATTCTGCCACACCCCCACCTCCCACCACCACTTTAGGGCAAAAATCTCACCATTCATGGTTCTTTTTACCAGGTGGATCTGGTGAGCCAGGAAAATTTTCGACTTGAGCTATCTATCCTGTTAGCCAAAGTCCGCCCCAATGGGGTTGAAAATTATGTAGGTTGGTTGATAAGAGAAGTGATGGTGAAGTAAATGTGTTTCACCCCTGGCGTAGTTTTCCTTTCCATTAATATGGTGACAGTGGAGGCAAGGTGGTAGCAAATACCTTTACTTCAAATTATGAAATCCATAAAAGGGAAGTTTACCTGTACTAAAATCATATCCAAGTACCAGACGTATATGCAACACAATTGTATTTATTCCAGTTACGTATACGTGCTCGAGTAGTATGTACTTACACTAGGTGCACATACTAGATTTGTAGGATTTAAAGTGGGTAAATGTGCCAGAATCCTATCTATTGGCAGTCGATATGTATTTAACATTGTGTCAAGTGCAGTGCCGTTGTTCTCTTATATTTCATCATGATTCCATGGATGGAAGGAACCAAATTAGTCATAGTTCTAAAAATAAAATGGGTGAAAAGGAGTCAGGCCATTAGGACAACGAGTGCAACCTGAATTCTGATGAGTCAGTCAGTGTCATTAGTGCACACAACTGCAAGAGAGAGTGAACTTAACATCAAGACTGAATTTACTGAGAAACACAAGTACTCAATTTAACACCCTTTAATTCCTCAAATTAATTTAAATAAACTAATCAGCATTGTCTGGAAATCAATCTTACTTAGTGAGTGTATCTCACACACACACAACTTAGCATAAATCATTCAATCATTTTAGCAACATGAATATTCACCAGTGCATTTAATATATCTGTATGGTATTATTCATAAGAATCAAGGGAACTTACTTAGAAACCTCTGACTCTAAGAGTTAACATAGATTTTGATTCTGATGCCGAGGGATTTAAAAGCAGGTGTTTGAAACAGACCTTCAAAAGCTGATGTTTAGTCATAACAGAACTGTTTTTTGTTCCTTGCTTAAGAGACTAACTTTTACATAGAATCACAGAAACCCAACAGTGCAAAAGCAGCTATTTGGCCCTTCGAGTCCACACTGACCCTCCAACAGAACATCTTACTCAGATACCTCTCTCTCTAACTCCATGTATTTACCCTGCTAAATCCCATAAGCCTCACATCTTGGAACATTAAGGGGCAACTTAGCATGGCAAATTAACCTAACCTGAATAACTTTTGAATACGGGAGGACCGGCATAGACATGGGGAGAATGTGCAAACTCCACACAGCCAGTCACCCAAGGCCAGAACTGAACCAGGGTTCCAAGCGCTATGAGACAGCAATGCTAACCACTATACCACCGTAACACCTGATAAGGTTTGGAAATTTACAGAAGTAGCTGAAATTGCCACCCAGGAACCAAATATTTGTCAATCAAGTTTAGAAAGATTCTTGGGCTCAATCTAGAGCTACAATTCTGAAAGACATGTGGTCTATTAGGGGTCCTACACCTCCATTCAAAACTCCATTCCACTCCCACTCTGATCTCTCTGTCCTTGATCTCCTTTTTTGTTCCAATGAAGCACAACCTGTTTCAGAATAGTACCTCATCTTTCAATCTACGTTTTACAGTCTTTCGATCACAACACCGAGTTCAACATTCTTAATAAGTTTATTTTCTCAGACATCAGGTATTAATTATTATTCTTATTTTGTCTGCTCTATACAGTTTAACTGTAAATAACATATCTCAAAGTTGAGGATTAATTTCAATTAAACTTGGCACACAGATAGGGTATGACCCAAGGAAGAATTGATTCATATTTGGTGAAGATGCAGCTCTGGATCCAGACATGGAATTCGTTTTAAGAATCTGTTAACATTGGAAGGTAGGGAAAATTGGCATTTTCTTGGAAAGGTGTGGGTCATCGTATTTGTTGATTGTTTTAGAAAGTTGTGGGTTGTCTCAGTTGCTGTGATGGAACAAGTCACACCTGTCAAAATGTGAACAGAGTTTTCAGAGTAGTTTGATGGGTGTGGATTGGCCTGAAGTCCCTTCAGTGATTTGGAAACTCTTGATAAAAAGATTTTTTTTTTCAACTTTCATATTACAGAGCATCAAACAGGCAGGAAAAACCTGGAGGAAGAGCTTTGTGATTGTAATAACATTGAGTTAGCTCAGTATACTCAGTATACAAGCCCTGGTTGGTTAATTACTTATCCCCAGGGATCACATATTGAACAACTCCTACTGGGAAGTCAATTAGTGATTCCCCATGTAAGTCATGGGCGTTTTCACACACATCCCCCTCCGACTCCAAGGGCTCTCCCTCACTCTTTGGGTGCCAGGGCTGTCTTCGTCTTCTCTCTACTTCACATTCCACCTGGTCAGGTGGGATTTAGTATATCGGTGTGTGCCTCTTTTTGGATGACAGTTGAGGTATCACTGGAGGTGGATCTTCCTCAACAACGACTTCTGGAAAATTTACCCTCTTTCTCTCTTACTTGAAGAGGTGGGGTGACGGAGGTCAACAATTTAGACTTCTCCACTTTGAGACATTGCTTGGGAATTAGAATCATCATAGAATCATAGAATCCCTACAGAGCAGAAGAGACCATTTGGCCTATCAAGTCAATACCAGTTCTCTGACAGAGTATCTTATCCAGTTTCTCTCCCTGTAACCCCACACATTTACCATGGCTAATCCATCTAACCTGCACATCTTGGGATACCTAGGGGCAATTTTGCACAGCTAATCAACCTAACCTGCACATGTTTCAAGTGTGCAAAGAAACCAGAGCACCCAGAGGAAACCCACACAGAGAATGCTCAAGTTCCACACAGTCACCCAAGGCTGGAATTGATCCCAGGTCCCTGGAGACAGCAGTGCTAACCACTGTGCCACGTGCTGTAATATACAGAGTCTTTAGATGAAGTAACTTCCTCAGGTATATCACACTTTCATGCAACACAGAATACAGTTCAAAATCCATCTGTTGCAATAATGTCGGTTTTAGTGGCAGAACAGTCCTGGATTCATTCTCATTAACTCCTAGTCACCTGCTTGAGCTGCTGATGCTCTGCATCATTCAGCCATCTCAGAATTAAAATGGGAGATGAGCAAAGTACTGGAGCATAATTTTTACTGCATGTGTGTAATTTCTGCATTTTCAGCACGTTTTCTTAGCCTAACCAGTAAGAACATTTCCAGGATTGAATCTTTTACAGCTCAGCAAGTATTGATTTTTAGTTACGTCACTTTCTAATCTCTAATATCTGTGTGGCATCACATTGGGTCAAGAACCAGCCATTTGGCTACTTCAGCCTGTTCTGCACATAGCTGACCTGTACTTCAGCTCCATTTACCTGGCTTTGCACCACTTCTCTTAATATAATTTGAATCTTAAATTTCAATTGATCCTCTGATAGGGGAAAGCATTCCAGATTTATACCTCCATTCTTCCCCAATCAATTTTTCTTAATTTAGGTCTTATCTTTTAGACACCAATATTGCACCAAAAATGATGGGCGTTGTCCCTTTACCCAACTTTCTCAATAACTTATGATGGCTATCTATGTTTCAGTGTCTGAGGGACAGAGTCTAATTCTCCAGGTGCAGAATGTTGCTAACATAGCCCTCTATTTAACACTTTTGAAAACAAAGAGAAGCACATAAGAGACAGCAATATTCAAATGAGACTTTGCTCTCTAACCTTTTGAAAGTTGCAGATGATTTTTCTGGGTCCCAATTGCACAGATACAGCAGCTAAACAAGTTTGTAAGGTTAAGCCACTATAGGCCAGTCAGTTTAACCGTGGTAGTGGGAAAGCTTCTTTTTCCCAATAATTCAGGACAGAATTAACAGTCACTTGGCCAGTGTAGATTAAGGTAATCCGGCACAGGTTTGTTAAGAGTAAATTGTATTTAACTAACTTGCTTGAGATTTTTAATACAGTAACAGTGGGCTGAAGAGGATAATACGGTGAAGATCCAACATTGGATTGGGGTGGGCACAGCAATGAGTCTCACAACACTAGGTTAAAGTCCAACAGGTTTATTTGGAATCATGAGCTTTCAGAGCGCTGCTCCTTCCTCATGTGAGGGTAATAAGATGATGTTGTGTGTATGGGCCTCCAAAAGGCATTTAATAAAATGCTATATATCAGGCTTGTCAGCAAAGTTAAGCTGATTAGGTGAAAGGGACAGTAGCAATATGGATGCAAAATTGATTGGTGAGCCCATGAAACTGACAGGCAGGAAAAGGCCTGTTAGTTCATCATCTCCATCAGAGTTCATCATCACTTATACCACAAATTCTGTCACAAACTGTCATAATAAATACCACCACCAATGAAGAAAATTATTTCTTTTAGATTAATTTTGGTCTTATTTGAAAACCCAAAGTGAATTTCAGGCACCCAGTGAATTTGATGAGGTGCATGCACCACAGGTGAATTTAGCATCACAACTCACAAGTGACTCTTGAGAAATTGAGAATTGGCTCCACTTACATCAAAACCGAAAGAGAAAAGGTGTTAGATGTGTATCCTTTATTTAACGTTAGCTGTCAATTACAGGTTAGCAAAACACCAGTTCTTAATAAGCACCATCAGTAAATGTGAGCAGAAACATTTTTGTTTGTTTCCTCAACATCTGTGCTGTTACACCAGTGTGATGAGGCTGCCTGGTGTCAAACATGATTACAAAAAATTCATAAAAAGAGAAAAATGTTATTAAATGCTCAGCGGACTGTAAATTAAATTTAGAATATATAGATTAAAATAAGGTTCTTGGCTGTACGCCCAAGAAAACTGCAGTGCCAGGTCTAACCTCAAATAATTCCCCCAAAACTGACGTAGTAACTAAAGTTTCACTTCAGCAACTTGGAGACTATGATTGGTCTCTTGGATGACAACATTAAGCCCCTCATGGGAAGGGCAATCATTTTACCTCAACACTCCAACCTCTAAACTAGTCACATCCTCCTTTTTGCCCATTTTCAATGCTTTTCTGGTCATTGTTTCTCACATCTGAACTATTTTTCTATCTGAATTTTGATGACATCATCCTACGTACTAGGTGGCCCTGGAAAAAGATCTATTGGTGGTCATTTTCAAAATTCTTGGACTCTGGAATAGTTCCTACAGATTGGAGGGTAGCTAATTTAAGCCTGCTATTCAAAAAGGGAGGCAGAGAGAAAACAGGGAACTATAGATCAGTGAGTCTAATGTCAGTAGTGGAGAAGTTGCTAGAATCTATTATCAAGGATTTCAGAACTCGACATTTAGAAGACAGCAGTCTAATCAAAGTCAGCATGGGTTTACCAAGGGAAGTCATGCTTGACAAATCTATTCGAATTCTTTGAGGGTGTAACTAGAAAATTGACCAAGGAGAAGCAGTGGATGTGGTTTATTTAGACTTTCAGATGGTTTTCGACAAGGTCCCACATAACAGACTACTATGTAAAGTTGAAAAACATGGGGTTGCAGGTAATGTCTAGAGAGGGATGGAAAGCTGGTTAGCATATAGAAAACAAAAAGTTGGCATAAATGGGCTTTTTCTGATTGGCAGTCAATGACTTGTGGGGCATGGATCTGTGCTTGGACCCCAACTGTTCACATTATATATTAATGATTTTGAAGAGGGAACTGAATGTATTATCTCCAAATTTGCAGGTGATACTAAGTTGGGTGGGAGGGTGAGCTGTGAGGAGGATACAGAGATGCTTCAGCATGATTTGGACAGGCTAAGTGTGTGAGCATCTGCATGGCAGATGCAGTATAACGTGAATAAACGTGAGGTTATCTATTTTGGTAGCAATAATAGGAAGAAAAATCATTACTTGAATGGGTGTAAATTGAGAGAGGTAGATACTCAGTGAGACCTTGGAGTCCTCGTGCATCAGTCGCTGAAAGTAAGTATGCAGATACAGCAGGTAGTAAAGAAGGTAAATGATATATTGGCCTTCATAGCGAACAGATTTGATATAAGGATAGGGATGTTTTGCTGCAATTGTATAGAGCATTGGTGAGGTCACACCTGGAATATTGTGTACAGTTGTGGTGCCCTTATCTGAGGAAAGATGTCTTTGCTATAGAGGGAGATAGCAAAGGTTTACCAGGCTGATTCCTGGGATGGCAGGTCTATAATATGAGGAAAGACTAACTTGGTTAGGATTATATTCACTGGAGTTTAAAAGAGTGAGAGGGGATCTCATAGAATCTTATAAAATTCTAACAGGATCAGACAGGATAGATTCAGAAAGCATGTTCCCAGTGGTGGGGAAGTCCAAAACTAGAGGTCATTTTGAGGATAAGGGATAAACCTTTTAGAACTGAGGTGAAGTGAAAGTTCTTCACCCAGAGGATGGTGATTGTGTGGAATTCACTATCACCGAATGTAGTTGAGGCCAAAATATTGCCTGATTTCAAGAAGAAATTAGATATAGCTCTTGGATCTAAAGGGATCAAGGGATATTGGGAGAAGGGGGATCATGATATTGAATTTGATGATCAGCCATGATCAAAATCATGGCCAGCACATTGCCACAGCGGTTAGCACTGCTGCCTCACTAGGGAAAAGTCTGACAACACCAGGTTTTAGTCCGACCGATTTATTTGATAGTAAATAAATCGGTTGGACTAAAATCTGGTGTTGTCAGACTTTTTACTGTGTTTACCCCAGTCCAACGCCGGCACATCCACATCATGCCTCACTAGGGACCCAGGTTTGATTCCTGGCTTGGGTTACTGTCCGTGAGGAGTCTGCACGTTCTCCCCATGTCTGCATGGGTTTCCTCTGGGTGCTTTGGTTGCCTCCCACTGTCCAAAAGATGTGCTGATTAGGTGCACTGGCCATGCTAAATTCTCCGTCCATGGATCCAAACAGGCGTGTGGTGTCTAGGGGATTCTCACAGTAACTCATTGCGGTGTTGATGTAAGCCTACTTGTGACATTAACAAAATGAACTTCATAAACTTTAAAATGAATGATGGAGCAGGCTTGAAGGGCTGAAGGGCCTTTTCTACTTCTAGTTTCTATGTTTTTATCCATCTTCTACTTGAACTTATTCTTCCTAGAAGCTCCAAACTGGAATTCTACACCACCTTCCAGGCTTCCCTTCCTCCTACAATCAAACCTAAAAATGGCGTCAACCACCCAAACATAATTTGTCTCTCTGACAATTTTCAACTTTGTTGGTGTTTTGTGCCATGGGCTTCAATTCTCACCACCCCACCAAGCTTCACAATTTGAAAAACGTTCCCAATGCTTTGCAATTGGAAGTGTACAAAATAAGCTCTGACATTTCTGGGCCAATAGATGCAACTTTCAACTGAGAATTGCACAGGCATCATAATTTGCTTGGGGAAACAACTGCAGGCTGCAAGTAGGTTTTTCCCAGACGAAAGAAAGGAAGCCAAAGAAGGAAGAAAATGGGAGGGAGAAAGAGAAAGAGAAGCAGGGAGATTAAATTGGATAAATAGAAGGGGAGAGAAGAAAAGGGGAGAGAAAGAAAAGGTGAGAAGTAAAGAAAAAAGTGATGGGGAAAGAAAAACAGACAATAAAGAGAGGGAGGGAGAGAGGAGGTGGAAGGCAAAGAGAGCAATGGATATATTCAAATTTATTAAATGATTGAGTACAGGATTGACATTACAAGGGCAGATACCTTCTTCCATTCAAGGAGAATGGAAGGAATCTTCCCACCTTTGAAAATATTCCTACAGTGTTTCAAATGCCGGTGTTGAATCTGATGGTCCGTGAGTTCCGCCTGCCTGAACAATTTTCCTGGAGACACTCACCTGGAGTCCCTTCCAATTCAGACCTCTAGTGGGAATACCAATGGTGTTACCCATGGTTCTAGACAGCTGGCAGCCTCATTGGGAGAGGTGGCTGTCAATGTAGAAGTGAGGGGGTGAGAATGCCTCAAGATGCAGGCATCCCGTGAAGACGTTAAAAAAAATTGAAGATGTGTGGCCGTAACTGCCGAATCATCAATGCGGAGGGACAATGCCCTGAGGCCAAGGCTGAAGCTCTCTTGGCAAACGTGGTCCAGGGGAGGATATGAAGGCTTGCCGGCTCACAGGTCATCGCTGGGATGCCTCTTCCTAAAAAGTCTGACAACACCAGGTTTTAGTCCAACCTATTTATTTGATAATATACTCGCAAGCTTTCGAGGGGTTACCCTCTTCGTCAGGTGAATGGAGAGTTCTGGCCTCAGACAGAGCATATAAAGCACAGACAGTTTAGAGATTACTGAAGATTCTTTTACAGTAATCTCTAAACTGTCTGTGCTTTATATGCTCTGTCTGAGGCCAGAACTCTCCATTCACCTGACGAAGAGGGTAACCCCTCGAAAGCTTGCGAGTATATTATCAAATAAATAGGTTGGACTAAAACCTGGTGTTGTCAGACTTTTTACTGTGTTTACGCCAGTCCAACGCCGGCATACCCACATCATGCCTCTTCCTGCCATTTGCCCAATGTTGGGATCAGTAGGGAGGCCATACGCTGCTGGTAAGATCCCACTGTGTCCCGAACTGCCCACA
This sequence comes from Carcharhinus amblyrhynchos, assembly GCF_965287045.1. Classification (NCBI taxonomy): domain Eukaryota; kingdom Metazoa; phylum Chordata; class Chondrichthyes; order Carcharhiniformes; family Carcharhinidae; genus Carcharhinus; species Carcharhinus amblyrhynchos. The sequence goes on along the minus strand of NC_137341.1, from coordinate 18,721,848 downwards.
AGTGGCTTCAGAAATGCCATATTAGCTAGCTGCTGCTGCTGGGCAGGGAGTTCTGACCCCTGGAAGAGCACCCAAGGGAGCGACCTTCTTGTCCAAAATTGTTCCTAACATCCCCTTGAACACGTTCCAACAGGCCTGGGAAGATTTGGCTCTTTTAATAGTTGGTCTCAACATTACTTAACCTGTTCTGAGCTACGTGGCTTCTTTTTAATTTTATGCTGCATGTTTCAAGATATCATTGAAACAAAATGCATGTGCCTAATCGCATAAGCAGTTTTTGGTATCCGTCCTTCAGCAGATAAGGAACAATCATATACAGTTTTTAGTTGCAATCTTTCCTAATTGGTAGAAAAAGTGCTTAGCATAAGTACATTTTAGATTTCATTGCAGAAATATTAAAACCATGAACTAACAACAAAAAGAATTACAAAAGGTATCGGATAATGTTAAACGCTTCTCAAAAGAGAGATACATCTTCGTTTTGGATTCTTGTTGGCTTTGAAAGTTTTTATTGGAATTTTTTTTAAACCAGAAAGCAGGAATTCTGATTGCAGCTCAGCTGAAAAGATTTTAAGAGCAAATCAAAAACTTTGCAAAGAACAAAATAACTCATTGTGCTGTACATTGTCTTGGATGGTCATATGGAGTTTATGAAGCATCTGTTTCCAAAACATTATTGCCTGCTTTGGCCAGTAGAAGATGGGAACAGGGTCCTGTATGGAAATCAAGCAATTCTCTCCTAGTGGGTTAGGAAACATATCGTATCTCTTGGTTCTCCATCTCAGGATGCTAATATCTCAAATTTAAGCTATTTCTCATTCTCCTTTTCCAGTGGCACAGTCGTTAGCACTACTGTCTCACAGCTCCAGGGACCCAGGTTTGATTCTCGGCTTGGGTCACTATCTGTGCAGAGTCTGCATGAGTTTCTCCTGGATGTTCCGGTTTCCTCCCACAGTCCAAAAGATGTGCCGATTAGGTGCGTTGGCCATGCCAAATTCTCCCTCAGTGTATCTGAACAGACACCAGGGTGTAGCGACTAGAGGGTTTTGCTAGTAACTTCACTGCAGTGTTAATGTAAGCCTACTTGTGATATTAATAAAATAAATCTAAATAAATGTAAATCTTCTCTCCTCCCTTTTAATAGAATGAAGTGTTACATTCTGGGCTTTTTCCAGTTCTCTATTTGTACAAAGTCCATCAACAGACACACTTGTTCTTTTATGTGAAACTCAACAGTCACCATACTGCAACTTTTCACACCGAGAATTACACAGGTGCCCATCATTCATACTTGTTCACCCCACCAAGGTAGAAAACAACAAGCTGCTAGTCTGTTCAGACTAAAACTACGTGAAATTTGCTTTAAAGAATTATAATTACACAGAAGGACACAACTACAGCAGGTTATCAGCAATGCAACAAATAATTAAACACAATACTTAGATTCTTCCAGCAGTGTTTATCCTACCTCAATCTGGTTTTAAAGTCCCTAATCAAAGACCTCTTACTCTAGATATGCACAAGTATTATTAATTAATATTATCTTTCAGAGGTATAATCTAGATTTATACAATTGATTAGTTTTGATCATTTATAATATCTAATAATCAAAGAAGCAACTTGACTCTAGTAAGAGATTGAAACCTTGCATGCATTAGCACTGAGTGAATACATGGCTGTTACAATATTAGTAATCAAGAACACTACAGAAGCCCCTCCCCCCCAAAGCACAAGCAGTTCACTCTAAAGGCCCATTTATAAATTATCTTATTTCCATCATACAAAGATAAATCATTGGAAACTAAGATTTTTAATTCAACTTTATTTTATGTTTTTACTGGGAAAGAGATAGTTTAAATTTTGGATAGTACCCTAAAAAGAGTAATGGAAAATTGCTTGAAGTTTTTTCTTCTGCTCTGGGGGAGATCATGTTTTCCACAGCTGGTCAGACCATCTGGCAACCTGCACTCGAACCCTTATTAATTCTGCTCTGATCCAGCAAACAGGGTGATTGGCAACAGAGGGACTGGTCTTTCCTGCTATCGATTACTTGTAAAGATGACAAGATTGAGATCAATAAGTAATTTTATCAGCCCTAAGCAATCACTAACACATGTAGATCTTGTGTGAGTATAAAATGGGCAATAGCGAATCAACAATCCCTCCCTATTTTTTCATCCCTCCCTATTTAAATCCCCATTGAAATGAAAAATACTATAAGTCATCCCAACATGCTTTACAGCCAATCAAGTACTTTTGAAGTGTGGTCACAGTTGGAATGTACAAAATGTGACACTCAGATCCCACTTACATCAATTCGATGATGACCAGTAACTTGTTTTTGTAATGTTAATTGAGGAACAAATATTTGCCAGGACACTGGGGAGAATGCTACTGCTCTTCTTAAAAATAGTGGCAGGGGATCTATTGCACCCACCAGAGAAGGCAGGCAGGCATCTCATTTAAATATCTCATCTGAAAGATGGCATGTAGATTTGATATTATCCATTTTACACTCTCACCCAAAATCAAAATTACAATCCTGGTCTCAGTACCTTTTTGACAAATGCAAACATAAATACAAACTGGGCTGACAGACTAACATCCGCAACTTTTGGGACGTGCTGAGCTACATTTGCAAGCATTTTATGGCATCAATAAATATTTGGAAATCAGAATTATTAGGCTACCAACAGCACCCTCTGTAGGACATGGCACATGGCATGGGGTCAGTACATCTGAAAAATCAGAGACACAGTAGTAGGTACTTACCACAACAAAATTAACAGCTAGGGAGGAATTTCAGTTTAAGAAAGCACAGAACTAAAGACTACGGTCTCAATTTTTCTCACTGTATACAATTCTCATTGTAAGTTAGAAACATGAGTGAGATGATCTACAGCTTATTAGCGCACTGACACTCATGATTAGGACCACAAACAAAGCACCACAATTGGAGGAGCAAATGGAAGACTATGGTCATGCTGTGGCGCTGTACTTTGGCATCAGTCTACACAAAACACTGATAAATGGGGGAAATAGATAGTTCATAAAATTAAATCACACACAAAAAACTGCTAAGAAAATTTCATTTCTCTCCCCATTTAATTCTTGGGTTTTCTGATATGAAGGCATAAATCATTAAAGCTGATGCAGGAGCATACTGGAAAGATCACTGGCACTAAAAATAAAGTTAACACTTTGGTCAAGTATCTAGATAAAAAATACATAACCACTTTCACATCTTAATACAATTTCTTTTACTTTGATTAAAATTTGTAGTACTACTTCTCTCCTTCTTGCATCCTTCTTTCCACTCCTCGCCTCTTCGTCCCTTTTCTCCCTCTCCTCTCTTTCCCCCTTCTCTCTCAATTTTAGACTAAAGGTTATAGTCCTACAAAGATAAAAATGAGAAAAATCTTTTCTGCCAAATCTTTGCGTGAATGTTCAGCATCTACTGCTATAGAATAAATTGTTTAAATTTTGTGCAGTGCTGTCAGACTCAGTTATCAAAAGCATACAGAAAAAAATAGTTCATCACTTCATTTATTAATCTTCGAAGTACACTCTCCTATGGACCTTCCAGGCAGGACCAGGAAAATCGTGTTATATTAATAGATTTGTAATAACCATTACATCAACGTTTGACTGCACATGATACAGTGTGAAGCATAAAGTGCTGATTCAATGACTATCCGTCAACACTTCTGGGTAAGAACTACTTATCAACACCAATATCTCTGCGATCAAAAGTGCTTCCTAATGAGTTAAGAATTTGCTCCCCATGCTCTTCATTTCTGCACTTTTTAAATAATGTGTTGTAAAATGTCATTTAACTTCCAAGTTCCTAAATGTCCTTCCCAAAGGCTCTTATTTCCCTGTAGTTCCTATTGCAAGATATTGCGCTGTATTAATTAATTTGGCATATTTCCAAAGATGGAATATTGTTTCCCAAACAGATCTAACTATTAACTACTGTCAGCAAAGGTCATGCAAAGCATCTAATGGTTTAGTGTCTTACTTTGTCTCACATTCTTTCATGATCCCATTGTCTCAGTTTTCCCTCCCTCGCCCACTTTTGATAACTTGAGTGATAAGTAATCTGTTAACAGGTTTTCTTTGTTGTTTAATGAACCTTAACTGCCTATTATTCTTCAGCGTCAACAACAACTTGTAAACACCAATATCTGCATTTCAAATCATATCAAAACACATTAATTACATATCATTTACAAATCTTTACAATTAATTGTATTGTTGCACTGAAGTCTTTCTATTGGAACGTGACGTATGTTGCAAGAACAGAATGAATTCTCAGCGGAACAGGACAGTGCTTTAACAAAGTAGGAACTGCACTCTCAGCACCAGCTTTTTTATTAGCAAGTTATAAATGACTATACTCACTGCTCCAATCTGTGTAATTCTATGACCTGGCAACTGTATTTCACATCAAGTATAGGATGGAATTATGGGGACTGGTTTCTCTAAGGCCCCTCTAGTTCCTGCATTTGCCGGAACTCTGCAGTCTGTACTCAAGACGACACTATAACAGGACCCGTCATTTATTTTATTTCTTCTATTATCACCCAGTTTTTCTTTGTACTGTCAACCCTTTTGTCATTAAGTCTGTCATCCATCTGATCACACAACCTCCCTTTTGTTCTTTTCTTCCCTTTCACATCTCTCTCCGCTTATTAATAAATTGTTACATTTCTAACTTCTTTCAGAAAAGTCACCACTAACTAATCAACTGACTTATCAGATGTTTCTAACATTGTGTGTTTTTACGTCAGGTTGCAGCATACAGGTATTCATGCTTTTACTATAATAAGGTATATTTGGAAGAAGTACATCTGGGAAGATTTGCTAGAGCCACTTGTTAGTTTGGCGGGGAAGGTGAGACCCGAAGCAGTAGGGAGATGGAAGAGAAGGTTGAGGATAGCACAGGAGTTAAAGCGAGCACATTACCTAGTAAAGACAGTATCAATAATCCTAGTACTAGATAAGTCAGGCAAGAACAGGGCAGAAAGCAAGGGAAATCTAGACTAAACTGCATTTATTTCAATGCAAGAGGCTTGATAGACAAGGCAGATGAACGCAGGGCATGGATAGATACATGGGACTGGGATATTATAGTTATACTGAAACATGGCTAAGCGAAGGACAGGACTGACAAGTCAATGTTCCATCGTACAAATACTTTGGTAAGATAGAACAAAGGTAAGAGGGGAGGAGAGGTTGCATTTTTGATTAGGGAGAACATCACAGAAGTACTGAAAGGGGATGCTTTTGTGAGTTTGCCCACTAAGTCTAAATGGGTAGAATTGAGAAATAAGAAAGGCAGGATCACTTTGATAGGATTGTAGTATAGGCCCCCAAATAGTCAGCGGGAAATTGAAGAACATATATGTAAGGAGATTACAGATAACGCCAAGAAAAATAGGATGGTAATTGTAGGGGACTTTAAACTTTCCCAACATTGACTGGGACAACTATAGCATTAGGCACTTGAATGGAGAGAAATTTGAGTGTATTCAGGAAAACTCTCTCATTCAGTATGTGGATGGCCTGGCTCTAGAGGGGACAAAACTTGACCTCTTGTGAAATCAGGAAGGACAGGTGACAGAAGTGTTAGTGAGGGATCACTGACCATAATTCCATTAGTTTTAAGATAGCTATAAAGAATAATAGGTCTGGCCCAAAAGTTAAAATTCTAAATTGGGACAAGGCCAATTTTGATGGTATCAGACAGGAACCTTCAAAAGTTGATTGGGGAGTCTGTTAGCAGGTAAAAGTATATTTGGTAAGTGGGAGGCTTTCAAAATTGTGTTAACCAAGGTTCAGGGTAAGCACAATTCTTTTAGAGTGAAGGACAATGCTGACAGAAGAAGGGAATCCCTGATGACCCAGGATCCTCAGGCCCTGGTCAAAAAGAAGAAGAAGGCATATGACATGCATAAGCAGCTGGGCTCAAGTAGATCCCTTGAAGAGTATAGAGGGTGTCGGAGTAGAACTGAACAAAATCAGGAGGGCAAAAAGGGGACACAAGATTGCTTTGACAGATAAGGCAAAGGAAAGTCCAAAGAGCGTCTACAAATATATTAAGGGGGCAAAAGAGTAACCAGGGAAAGAATAAGGCCTCTTAAGGATCAATAGGTCTTCTATGTCTGGATCCACAAGAGATGGGTGAGATCCTAAATGAATGTTTCTCATCAGTATTTACTGTTGAGAAAACATGGATGTTAGGGGACTTGGGGAAATAAATAGCATCTTGGATAGCAACAAGGAAATAAATGTGCATCTTGAAGAATGCACATATTACAGAGGAGGTGGTGCTGGAAGACTAAAGCGCATCAAGATAGATAAATCCCCAGGACCTGATGAAGTGTAACCCAGGATGCTGTGGGAGGCTAGGGAGGAAATTACAGGTCTCCTAGCAGAGACAGTTGAATCATCAACAGCCACAAGTGAGGTGCCTGAAGATTGGAGGGTGGCAAATGTTGTGCCTTTGTTTAAGAATGGCTGCATGGAAAAGCCTGGGAACCACAGGCTGGTGAACCTAACGTCTGTAGTGGGTAAGTTGTTCGAAGATATTCTGAGAGACAGGATCAACAGACATTTAAAGAAGCAAAGACTGATTAGGGTCAGTCAGAATGGCTTTGTGAGTGGAAAATCATGTCTCACAAATTCGCTTGGGTTTTTCGAAGGAGTAACCAAGAAAGTAGATGAGGGCTGTGCAATCGATGTTGTCCACATGGACTTTAGCAAGGCCTTTAACAAGGTACCGCATGGTAGGTTGTTGCATGAGGTTAAATAACACTGGATCCAGGGTGACGTAACCAATTGGATATAAAATTGGCTTGATGACAGAAGACAGAGGGTGGTTGTAGAAGGTTGCTTTTCAAACTGAAGACCTGTGACCAGTGGTGTACCTCAGGGATTGGTGCTGGGTCCACTGTTGTATGTCATTAATATTAATGATTAGGATGAGAATTTAGGAGGCATGGTTACTAAGTTTGCAGATGACACCAAGATTGGTGGGATAGTGGACAGTGAAGAAGGTTATCTAGCATTGCAATGGGATCCTGATCAATTGGGCCAATTGCCTGATAAATGGCAGATGGATTTTAATTTAGATAAATGCGAGATGATGCATTTTATTTGACTGAACCAGGGCAGTTAATGGTAAGGCATTGGTGAGAGTTACAGAACAAAGAGGTCTAGGGGTATAGGTTCATAGCTCCGTGAAAGCTGAGTCACAGGTGGACAGGGTAGTGAAGAAGGCATTCGGCATGCTTCGTTTCATTGATCAGAACATTTGAATGCAGGAGTTAGGGCGTCTTTTAACAAGCTGTACAAGACATTGGTAAAGCCACACTTGGAACACTGTGTACAGTTCAGTCACCCCATTATAGAAAGGATATTATTAACTGCTAGAAAAAGTGTAAAAAAGATTTAAAGGATGCTACCGGGACTTGCTGGATTGAGTTACAAGGAGAGGCTGGATACACTGGGATTTGTTTCCTGAGAGTGTAGGAGACTTTGGGGTGATCTTACAGAGGTCTGTGAAATAATGAGGGGCATAGATGAGGTAGGTAGTCAACATCTTTTTCTGAAGATGTAACTGGTAGAGTTGACAAGAGGGAGCTTGTCAACGTAGTATATTTGGACTTTCAGAAACTTTTTGACATAGACCCACATAAGAGATTATCGTGCAAGATAAAAACGCATGGGATCGAGGGAAGTGTACTGAGATGGATAGAAAACTGGTTGGCAGAGGGGAAACAGAGTAATAATTAATGGGTGCTTTTCAAATTGGCAGACAGTAACTAGTGCAATGCCAGAGTTCGGTGCTGGGACCCCAGCTATTCACAATATATATTAATGATTTGGATGAGGGAACAAAATGTAATACCTCAAAGTGGGAAGAAGAACTGTGACAAGGATGCAGAGATCCCTCAGAATGATCTGGTCAGGTTGCGTGAATGGGCAAATCAATGGCAGATGCAGTATAATTTAGATAAACGTGAGGTTATTCATCCCAAGGAGGAAGAAACACACTAAGGAGCGGGTGAGACATCCATGGCTGACGAGGGAAATAAAGGACTGCATAAAAGCAAATAAAAAAGCATACAAAGTGGTATGGATTAGTGGGAAGCCAGAGGATTGGGTAACCTTTAAAAGTGAGCAGGGATTACTAGGAAAGCAATAAGTGGTGGTGGTGGTGGCGGCGGCGGGGGGCGGGGAAGAAGATGAAATATGAATGTAAGCTAGCTAATCATTTAGAAGAAAATAGGAAGAGATTTTTTAAATATATAAAAGGTAACAGAGAAGCAAAAAAATAGCCATTGGACCACTGGAAAATGAGGCTGGAGACATAATAATAGGAAACGAAGCTATGGCAGAGAAACTGAATAGTTACTTTGCATCAGTCTTCACAGTGGAAGATACCAGTGAAATACCAGGGTCCAGGAGAGTCGGGGGACACAGGTGAGTGTAGTGGCCATCACTAAGGAGAAGATTCTGGGGAAACTGAAGGTGGATAAATCACCTGGACCGGGCAGACTACACCTCAGGGTTCCAAAAGCGATAGCTGAGGAAATTATAGGCTGGTTAGTCTGACTTCAGTTATTAGCAAGATTTTAGAGTCCATCATTAAAGATGAGACTGCAGAGTGCTTAAAAGTGCATGATAAAGTAGGCCTGAGTCAGCACAGCTTTATCAAGGAGAAGTCATGTCTGACAAATCTGTTAGAGTTCTTTGAGGAGATAACAAGGAAGTTAGATAAAGCAGAACCAATGGACACGATTTATTTAGATTTTCAAACCCTTTGACAAAGTGCCACATAGGAGACTGTTAAATAAGTTAAGTGCCCATGGTGTTAAGAGTAAGATCCTGGCATGGATAGAGGATTGGCTGACTGGCATAAGGCAGAAAGTGGGGATAAAGGGGTCTTTTTCCCCTCAGGGACCCCTCAGGGGTCAGTGCTGGGGCCCATAGTTTTTCACAATATACATTAACGATTTGCAGGAAGGAACTGAAGGCACTGTTCCTAAGTTTCCAGGTGATATAAAGATATGTAGAGGGACAGGTAGTATTAAGGAAGGAGGGAGGGGAGGTGACACTGCAGAAGGACAAGGGCTGGTTAGGAGAATGGACAAAGAAGTGGCAGATGGAATACAATGTGGAAAAGTATGAGGTTATGCACTTTGGAAGGAGAAATGGAGGCATAGACTATTTTCCAAATGGGGAAATGCTTAGGAAATCAGAAACACAAAGACTCTTGGGAGTCCGTGTTCAAGATTTTCTTAAGGTTAATGTGTAGGTTCATTTGGCAGTTTGAAAGGCAAATGCAATGTTAGTATTCATGTTGAGAGGGGTAGAATACAAGAGCAGGGATGTACTTCTGAGGCTGTTTAAGGCTCTGGTCAGACCCCATTTGGAGTATTGTGAACTGTTTTGGGTCCCATGTGTGCTGGCTTTGGAAAGGATCCAGAGGAAGTTCACAAGAATGATCCCTGAGGTGAAGAGCTTGTCGTATGATGAATGGTTGAGGACTCTGGGTCTGTACTCATCAGAGTTTAGAAGGATGAGAGGGGGGTCTTATTGAAACTTAAAAGATACTGCGAGACTTGGATAGAGTGTACATGGGGAAGATATTTCCACGAATAGGAAAATCTAGAATCAGAGGGCACAACCTCAGGCTAAAGGAACGATCCTTTAAAACAGAGATGAAGAGGAATTTCTTCAACCAGAGAGTGATGAATCTGTGGAACTCTTTGCGCAGAAGGCTCCAGAGAGCAGGTCATTGAGTGTCTTTAAGACAGAAATACATAGGTTCTTGATTAATAAGGGGATCAGGGGTTATGTGGAAAAGGCAGCAGAATGGAGATGAGAAAAACATCAGCCATGATTGAATGACAGAGCAGACTCAATGGGCCGAGTGGCCTAATTCTGCTCTTATGTCTTATGGTCTTATTCACTTTGAAAGCAAAAACAAGAAGGCAGATATCTCCTGAACGGCTGTAAATTGGGGGAGGGGAGTGTGCAGCAGGACCTGGTTGTCTTTGTGCACCAGTCACTGAAGGAAAGCATGCAGGTGCAGCAGGCAGTAAAAAAAGCAAATGGTATGTTGGCCTTCATTGCGAGAGGTTGAGTACAGGAGCAATTATGTGTTATTGCAATTATACAGGGCCTTGGAGAGGCCACACCTCGAGTATTGTGTGCAGTTTTGGCCTTCTTTTTCGAGGAAGGATGTTTTTGCTCTCAAGGGAGTTCAGTGAAGGTTTACCAGGCTGATTCCAGGGATGGCAGGACTGATGCGTGAGGAGAGATTGACTAGGTTAGGATTATTTTCGCTGGAGTTCCGACAAATGAGGGGGAATCTCATATAAAAAACTTAAAATTCTAACAGGACTCAACAGGGTAGATGCAGGGAGGATGTTCTTGGTGATGGGGGAATCCAGAACCACAGGTCACAGTCCGAGGATTCAGGGTAGACCATTTAGGACGGAGTTGAGGAGACATTTCTTCACCCAGAAAGTGGTGGGCCTTTGGAATTCATCACTACAGGAAGTAGTTGATGCCAAAACATTGAATGTATTCAAGAGGCAGCTAGATATAGCACTTGGGGTGAATGGGATCAAAGGTTATGGGGAAAAAGTAGGATTAGACTATTGAATTGGACGATCAGCCATGATTGTAATGAATGGCAATGCAGGCTCGAAGGGCCAAAAGGACTCCTCCTGCTCTTATATGTTTCTATCTTTTGCCAACAATAAGTGAGTCTAAAACTGGAGGGCTGGTACGAGTTGCCACAGGTAGCAGTAGGGGCGGGTACAATTTTGTCTTTTAAAAAGTATTTAGACTGTTACAGAGGTAACATTGGTATACAGGGATATGGACCAAACACAGGCATTTGGCACTAGCTTCATGGCAAAAACTGGGTGGCATGGGCAAGTTGGGCCAAAGAGCCTATTTCCATGCTGTAAACATGTATGTCTCTAAGTCAAAACTTCCAAGTAAATCAAGTTAAGAATGTTTTGTAGTTAAGTTACAGGAATGACAGCTTAACGTTCCAGGATACAGATGTTTCAGGTGGGACAGAGGCAAACGTAAAAATGGCGGGGCAGTTGCATTACTAATTAAGGAGAATATCACAGCTGTGCTGCAGAAGGACACCTCAGAGGGTGTCCATGAGGCAATCTGGGTAGAGCTCAGGAATAGGAAGAACGTAGTCACAATGGTGGAGTTTACTACAGGCCTCCCAACAGCCAGCGAGAGATAGAGAAACAGATGCGTAGGCAGATTTTGGCACAGTGTAAAAGTAATAGGGTTTTTGCTGTGGGTGATTTTAACTTCCCAAACATTGATTGGGACTCATTTAGTGCTGGGAGGGCAGAGTTTGTAAGGGGCATCCAAGAGTGCTTCTGGAAACAGAATGTAGATAGTCCCAGTAGAGAACAGGCCACACTGGACGTGGTATTTGGGAATGAGCCCAGCCAGGTGGTCGATGTTTCAGTGGGGCAGCAGTTTGGGAACAATGATCACAATTCAGTAATCTTTAAGGTACTGATGGATAAAGATAAGTATAGTCCTCAGGTGAAGGTGCTAAATTCAGGGAAGGCTAATTACAGCAACATTAGGCAGGAACAAGAATGTAGATTGGGAGCACATATTTAAAGGGCATATCAACATCTGGTATGTGGGATGTTTTCAGGTGTAAGTTGATAGGAATTCAGGACCAGCACGTACTTGTAAGGATGAAGAATAAGTGTGGCAAGTTCCGGTAACCTTGAATAACGAGAGATGTTCTGAGCTGAGTCGAAAAGAAAAAGGAAGCATTTGTCACAACTAAGAGGCTGCAAACACACAGAGTATGGAATACAAGGAAAGTAGAAAGAAACTTACGCAAGGAGTCAGGAGAAATAAAAGGGGTCATGAAAAGTCATTGTCAGCAGGATTAAGGAAAATCCCAAGGCTTTTTTATACATATTTAAAGAAAAAGAGAGTAGCCAGGGAAGGGCTGGCCCGCTCAAGGACTGGGGAGGGAATCAATGCGTGGAGCCAGAGGAAATGGGTAAGGTATTAAATGAGTACTTTGCGTCAGTATTCACCAAAAAGAGGGATTTGGTGGATGATAAGTCTGGGTAAGGTTGTGCAGATAGTTTGGGTCATGTTGAGATCAAAAGGGGGTTTTGAAAAACATTAAGGTAGACAAGTCCCCAGGGCCTGATGGGATATACACCAGAATACTGAGGGAAGCAAGGGAGGAAATTGCTGACGCCTTATGAGAAATCTTTGTATTCTCAATGGCTACAGGGGAGATCCCAAAGGATTGGAGAATAGCCAATGTTGTTCCTTTGTTTAAGAAGCGTAGTAAGGATAATCCAGGTAATTGCAGGCCAGTGAGTCTTACATCAGTGGTAAGGAAATTATTGGAGAGGAATCTTCGAGACAGGATTTACTCCCACTTGGAAATAAGTGGACAGATTAGCAAAAGGCAACACGGTTTTGTGAAGGGGAGATCGTGTCTCACTAACTTGATCAAATTTTTTCGAAGAAGTGATCAAGATGATTGATGAGGGTAGAGCAATGGATGTTGTCTACATGGACCTCAGTAAGGCCTTTAACAAGGTCCTTCATGGCAGACTGGTACAAAAGATGCAGTCATATGGCATCAGAAGTGAGCTGGCAGGATGGATACAGAATTGGCTTAGTCGTAGAAGACAGAGGGCAGCAATGGAAGGAATGCAATTTCTGAATGGAGGGCTGTGATAAGTGGCGTTCCTCAGGGATCAGTGCTGGGATCTTTGCTGTTTGCAATGTATATATAAATGATTTGGAGGAAAATGTAACTGGTTTGATTAGTAAGTTTGTGGATGACACAAAGGTTGATGGATTTGTAGATAGCAATGAGGACGGTCAGAGGATGGGCGGACAGATGGTAGATGGAGTTTAATCCAAACAAATGTGCATTTTGGAAGGTCTATTATAGATAGGAAATATACAGTAAATGGCAGAATGCTTAACAGCATTGATAGACAGAGGGATCTTGGTGTACAAATACACAGGTCACTGAAAGTGGCAATGCAGGTGGATAAGTACACGGAAGGCATGCAGCATGATTGCCTTCATCGGCCAAGGTACTGAATTTAAAAACTGAAAAGTCATGTTGTAGTTTTATAGAACCTTAGGACACTTGGAATATAGTGTTCAATTCAGATCCCTCTGCACAGCAGCATGCTGTAATTTTTTTTACCATTTAAATAATAGTCCATTTTCCTGCTTTTTCTACCGAAATGGATGACCTCACATTTACCAACATTGTACTCCATGTGCCAGACCCTTGCCTACTCACTCAAACTGTCTATATCTCTTTGCAAACTTTCAGCATCCTCTACACTTTGCTCTGCCACTCATCTTAGTGTCATCTGCGAATTTTGATACACTACACTTGGTCCCCAACTCCAAATCATCTATGTAAATCGTAAACAATTGCAGTCCCAACATTAATTCCTGAAGCACACTACTAGTCACTGATCACCAACCTGAAAAACACCCATTTACCCCCACACTTTGCTTTCTGTTAGTTAACCAATCCTCAATCCATGCTAACACATTATCCATAACATCATGCACCTTTATCTTATGTAGCAGTCTTTGGTGAGGCACCTTGTCACATACCTTCTCAAAATCCAGATACACCACATCCACAGGTTCTCCATTGTCCACCAAATTAGTCAAACATGACCTTCCCTCCATGAACCCATGTCGCATCTTACCAATGGGACAATTTATATCCAGATCTCTCCCTGTTTCCTCCTTGATGATAGATTCAAGCATTTTCCTTACTACAGAAGTTAAGCTAACCGACCTTTTATCTACCTCCTTTTTTTGACAGTGATGTCACATTTCCGTTTTCTAATCTGTGGGAACCATCCCAGAGTCCAACGAATTTTGATAAATTACCACTAGTGCACTTGCTATTTCTCCCGCCATCTTTTTTAGTACCCTGGAATGCATTCCATCAGGACCACGAGACTTGTCTCCCTTTAGCCCCATTAACTTGCCCAACACTACCTCTTTCATGATAACGACAGTTTCTAGGTCCTCACCTGCCATAGCCTTCCTGTCAATTTTTGGCATGTTATTTGTGTCTTCCATTGTGAAGACTGACACAAAATACCTGTTTAAAGCCTCAGCCATTTTCAGTTATGACATCCCCCTTCTCATCCTCTAAAAGACCAATGTTTATTTTAGCCACTCGTTTTCATTTAATATATTTGTAAAAACTTCTGCTATTTGTTTTTATATTCTGAGCTAGTTTATTCTCATAATCCATCTCACTTTTCTTCATAGCTTCTTTTGTGGCTTTTTGCTAACCTTTAAAGATTTCCCAATCTTCTAGGTTCCCGCTAAGATTAGGAGGGGCATGGACAGAATGGATAGTCAGAAACTTTTTCCCAGAGTGGAAAAGTCAATTACTAGACAGCATACATTAAGGTGTGGGGAGCAAGGCTTAAAGGAAATGTACGAGGCAAGTTTTTTTTACACAGTGCCTGGAGCTCACTGCCAGGGGAGGTAGTGGAAGCAGACACGATAGTGACTTTTAAGGGGTATCTTGACAAATACATGAATAGATGGGAATAGAAGGATATGGTCCCCAGAAAGGTAGAGGGTTTTAGTTCACATGGACAGCATGGTCAGTGCAGGCTTGACAGGCCAAAGGGCCTGTTCCTGTGCTGTAATTTTCTTTGTTCTTTGTCCAGAGTTACTGGCAATGTATAAATTATTGATTCAAAATATCATAAATCAATTGTGTGTTTATGTCTAATTATAGAAGGATGTTAATCTCTCACCAACCATTGCCCCCTAACCAACGAATAATTAATAATTATCTAGTCCTCATCGCTTTGCTATTTGGGTGAGCCTGCTGTGTACAATTTGGCAAGCCATGTTTCCGACATTACAAAGGTGGCCACACTTCAAAGGTACTTAACCAGCTTTAAAAGCACTTTGGCACATCCTGAGCTTGTGCAATTGGTCCAAATAAATGCAAGTGCTCTCTTTTACTGCATCTAGTACTGTTCAAATTGCCACGTGTTATTAAAGTGTCTTTTGTGGATCACTTTGTTCTGCAAAAAGTGAGGCAGATGATCTGTGGCTACATAAGCCAGGAATATTTCTTTACAATATACCAATAATTTGGGAAGCTCTTCCCCGCCCCCCTTATGCTTATTGAAGAAAAGTAATTGTGCAAGGTATAAAATGGCTGCCAATTTAGTATTATCTGTTGTATCCTCCTGCCCATGTCTGGGTGTAACACAGGTGTACCAGTGAGCATTGTGTCCTGCTGCCGAAGACTGATTTCACCCCAAGGAGTTTTTTATTGTCCCTGCACCTCAACTTTTGGGGAAATAAGATGAAGACCAGAGAAAGGGCAAATTTGCAAACAGCCCAATCCACTCAAAGCACCCAGAACTGACATGACATTAAAGAGGTTTGTGTATTTGTATTAATTTTTGCTACACAAAACTTTTCAAGATTTTACAATTCTGTGGAATTTAATTTCCACTCTCAAGGTAAATGTGGAGGTGGTGGGGCCATTTAATCAGGTTGGAAGGTGGTGGCCTGAGGTGACAAGGTTTATGGATGACCTTGCTAACCCACCACAATTGAGGCCCTTAAATGGGCAATTAATGCCCACTTAAGAGCCCCATACCATTACTGTAGGTAATCACCACACGGGAAGCCCAATATCCTCAAGACAACTTGGTGGTGGTGGTGGTTGCGGGGGGGGGGGGGTGTGTGTGTGTGTGTGTGTGTGTGTGTGTGTGTGTGTGTGTGTGTGTGTGGGGGGGGGGGGGGGGGGGGGTGGTGGTGGTAAGTCCTCCATTCAAAGGCATTTGGTGCTTGATCAACGGACCCTGTCTTAAGAAGGATGGGTGGGGGAGTGCTTGCTGAGAGCCATCCCCTCCCATATCCCCCACTCATCCAAAGGTGCTGCCTGCAATGCAGCCTCTCATTGGCCAGTGACTCTCAGGATGCAAGATTTCTGTCTCTGGTGTCCTTTATCTTGGGGAAGACCCGTTGCTGGCAGTTAAGCATCTAAGTGTTTGGTCTGTCTTCCAGGGCTCTCACTGCTCTCCAGCCAACAGATGAAATCACCTCATCTGCATTAAATAACACCCCTTGTGTGTACAGGAGGAGGATCAAGGTTGTGACTCAGTAGGGTTATTTTGTGATTTTAGTTGCTACATGAGATTGCGACTGCTCCTAATCTTTCAGCACTAAAATAAATCATTCAGCCCAAGATTCCAAACAAGGTTGAACAGCTTTTGATGGACACATATTTTTCAAGGACCTTTTCCCTAACCCTAACTTCAAGTCAAATTTTTGGTAACTGTAATTCTCCATTTCAATATGGTTACGGCACAGTTAATGTTAAAAAATGTTTGTTCAAATCCTTTATGTCTTTCAGTTCAATTGAAAATACAAAATCATATTTTGATATATCTCATTGCTAAAAATAAAGACAGCTGCACGGGTCTGAAACTTGTCTCACTCTTTTGCATTGAAAACTGACTGTTAATAATTCTGACACTGACAGTACTGGCAGTGTACTAAAGTAGGTGGCCATGGAAATAGCGGATGCGTTGGTTGTCATCTTCCAAAATTCTGCAGATTCTGGAACAGTTCCAACAGATTGAAAGGTGGCAAATGTAACCCCACTTTTTAGAAAAGGAGGAAGAAAACAGGAAATTACAGACTCTGTTAGCCCAACACCAGTAGTAGGGAAAATGCTAGTCTATTATAAAGGACATGATGACTGGACACTTAGAAAATATCAACAGAATTCAATAAAGTTAACAGGGACTTATGAAAGGGAAATTATGTTTGACAAACTTATTGGAGATTTTTGAGGACATAATTGCAGAATAGATAAAAGTGAACCAGTGGATGTGACACATTTGGTTTTTCAGGAAGCTTTTGATCAAGATCCACATAAAACGTAACAGTGCAAAATGAAAGCACATGGCATTGAGGATAATACATTGACTTGCATTGAGAAATGGTTAGCAGATAGAAAACAGAGAGTTGGAATAAGTAGGTCTTTTTCAAAGTAACACGTGGTGACCAGTGGAGACCCACAGGGATCACTGCTTGGGCCCCAGCGATTCACAATATACCGCAATGATTTGGAGGAGGGAGCTAAATGTAATATGCTGATGACACCAAACTTGGTACGAATGTGAGTAGTGAGGAGAATGTGAAGAGACTTGAAGATGATTTAGACAGGTTGAGAGAGTGGGAAAATATATGGCCATATAACGTGGATAAATGGAGAAAGAGAATGGCAGACTACTCGTTAAATGGCGATAGATTGGAAAACGTTGATATATAAAGGAACCTAGATGTCCTTGTACACCAGTCATTGAAAGCAAGTGTGAAGATGCACTAAGCAGTTAGTGAGACAAGTGTTGGCCTTCACTGGAAGAGGATTTGAGTACAGGGACTGCAGCTCTACAAGATATTGGTGAGACGAAACCTGGAGTATTGTGTGCAGTTTTGATCTTGTTACTTAAGAAAGTGGGAGTGCAGCAAAGGTTCACCAGATTGATTCCTGTGGTGGCACAATTGTTGTATGAGGAGAGATTAAGTCGACTGGGCCTGTACTCACTGGAATTTAGAAGAGGAGGGTGATGAATCTGTGGCATTCCTTATCACTGAAAGCTGAGGAGGCCAAGTCACTGAATATATTTAAGACGGAAATAGACAATTTCTAGACACCATCAAAGAGTATGTGGAGAGTGCAGGAATATGACGGCGAGATAGAGAATCATCCACGAAATTGAGTGGCAGAGCAGGCTCAAGCAACTGAATGGCCAACTCCTGCTTCTATATTCTATGTTCCTATATGCTATATGCAATCAGGTTCAGGCACATGTATTTGGACACCGCTGTATGTAGGCAGGCATGTAATCGGACATCATTATCTGTAATTGGGTATATTTAATTAATTTGCAGTTAAATGTAATCAGGTACTGATACTTGTGCTCTGAAATGTGTGATCATATATGGGTATATATAATAAACTACCATTACATGCAATCCGGCATGAGCACAAGTAATGAGGCACTAATATGTATAATTGATTTATTCGTTCATAGAATGTGGGTATCACTGGCAAGGCCGGCATTTATTGCTATCTCTAATTGCTCTTCAACTGAGTGGCATGCACGGCCATTTTAGAGGGCAGTTAAGAGTCAATCACATTATTGTGAATTTAGAGTCACATGTAGGCCAGACCAGGTAAAGACGAAGATTTCCTTCCTTTAAGGGCAGTAAACCACATAGGTTTTTAATGACGATCAATGGTAGTTGTCATGGTCACCATTACTGAGATGAGCTATATAAAGATCAAAGAACGAAGAAAATTACAGTACAGGAACAGTCCCTTCGGCACTCTAAGCCTGCACCGACCTTGCTGCCTGACTTAACTAAAACCCCCTACCCTTCTGGGAATCAATCCCTCCATTCCCATCCTATTCATGTATTTGTCAAGACACCCCTTAAAGCTCACAATCGTGTCCACTTCCAATGTCTCCCCCGGCAGCAAATTCCAGGCACCCACCACCCTCTGTGTAAAAAACTTGCCTCATACATCTCCTTTAAACCCTGAGCCTCGCACCTTAAACCTATGCCCCCTAGAAATTGACTCTTCCACTGTGGGAAAAGGCATCTGACTATCCACTCTGTCCATGCCATTCATAATCTTGTAGACTTCTACCAGGTCGCCCTTCAACCTCCGTCATTCCAGTGAGAACAAAGTTTCTCCAAACTCTCCTCATAGCTAATGCCCTCCATACCAGGCAACATCCTGGTATACCTTTTCTGTACCCTCTCCAAAGCCTTCATGTCCTTCTGGTAGTGTGGCGACCAGAATTGAATACTATATTCCAAGTGCAGCCTAACTAAGGTTCTATAAAGCTGCAACACGGTTTGCCAATTTTTAAACTCAATGCCCCAGCATGCCATATGCCTTCTTGACTACCTTCTCCACCGGCATTGCCACTTTCAGTAACCTGTGTACCTGCACACCCAGATCCACTTGCCTATCAATATTCTTAAGGGTGCTGCCATTTACTGTATATTTCCTATCTGTATTAGACATTCCAAAACACATTACCTCACATTTGTCCGGATTAAACTCCATCTGCCATCTCTCTGCCCAAGTCTCCAACCAATCTATATCCTGCTGTATCCTCTGATGGTCCTCATCACTATCTGCAAATCCACCAAATTTTGTGTCATCTGCAAACTTACCAATCAAACCAAGTACATTTTCCTCCAAATCATTTATATATATTACAAACAGCAAAGGTCCCAGCACTGATCCCAGAGGAAAGCCACTTGTCACAGCCCTCCATTCAGAAACGCACTCTTCCACTGCTACCGTCTGTCTTCTTTGACCAAGCCAGATTAAATAAATTCCACCAGGAGAACCTGTGTTCTCAGAGCCATTGGATTACTTATTGTTTATGATTTACATAGATGATTTGGAGTTGGGGACCAAGTGTAATGTGTCAACATTCGCAGATGACACTAAGATGGGTGGAAGAGCAAAGTGTGCAGAAGACGCTGAAACTCTGCAAAGGGATATAGATAATCTAAGTGAGTAGGTGAGGATCTGGTGGATGGAGTACAATGTTGGTAAATATGAGGTCATCAATTTTGGTAGGAATAACAGCAAAATAGACTTACTTAATTGTAAAATATTGCAGCATGCTGCTGTGCAGAGGGACCTGGGTGTCCTTGTGCAGGAATCTCAAGGAGTTGGTTTGCAAGTGCAGCAGGTAATTAAGAACGCAAATGGAATTTTGTCCTTCATTGCTAGAGGGATGGAGTTGAAAAACAGCGATATTATGTTGCAGTTGTATAAGGTGCTGGTGAGGCCACACCTGGAGTACTGTATACAGTTTTGGTCTCCTTACTTGAGAAAGGATATACTGGCACTGGAGGGGGTGCAGAGGACATTCACTAGGTTGATTCTGGAGTTGAGAGCATTGGCTTATGAGGAGAGACTGAGTAGACTGGGGTTATACGCATTGGAATTCAGAAGGATGATGTGGATATGCTGGCGTTGGACTGGGGTAAACACAGTAAAAAGTCTGACAACACCAGGTTTAAGTCCAACCGATTTATTTGATAGTAAACCCACTATCAAATAAATCAGCTGGACTTAAACCTGGTGTTGTCAGACTTTTTACTGTATTCAGAAGAATGACAGGAGATCTTATAGACACTTATAAGATTATGAAGGGAATAGGTAAGATAGAAGCAGGGAAGTTGTTTCCACTGGTGGGTGAAAATAGAACTAGGGGACATAGCCTCAAAATAAGGGGAAGTAGATTTGGGACTGAGTTGAGGAGTAACTTCTTCACACAGAGGGTTGCAAATCTGTGGAATTCCCTGCCCAATGAAACAGTTGAGGCTACCTGTTTTTAAGGCGAGGATAGATAAATTTTTGAACAGTAAAGGAATTAAGGGTTATTGTGAGCAGGTGGTTAAGTTGAGCTGAGTCCACAAAAAGACCAACCATGATCTTATTGAATGGCAGAGCAGGCTTGAGGGGCCAGTTGGCCTACTCCTGCTCCTAGTTCTTATGTTCTTATCCAGTGATATTACCACTATGCCACCATCTTTCCAAATATAATCCTGCATAATTTATAACACAATATAGAATCCAGCATTCATAAATTCAATCACACACTAGTCCCTATACTGAGACAATGGTATGTGTTGGTGGCTGCAGTTACCCGGATATATATTAGGCACCAGTACATCTAGTTAGATGCCTGCACATGTAATATTAATCAAAATAAAAGTGGGGGAGGGAATAGGCTTTCATTTGGAAACCATACACTTCAAACAAAATACTTTAGAGAAAAAAATAATGGAAGTGCACAAATCCCTAGTTTCCGAACAGGTGTTTATTTTGAGCAGGTCATGCTATTTTGAACACTGATAAATTCCATCTAAAGTTTTGTACATTATTAGTCCACTGTAGGTTGTACAAAACCATTTGAAAACATGCTTTTCAAAATATATGGTTTCTCAGGTTGGGGTGCAAAAAGCATTTCAAAGATCTACCTGGTTACTCACACGTCAAGACTTCACTGTCTGTACCGACACACAAAAAGTCCTGTCGCAAGTTAACTGCTTATATGAACTTTTGAAAAAAGCAGCTACGATACATGTCACAGATTTGCTGTGTACCTAACTATCCAATTAACACAAATGAAAAATTCAAATTGTCTTGTTGTAGGCTGTATGGGGAGTAAGATTGGGTTGAAATTTTATTTTGGAGGCCAGCATAAAAGGAAGGTTCTGCCCCTTTAGCTTTCGTTCTCAGGTGACTTGGCCTCCTCAGCCTTCAGTGGTAGGAAATCTCAGGTTCACCACGCATCTCTTTTAAATTCCAGTGAATACAGGCCCAGTCAATCCAATTTCTCCTCATATGACAATCCTGCCAAAACAGGAATCGGTCTGGTGACCCTTAGCTGCACTCCCAATATGGCAAATATATTTTCTGTTAAGTAATGAGACCAAAACTGCACAGAATACTCCAGGCCACCCACCCTTGCCCTGCCAAACCCACCCCCCACCCCCACCAGTGTGATTCACCTGATGGCCTCTCTATTGCACAGAATGGCATAAATTTATCTCATTAAGCTCGTCCAAAAAGCCATGCTCCTGCATTGGGTACTTTGTTTTTCTGGGGGAAAAATTGTTACTTAGTATTTTACTCAGAGAATTGATACCATAACCTCATAATCTCTCTGTGTAAAGATGTCTTTCTTGGTCTCAAATCTCCTACATTCAGAAGGTGATTTTATAATCCGATTGCACCTGTTCTCGTAAAGTGAGGTGTAAAGTGATTAGCACAATTGGCGCCGGTTTTCGCAACCGGAGACATTTTACAAACACCGGATTTCCAGCCTCTTGTCAGAAATGGGCAAGAGGCAGGTTAACGTATTGAAATTTATTTAAAGAAGTATTTACATGTCATTAGCAAGCCCGGAGCTCAATCATCCAGGCTCGCCTGTGTTTGTGACACCAGGGAAGGTTTTTGTCGGCAAGGAGTAGACATGCTCCCCACGAACAGGGAGCAGTCAACTTGGCCTCACCAGTGGAACTGGAAGCCATTGAGGCCCCCTGGAGAGGGCGAGGGCAAGGAGGGGTGCCCCTGAGGCACTGCCAAACTGGCAGTGCTACCCTGGCACTTGGACAATGCCTGCCAGGCAGTGCCAGGGATAGGGCTAATGGGGGAGGAGCCACTGGAGTTGGGGCTAATGGGGGAGGAGTCTGCCACCACTCTGCAGCAATCGGTTGGTGGGGGGGGGTGGGCGCTGTCCATGATCAGTCTGGGCAGCGGGTGCTATATCTCGAGCCATGGATCCCTGCAATCATTGTAGGGGAGGGCAGGGTGCAAAGCTGCTTCAGGCTGCCTGCAATAGCAGAGGCCTGACAGTGATGAGAGCCTGACAGCTCTCTTTGTCTCTCAGACCCCTGCTACTGCTAATGAGCATGTGCCGCATGAGAGGCCTGCACATGCACACTACCTCCCTCTGCAGGGTTTTGGGCAAGTTAAGCCCCCGCCCACAGGCTTCTGCAGTGAGCAACAGGCTCGCTCAGAATTTTGCAGGCAGAGTGCATAATGGGGGGTGGGGGGGCACCTAAGAACATACCCAAAAGATGGATCTGTAACTCCCAGTTTCAAGTTCGCCCAGCACTTAGACAAAAAAATGGTAAAGTACCACACTTAATTTGCAGTCTTCCAATTCTGACATGCTATGCTTCATCACTTCACAATTTGTGGCCATGCCTTCAAGTGCTTAGGCCCCATGATCACTCCCCCTAACATCTCATCTTATTTGTGCTATTGTCTAATTTGGTAGTACAGAACATGTGTATTGCTGAAAAAAGGCAAAGTTTTCTATCTTGCACTCATTTGGACAATGTTATGAATACCAATGTCAGGAGAAACAACAACTTTTTACTGTATGAGAACAGAGTGCAAGTGGACTCTTAACTGGTAGAGGCGTTGCCACAGATAATGCACCAGTCAATATTGACAAACAGATAGCTACCAAGCCTTTTTGAAAATTTAAACCAGGCAGCTTGGCTCTGATTGGTCAAGGCATTGCCCTGAGGAATGAAGCAGCAAATGGCTATCACTTATTTTGTTTATTTGAAACAGGCACAATGTGTATTCCTTCTATCTGCAAAGAACAGGGCCCTCTATATCACTATCTGTAGCTTCTGTAAATGTGTTACACTGCAAGCTCCACTGAGAATTTTAAATTGGTCCATTGAGGATTGATTAGCAAATGTTGTCCAATCACAGAATCACATCTAATGTTGGGCACTGTGTTTTGAGTTTTGCAAGCATGGGTTAGTTGTGTATATTTTGTATCTTCCCCATTGCGAACAGCGGAAAAGACATGCTGTTTCATACAATCTGCCAGTCTTTGGGTGTCCTGCCAACATACCTAGAATTACACTGGCACTGAATTTTATATACCACATCATTAGTTTGTGAAATAGGCAAAATATCTTTTGGCTTATCGTCCTGTTAGTGGCGAATACCACTTGTGTTGCTACTGCGTAGTAGTTACCTTCCCGGGTAATCTGATGTAGACTGGGCACTCTTCAGGGTCAAAAGTGACGGCCTTAGCCCCAGTCATGGGTTTGTGTGATAGACAGTGCAAAATGATCTGACTGAGGTGGCCATTATCCTGCAGGATAATGCCCTTTAAAGTGCCCTATTTCAGCATCAAGCTTACGTGGTGAGTAAATGGCTTGGGCCATATGAATTCCAACTCCAACTGCAAGATGAAATGCTTTGATAAAATGTAATTTCTCAGCAATACTTAATACTCCTTATGTGACAGTGCTGAATATTATTTGTATCACTCATGTGAAGCACCTTGGAATGTTTTGCCACTTCAATGGAGTTATATAAATGCAAGCTGTTTTTGTTTCTATGGCCCACAGCAACTGGAAGCATGCTTCTTTTCATTTAAGATTTTAACTTTTTTGGCAGGTTCCCTGTCTCTTGGTTTATTGCTGTTTTTTGCGTATGAGCCTGTCAGATGCAAGAATGACAGTAACTTAGTATGCATGACATTTTCAAATGTGATGGATGATGATATAAAATCTTTATAGAGATAGATGTCTGAACTATTGATTGCATTTAAAAGACTCATTAAAAGACTGCTGGAACATTATGGTCATATAACAGTGCCACACACCTGACCCTGAAGTAACAGCTTGAAAAAGCAGCAAGCTGTTCCAAACTTAGAAATCCAGTTGGAAAAGTCAGTCTATTTTCCTCAACCAAAAATTTCAAACAAAATTTTCTGGAGATTTTTTAAAAATATATCTATAGCCTTCCAGATAGTATTAATCATGAACAAATTTAGACCCATCATGGTGTTTTACAATCAGAAGTCCACCAGCAACAGCTTAGGTAGTAAGGGCACTTGGCATGGAACTGAACCATATACATTGACACAAGTATGGCAAGCTCATCTCCCTGTTGAGTTAATTGATCTTAGCCAGAGCTTCAGCAAGGACACACAACTGGCTTCATAACTTCTAATTACAGAGGAGGCAGGAGGAAATATCAGGTTTCTGGTCACTACCTTATAAATCTGAGGGGAAAATGCATGTATAGACATGAGGGAAGCATCAAGTTCAGCTGAAATACCTCACCAAAACAGGTGGCTGATGCTCATCATCTAGGCTTTGTCGCGCAACCAGAAAAGTACACCTGGCAATTTTGAAATCATTTCCTACTGCAATCAGCCTCCAAGACAGAAAGGACCTAAAGAAAAGATGGCTTAGAGGAAATGTCTAACAATATACTCTAGATTTCTTTGCTTCTAATGGTGGCACAGGGACCTCGGTTCGATTCCCGGCTTGGGTCACTGTCTGTGTGGAGTTTGTGAGTCTGTGTAGGTTTCCTCCGGGTGCTCCAGTTTCCTTCCACAGTCCAAACACGTATGGGTTAGGTTGATCGGCCATACTAAATTGCCCCTTAGAGTCCCAGGATGCGTAGGTTAGAGGGATTAGTGGGGAAAATATGTAGGGTTACGGGAATAGGCATTGGGTGGGATTGTTGTCAGTGCAGACTCGATGGGCTGAATGGCCTCCTTCTGCACTGTAGGGATTCTACAATTCTATGAATCCATGGCAGAGCTGGTCACCTCCACCCATTAGTTGTTCCCTTACCTTTAACGTTGAATTAGTTTATAAGAGCTTGCCATCCCCACACTGACTCTGGCTGAGTCAAAAGAACTGATGCAAATTTAGGACAAGATTTAGGACAATGCCTTAAAATTTAGGACAAGACTCAATTTGTAAATGATATCCTGGCCTCCCTCTTAGCCACTTAGGTTGAACTGTGAGGAGGAAAAGGGACAAAGCTGGAATTGTTTTAGGTTAGGCACCAAGAAATGTATTATTCTACCAAAACCGTTCTGCTTATCCATCACAGATGCAGTGATGTAATGAACTGCTTGAGAAAATTACTCTGTTCTCACACCATCTGCGACAGTTGCTGCAACTTAACAAAACCTGCCAAATGAATCAAAACACAACGTTCCTTATAGCCTGACATTTTTGTGTGATTAGTTTCTTCCTGTGCAACAAAGACATATACGTTTTACTTCAAATTTATATAACAGTCCACTTGCATGAGGGCAGTTAATAGCAAGGAAGATGGCCAGTTAAAGAATTATCTTCCTTCCACTCTGGCTTCCTCCATGTGTCTTAACTCTTCCCTCAGCATTGGAATTTATATTGTGCCACTGTGACGATGCTTCTACCGTCGCTTAGCACCATCACTCTGACCTCTTATGACCATTTCTTTAGAATTATGAATGGCTGTATTTGGTATTTTAGTCAATTTGTAACTGCAACAACGTATCTTTCCCTGGTGCTTTACAACTCCCAAGGTGAAAGAATGGTACGTCAGCCGACTGTCACATTAGTATCCCATTTTTAAAAACTTCTTTATGTACAAACCATTTTTTGTTTATTGTTGTCTGTTTGCTAATTAATTGTCTTAATTATCCTGCCTTACTAAGCACACTCCCACACCCTATCTCCATAAGCTCTTCCATTCCTATCTTCCATTATTCTGAATCTAATTTTAGGTTGCTTGACCTATGGGGGCGATCTTGAGCCCGCGCTCCCCACTTGCGGGAATGGCGGAGAGTGCAATTTGTACAGGCCGGTTTCCGAGTTCTGATCTCAAAATCCGGAGAGTGCAATTTGTACAGGCCGGTTTCCGAGTTCTGATCTTGGCCCCTCGCTGTTGGAGTGACATGAAACATGCCACCATTTTAATACATTGGTATGTCATTAACAAGCACTCTCTCCGACACTTCCCGCCTCACTGGATATTAAGCGGGCACTGGCATGGCATCATGCCAGCACTATTTACAACCACTCTATGTAAGCATGAATCTGGCGTCTTCACTTCAAAGGAGATTTTGTTGGTGAGCACTCAGACGCCAGCACCCTCCGCAATGTGCACTACTCAGGAAGGTGTCTCAAGAGATGCCAGCTGATTGGAAACAACTAATGGGAGGTGCCAGCTGATTGGAAAACAGCTAATGTGGCGCCACTGTTTAAAAAAGGGGGTAGACAAAAGGCAGGTAACTACAGGCCGGTTAGAACGTCCATAGTTGGGAAAATGCTGGAATCCATCATTAAAGAAGAAATAGCGGGACACCTGGAAAAGAATGGTCAATCAAGCAGACACAGCATGGATTCATGAAGGGAACGTTGTGTTTGACGAATTTACTGGATTTTTATGAAGATGTAACGAATGCAGTTGACAGAGGGGAACCGGTGGATGTGGTGTTTTTGGATTTCCAGAAGGCGTTCGATAAGGTGCCTCACAAAAGGTTGCTGCAAAAGATTATGGTACACGGAGTTGGTGGTAAAGTGTTAGCGTGGATTGAGGGTTGGCTATCTAACAGGAAGCAGAGAGCTGGAATAAATGGGTGCTTTTCCGGTTGGCAGTTGGTGACTAGTGGCGTGCCGCAGGGTTCGGTGCTGGGGCCTCAACTGTTTACCATACATTTGGACGATCTGGAGGAGGGGACCGAGTGTAGGGTAACAAAGTTTGCTGATGACACAAAGATGAATGAGAAAGCAAATTGCACGGAGGACACGGAAAGTCTGCAGAGAGATTTGGATAGGCTAAGTGAATGGGCGAGAATCTGGCAGATGGAGTATAACGTTGGCAAGTGTGAGGTTATCCACTTTGGAAGGAATAATGGTAAAATGGACTATTATTTAAATGGTGAAAAATTACAACATGCTACTGTGCAGAGGGACCTGGGGGTCCTTGTGCATGAATTGCAAAAACTCAGTTTGCAGGTGCAGCAGGTGATCAAGAAGGAAATTGGAATGTTGGCCTTTACTGCGAGGGGGATGGAGTATAAAAGCAGGGAGGTCTTGCTGCAATTGTACAAGGTACTGGTGAGGCCGCAACTAGAGTGCTGCGTGCAATTTTGGTCCCCTTATTTGCGAAAGGACATATTGGCCTTGGAGGAAGTGCAGAGAAGGTTTACCAGGTTGATACCAGAGATGAGTGGGTTAGATTATGAGAGAGATTGAGTAGATTGGGCCTGTACTTGTTGGAGTTTAGAAGGCTGAGGGGGGATCTTATAGAGACATATAAATAATGAAGGGGCTAGACAGGGTAGAGGCAGAGAGATCATTTCCACTTAGAAAGGAAACAAG
This sequence comes from Carcharhinus amblyrhynchos, assembly GCF_965287045.1. Classification (NCBI taxonomy): domain Eukaryota; kingdom Metazoa; phylum Chordata; class Chondrichthyes; order Carcharhiniformes; family Carcharhinidae; genus Carcharhinus; species Carcharhinus amblyrhynchos. The sequence continues at coordinate 18,694,020 of NC_137341.1, read as the reverse complement.
AACTAGAGGGCACAGCCTCAAAATAAGAGGGAGTCAATTTAGGACAGAGTTGAGGAGGAATATTTTCTCTCAGAGGGTAGTGAATCTTTGGAATTCTATGCCCATTGAAGCAGTGGAGGCTACCTCATTAAATATGTTTAAGTCACAGGTAGATAGATTTCTGATCAATAAGGGAATTAAGGGTTATGGGGAGCAGGCGGGTAAGTGGAACTGAACCACTATCAGATCAGCCGTGATCTTATTGAATGGCAGGGCAGGCTCGAGGGGCTAGATGGCCTACTCCTGCTCCTATTTCTTATGTTCTTATGATGCAGATATGGTCAACTCAGGTTCAGGAGTGAGGATCCCAGAATCTCCATTTTAGGGAGTGGGGTTGAGAGGAGTTACTTGCAGGCCTTATTTTCCCTTCATGTTGAGGCACTCTTTGTTTTAACGAGGTTGTGATGGCTTGTACGCAAGACACTGCTTCCCATGTTCCCCTTCCTGGGTTCCTGTCCATATCGCAGCTGAGGGAGTGCCCTCATAAGCAGTGCTATGTCCCTCCCATGCTCCTGCCTGAGAGCTGAGAGGGAGCACTGCCATTCTCACACTCAGTAAGAAGTCTCACAACACCAGGTTAAAGTCCAACAGGTTTATTTAATAGTAAACGCCACAAGCTTTTGGAATGCTGTTCCTTTGTCAGGTGAGTGACTCACCTAATGAAGGAACAGCATTCCAAAAGCTTGTGGTGTTTACTATCAAATAAACCTGTTGGACTTTAACCTGGTGTTGTGAGACTTCTTACTGTGTTTACCCAAGTCCAACGCCAGCATCTCCACATCATTCTCACACTCCACAGGGATGAGGTGTCAGGTGAGTGCAGTGGTGTCCCCAAGCTTGATGGCATGAGCAAACAGGGTGAAGTGGAGGGATGGGGGAGGGAGATGGGTATCAGTGTCAGAGGGCTGAAGACATCCAAAGTCCCCTGGTTGGAGGACCTGGGGGGCCCCTGTGCTCCTTCCTGGGATGGAGGGGCAGCTGGAGTAAGATCCAGAAGCTCTGCCAGCTTCTGGTGCTGACACCTGTGAATCCCCACCAATGCCTGTACCATGCAGGGAACATCCTGCACCAAGGTCTCCAGTGTGGAGCCAACCTTGTAGTGTTGGCCTCAGTGCGCTGCAGTGATGACACCATCTCCTTGGGTAGGTGATAAGACTCCTCCAATTGGCCTTGCACACCAAAGGGGGCTGCTGTTATCCATTCCTGATACTCATGATTCCTGTTTGCAGCTCCAGCAGCTGTGGTATAACCGAACCAAGAGGCACATCATCAGCAAGGGTCTCAGCAGAGTCCTGACTTCCAGCATTCCCTCAAGTGATGGTTCCCTGGGACGTCCCTGCCTCTTTGGAGGAGGCTGTTGAAGATGCACCACAGCTATCACCCGCATCCAGCAGCAGCGCAGATACTCAGAACTCGAAGGGATCATTAAGTAGGCAGGCTTCTGGGTCACTCACTGCTGTGGATCTTCAGTTGTGAGGTACACAGCAGTGAGTGACCCAGAAGCCTGCCTACTTAGTGATCCCATCAAGTTCTGAGTATTTGCGCTGCTGCTCAGTGCGGGTGATAGCTGGGATGTATTTTCAACAGCAGGGTTGGAAAAGTTTCCCTCTAAACTTGTGAAGTCCAGTAGGTACAGGGGGGCAGGAGGTTGGTTCTGGTAGTTGACAGCATAGCAGGTACTGGGGGGGAATTATGGAGATTGTGGGGAAGAGGAAAGATCCTGGTGCCTGGTGTTGGCAAAGACCAAGGTAGCTGAGTGAAAGAGAAGGTTGGGTGTGCGAGAGGGTTTAATGGGGGATTGGGGATTGGCCGTGCAAAGATGATAATTCATCTTCTTCTGACACTGCTGCCTTGTCCCCTTGTGTAGAGCGCTTGGACCAACCAGGGCTGCCACTGCATCCCAGATGGGACTGGTGACCCTGCTGGAAGGCAGCTTCCTGGAGCAGATTAAAGTTTGTCTGCCTCTGTTCCACTCCATCCAGCATCCTTTTGATGACCACCTCTGAAAAGCATGATGCTGCCTTCCTGTCTGCCATCTCTTGCAGTCATTGTGGAGCAAGTGCTGGGAAGCTGTATTTTTGGAGCTCTCCAGTGCTTGCAGCAGTTACATTGTTGTGGGGTGGATGAATCAGAGGGAACATGCCACTGGAGCGGTGTAAATCTCACATGCAAATAAATGGCCATTAATGAAGTATAAAATTCAGCTGAAAAATATGCTGGCACCATGGGAGAAAAATACTCCATTTTTCACGCCAGAGCCAACACTCTGCCATTTTCTGCTAAGATTCTGCCTTCTGTTTCTTAAAGCCCACTTCACCACAAATGACACAGCCTCAGCCAGCTTATCCCCATATTTAGGAACATCCACCGTTTTGCCTCATTATTTACTCACGTACATTCAAAAACAGTGTAAATTATTCCTTTGATCTCTTCCCTGGACTTTTACGGCTTTACATCCATTCTTTTTCATTTTAGTACACCTCAATCCCAACTTTTTTACTTTAGGATATTCAAGGAACTATAGTGCAAATGCATATTCTTATTTCAAAGTAACTCCCTTTTTCCCAAAAAAAGGGACAAAGGATGATTAATATAAAAGTTAGCTGCTCATTTCTGCTGATCTTTAGGATATTTTTATTCAAATGGAGAGTGCTTTCTTACTGAGTGAGTTAAATTTGATACCAACATCATCAACTTTGGGTTAATGACTATTTCTCCTGTTCTACGCCCTCTCATTAATAGCAGCAGAGATAGTCATTAACCTGAGGGTACTTCGAGAATTTAGCTATCAGTAACCTGCACTGTCAGAGACACCATCACAATCTCGCACTTAAACAGAAATACTCAGTAACCTGAGATAAAGTGTGCAGTTTGAACAGAATTCTAAGAATCTTACTATCGAAAGTTGTCCTGACAGTGAATTGTTTTTAATTTAAAGTTGGCATCTCACTTTGTAACTGCACCCTTGAGCAGAGAGCACAGGCCAATACATGAAGTGTCAAGCAGTTTGTGCTCTTGTGTTTCAGCTTAGCTGCAATTCATGAGTATAATTGATTCTAATGAAATGATGTTATAAAGACTTATATTACTGTGTGCTGTTTTCAACTTTCCGTTACTAAACCCAGTGCTGAGCTGCCACAGCGGTGAAGGATGTTGGGCATTAATTTCTAATGGATGTCAATTCACATCATCTTCCACTAACTTAGTTCACAATTACCACTGAAAGTTGAGATCTATACCTCAAAAGTGGCCATTATACACTCTGGGTTGATCTTGGAGCATCGTTGTGAGGGAAGGTTTCCCACATGTCCCTAATTCCGACCTCTTGTTCCCGTTTCAGCTGGGGTAGGCATGTGATTTTATTCCATCTCCCTTCACCCTCCCAGTGATGCAAGCTATGTAATAACAAGAAAATGCTCATAGCCCTTCAGCATAGATATAGCGGGTAGCATTCTGAACCAGAAAGTTGTGGGTTCTAGTCCCATTCCAGAGGCTTAAGCACATCATTCAGCTTGACACTCCCACTTCAGTACTGGTGAAATGTTGTACCATCAGAGGTGCTATTTTTCAGATGACACATTAAACCAAGACTCCATTTGCCATCTCATTTGTGTGACATTATCCTTCTTCCTGATATCCTGGCCAATATTTATCATTCACCTAATAGCATTAAGTCAGGGGTCTTGTCATTATCAGATTGTCGTTTATGAGAACTTGCTGTGTACAAAATGGCCGCCCCATTTCTAACATTACAATGATGACTACAATTAGAAAGATACTTCATTACCTGCAGAAGCAATTTGAGATGCCCTATGTGAAAGGCCTTATAGAAATTCAAGTTCTTTCTGTTACTTTCCCCTTTCACTGTGGGGTGACGTCAGAGCACCATTTAGGGACATCATTGGGGAAGAGAGTGAGGTGATGTTTCTTATCTGGTTGTATCCCTTTCTCTTTACCATTTCAGCTGAAGTATGCACATGACTCTTCTGGTCTTCCAGCGATGTAAAATGAAAAGAGAAAAATGCAATCAGCCCTTTACTTCTTGTCCTGTGACTATTATACTACAACAGTTCATCAGTGGATTTTTTTTTAAGCAAACACTCTCCATCTGCAGGAATGGTGGCACGTGCTAAAAATCTGCAGTGATCTGGCAATGCCCTCTCACTGCCTCTTGGCACAAGTTGGCACTGCCAGATTGGCACCATGCCCATGCCAACCTGGTGGTGCCAACCTGGCAGTGCTAATCTGTGTCAAGGGGCAGGGAGAAGTGCCAATTCCGATTGGACTGGGGAGGGGAGTCCCTGGTGAGCTGGGGGGGGGGGGGGGGGGGGGGGGGGCGGGTGACTTATTCCTGTTATTCCCTTTAAAGATGGCACCCCGATCTCAGTGCAGCCGGGTTTTGTAGGCTTGTTGAGGCTCCGTCCCTCTGCATGACAGTATGAAACATGACCCTTGATTTTTTTAGGCAGGGTGTCCAAAGATCTGGAGAGAAAACCAGTTTTCTCCCCAGAACAACATGCTGCCATTTTCTGGTAAGATTTCCCCCCCACCTATAGTTGGGGCTGTGCATACAGAGGAACATCCAAGCATATTACCAAGAGGAAAGATGTCCACCAAACAGGGAGCGAGATTTGGAACATAATCTGAGAGCTGGATTTCAGCAGGCCTTTGAAAGGAGGTAGAGTAAAAGAATTCCAAAATACAAGATTATAAGAAGGTACCAAGAAATCAGATAGAGAATTTGGAAGAAATTTCTTTATCCAGAAGATCTCAGGCAGGTGTCAAAGTTAGCAAAATGACTTTTATCAGAGTCACAAATGATATCTGATATGAGTGTATCAAAGGTAAACTATCCCTCCTCATTCTTCACAACCTATCTGCAGCCTTTAACAAGGTTAACCACGTGATCCTTTTCCGACAGCTCTTCACCAATGTCCAGTTTGGTGGGTCTGCTGTACCTGGTTTCATTCTTATTTATCTAATTGTAGTCAGAATATCACTTGAATAACTTCTCTTCCTGCTCCTGCATCATTACTTCTTGTGTCTTTCCAGTATTTATTCTTGACCTCCTCATATTTATCATCCATATGCTTGACCCTCAGCGACATCATCTGAAAGTACAGCATTAGTTTTCAATGTATGCTAGTAGCACCCAGCTATATTTTAGCATTTTGCTCAACTCCTTTACTGTTGTTAAAATTACCAGACTACTCATCCAACAGCCAGTTCTAGATGAGCATAAATTTTCTCCAGTTTAATATTGTAAAGAACATAAGAAATAGGAGCACGAGTTAATCATATGGTCCTTCAACCTATTCCACCATTTAGTAAGATCGCAGCTGATCCTGAACTCAATTGCACTTTCCTGCCTGTCCTCCATAATCCCCGATTCCCTTATTGTTCAAAAGCTAGCCTGGGAAATATTCAGTGATCCAGCTTCCACAGCTCCCTGAACCTCAGAATTAAAAGAATCATGACCCTGTAAAAGAAGAAATTCTTCCTCATCACCACCTTATGTGGGGAAGCCTTGATTCTGAACATGCCCTCTAATCCTAGATTCTCTCATAAAGAGAGACATCCTTTTAGCATCTACCCTGTCAATCACTCTCTGAATCATAGTTGTTGCAATAAAATCTATTTGTTTCAATAAGATCAATTTGTTTCAATAAGATCACTTCTCATTCTTCCAAATTGCAATTAGTATCAGCCCATCCTGTTCAACATTTTCTCTATAGAAAACCCTTTCATCCCAGCACTCACCCTGTGAACTTTCACCTGCCACGCAAGTATTTCCCTCTATAAATAAGGAAATCAATGCTGTTCGCAGTACTCTACTCGAGGTGTGGTCTCACCAATGCCCTGATGTACCAAGACTACCGTACTTTTATGCACTATCCCCTCTTCAATAAAGGCCAACATTCCATTTGCTCTCCTACTTGCTGTTCCTGCATGCTAACTGAATCCAAGATTGAGAAGAACCAGGAAGCTAAGAGGACAGGTTAGCCACGGTCATGGCCGTATAGGCAAACACAGGAAGCAACCTGGTGGTCGTGGCAATGCTGGTGGTATGCATCATCACAGAATCAACTTTGATAAATATTATCTAGGTTACTTTGGAAAGGTTGGTATGAGACATTACCATCTGAAGAAGAATCAGTTGTTCTGTCTGACCATAAATCTGGATAAACTGTGGACACTGATCAGTGAACAGACCAGATTGAACTATGCCAAGAAGCCTGAAAGACCAGCACCCATTATTGACATTGTACACACTAGTTTCTATAAAGTTCTTGGCAAAGGAGACTGCCAAAACAGCCAGTCATTGTCAAAGCAAAGTTCTTCAGCAGGAAAGTTGAAGAGAAGACAAAGGAAGTTGGTGGAGCCTGTCTATTGATTGCATAAATTTTATAACTGGGTGTACAAATAAAATTACTGTCACTTTTAAAAAAGACTGAAGCCATTGTGCTCAGACCCTACCTCAACTCCATTCCCTAATCACTGACTCTATTCCTCTCGCTGTCAGCTCTGAGAGAAAACCGATCCATTCACAATCCTGGTGTCACATTTGATCCCCAGATGAACTTGCGACCACATGTGTAAGACTGCCTATTTCCACTTCTGTAACATAGCTAGACTTTGTCTGCTGCGGAAACCCCTATACATGCTGTTACTATCTTTAGATTTAATTTTCAAATGCACTTCTGGTTGGTCTCCCACATTCAACTCTTGTTAAACTTGAGATGATTCAAACTTTTGCTACTTGTGTCTTAAATCACACCAAGCCCTGGTTCCCCATTACCCTGTGATCGCTGGTCTATATTGGTTCCTGGTCAAGTATTATCCTGATTTTAAAATTCTCATCTTTGATTTTAAATCTATTAACTCTGGCATTATCCCTACCTATCTTTGTAATTTCCTCCAACCTCAAACTTCTAAACTATTTATTTTCATCTAATTCTGGACTCTTGAACATCATAGTTTTCATTAGGCGGGATTCTCCAATCTTGTCCGTTCTCATCACGCTGGAAGTGAGGACAGAGTATTTGACATGCCAGCCAAAACTCCATTCACTGCAGTGGCACAGGAGAATCACAGCCACTGACAAGGTTGCAGGTTTTCGGTGGTTGTTCCACTATTGGCATCTGTGCCTTCAGCTACTGAGTCTCTACACTCAAATTCTCTCCCTGACCCTCTTTACCTTACTTTCCAACTTTAATACCCTTCTTAAAAGTCACTTCTTTTGGTCAATGACTATCTCTCGATGTGGCTCAATGGCTGCTTGGGTGAATTATCTATGTAACTCTGTTAAAAAAAATTACAAGATGGATGGTGAAACCAAGGAGTAATGAGTCAGTATTGATCCAGAGCCCAAAGAGTTGGAAGTATTGAACTGGAACACAATCATAAAAAGATTCACGAAAACAAATGTAGGCCCTTTACAGTCAGAAATGGAAAGATTTGTAACGGGGAACAAATAAATGGCTAATGAACTAAATTTGTACTTGCTTCTGTCTTCACAAAGGAAGACATGAATAATGTACCAGAAGTTCTGAGAGAAATGAGTTTTAGTGAGGAGCTAAAGGAAATCAGTATCAGTAGAGAAATGGTTTTGGGGAAATTGATCGGATTGAAGGTGGATAAATTTCCAGGCCTGATTATCTTCATGCCAAAGTGCTGAAAGAAGTGGCCCTGGGAATGGTAGATCGATTGGTGGTCATTTTCCAAAATTCTTTGGACTCTGGACTGGCTCCTACAGGTTTGGCGGCGGGGGGGGGAGGAGAAGAAAGAAAGAAAGAAAGGGAGATAGAAAGAGAACAAGGAACTACAGGCCAGTGAGCTTAACATATGTACTGGGGAAGTTGCGAGAGTCCACTATCAAGAATTTCAAAGCTCAGCATTTGGAAAGCAGTGATATAATCAGACAAAGTAGGCATGGATTTACAAAAGGGAAATCATGCTTGACAAATCTGTTGGAATTCTGCAAGGATGTAACTGGTACAGTTGACCAAGGAGAACTGGTAGATGTGGTCTATTTAGACTTTCAGAGGGCTTTTGACAAGGTCTCACATAGCAGACTACATTGCAAGGTTCAAGTGCATAGGATTGCAGGTAGTGTATTGAGATAGATAGAAAGCTGATTAGCGGATAAGAAGCAAAGAGTTGGCACAAATAGGCCTTTTTCCAATTGGCAGGCAGTGACTAGTGGATTACCACAGGGATCTGTGCTAGGACCCCAACTGTTCACACTATATATTAATGATGTGGAAGATGGAACTAAATGCGTTATCTTCAAAGATGAGATGATACAAAGTTGGGAGGGAAGGTGAGCTGTGAGGAGGAGCCAGAGATGCTTCAGTGTGATTTGGATAGGCTGAATGAGTAGGAATATACATGATGGATGTAGTATAATAAGGATAAATGTGAGGCTATTCACTTCTGCTGCAAAAATAGGAAGGCACAGTATCATTTGAACGGGTGTAAGTTGAGACAGGTGGACACTTAGCGTGACCTTGGTGTCCTCGTGCATCAGTCACTGAATGTAAGCGTGCAGATACAGCAGGCAGTGAAGCAGGTAAATGGTACGTTGGCCTTCATAGTGACAGGATTTGATTTTAGGAATAGGGATGTTTATTACAGTTCTACAGGGAATGGGTGAGGCCACACCTGGAGTATTGTGTGCCGTTTTGATGTCCTTATCTGAGGATCTTGCTATAGAGGGAGTGCAGCAAAGTTTTACCAGGCTGATTCCTGAGATGGCAGGTCTGTCACATGAGGAGAGACTAAGTCAGTATTCAATGGAGTTTAGAAGAATGTGAGGGGATCTCATAGAAACATACAAAATTCTAACAGGATTAGACAGCGTACTTCCAGAAAGAATGTTCCCAGTCGTGGGGAAGTCCTGAACTAGGGGTCATAGTTTAAGGATCAGGACTGATCCTTTTAGGACAGAGGTGAGGAGAAATTTCTTCACTCAGAGTGGTGAATTTTTGGAATGCACTACCACATGTGAGATTTCAAAAAGAAATTAGATATAGCTATTAGGACTAAAGGGTTCAAGGGATAAAGGGGAAGGCAGGATCAGGATATTGAATTTGATGATCAGTCATGGTCAAAATGAATGGCACAGCAGCTCAAAGGGCCAAATGGCCTATTCTTGCTTCTATTTTCAAAGTTTCTATAATGCTGAAGATCATTCCAATGTGAAGTTCAGGAAGGATTTAATAGTGAGGAAGATATCTAAATTAAGTCAATAGTTAAATGGATTTAAGATGCTTGTTATTAATTAATTGCCTGTTGTGGAAACCAGAAAAATATTCAAAATGGTCCTCGGAAATCCTGGCATACCCCAGTGTAGTTCTGGGGGAATTGCTGTGTTGGCAACAAGTGCCACATTTGGAATGAGCTCCAATCTGCCTGCTAAAAGATCCTCTGAATGTGATTAAAGATGTGCAAGGAGAGTTTGCCTGGTGTCCTGGCCAACATACTTTCCTCAAATAACAGCATGAGAAAATAGATAAACTGGTTATTAATCAACTCACTGATAGAGTGGCTGTTGAGTTTATCAAAGCATTTGATTACATATTAGAAAGGGAATTTCACATTGAACAGTCTGAGCTTTTGGATATTGCTACAAGGAACGAGTGTTGGTTAATGTAATAAATGGTTTTGTTGGTGACATGTATATTAATCTGACTGGAGTTTTATGTGCACACAATTAGAATACTGCTAGTGAACAGTGAGCTGAGACATTAAGCTTAAATCCTTATGTGAACATTTGTATGAAGGTTGATTGAGAGATCAGCATCAGACTGTTGAGGGGGCCACTGCACATGCGCTGATCTCATAGTGTACTGGGGGATTGGTTGACATGCCTCACCACCCCAGTCTCCCGCATCACCAGCACTACCCGCCCACCCTGAGGGCTGGCCTCCTGATGGCCAGCCCCACCACTAGCCCCCACCCCTCATGCAGAGTTCCCCCCTTCCCTCCCTTCTTACCTCCTGTCCCACTCCTGATCTGACTCTGTCCCATTTGACCCATCACCCTGGTACTGCCAGTATGCCAGGCTGCCAATGCCAGGGTTCCAGGAAGCCTCAATGGCCTCGGGTCCCACCAGTGAGGTCATTACGCCAGGCCTCCGTTGCCAGGGACCATAGATGATCCTGCCAGTGTGGAACTCCACCAGCAGGTTCAGAAACATTAGTGAGCCCGGACAGTGATGTGCAAATCCCATAATCAGGAAAAAAATGGCCTGGGAAGATCGCAACCAGCATCTACGCTACTCGACTAGCATAGCCAAGCAGGAAAACTGCACCAAACATTTTTACTTTTTAACCTTAGAAGGTAAGGATTTGAACCCAAACTAGACTGAATGGACAAATAGTGTCCCTGCAAAACTAGAATTAATTTGGACAGCTTAAATAGCATTAAACTACCCATTCTTGTACTGAGTCAATGAGAAGTATGAAAGAACAGTGTGTGAAAAAGAACCAAAGACTTACTGAGTTAGGGCTTCTGTTCTCTGCCTGGAAGACAGTCAAGACAAAAATCAGCAAAAGCAAATTTTTCAGGGTTGTGACTCAGACTGTCACAGTGAGTGGGTGTAAAGAAAGAGCTAGCATTTATAAAGCTCCTTTCGCAATCTCAGGACATCCCAAAGCACATTACAGCTAATGAAGTACTTTTGAAGTGTGCTCACTGCTGTAATGTAGGAAATGCAGCAGCCAAATGTGCACTACGAGGTCCCATAAACATCAAGGCGATAACTACTATCTCACTTGTTTTTTTCAGTGATATTGGTTGAGAAATAAAAAGTAATCAGGAAACTGCAGAGAACTCCCCTCCAGTTTCTCAATATAGAGCAGTGATCTTTTACGTTCACCTGAGAGGGCAGAAGGGGTCTTTGTTTCACATCTTATTTGAAATATGACACCTCTGACAGTGCAGGACTTCTTTAATGCTGCACAGCACTATCATTTAGATTATGCTTTCAACTCTAGAATAGACTTGAGCACAAAACCTCTGATTCAAAAATGAATCATAGACAAGGGGCAGTGCTCCATTCATGTAACATGGCCTCCCTGACTTGGATTAATAGAGTCACGGAGCATTTATGTATTAAATAGGGGAATTAGCTGATTTACAGTGCAAAGCCATACCAAGATAGCAGAGACTAGGTAATAAAAGATATTCAACCTAAATGTAATACTTACAGGTACACCAAACGTGTGTTTGAAGAGACTATGTTGTGAAATCAAGGAAAGCCTAGGGAAAGTAACTCAAATTGCCTTGAAAGGATGAGTTAGATCAGGAGATGGTAGGTTGAAACTTGATTTCAATATTCTAAGATAGGAACAAAAAGGGAGTGTATAGGTGAGTTTATTTGGCCTTTGAAATAAATGCGAGAAGACTTCAGGGGGTTCAATGGCCATGGTAATATTAATGAAGCACTGCTGCCTCACAGTGCCAGGAACCCAGGTTCGGTAGCCTGATTGGATCACTGTCTTTGTGGAGTTTGCACATTCTTCCTATGTCTGCGTGAGTTTCCTCCGGATGCTATGGTTTCCTCCCACATTCTAGAATACATGCTGATTAAGTGCATTGACCCGCAGATGCCGCAGTGTGGTGATTAGGGGAATTTCACAGCAACTTTACATTAATGTAAGCCTTACTTGTGACTAATAAATAAATTACTTTTTTAAAAGCAAGTGAGAGAAAGACAAAGAGGTACAGGGACAATAAACTAACATGGAATGCATGGAGCAGCTTAAAAAGTTATCCTTCTTGAATAATTTCACCAAATTCGCGATCAAAGATCAAATCTCAAGCTTTGATAAAGGAAAACAGGAGACATTTAGATGTTCTTTCTTTTGAAAAAAGAGGAGATGCAAGAAGCCAATTTTAATTTTTAGGAAATCCATTCATTGTGTCTGGTGTGCCATACAAGCTTCTAGTTTGTGGAAATTGTAACATTTAAGGTACAGGATGTTCCACTGATTGTTACATTTGTTCCTACCTAGAAACAGTGTTGGGACCCTCTTGAAATGTTGTGACAGGTCACCAGGTCAGTTCAAAAGTCAGCAAACAGCACATCTTGGGGAATCAGCTTTTCACTAACCAGAAAATATCCCAGAGTTAAGGGACAAGATTCAGGGGGAAAGGACCAGGTCCCTGTTGAGTTAAGAAAAGGAGAAACAGTCTCCAATTGAAGAGAGAGCTGCAGGGAACAAACCTTAAGTGAAGCCAGCTCAAGAGAAGCCCCTGAAGGTCCATGAAGGCAGATAAAGGATGGTGACTCTGTGCCATCAGTCTTTGCAGCAGGAGTACCTTTTGAAGCAGTGGTTTCTGCTTAGTATGGCCAAAGAACTGAAATTGAGTTTGTAAGTTGATGCTTGACTGTACCAGAAATCCAGGGAAATGTAATCTCTGAAAGCAAGCCTGGCACAACCCCTGGAATTGCCCCATCATTACCCCTCGAAATCCTTTAAAGATTCTGCAATTCCAGGATTCCTGGCTGTTGGTTTTTTTCTGGCCCTGTCCTGCCAGCATGACGGTGTGGACCACACCTTCAGATTCCTTCTCCACTAAGTGCTGGATTACCTGGAGAAAAAAGCTAAATGTGCAGCCTACGAGCTGCATGCCAGTTCTCCTGCCTGCAGAGTTCAGAAAATTCCACCCAACATCTGAATTGCCTGATGGTGGAGTAAGATGTGTAATCAGGCCGAAAAAGCAGTTTTAGGTTCCTGGTAATATCAGATGCTCACAAGATCAATCACTTACTCCCATCTCTCTTCCCCAACACCTTCCACTGGGAAGCAGGGCTGCCTCCTTTGCTTAGATGTATTGGTGGAGATTCATCACAAGGTTCTCCATTTTTATGAAAGAGTTATTCAACATTCATGCATACATTCCCATCTTGCATCATATTACTGCTTTATACCACAGGTTCTTAAATTATCGGTTCACAAGTTCACAAATATTAGTCCCAGCAAAGAATTATCTCAATTAAAGAAGAATATCTTTCCTGTCAAATATTTTCTCTCTTTCCCCGAACCACCTCCTTTCCCATCTATCTGTATTTTTTGCCAAAATAAGGTACATCTGTAGAGTATATTACACCATGACTGGTGAAATTGGCTGAAAAACAGATCTGGAGATCCACCATACGGCAGACTGAATGAAAGACAAGCTGGGGGGCAGTCAGCAGCACCTAAAAGATCTTTACAATCCAGTCCAGTCTGTAGCTCCAGATCAGAGTGGCTGTGTTCTGAGAAATTAAAGTGTGAGATCACAGGAAAACAGACACCATTTTAGTCAAGATCAAGCACAGGATCAACTCCAAGATCAGGTGTAATATCTACTCTTGTCAGCTTAGCTCTAGGATGTCTCTTTTGTGGGAACCATGAATTGGATTCAACTCGAATTGAATTGATTTTTGGAGCAAGCAAGCAAGGAGATGGATTAAGAACATGCCTTGTCCACTCTGCGCATTAGCTTTGTAATTCTGCGAAAGGGATAAAAAGAAAAAAACTAAAAATAAGTGATTTGTTGGTGAAAAGTTTCCCTGTTTACCTTCAAAACTCATGCAGTTTATTAGTATTTATAAGGTTTTATCAACTGCAAGAATGTTTACTAAAAGTAGTAAAGGTTATTGGGAGTGGCAGTGTTTATGAATTATAAATTAATCAAGAATAAATAAATTAAAACATAATAAAGATGGCAAAACAAGTGATGTGCTGTGACTGCAGTATGTGGGGTTTCCTAGATACCAGAGTGATTCAGGGAAAACTTGTCTACAATGTTTCAGAAGCTTCAGCTCAGAATCATTGAGCTAGAGGTTGACCTGCAGACACTGCAATGCATCAGGAAGCGGCAAGATTACCTGGACAGTTTGTACCAGGAGGCAGTCTGGATATCACTGCCTTATGATAAAAATTGTCCAAGTCTTTTCATTTGGATTGTGGTCAGAAACAGGGTGGTGTGACTGCGAATGAGACAAGTATGGGGGCCCAGACGAAAGAAGTAGAGGAGCCTCAGTCTTTGCACTTGTTCAAAAGGTTTGAGGTTCTTGAATCCAATATGGATGTAAGTGGTGGCTGCAGGGTGGTTGACCAAATTACCATGGCACCATGGTACAGGATTTCATTCAAGTGGGGGACTTAATAAAGATAGTAGCAGTTTAGAACAGTGTACTTAGGGGGATAGACACAGTTCTCTTCAGCCTAGAACAGGAGTCCAGATAGCTGTGTTGCATGACCAATACCAGGGTTCAGAATATCTATTCTGGGCTGGACAGGAACTTGCAATGGTGTCATGATCCACATCGATATCAGCTCCAATGACAGAACTAGGAAAGAGGTTCTCCTGAGGGAGTATGATCAATTCAGGGCACAAGGACATAGACAGGTTAAGTGAGTGGGTAAAAAATTGGCAGATGGAGTGTAACATAGGAAAATGTGAACTTGTCCACTTTGGCAGCAAGAATAGAAAAGCAGCACCTTCTGTAACTGGAGAGAAATTGCTTAACTCTGAGTTATAGAGAGATCTGGGTGCCCTGGAACATTAATCAGGAAAAGTAAGTATGCAGGCACAGCAAGTGATTAGAAAGGAAAATGGAAAGTTGTCATTATTTGCAAGGGGAATAGAATATAAAAGTAGGAATGTTTTACTGCAGTTGTACAGGGTGTTGGTGAGATCATATCAGGTGTACTGTGCACAGCTTTGGTCACCTCATTTAAAAATGGATATAAACATAGGGCGCAGTTCAGAAAACATTTAATTGATTGATGCCTGTGATGGGATCTCGTGACGAAATGTTGGACAAGTTGGGTCTGTATTCATTAGAGTTTAGAAAAATGAGAGGTGATATTGCAACATACAACAGCCTGAGAGGATTTGACAGGGTGAACGCTCAAAGGATATTTTCCCTTCTTGAAGAAAATAAAGCTGGGGGACTCAGTTTGAAATTAAGGATCGCCCATTTAAGATGGAGATAGAATTTTTTTCTCTCAAAGGATCATGAATCTTTGGAACTCTCTTCTCCAGACAGCAGTTGTATTGGGGTCAATGATTATTTTTAAAGGAAAGTTGGATAGATTCTTAAATTCTGACTCCTTTGTTAGACATCGAGGGTAGGCAGAACATGGAGTTGAGGCCATAATCATGTCAGCCATGATCCTATTGAATGGCAGATCAGGCCCAAGGGGCTGAATGGCCTGCTCATGCTCCTAATTTGTATGTTTAATACAAGCTGTAACACCATGAATCTGCAAGATTTCACACCACGACGGTGTGGAAAGCCACACAGCAACTATGTGGACTGATGCACCGGGACCGTGCAGAGTGTCGCAAGGGACCGTATGAAGTGTTGCACCAGGACCTTGCAGAGCGTTGCACCGGGACCATACAGAGTGTCGCATCATGACTATGTGTTATATCTCTCCATAACTGCAAATTCGCACTGCAACTGTGTCGAATGTCTCACAATGACACTATAATAACACTGTCATTTCACAAAAAAAATTATAACTCAGTCTTAGTTATAAAAGATCTTTTTCTCTCAAGTGAAAAAATGCAGTGAGTCAGTCACTGCTGTGATGACTTCTATTGATTTCCTGGAACCCTGCTTTTTCCCTTCATTGAAAGTAGTCCCAGAATGCTTTGCACACTAAAGTGAACATAAGCAGCTATGATTTTCTTTCTTCTCATCTCCCATGTGAACCATTACATGTTGACAGCTTATAAAGGAATAATAATGGCTAATGTATAGCTTACTGCCTATTTCCATACACGACATAAAGGCTTGATGAAGAATCACAGAATCCCTAAGTTACAGAAGGAGGCCATTCACCCCATCGAGTCTGCACTGACCACAATCCCACCCAGGCCTATCCCCAAATATTCACCCTGCTAATCCCCTGACACTAGGAACAATTTAGCATGGCTAATCAACCTAACCCGCACATCTTTGAATTGTGGGAGGAAATCAGAGCACCCAGAGGAAGAAAAAAGAGACAAGCATACTTTCCTTTCACCAACTGTCTGTAAGCAGAAGGTGTTTGGAATTATTTTTAAAATATGCTGTGGCAAGGTTTCCAAAACCCTTGGTTTGTGAGATCCAATTTACGAATAAATCATTGCAAACCCACATCATGATTAACTCAGTAGGTTAATTTATTTCACGTTCAAACCCTGGGGGTGGATTGTTCGCAACTTCCCACTTCACTGCACGCCCACATAGTAAGGGTGGGGATAGAAAAAATAGTTTTACAACGATGGAATATAACAGTACAAGAACCATGGAAATGAAAACTAGCTCATGTGATTTCCAATGCCTGAGAAGTCAAAGTCCAACCAGTCCTGATGAGCTTCTGGTTAGGGACACCAATATAAAAAATCTGTGAAATGAATAACACAATGGTCTTTCTGTGCTTGGACTGCTTAGCAGGTGTTAACCAGAGATTTTTAAAATCAAGCAGGCTTTCTGGAGCTGAGAGACGGTAACTGACTGCTTGCTCAGCCAGGCTGCTGGAGTGCTTTCCAGGAATCTGAGGATTTCTCAGTTCTCAAACGCATATAGAGATTTCAAAATGGTCACTCGAGTCATGTGTCCTTCTTTCTCCACAATGACTTCAAAAGGAATGTTTATCCAATGTCTGGAATCTGCTTTGATTTCACCAAGTCATTAGCTGTTGAAGAGTTACTGTCCATGATGAGACTCTGGGCTATTGACTGAGCAGATCCTTTGACTCCACCAGAGGGTGACCTTATCAGATGGAAATCACATTCCTTTGTTTTATCAATGATCCTCTTTAGAAATGGACCTAGGCAGTCCCAGGTGTGAGATAAGTGTGTTAGCAGTTCTGCAGGCATAATGTGGTTGTGACTTGCAGCAATCATCTTGTTTGGTTCAGCAGAAAGTCTTTTTTATAAATGATATAAGAATAAAGTTTTGGATTTATTTTCAAGTCATAGAGACCTAACAATACAATGAAGTACATCTGCAGTATAGGCACTGTTGTCATGTAGAAAATGTGGTAGACTATTTGTGCACATCAGGGTTTCACAAATAACATTGTGATAATGATCAGATAGTCTCTTTTAGGTCAAAAACAGAAAATTCTGGAAAATCTCAGTAGGTCTGACAGCATCTGTGGGGAGCGAATAGAGTCAACGTTTCATAAGAACATAAGAACATAAGAAATAGGAGCAGGAGTAGGCCATCTAGCCCTTCGAGCCTGCCCCGCCATTCAATAAGATCATGGCTGATCTGTTGTGGCTCAGTTCCACTTTCCCACCCTCTCCCCATAACCCTTAATCCCCTCTCTTATCAAGAACCCATCAACCCGCTTCTTAAAAATATTTAGCGAGGCAGCCTCCACCACTTCAACGGGCAGAGAATTCCAGAGATTCACCACCCTTTGAGTGAAGAAGTTCCTCCTCAACTCCGTTCTAAACCGCCTCCCCTTTATCTTGAGGCTGTGCCCCCTAGTCCTACTGTCTTTTTTGAGCGGGAAGAGTCTCTCCACCTCTATCCTATCCATCCCATTCATCATCTTATACGTCTCAATGAGATCTCCCCTCATTCTTCTAAACTCTAACGAGTACAAGCCTAGTTTATTCAGCCTCTCCTCATAGCTCAATCCCCTCAACTCCGGTATCAGCCTAGTAAACCTCCTCTGCACTCCCTCCAGGGCCAAAATATCCTTGCGCAGGTGCGGCGCCCAAAACTGCACACAGTACTCCAGCTGCGGCCTCACCAATGCCCTATACAGCTGCAGCAAGACCTCCCTACTTTTATATTCAATCCCCCTCGCTATGAAGGCCAGCATCCCATTCGCCTTCCTGACCACCTGCTGCACCTGCAAGCTGGGTTTTTGCGACTCATGCACAAGGACCCCGAGGTCCCTCTGCACCGTCGCCTGCTGCAGTTTTTCGCCACGTAAGTAATAGTCCTTCCTACCATTCTTCCTACCAAAGTGGACCACCTCACACTTGCCAACATTAAATTCCATTTGCCATTTCCTGGCCCATTCGCCCAGCCTATCTAGATCCTTCTGCAGACTCTCCACACCCTCCGCACAATTTGCCTTTCCCCCAATCTTGGTGTTTCGAGTCTAGATGACTCTTCGTCAGAGCTGAGAGCAAAGAGAACCAACAGACATTTACTAAGAGGGTGGGGTGGGGTGGAATTGGACAAAGGGAATGTAAATGAGAATACAGAAGGCTGAGAAGGTGCTTAAAATGTCCATAAGGTGATCAGAATGTGTGAATGGCAGAACAGTGGTACAGATGGTTAAGGGACTGCCTGGGGATTATGGTAGTTGCCCTGAGGGAGGGGGCAAGAAGGAGAGCTGGTGTGGAGATGTGGAAAAATGGGAGGAAGAAGGATGGTAAAATGGGTGAATGAGATGAAACAATATGAAATACAATAAATGAAAATAGGGTGAAGGTGGAGAGAGAGTCTCTTTTAGGTGTTGGTTAAGGAATAAATTGACAGCCCAAGGGAAATGGCAAAACATCCCCCTTCATCTTCAAAATAATGCTGTGTGATGTTTTCACTTCCATCCGAGAGGACAGATGTACTGTTAAATAACCACCTTTTCAAAATGGCCCTCTGGCTCGGTGCATGGTACCCAACCCTAGACGTTGCTTGTTGAGATTAGTTGGGTTTTCTGTCTGGCTGTAGGACGATGAATCTTAACAGAGAGGTGATTAATGGAGCAATTACACCAGAAAGAATACAAAGAATTCCTTATCACAATTGTCAAAAAATGAAAAATCCATTCTTGCCCCCAGTAGAAGTTAGCCAGCTTCCAATGATGGCTTACTTAAATAGCAGAATAGTATGTAAGACAAGGACTAATAATTAAATGTAAATATAAACAAAATAAGTGATAGTGACTCATTAGTTCATTCCTCAGGGCAATCCCTTGATCAATCGGAGACAAGCTGCCTAGTTTACATTTTCAAAGAATGCTTGGCAGTTAACTATCAATCACCATTAATTGGTGCATTCTCCATGGTAAAGCCTCTACTTATCAGAGTCCACTTGTCAACCAATCTGCATTCTCATACAGCATAAAGTTGTTGTTTCCCTGACATCAGTATTTTTGTGATTGATATGATGAATGCAAAATGAGAGGGTTCAATAAAATGTCTTTTTTCAACAATACTTAAAATTAGTAAATAAATCTTCAGTTATTCTAGTCAGATCCTTAATGTATAATGTATTTGAAATTATTGGAACATGGGATCATGCTCAATCCAACACAAGACAAACAAACTAAAACTCGTCTGTTAACAAGATAGCTGATTTTAGCAAGGCCAACTCATTGGGTTGCAGGCCCCATAGGTCATTAGCCAGTGACAGATGCTGGGCAATGTATATAAGGATATTTGGTGGAAATCAGATTGGGGTCAACTATAATGTGGTCTACAACTAAATGAGAGGATATGGGGTAAAACTGAAAGGCTAGGCAGCCTTACTTCTAGAATGCTAGAATCCGTCATCAAAGAAGAAATAGTGAGGCACCTAGAAAAGAATGGTTTGATCAAGCAGACGCAGCACAGATTCGTTAAAGGGAAGTCATGTTTGACGAATTTATTGGATTTCTATGACGATGTGACTAGTGCGGTAGACAGAGGGGAACCGGTGGATGTGATGTTTTTAGATTTCCAAAAGGCGTTTGATGAGGTGCCTCATCAAAGGTTGCTATAGAAGGTTAGGGTGCACCGAGTTGGGGGTAAGGTGTTAGCGTGGATAGAGGATTGGCTGTCTAATAGGAAGCAGAGAGTTGGTATCAATGGGTGCTATTCTGGTTGGCGGTTGGTGACTAGTGGAGTGCCGCAGGGATCGGTGCTGGGGCCTCAACTATTTACCATTTATATAGATGATCTAGAGGAGTGGGCTGAGTGTAGGGTGACAAAATCTGCTGATGACACGAAGATGAGTGGTAAAGCAAATTGCGTGGAGGGTGTGGAAAGTCTGCAGAGAGATCTGGATAGGCTGAGCGAGTGGGCAAGGACCTGGCAGATGGAGTATAATGTAAGCAAGTGTGAGGTTATCCACTTTGGCAGAAATAATAGGAGGAGGGATTATTATTTAAAAGGCGAAAAGCTGCAGCATGCTACGGTGCAGAGGGACCTGGAGGTCCTTGTGCATGAGTCGCAAAAACCCAGTCTGCAGGTGCAGCAGGTGATCTAGAAGGCAAATGGAATGTTGGCCTTTATAGCGAGGGGGAATAGAATATAAAAGTAGGGAAGTCTTGCTGCAACTGAACAGGGTACTGGTGAGGCTGCAGCTGGAGTACTGTGTGCAGTTTTGGTCGCCACACTTGCGCAAGGATTTTTTGGCCTTGGAGGGAGTGCAGAGGAGGTTTACTAGGCTGATACCGGAGATGAGGGGGTTGGACTATGAAGAGGGACTAAATAGACTAGGTCTGTACTCGGAGTTTAGAAGGATGAAGGTGGGTCTTATAGAGACATATAAGATAATGAAGGGGATGGATAGGGTAGAGGTAGAGAGATTCTTCCCGCTTAGAAAGGATAGCAGGACTAGAGGACACAGCCTCAAGATAAGGGGTGGGGGGGCAGTTTAGATCAGAGTTGAGGAGGAACTTCTTCACTCAAAGGGTGGTGAATCTCTGGAATTCTCTGCCCGTTGAAGTGGTGGAGGCTACCTCACTAAATATATTTAAGTCACGGGTAGATAGGCTTTTGATAGGGGAATTAAGGGTTATGGGGAGAAAGCGGGAAAGTGGAACTGATCCACTTCAGATCAGCCATGATTTTATTGAATGGCAGGGCAGGCTCGAAGGGCTAGATGGCCTACTCCTGCTCCTACTTCTTATGTTCTTATGTACTTCACAATGATGTGGCGATATCAACATTGGGCTGGGGTGGGCACAGTAAAAAGTCTCACAACACCAGGTTAAAGTCCAACAGGTTTATTTCAGAGTGCTTCATCAGGTGAGAGACACTAAATAAACCTGTTGGACTTTAACCTGGTGTTGTTAACCTGGACTGCATATTAATTATGCCTCTAAGATTTATTTTCTATACCTGACCTAACAATTGATTTGCTATCTACAGAACTCTATGGTGATCTGTGAAGAATTGAGGACATCACTGAATGTTTTTGTGCTGCGGCCGGATGTATTGATTATTTGATTAAAAAAAACACTTCCACACATTAACAGAGCAGATGTTAGCTTACAATGATACGTAAAGGAGGAAACAATTCAGTCCACCTTATGGGTGGTGGCTGTTTGAAGGATCCAATAAACAGACATTCCAGTTCTCTCTCCGTGACCCTGCAACACGAGGGCCATGTTTCTCAAATCTCACTGCACTGATTTTTTAGCACAGCAGTCTGGGAGAACTGTATGTCAGCTGATCCGTGGAATTCCCACCAGCGTATGCGCCAGCCATGCTTGCGTCTCCCGGGTCCTGATTTCCAGCGGCATCTGGACGGAGCCAGAAATCAGTTGGGAGACAGGGCTATCATTTAAATAGTACTTTACATAATACTCAAATGCTATTAGCGGGTCCAGGACTGAATTCTCCTGGCCCATTAGCATCCCCCACCCCACCAGAGTGTTACACTCCAGCAGGGATTACACTAGTTCCCCGCTAACAGTGAACTAGCGGCCTGTCTCTGCTGGAGTGAGGCGGGGGGGGGGGAGATGATGCTTCACACATGTGGCACCCTGGTAGTGCCAGCCTGGGACTCCTGGCACAGCCCAAGGGACAAAGTGCCATGACCAGGGGGCACCTTGGCACTGCGCACCAGGCATGGAGCAGCACCAAGAGGGCGGATCCTGCTAAGGGGGTGGGGCCTAGTGTGTGATCGGTGGCGATGGGGGTCCTGCTGCCACTCTGCCATAGGGATTGGTGGGGGCAGGAGGGAGGTTAGCGATTGGGGTGGGCTGTGAGGGGGAGGGGACGGGACGGTCTGCCTCCTGCAAGGGTTGGGGAGAATCGTCTCTGCTCGAGTGAGGGGGGCCTGGAGATCGGGATAGCCTGGGAATGATTGGACTATGGGGGTTTGGGGAGGCTGCACTGCAGAGGTCCCTGGCTGGCCTGCGGTCAAGCTGGCCAGCAAACAACAGGATGATACTTTGGGCGCAATGCGCATGCACAGAAGCCTGTTGGTTTCAGCCTTTCCAGTGTGAGTTGGCCCCACCCCCCTGAAATTAAATGATATTCACACTGGTGGCCTCTGCAGTGCACAGAGTATGGGAGATTCTAGTGTGAACTCCCACTGAAAAAAAACAATATGAAAAGAAATTTTTTGGGAGAATTCTGGCCAAGGCTTGTGGTCAGGTTGAATGGAATTTAGTCCTACTTTTCCAATCAATACAGCAGACAGGGCATATTTCCATTCCCATGGTTATATTGAGGATTGGTTCAACAGCAATATTTCCTCATTATCAATACATTTCACAGATTCACACATACTATTTATGCATCTTTCGATAACGTGTGGCAAATCATAGTTACCAAAAGAACTACGCTAGAGATTAATGCTGCATTGAATGTTAGTCAGGCCTTATTATAAAACAATTATTATAAAACAGCCAGATCACAATCAGAAACAATATTAAAATGAATAACAGGTTTTTAGCTCCAAACAACAAAACAAATTTCACATTTTTACTCTCTCCATTCCCACACTCTCCCCAATATACCTATTATCCTGAAAGCAGGGTACATCAAGGGTGGTACAGTGCCACTGCTGCCTCACAGGTTCAATTCAGACCTCGGCCACTCTGTGTGGAGTTTACATGTCTCTTGCATCTGCATAGATTTCCTCCAGATGCTCTGGTTTCTCCCCATACTCCAGAAATGTGTGGGTTCGGTTGATAGACAATGCAAAATTGCTCCTTAGAGTCAGAGGTACCAACAGGGTGGGGGCTACAGGGACAGGGCCTGGGTGGGATTGTTGTTGGTGCAGGTTTGATGGGCCAAATGGCCTCATTCTGTAGTGGAGGGATTCTATGACTATTGCATTCCACTTCTCACTTTTCAGGAGTGCAAGTCTAAGCAAGATGTCAGCTGTTGATCAGTGAATAGCACTCTTTTAAATGTCCTGGGTGCATAGATGCATTCTAAAATTTTGAGCACAGTGACTGAACTGACACTCCAGTATAGAAATGAGGGACTGCTGCGCTGGCAGCAGTGCTGTCTTTTGGGTGAGATGTTGAAGCAAGGCCTCATTTGCCTTTTCAGGCAAATGCAAAAGCTCCCATGGCATTAATTTTGGTGAGTAGGAAAATTCTTCCCAATGTTCGAGCCAATATTTATTCCTCAACCAACACCTAAAACATTATTTGGTCATTTATCTCATTGCAGTTTGTAGTACCTTACCATGTGCAAATTGACTGCTGGGTTTTCTCTATTGCAACAGTGACTATACTTCATAAAGTACTTCAATGTCTTTGAAAGTGCTTTGTAAAATGATGGAGTCACGAAGGATCAAAGTTGTTTCTTTCATTGATTTACTAAGCCACCAATTCACAAGATATTTGATCTTAATTCTGGAGCTTTTGTTCTTTTATTCCATAGCAAAAATGTCACCTTGGAGCACTTTCCTATTCTCACACAATCTGAACTGGACACCTCAATCTGGATTATAAAGTTATTTCTTAATTCATAGCATCATATAAATTGCAGCATAAAAGGAATGTGAGGTACTTCGCCCTGTACATTTTTATAAAGTATATTTTTATATACATCTCCTCATTACTATTTAGTTCAATTTAAAACTGAATAGGACCATTACACTGGCCAAATTTATTTCAATCTGTGAACCCTAAACAAGAGAAGCCACATTGCAGTTTCAGTGAAACTCGCACCTCATTATCTTTGAGGAGCTACTAATGACCATCTATTGACTGCACAACCAAATTCAAAGAAAGCTACACAAAGGCCATCTGCACTTAATAAATTAGGCTGTGGTCTGTTAAGTCAAAAGGCCCAGCAACTTTTCTTTCGATGTGTAAGACTGAGACATTTGGAAATCTTCAAAGCCCAGGCACATTCCAAATGATGGATACACATCCTCTGTTGAAGACCGGGTGGAGAATTCTGTTTATATCACGCTTGGTATGGCTCCTGCTTAATCCAAGACCACAAGAAACTACAAAGGATCATGAACGAAGCCCAGTCCATCATGCAAACCAACCTCCCATCCACTGACTCTGTCTACATTTCCTACTGCCTCAGAAAAGCAGCCAGCATAATCAAGGGCCCCACGCACCCCAGACACACTCTCTTCCACCTTCTTCTGTAGAGAAAAAGATACAAAAGTCTGAGGACATATACCAACCGACTCAAGAACAGTTGCTGCCATCAGACTTTTGAATAGACTTATCTTGCATTGAGTTGATCTTTCTCTACACCCTAGCTATGAATGTTATTCTACACTCTGCGCTCTCTTCTTTCCTTCTCTATGTACAGTATGCTTTGTCTGTATAACGTGCAAGAAACAATACTTTTCACTGTATACTAATACATGTGATAATAATTAATCAAGCACGCATAACTGATCGTGTTCTCACCTAATGTGCACGCACATTTTCAAGGTGCCATCTCAAAACTCACTGAATATGAGGTGCTCAGTACAGCCACCAGTGCAGACTGAGCAAATATTTCCAACTTGAAAACAATACCAATAAAAATAATCTATTAGCTGAGTAATTTGTACAGGAGGCAAGAGCTGATTGTTAACTCAAATTCATGGAGTACTGACCTGGTCCACTGAATCTCCTTTAACATGCAAATCCCGCATTTATTCTCACCAAGGGAAATATTTCAGGGAATAAGAAAAGATATGTACACACTTCTGTATCTCCAAAGTATCCATTGAAGTTTTCCAATAGTTCAGCGCATGACGTGTAGGACCAAGCCATATAGATCAAGAAGATCAGGTTTGTGAACTGAGCCCAGCCAGATCAATGGGAAAGGTTCTGCAATAGCTTCAGTGTGAATGAGATTGAAGGACTAAGAAAACCAAGGGGACTCACTCCTGATTGTATGCAATATTCCTATCTATGCAGAAATTTGACCATCTAAATCTATATTTTTCATATGCGTTACACAAAATTTTACAGCATAGAAATAGCTTATTTCAGGCCTATGACTGTGTTATGCTCAACCAAAGCTGCTTCCCATCCTACTTCACCTCACCCTATCAACATATTCTTCTCTCTTTCTTGCACTAATCTAGATTTCTCATAAATATACCTTTTCTTATATCAGTGAAGAATGTTGCACTTCCCATGCAGGTAACAGACTGCTGCATTGCCTGACCCAAGGGACTTGACATAAATTTGTCCAGTACCATTTAAAGTAATGCTACATGAATAAAAATTACTTTCCCTGGATGTCAAGTAGCTAAGTTGTTTTGAACTTAACTTAACCTATAGTGTTATAAACCTTTTGTTCAATGGCCTATGATTCTTGGCCAAGACAGTTTTTAAGAGCTCTGAATAGAGAGGGAGAATTGGTTCATTAGTTCAGTATTTGAACTTTAGACACTCTATGAACAGATGAGTAGATGATAAGATTCTGCTGCACAATAAGCAGTTGCTGCTCCTACTATGTGTTGTTCAATTTTTTATCAAGGAGGAAGACCAAATGGCACATGTTGGATTATTTTTCCTCTGGCTTAAGTGACCAAAAGTAAAAAGTCTGCAAGATCCGCTAGTCTGAAAGTTTATGGGCTTTGCTACAATCCTTCTGACTGTGCCTATGATCTGCATGGCTCAGCACTGTACTTACTAACATTAGCACTGGTCATTTAGAACTGATTTTCGTGGACTCAAGAAGACTCCATAGAGGGTTGAAAGTGGTGGAGGGGACACACTTCTGAGATTCCATAGGCACTTCCTAGTCTTTCACAATTTTCATGGAGACATGCTAGCTTTTCAATGAGTTGTAGCTCACAGCATCTCAGAGAAGTGAGCCATGATGTGCATGAAAGAGTTTTTTGAAAGACATATTCAAAAGGTCCTCCTTATGCCCCTTATGCCAAGGTACGCTACGAATCCACCACTTACGGCCTCTCATGCCCCCATGCTAAAATCTGGCACTCCCATGTCCATTTACCCACAATATTCTGAACAAAACCAATGAACTCTATACTGGAAAGAGGATATATAAAAATAAAGCTTTTCAGGAAAGTAATTCATTAATAATTTTCTAGTTTCTTAAAATAAACTCCTTTTTACTAAGGCCAGTAATCATCCAGATTCTTTAAAGTATCAATAGCTAAAACGGCAAGCACTTGAAACCTCGTTATCTTGTATTAATAAACATTGCGCAATTGACAAAAGTGATCAGAAAGCCATGGTGTGGAGGGCATGAGGGACCATAGGGGTTGGGTGACAACATGTGGCACATTGGATGGAGCATGGGGAGTACATGGGGGTGAGGTCTAGAGGATGTTACATTTTTCATTATAACTGGGATAAAGTCCCACAACACCAAGATGTGCTTTTTAAAACAGCCTGCTGAAGCACCTACCAGCCCCTATGGCTGCCTCCAAATTATTTCCCAGATTAATTGGCCCAAATACAGCCCATACCAACCTCCCAAAATGAAAATTCCTTCTTCCTTGCGCTCTCTCTTGAGGTGGGCAGGCTAAGCCAAGAATTTTCTTGATTACTTACCTCGAAGATAAAAATCCTGTTTTCCTCCTCTATTCCTCCTCATCCTATTCCCATTTGTAGTGGAGATATTGTTCATTGCAATTGCTATATGCATTAACATTAAATTGTTCACTTGTTTAAATGGCCCTTTTTTCAAAACATACTTGAGAATAACATGCTTTCCTGTGTGATAATTATAAAGATTCTGCTGTTATAGTGTGTTTTACATATTATTGCGATATTTTTCTTCAAAAGGGTTGAGATTGGCAAGATATGTAGCTTTTGCATACACTAGCTGCGAGTTGGACATCTTTCCCCCATTTCCTTCCCCATAATCTTGGTTAATCTCAACCTCAAAACCATCATGAGACAAAGCTGATGGTCTCTTTCCTCCCTAGCCCCACACATGGTTAGTCTAGTCTTGATCATTCTGCTGTAAGTTTTTCATTTAGATGTCAGATATGGCACAGTCAATAGCACTTTGCTTTACAGTCTGAAAGGTTGAGAGTTCAAACTGACTTAAACATATGACCCAAAATTACACTTTAGTACCCTGCTGAGGAATATTGGAGATGAACGTAAAAGATTCTGTGATATTATTGAAATAAGTGCTGGTAAGTTCTCCTTGATATCCTGACCAATATCTATCCCTGAACTAATATCACTAAAATAGATTATCTGATTATCACATTGAGATAATAATCATTAATATATAATACGAATAAATCATAGGTGATTCTATTTCACGTACAGGT
This sequence comes from Carcharhinus amblyrhynchos, assembly GCF_965287045.1. NCBI lineage: Eukaryota > Metazoa > Chordata > Chondrichthyes > Carcharhiniformes > Carcharhinidae > Carcharhinus > Carcharhinus amblyrhynchos. The sequence continues at coordinate 18,666,572 of NC_137341.1, read as the reverse complement.
TGGGAGAATCAGATTGGCACAGGTACGTTGGAAGATAAGTTCATAGCATATTTTCAGGACATTTTGTTAGAACAGCACATGCTACAGTCAACCAGAGGGTAGGTTACTCTAGACTTAATTAATGACCTCATAGTAAAGGTGCCACTCGGTAGCAGTGATCATAACATTATTGAATTTTGCATTCAGTTCAATGGAGATGAGGAGATTTTTTTCTCTCAGACAGTCATCAGTGATAGAGGCAACGACATTGAATATTTTTACGGCTGAATTGGATAGATTCTTGATTGACGAGGGAGTCAACAGGTATAGCGAGAGAGAAGGAAAGTGGAGTTGAGGACACATTCAGATCTAACTGAGTTGTGGAGTCGGCTGGAGTGGCTAAACAGCCTGCTCCGAATTTGTATGTTTGTATATCGTTGTTTGTGGGATCGTTCTGTCCATATTTCCTAGATTACAGCAGTGCCTACCCTTCAAAAAGTGCTGCATTGACATGAAAGGGGAGCATCTTAAGATTATGAAAAGCACTGTACAAGATAAAGTCTGTTTTTCTTCAAAATGTTTTGTGGCACATGGAGCGTTACAATAAATGAATTGTTTCCATCAGTTTTCTACAGCACATGGACAATAAAATCAGTGATCCAGGTTATTCATCACATACCAGTACTTACACAGACAGCACTATAGCAGCTATTAAAATGGAGCAACATCCAAGGGCAGAATGCTGAGCAAGAATCAAGGCTGCTTGACCAAATGTTTTAGGTATGATATTTGAAGTTAGAGATTTTGTATTATCTTCAGTTACTGCTTCACAAACACAAGTAAAAATGAGGAGGCCATTAGGCCCATGCAGTTCATCCATCCAGAATCATATGGTCCTTATGCAATATATGGCTGCCATTTGAATGATTCATGCTTTCATTTCTACTGTTTCTACCCAGAATTCATTTTATATGTAATGATCGGTCTGTGAGGAAATGCTTCCCGACATCAGTTCCTTATCAATTTAAACCCAGATTCTTCGTCCTACCATCATAGTTTGACTTGAGTTACTTAAGTTTTAAGTTTACTTAAACCTTTTCTATTCTACCCTCATGTCTCATGATTTCCAATTGGTGTGCCAATAGCTTTGAGGATATCAGATTATCCTGAAAATTGGCAGGGATTATCTTCCTCATTTCAGTTAAACCCAGGAAAGAACAATAGTTGTCAGCCCCCCAATTATAAACTAAACCAGCAATGCAATGGAGAAACGTGTTGTATAGTGTCATACAGAGACAAACCTAAACAACTCACTGACCATCTGCCCATTATATGACATTGATAAATAGGGGAAGTTCCTAATGCCACTAAGAGACTACCAAAAGAAAAATTCAATATCAATGCACTTAGGCACATTCTCTAACTCTTGGGATTGAGATCCTGGTCCTCAAGTACTTTTTTCTTCAGTTTAACAAAGACTGAGCGGCCACATTAGAGGTGATTATGAATTTGTCATCTTTGTCTGCCTTTCATCACACCCAGGAGACATGAAAGAAAAAAATCTAAATATTTATATCATCCTGGCTACTTTGTAAAATTATTTTTAAAAAATATATAATGGGCAAAGGCTGTACATTGACTAAAACCATGAATGGCCATGACCCACACCAAAGGAATTTTTAGCCTTCAGATAATCACAGTAACCTTGTAAACATAGAAACATAGAAGATTGGAGCATAAGGAGTCTATCTGGCCCTAGGAGCATACTCCACCATTCATTATGAACACGGTTGACTGTCCAACCCAATAGCCTAATCCTGTTTTCTCCCCATAATCTTTGATCCCATTTGTCTCAAGTGCTATATCTAGCTGCCTCTTGAATACATTCAATGTTTTGGCATCAACTACTTCCTGTGATAATAAATTCCACAGGCTCAATGCCCTTTAGGTGAAGAAATGTCTCCTCATTTCTGTCCTAATCTTCAGACTTGTTATCCCCTTAAGAAGCGCTGATGCACCACAATTGCAGAAATCAAATTCCAATGAAATTCACAAAGCTCCTTTACGTTTCAGAGACAAAGCCCAGCCATTTGTTTTGACTTGTCTGCGAAGACAGAACACCTTGAAACCTCTGTTAAATTTATTAATGAGTGAAATATTAACCCATCTCAGACCAGGAATACACATCTTTTGTCCAAATCAAAGGGAAGAAGTGGGAGTTATGTCACATACCTGACTACTGCTACAACCCGTGCCCCCCCCCCGCTCCCCACTCCCCAAGTAAGTTGCTAGAACCTATGATAGCTAAAGGAGTCACAGTTATCTACCAACAACATAATAGTAGCAAATCTCAAGCTCTGTCCAAATTCAGTTCCCTGGTCCTCATCTACATTGTTTCTATTTGAACGTCTGAACTTCGGTATCAGTTCCTACAAGATTAATTGATCTCCACATGCTTCTCCCAACGTAGAAGTCAGCGTTATTGGAAAAGTGGATTACTCCACATCAGCATCAGCCTGTTAAGCTTTCTGAAGGAACAGACCATTGGATTTTTGATTCTGGACTCTGGATTCGCATGAAACAAGAATTCTTATTTTGACTCGTCTTTGCTTTATACCTCTTTCTTTTATTGTATGATTGCAAAAAGGGGAAAAGATTATGAACCCTCTCCCCAGGTTTTGATGTGTAGAAAATAAACTACCCTTCTGATTTTACCTTATCTTGAGTTTGCTGTGGGTAATACAGGATTGGATCACTCCAAAACTGAAGATGAGGAAGATAACTACCATTTATCAGAGGAAAGCTGGCTGACTTATTCTTCAAGTTTCATTACCTAATTTCTTCAAGCATCCACACTCCTTAAGGAAATAATATCAAGTGTAACATATTTAACTCTGTAACAAAAGAAAAGGAAATTTAATCTTTAAATTGTTTCTCTTAAGGCTGCGCTTGAAACTGGAGAAAGCAGTTTTTTTTGGGGGGGAAATAAACAAAGCAGGAAAAACAAAAATCCAAAACACCTTTCTGTTTATGGGCAGGAGGTGAGGGGAGAAATCAGGGCTGTTTTAAATTAAACCCTTTCGTGTCCATAACACTAACGCAGAGGCTACCAATGATCCTAATTTCCCTGGACCTCGCCTTTCTTCTTAACCAATGGGGGGAGGTGCTATGCTGTAGGGGCAGTTTCAAAGAGGACTTTAGTTTTCCTGGTGTTTACTGGAAGGCCCATTTTTCCATATATTTTGAACAAGGAGTTAATAATAAATTGGAGCTTAGTTTGAGTGCACATACATACAAGCATCACCTGCAAACTGAAGCACTGTAGGGACATAAGGCTTAGAAGCAGGAATAGGCTATTTGGCCCTACAGACCTGCTCCATCATTTGATAAAATCATGACTGATCAGATCACACACACACACACACACACACACACTACTCTTGGCTCCCTTATCTACTCAGAATTTACCTGACTCATCCTTGAATAAATGAAATGACCTAGCCTCCACTGTTTTCTGAGGAACACAATTCTACAGTCTAACAATCCTCTGAAACAAAAAAATTCTCCACAGGGCCATCTTAAATGGGAGATCTCTCTTCTAATTTGCTCCATAAGAAGAAACAGAATCCTGGCATCCACAACCTTATACATTTCAATAAAATTATCTCTCATTCTCATAAAATTTAATTGGTATTGACAAAACCTCTTCAATTTTTCTTCATAAATTAACCCTTCATCCCAGGAATCAGCGGAGTAAACCTTCTCTGAACTGCTTCTAATGCAGTTACATCCTTTTTTAAAAGATGACCAAAACTGTCCAAGGTACTCTGGATGTTGGCTCAAAGAACACCCTGCACAAGCTGCAGCAAAATTTCTCTTCTTCTATATTCAATTCACCTTGCAATAAACTCCAGCATTTCATTTGCCTTCCTAATCACCTGTTGTACCTGACTAGCCTTTTGTGATTCATGCACCAGGAACCCAGATCCCTCTGTATCACTGAGTTCTGCAGTTTCACTTCTTTTAAATGATATACAGTTTTTCTATTTTTTCTGCCACACTGGAAAATGCATATTTTCCCACATAATACTCCATCTGCAAACATTTTACCCATTCATAACCTATCTTTTTCCTCTATTACTTACCTCCTTTCAATAGCTTACTCTCCTACCTATTTTAGTGTCATCAACAAATTTCGCAACCATACACTTAGTCCCTTCATCCAAGTCATTGAAATAGTTTGTAAATAGTTGAGGCCCAGCACTCAGCCCTGTGGCACTCCACTAGTTATAGCTTGCCAACCCAAAAATGATCCATTCATCCCTTTCTTCCTCCTGTTAGTTAACCAATTTTTTAACCGTACTAATATGTTGCCCCTTTCACCAGGAGCTCTTATGTTGTGTAATAGCACATGTGGCACCTTTTCAAATAGCTTTTGAAAATCCAAGTATATTGCATCTACAGGTTCCCTTTTATCCACCTTACTCATTACTTCCTCAAAGAATTCTAATGAATTAAACACAAATTCCCTTTCACAAAACTGTTGACTCTGCCTGATTGCACTATGGTTTTCTAAATAGCCTGCTTAATAATGGATTATAGCAATCTCCCTATGACAGATGTTAAACTAACTGGCTCGTTTTCTGTCTCCGACTGTTCTTGAATAGAGGATTACATTTTCTATTTTGCAAACTGCTGGTGCCCTTCCAGAAACTAAAGAATTTCGGGAGATTATAACCAATACATCTATTATCTCAACAGCCCCTTCGTATAAGAACATAGGATGCAGACCATCAGGTCCTGGGGACTTATCAGACATTTTAGAACATAAGAACGTAAGAAATAGGAGCAGAAGTAGGCCATCTAGCCCTTCAAGCCTGCCCCGCCATTCAACAAGATCATGGCTGATCTGAAGTGGTTCAGTTCCACTTTCCCGCCTTCCCCCCAAAACCCTTAATTCCCTTGTCTATCAGAAACCTATCTTCCCATGACTTAAATGTATTCAGCAAGGGAGCCTCCACCACTTCAACGAGATTCCAGAGACTCACCACCCTTTGAGTGAAGAAGTTCCTCCTCAACTCTGATCTAAACTGTCCCCCCCTTTATTTTGAGGCTGTGCCCTCGAGTTCTGCTATCCTTTCTAAGCAGGAAGAATCTCTCTACCTCTACCCTATCAAGCCCCTTCATTATCTTATACGTCTCTATAAGATCCCCCCTCAGCCTTCTAAACTCCAACGAGTACAGACCCAGTCTATTCAAACTCTCTTCAAAGTCTAACCCCCCCATCTCCGGTATCAGCCTGGTGAACCTTCTCTGTACTCCCTCCAAGGCCAATATATCCTTTCGCAAATGCGGTGACCAAAACTGCACACAGTACTCCAGTTGCGGCCTCACCAGTGCCCTGTACAGTTGCAGCAAGACCTCCCTGCTTTTATGCTCCATCTGCCAGGTCCTCGCCCACTCACTCAGCCTATCCAGATCTCTCTGCAGACTTTCCGTGCCTTCCACGCAATTTGCTTTTCCAATCATCTTTGTGTCATCAGCAAATTTCATTACCCTACACTCAGCCCCCTCCTCCAGATCGTCTATGTAAAATGGTAAACAGTTGAGGCCCCAGCACCGATCCCTGCGACACTCCACTAGTCACCAACTGCCAAGCAGAATAGCACCCGTTGATTCCAACTCTCTGCTTCCTGTTAGACAACCAATCCTCAATCCACACTAACACCTTATCAAACGCCTTCTGGAAATCTAAAAACACCAGATACGCTGGTTCCCCTCTGTCTACCGCACTAGTCACATCCTCACAGAAATACAATAAATTCGTTAAACACGTCTTCCCCCTTCATGAATCCGTGCTGTGTCTCACGATCAAACTGTTCTTTTCTAGGTGTCTTGCTATTTCTTCTCTGATGACAGATTCTAGCATTTTTCCAACTACGGACGTCAAGCTAACCAGCCTATAATTCCCTGCCTTTTGTCTACTACCTTTTTTAAACTGCGGCATAACATTAGCCGTTTTCCAATCTTCCAGCACTTCCCCAGAGTCCAGCGAATTTTGATAAATAATTACTAAGGCATCTGCTATCACCTCTGCCATTTCTTTCAGAACCCTGGGACGCATTCCATCCGGTCCTGGGGACTTGTCTACCTTGAGTCCCGTTAGTCCGTCAAGCGGTACCTCTCTAGTGACAGTAATTGCATTAAGGACCTCATCTCCGACCATCCTTCTATCTTTAATATTCGGCAAGCTATTTGTGTCCTCCTCCGTGAAGACCGGCACAAAAAACTTATTCAAAGCCTCAGCCATTTCGTTACCCACCGCTAAATCCCTCCCCTCTCATCCTTTTCTTCTTTATTTGTAAAAACTTTTACTATCATTTTTATATTTAGAGCTAGTTTAGCTTCATACTCTATCTTTCCTTTCTTTATCACTTTCTTAGTCATTCTTTGTTGTTTTTTAAATCTTTCCCAATCTTCTAATTGTCCACTATTTTTAGCCGCTCTGAACGCATCAGCTTTCAATATTCTCCTTTATTTCCTTCGATAACCACGGCTGGTTATCTCTTCTCTTACAGTCCTTCTTCACCATCAGAATATATTTCTGCTGAGTACTGAAAAAGATCTTAAAAATCCTCCACTGTTCCTCAGCCGTCCTGCCAACCAATCTGCGCCCCCAATCTACATTCGCCAATTCCGCCCTCATCTTATCATACTCCCCTCTGTTCAAACGGAGGACACAGGTTCGGGACCCTACTTTCTCATCGTCCGTCTGCATCAGAAATTCAACCGCACTATGGTCACTTGTCCCAAGAGGATCCCTCACAAGATCCCCAATTCTACCTGCCTTGTTACACAGTACCAGATCTAAGATAGCTCGCTCCCTCGTAGGTTCCGTTACATACTGTTCAAGGAAACTAACCCGACAGCATTCCAAGAACTCTTCCTCAAGCCCACCATGTCCAACTTGGGTCAACCAATCAATATGCAGATTAAAATCCCCCATAATTATCGCCGTTCCGTTTCTGCAAGCATCAATTGTTATTTGTTTGTTTATAGCCTGCCCAAATAGTTACTATTTGGGAGCCTAAAGACCACACCCACCAGTGTCTTTCTCCCCTTTCTATTCCTTATCTCCACCCACAACGATTCCACATTTTGCTCTTTGGAGCCTATATCTTCCCTTACTACTGCCCTGATATTATCTTTTATTAATAGAGCTACCCCACCTCCTTCTTCCTCCTGTCTATCCTTCCTAAACGCCTGATACCGCTGGATATTCAGTTCCCAGTCCCGGTCACCCTGCAACTACGTTTCCGTAATGGAAATTTTTTCTAATCGTTTTTCAAATTCTTTTTCCCTGGTGATGGTGATTGTTTTGAGTTTCCCCATCCCTTTTACCTCTTGATTTTAAAGTAATTTTGGGAAACTTCAATAGAGAAGACAGACAAAGAAAAATACCTGTTCAACATTTCCACCATTTCTTTATTCTCAATTTTGCTTTCTTAGACTCACTCGCTAGAGGACCAATGTTCAAATTAGTTACTCTTTTCCTTTTAAATACTTATACTTACTACTTGTCTTTACATTTCTACCTAGTTTTCTTTTATGCTCTAAATTTCTCCTTCATTTTTTTATCCAATATCTGCTTGTTGTTAAAATCTGTTCAATCTTCTAATCTAACACCAATCTTCACAGAATTGTACAATGTTTCTTTCAATTTGATACTATCTTTAAATTCCTAACTCAGCTACAGTTAATGCATCCTTCTCAGAGTCTTTCTTTCTCACTTGAATATATTTTTACACAGTTATTAAATATCTGCTTTTTTTTGCCGCAGCTTCTACTGTCCTTTCTTTTGGCCTAGTTTCAATTCACTTTAGTCAACTTGGTCTTTATTATGTTAAGGTTCAAAACTAGCTTCAACCCTTATCACTTCAAATTGAACGCAAAATTCTACCATATTATGATCATGGTCACCGAGAAACTCCTTTATTATCAATACATTGATTCATCCTGTATCATTGCACATTATGTGGTGATGCCGGCATTGGACTGGGATAAACGCAGTAAGAAGTCTCACAACACCAAACCTATTGGACTTTAAACCTGGTGTTGTGAGACTTCTCACTGCCACTGCACATCACCAGATTAGAATAGCTTATTCGCTGATTGCCCTAGAACGTACTGCTCCAAAGAAACTGTTCCCAAATACAATCTGTGAACTCAGCTACATTTGCCAATCGGATTCTCCCACTCATGGCTGATCTGGCAAAAATCTCCCATGATTCTTGAAGTACCTTTCTTGTATGTCCCGGTTATTTCTTCCTGCATACCCTGCCACAAGAACACAAACATTTGGAGCAGAAGTAGGCCAATTGGTCCCTTGAGCCTGATCCACTATTTGACGAGATCTTGACTATGACATCAATTACATTGACATCTACCCCTGTGAACCTCAACTCCCTTGTAGATCAAAAATCTATTTAACTCAGGCTTGAAAATATTCACTGACCTAGCCTCCACTGCTACCTGGGGAAGAAAATTCCACAGGCTAATGACCCCCAGGGAAAAAAATTCACTTTACCTTAAATGGGAGATGACTAATTTTAAAACCATGTCCCTCTGGTTCTCAACTTTCCACAAGAAGGAACATCCTCTCAGCATCCATCCTGTCAGGTCTCCTCAGGATATTATATGCTTCAATAACATCACCTCACATTCTTCTAAACTCCATGGGTATAGGCCCAACCTGTTCTACATTTACTTACAAGATAGTCTTCATCCCAGAAATCACCCAAGTGAACCTCTTCTGATTTACTTCAAATTACAATTATATCCGTTCTTAAGTAAGGAGACAAAAATTGTACACAGTACTTAAGATGTTATCTCACCAATGCCCTGATGAACTGTAGCAAAACTTTCTTATTTACAATACACTTTGATAAATGTCAACATTCAATTTGCCTTTCAGGTGACTTGCACATATACCAACTTCTTGTGGTTCATGTACCAGGACATCCAGATCCAGTAAAATTCTGCAGTCTCTCCCCATTCTGGATAAGTTCACATTTTCCCACATTATACTCTGCCAAATATTTGCAAACCTATCTAAATCCTTCTGTAGACTATTTATGTCCTCTTGACAACTTTCCTGGTTAACTTTGTGTCATGATGTAGAGATGCTGGCATTAGACTGGGGTAAACACAGTAAGAAGTCTCACAAGAAGTTGAAGTCCAACAGGTTTATTTGGTAGCAAAAGCCACTAGATTTCGAAGCGCTTGCTGCCCCTTTGTCAGGTGAGTGGGAGTTCTATTCACAAACTGGGCATATAAAGACAAACTCAATTTACAAAATAATGATTGGAATGCGAGTCTTTACAGGTAATCAAGTCTTAAAAAGGTACAGACAATGAGAGTGGAGAGAGCGTTAAGCACAGGTTAAAGATGATGTGCATTGTCTCCAGACAGGACAGTTAGTGAGATTTTGCAAGGCCAGGCAAGCCGTGGAGGTTACAGATAGTGTGACATGAACCCAAGATCCTGGTTGAAGCCGTCCTCATGTGTGCAGAACTTGGCTATCAGTCTCTGCTCAGCGACACTGCGCTGTCGTGTGTTGTGAAGGCCGCCTTGGAGAACGCTTACCTGAAGAGCAGAGGCCGAATGCCGGTGACCGCTGAAGCGTTCCCTAACAGGAAGAGAAGTCTCGCCTGGTGATTGTCAAGCGGTGTTCATTCATCCGTTGTCTTGGCGTCTGCATGGTCTCCCCAGTATACAATGCCTCTGGACATCCTTTCCTGCAGCATATCAGGTAGACATCCATTCGGCCAATGATCTTCGGATTAGCGTTCTCCAAGGCAGCCTTCACAATAGATGACAGCGCAGAGTCACTGAGCAAAGACTGATAGCCAAGTTCCGCACACATGAGGACAGCCTCAACCGGGATCTTGGGTTCATGTCATACTATCTGTAACCCCCATGACTTGCCTCACTAACTGTCCTATCTGGAGACAATACACATCTCTTTAATCTGTGCTTAACGCTCTCTTCACTCACATTGTCTGTATCTTTAAAACTTGGTTACCAGTAAAGACTCGCATTCCAATCATTATTTTGTAACTTGAGTTTACGTCTTTATATGCCCTGTTTTTGAATAGACTCCCACTCACGTGACAAAGGGGCAGCAAGCGCTCCGAAAGCTAGTGGCTTTTGCTACCAAATAAACCTGTTGGACTTCAGCTTCTTGTTGTGAGACTTCTTACTAGCTTTGTGTCATCAGCAAACTTAACTACCAGACTGTCAGTCTCTTCCGACAGCGGACCAATTATTAGAGGACCTGTAAAGTACTCCTGCAAGTGACCTCTAACATTTCCTATTCCTCATCTCCACCCAGACTGATTCTACATTTGTTTTATTAATTTGTGAGATGTGGGCATTGCTGGCTGAATTTCTTACCCATTCCTAATTATCCTCGAGAAGGTGGTGATGAGCTGCCTTCTTGAATCATTGCAGTCCTTGTGGTGTAGGCACACCTACAGTGCTGATATAGAGGGATTTCCAGGATTTTGACCCAGAGATGGTGAAGGAACAGTGATATATTTCCATGTCAGGATGGAGTGGCTCGAAGGAAACTGATATGTGGTGCTGTCTCCGTGTTTCTGTTGCCTTCATCCTTCTAGGAGGTAGCAGTCGTGGATTTGGAAGGTGCTGTCTCAGAAGCATTGGCAAATTCCTGCAGTACATCTTGTAGATTATACACACTGTTGCCACTGTGCATCAGTAGTAGAGAGCGAAAATGTTTGTAGATGTTGTGCCAATCAAGCAGACTGATTTGTCCTGGATGATGTCAGGTTTCTTGATTGTTACTAAAACTGCACTCATCCAGGCAAGTAGAGAATATTCCATCATGCTCCTGACTTGTGTCTTATAGGTGGTGACCAGGCTTTGGGAAGTCAGAAGGTGACCTGCCAAAGGATTCCTAGCCTCCGACCTGTTCTTGTACCCACAGTATTTATATGGCTAGTCTAGCTCAGTTTCTGGTCAATCATAACCCCTAGGATGCTGGTAGTGGAGTAATGATAATGTCATTAGATTTGAAAGGGTGATGATTAAATACTCTCTTGTTGGAGATGTCATTACCTGGCACTTATGTAGCATGAATGCTACTTGTGACTTGTTAGCCCAAGCCTGGATATTGTCCAGTCTCTTGCATTTAAATAGGAGGTCCTCAGTGTCTGGGGAATTGCAAATGGCGCTGAACATTGCACAATCATCAGCAAATATCCCCACTTCTGGCTTTAGGATGGAAGGTCATTGATGAAGCTGGTGAAATGGCTGGGTCAGTGATACCTTGATTTTTTGAGTTAAGGTTGTCTCTAACTACTGTACTAATGTCATTCTTAATTAACAGAGCTACCCCACTGAATTTCCCTAGCTTCCTAGTTTTCTGAAATGTCACTAGTCCTGAATATTCAGGTCCCAGCCTTGGTGTCCTTGCATCCATTTCTCCGTAACATCGATCAGGTCATTAATATGGATATCTATTTGTACTAATAATTCAGCCATTATGTTATGAACGCTGCACGCATTCATAGGGGGTAATGTGCTGAGTTACTCGAGCAGTGCGGCGGGAAGGAAACAGCAGGACTCACAACTGGCGCCTGCCTGATCGCGGGTCTCCCAGGCCCTTTTTTTTCGACATAATGAGCCTTGCGCCGGAAATCAGCGCATGGCTGATTACAACATGGAAATTCATATTTCCATATAATTAGTGAGGCCAGGATGGTATTCTCCAAGCTCATTAGTGTCTCTCCTTTCCCCCCAACATGCTGGGAGAGATTCCCACCAATGGGGATTAAAGCTGGTCCCCATTAAAGGGGACCAGGCACGATCACCCCACTGGTGGAGACAGAGGCCACTGAGGTCCCTCTGGGAGGTCAGGGGCAGGGGGGTGCCCCTTAGGCAGTGCCAGCTTGGCAGTGAGCCTGGCACCCTAGTACTGCCCAGACACCCAGACACCGCCCACTGGGCACCAAGCAGTTCCAAGGTAATGGGGTCAGGGAGGGCAGGGCCGATAAGTGGTGGTGGGACCTGCTGTACACCCATGGCAATGGGATTGGCGGGAGAAAGAGGAGGGGAGCAGGGCCGCATATAGAAGGGAGAAATCAAGGTTGCACTTGGAGTGGGGGGAAAATCGGGGCTGGCGGTCGGGGCTGGCTGGGGTGTTTAGGCCGATGATCGGCGCATGTGCAATGACCCACTCAGCGTGCTAATACTGGCCTCTCCAGTGGGGTGAGGCCCCACTCTCCACTTAGGACATAAAACCCCTGAGACACTCTGCACAGCACAGAGTGCCAGAGATTCGTTCAATTAAGTACGCCCAGAAAATAGGTGGGAATATCTCCTGTTTTCATGCCTGTTGGATATTTTGTATTTTTTGGGAGAATTGTCCCCATAGCCTTGAATTCTGGCTTTTACTATTTTTGCAAATTCTGGCCTTATCTACAAGTGCAATTTTAAGTTTATAAGCTCTGTCCCTTCCTGCCACACTCTGGTTATCGTTACTCAAATTGCTATCTTGCTCTAAAGCTTTTGCATTTACTTTTAATTTACCATATCTCCCCTCACATAATCCCTTCCCTGGATCATTTAGTTGTAAGTGCTCTCCACTATCCTTGTTATATAACACACCAAAAACCTGGTCCCAGCACAGTTCAGGTGAAGACTGCCCCAACACCTTCCACTTTCCACGGTGCTGGTGCCAGTACTTTATTAATCAAAACACATTTTACTCAGACCAGGCTTTTTAAGCCACACATATCTCTTTAATCTTATTTACCACATGTCAATTTGTTCATGGTGTGGTTCAGGAAGTAATCCAGAAATTATCTTTGTGGTTCATCTTTTCAATTTAACCCCTGGTTGCTCATAATCCCTAAGCAGAACCTCTTTCCTAGCTCGATCTCTGTCACTGGACCACAACAACTTATCCTCCCACTCACACTATGAATTCCTGTTTATCCCAAAGCCTGAACCCTGATACCAGGCTGGCAACAAAGCCTTCTGGACTCACGCTCTCAGCTGTGGAGATAGCAGCATTGGACTGGGGAGGGTACATTAAGAAGTCTCAAAACACCAGGTTAAAGTCCACAGGTTTATTTGGAATCACGAGCTTTCGGAGTGCTGCTCCTTCATCAAGGACTCAGCTGCAGAGAACTGTATTTATCCACAACTATAGTGTTCCTCACGACCACAATATTCCTATGAACTCCCCCTAAGTGAATGGTTTCCTATACCACAGTGTTTTTCCTCTGTCTTGCAGCCCCTGCTCTGATCTATACAGGCTGCCAGAACCTCTATCCTGTTGGACAATTACAAGGGCTGAGGCTCCTCCACTTCTACTGTTTTGACCTGCCTCAGAAGCAGTAACATCCCCCTATCCAAACCACTGATCAAATCAGAACACTAGCATATGGGGTATGACTGCTTTCTAGAACAAAGTATTCAGCTAACTGATACATTGCAATGTCTAGCTTGGCTTCCAGCTCAGTAACTCCAAGTTCCTTAAGCCGTAGACACTTACTGCAGATATAGTTGCCTTGGATCACACTGGCATGCACCAGCCCTAATATAATGCAACCACAGCACCACCCGCGTAGAATCTGTAATATGTTTTAATTAATTTATTTTCCTAACTAATTTAGTAAATCTTAGTACTTCTAATAAGTCTTCCCACTGCTGGTAAACTGTAATACTGCTAATAAACCTTAAAATTGCCAATAAATGACCAAAACTTTGAAAAATAAATAGGAAAAATACTCACCAACCAATCACTTGCCTTTTCTCTGTGGTATGACACTTTGTGGTACATCCATTCTGAAGCGACAGATAGGCCTCGACCGTTCTCCACAAACTCGTTTATACTGAATCTCCACCAATCTCCTCATGCTTTTATAGAGTGTCACAACCACTCTCCTTGTCCTTTTATACCAAATCTCCACTATTCTCCTCATGCTTTTATATTGTGTCTTCATCACTCTCTACATGCTTAATAAAATAAGGAGCTGGGAGGATCAAACTGGTTAATTCCGGCTTTGTTTTCAAAAGCTGTTGTTTCTTTTTCAAAGCTGTGCAATAACTGGTCTGTGGGGACACGAGCCTTATTAACATAGGATTTGATTATAATGTGGATTTAAATGTTATAAGTGAGCCTGGGATGGAAAGGTCTGGGCTCACTTGCCTGTGTGGTCTCACCAGGGAAGGTTCTCTTTGGCGAGGATCACAGCTGGTCCCCCATCAATGAGGAGCAGACGTGGTGGCTTTGCCAGTAAAACAAAGGGCCATTGAAGCCCCTGGGAGGTGGAGGAGCAATAGGGGGTGCCAGTCTGACAACATGGCAGTGCCAGCCTGGTACCCTGGCACTGACCACCAGGCAGTACCAAAGGGACAGAGCCTACTGCGAGTGGGGCCAGGCCATTCAATGGGGAGGGACCGCTGAGCATTCTGCACAGCAATCGATGGGTTGGGGGAACCACTATCGCTCTGCACAGCGATCGGTGGGGGGAGGGATGGTAGCAGTCATTCAGGGTGAGGAGGGGGTGTTGTGATCCTTCCGGGCTGGGGGCGGCAAAATCGGGCAGGGGAGTTGTGATTGTTCTGAGCTGGGGGAGGTGGTCACAATCGTTCCAGACGGCCGCTGAGCTCCACAGTAGCATGGGGAAGTGATGGGGATATAGGGCCACAAAAGGTCACCTATAGCAAGGGAGGCTGAGACAGGTCTCTGCTGCTCTGAGCACAGAGGCCTGCACATACACAAATGCACCCTCTACTGCTATCAGTCAGCTTTTGGGCAATTAAGGCCCCATCACTCCCCCTACTGGCAGAAATCAGATTGAGGGTTTTTTAATTGCACAGAATGCATTAATTTGACTTGCGGCCTCACAGAGAAAATGGACCTGAAACTCTCCCACTTTCACGCACGTTCTGGATTTAGAATATTTTTGGTAAGATTGCCCCCTATGTCTACACCACTCTCCTTATGCTTTCATACTGACTCTCCACCACCAGCCATCTGCACTCTTACACTGAGTCTCTGCTTCTCCTTGTGCTCTTTTATACTATGTCTCCACTTGTTTCCTTGGGCTCTTTTATACTGAATCCCCACTAAGCTCCTTGTGCTCTCCACCACTCTCCTTGCACTCTTTTATACTGTGTCTCCGCCACTCTCCTCCTCTGTTTAATACTCTAAGACTGAAGTTAGAGTGATTTTTGCTTTGGATTGAAGGCAGCATAAATTTCCAATCTGTTCAGTAGATTATCCCAATGCTTGTTGGCAATTTGCTGGAGGTGGGATGCAGTATTGCAGTGGGGAAAATGGAGAAGAGGGTTTGTACAATAAGGTTGCCTTATTTAATCCCAGTTTTCACGGAGGTAGGGTTTGTGATTTGAGCATGCAGCATTTCTCCAGATCCAAAATACTTGAATTAAATATCTCCTTTCATCCCATCTTGTCCTTTTTCACAATTTTTCATGTGTTGGATTACAAAATCTCACCCCAAGGGTTAACTATGTGGAGTGCAAACACACAGATTAGAAGAAGACACTTCACTTAACCACAGATTAATTTCTGCTGTGCACTGGCATATGAATACAGCTTCAGTCACTGCCTGTGTCTCCTCTTAAACCTTTATCCTTGGCTTCAGGTTTAATCCTTTTGTGCCAAGGGCTGGTTCTTCTATCCGGGCTGATGACCACAGATAAGAAAAATATTTTTTAATTTTAATTCATTTATAGGCATCGCTGACAAGGCCAACATTTATTATCAATATTTACTGGAACTAATTGGCTTGCTTGGCTACTTCAAGAGAGAAGTTTAAAAAACAACCACATTGGTGTGGAACTGGAGTCACATATAGATCAGACTAGATAAGGATGATAGGTTTCCTGCATAAAAGGAACATTACCAAACTATATGGATTTTTACAACAGTCTGCCAACTTCTTGTTTTTAAAACTGAAGTCAAATTCTCAAACTGCAGTTGTGGGACTTTAACTCATGGTCTCAGGACTTTATTGTGGCCCACTTTAAATGGTTTGTTGCACTGGAATAGATGCAACAAACGCATTAGTTTTCTAACTTCTATCACACGGCTCACTGTAGAAACATTCAGCTGGGGAAGAGTTTCACTGATTAAAGTTTAACAAGGTTGATTCCTGGGATAAACGGGTCATTTTATGAGGAAATATGAAGCACACTGGGCCTATGCTCATTGAAGCTTAGAGGAATGAGACGTTATTTTAACAAAACATATCAGATTCTGAGTTTAACAAGGTACATCCTGGAAAGATATTTTCTCTCAGGGGTATCTAAAACTAGGGGCACAGTTTAAAAATAAAACAGGGATGAGTAGGAATTTTCTTTTCTCAGAGGGTCATTAGTCTTTGGAATTCTCTTCTACAGAGAGAAGTAAGAGGCTTGAATATATTCAAAGCTGAGTTAGACAGATTTTTGACCAAGAATGGAGTGAAGGGTTATGGGATGGACAGGAAAGTGGAATTATGGCCATAGTTAGATCAGCCATGATCTTACTGACTGACAGAGCAGGTTAGATGGGTCAATTGCCCTACTCCAGGTTTGTTTACACTGCTGTCTTATAAAGAACAGGAGAAACTGTAGGCATTGTATTCTAATTACAGATATATTGCTGATGTGAACTCTTCATTCCTTCCATTCCTTCACTGCACCTAATAAAGACAGGTTCATGCAGACAGAAATGACCGCAACATTTGCCTATTTTATTCTTTTAGGCTCTGATTTACTCATGATTTCCCCAACATTCCAGATTTTATTTTCAATATACAGAATTATGTTTATTATTAAAACTGCTCAGACCTTCCTTAAAGCTTGGAAAACACTGCAGGCACCTTCAAGTTCCTGCTTCGTTTATCTTAAAGACACGTCTCCGAAAAGAATTGTGGTATTCAAAAGGTTCAGAGAGTGTGGGAATTGGAGCTTGCAGGGAAATGTTTAACATTCAAAAAAATAATAGAACTATCACATTAATCAGGAAAAGAATAGGTCAAAATAGGAATATAACTGGGTAAGAAGGCAAGACAAATGGTAAAATTACTGTAAATAAAATTATTTTGAATCTAGAAAATTAACACTACACAGTTAAAAACTGCTACTCCTGGGCTCTGAGCAGCTGTGTTCCTATAATAGGTTTGTTATACCTAAAGTGATGGGCCCGTTTCAGCAATTTCAGCATTAATTCAGTAGTTTCTTTCCAGGCATGATCAATGCAGAATCTGCAGCAAAACTGTGATTTTTTTTAAGTCATTTCACAGAATCATACCATAGGATCTCAGGAGGAAGCCTTTCGGCCCATTGAGTCTGCACCGACAACAATGCCACCCAGGCCCTATCCCCGTAACTCCATATGTTTACCCTGCTAGTCCACCTAGCACTAAGGGACAATTGAGCATGGCCAATCCACCTAACCCACACATCTTTTGACTGTGGGAGGAAACCCACACGGGCACAGACGGGAATGTGCAAAATCCCGAGGCTGGAATTGAGCCCAGGTCCCTGGCACTGAGAGGCAACAGTTCTAACCACTCCGAGTTCAAATTGCATTTCAGCAGGCAATGCAAAACTAAGCCTCAGAAAGAACTGTGTGGCCTCCAGAGTGACTAAACATCACTGCAATAAGTGTGAAGTAAAAACAAACTAATCTAGCTCATACCAATGGAATGGATTATTATCTGCTGACTGGAAGGTTCATATAAAAGTTTAGCTTTATGCCATTTTGAGCCAGTTTCCAGTGATGATAGGCCCAGAAATCAAAACAGAAACTAACTGGCAACTTCACTCGAGGGGTTTTAGGTTGACTGATGTGACAGGTAGGAAATCTCACCCACATACAGTACATGATGTTTTTCTGAGGTTGGTGCAGATTAAAGGCAGATTTAATCTGCATTTAATCATGTCTGATGTGCCTGGATACTAGACTTCAGAAGTATTCATCTGCTATGAAGCACTTAGGGATATTCAGCGGTCATGAAATAAACACAAAGTTTTCTTTCTTGTTTACTTGCCAAAATTAAACATGAGGCATTTCAAACATTTCCATTGTGCAGGCAACAAAATAGAGCCCTTAAAAACCAAATAATCACAGACCTATTACATACTGTGGATAAGAAAGAAAGAACTTACATTTATATATTGCCTTGCACACCTTCAGAACACCCTGCAACACTTTAACCCCGATGAGATACTTCGGAAGTGTCGTCACTGTTATAATGTAGGAAACCCACTGGCCATTTGCACACAGCATGGTCCCCTCGAGCAGCAATGTGGAAGTATTTTAGTGATGTTGGTTCAGGAATAAATATTGGCAAATCTTTTCAAAATAGTGTCAAACGATCTATTACATTCAACCAAGAAGTTCAATTCAAAAGACTGCACTGATGGAAGTGTCAGCCTAGATTACATGCAGCTATGCCTGGACTGGGATTTGAACCTGCAACTTCCTGCCTCCATAAAGCAAGAGTACTGCCCACTAAACCACACTTACATCTGAGAAGCAATTCTATTCCTGTCCTAAATGCTATACTAGGAGACTTCAATGTGCCTTTTGGCAAACAATTTCCAAACATGTGCTACAGATTCCACTAAAACTGATCACTGTCTGAATTTATTTCTACCTACATAACTTGCATGACACAATCTCATGCATTAAGGCAAATTGCAAGATTTAGAAATGCTAGTTTAGACTGCAGAAGATTTAAAAGGAAAGAAAGTTTGGTGGTCAGTGTGGTGGGTTTCTTCCACCCTTGCTGTTTTGCACAGGTTGCCTTCTGGGAATAGATGGGTATGTTTTATTGTGACAAGAACAGTCAACAGGGAAGTAAAAAACTATTACAATCTGCCTCAAACCACCAGGTTGTTCATTTTAAATCTGATGCAAAAATGGTAAGATTGATTTTTGTTAGACATTTTAATGAGAAATTATTAAAAGGGGAAAAAATAGAATAAAACGAATGGAGGAATAAGAAGAAAAAGGGTGGTTTAAACGAAGCAGGAACTTGAAGATGCCTGCAGTGTTTTTCAAGTTTTAATGAAGGTCTGAGCAGTTTTAATAATAAACATAATTCTGTATATTCAAAATAAAATCTGGAATGTTAGAAAAATCACGAGTAAATCAGAACCTAAAAGAACAAAATAGGCAAGTGTTGTGGTCATTTCTGTCTGCCGCAGCTGGAGTACTGTGTGCAGTTTTGATCGCCGCACTTACGCAAGGATATTTTGGCCTTGGAGGGTGTGCAGAGGAGGTTTACTAGGCTGATACCGGAGTTGAGGGGGTTGAACTATGAGGAGAGGCTGAATAAACTAGGCTTGTACTCGTTAGAGTTTAGAAGAATGAGGGCAGATCTCATTGAGACATATAAGATGATGAATGGGATGGATAGGATAGAGGTGGAGAGACTCTTCCCGCTCAGAAAGGACAGTAGGACTAGGGGGCACAGCCTCAAGATAAAGGTGGGGGGCGGTTTAGAACGGAGTTGAGGAGGAACTTCTTCACTCAAAGAGTGGCGAATCTCTGGAATTCTCTGCCCGTTGAAGTGGTGGAGGCTGCCTCGCTAAATATTTTTAAGACGCGGGTTGATGGGTTTTTGATAAGCGAGGGGATTAAGGGTTATGGGGAGAGGGTGGGAAAGTGGAACTGAGCCACGACAGATCAGCCATGATCTTACTGAATGGTGGGGCAGGCTCGAAGGGCTAGATGGCCTACTCCTGCTCCTATTTCTTGTGTTCTTATGTTCTTATGAACCTATCTTTATTAGGTGCAATGAAGGAATGGAAGGAATGAAGTGTTCATATCAGCAATATATCTGTAATTAGAATACAATGCCTACAGTTTCTCCTGTTCTTTATAAGACAGCAATGAAAACAAAAAGTCTATCTGTTGCCAACGCCCTGTTGCTGTCACACAAAACAGGCTACCTGTTTGCACGATGAATAGTGCTTTTCCAAAAATAACATAAGTGGTTGAGAGGTATCGCAATGGTATTAGTTATATAATTACCTGCACAGGAAATTGTTGCTAGTTCAAAGGCAAAATACAAAGAGACGAAATCGCTAAATACGTTGTAAAGCTTTCGTTGGGCACAAATGGCTTTATTTGGGCCCCGCTGCCAGGTGTAAGGCGCAGCCGTGCTTTGCAACCTGGATTCATCGGTTCTCACCCAGTTACCTAGCAACCCATATTGTACACCTCTTCCTGCAGAATTATGCGTGAAAAGCAGCTCTCAAAGGAATTGCAGACCCAGAAAGTGTGTAAACAACAGGTAGAGACATTAGGAAAATATTTAGAATCTCACATGGAAGCCAGAATTAGAAAGAAGTGTTTTTACAGCGAGCATGAAAATGTCCATTTCAAAGAGAAACACACAATCGCAAAATATTTCCTTTCATTCAAACACCTGTTCCATACTCGAAATAAACTGTGGATTGAATTCATGGCAGAAGGGGCGCCCTACATTCAGCGATTACATCCAAATAGGAAATGCAACTACTTACATGAAACAGTCCAGTGTCAAGAAAATAATAAAGGGCAGTAGTTCAAAAGCCCCATTCGCGGTATTAGGATGTCCCAACGTGCTTAACAACCGATGAAGCGTGTTTGAAGTGTGGTCGCTGTTGCAATGTAGGAAAAAGGACAAACCAGGTCACGTCCAGCAGAGCAAGGGTATTGATCTCTGACGCTTGTCGTCATTTACCATTTGAAATAGTTCTTGTTTAACGGAGAGGAATGGTTTGCTGCCTAGTTAACGGCATCTTGGTCGTTACGCTTGTTCTTGCTACCCTCTCATATCGTAAATTGAAAGGACTTTTTAAATAGATAATGTCGCTTTGGATGCAGATGGTTTTTGCGAAGATGGGTTCGAAGCTCTTAATGAGTTTTGCAATCCTTTTGCTGCCGGTCTCCCGCGGCGGACCACCTTGATGGTTTCAGGAAGTCAAAAAAGAAAAGGGATTAATGAAGAAGGAGGTCAGAGACAGGGTCGCATCATTATAACGGATTACTGGAGTGCCGGGAGAGAGAGGGGAAGAGAGAAATCTGTTACAGGGGCCGGGTTTCCAATGTAATCTCAGGCTAAAGGAAAATCCAAACAAGGCTTCAGGAGTGAAAATCCGAGCGTTTGGTTTGTGCAAAGAAATTCAGATGGAACGTACAGGCAAATCAAATGCGGAAGCAACTAGTGGATAGAAAAAAAAAGCTGGGGGAAAAAAAGCGAGTAAAAGAGGGAAGTAGAAGAAAGAGAGAAATCTCAGCAACTGGACCCGCTAGTGACACATAGGAGATACAAATAATCAAGTCACACAATCCCCAGAATCGAAATCAATATTCCATCTCCATAATGTACTGGGTTTCCGTTAAATGGCATCGATCCTTTCACTTAACTACTGCAGTTCGCTAGAACAGCAGCCCTGCAATGGAGCTCAATTCAAACTAGTGGCAATTCTACCAGGGATGTTAAGTGCAACAGGGAATTTAGAAAAGGTGGACAGAAATTTCTGCTTCGCCATTTGCGATGACAAAGCTGTCTCAAAACATTATACAACCAGTATATTCCTGGAATATGCAAGAAAAATGTCCTCATTTAAATCTTGTATCGAGTTGGCGTCGTGCCTCAGAATATACCTCGGTATCTCACCATAAGTGTGAGATGGTGACATCTGATCAGGGATTTATACAGCAACTATATAAACCTCATATTTTAGTCCATCTGGACGCCTAGTGTGTGCAATTTTGACAAAACGAGTCTTTACGTGAGCATAATAGAATGCAATATATTTACACAACCTAAATATCCACATTAAATACTCAAAAGTTGTCAAGAATAAAAAAAGGATTTTAACTAAATTCTTGTGAAAAGTCCTTGTCCTCAAATACTACGAAGAAAATGTAACCCCACTCCACCCCACTTTGAGGTCCTGACATGGTCCTTAAATGCAAAGTATCCTTACTGCAAGTTACAAATTTGGCCATTGCATGACAAGTAAACAGGCACAGAAACAGACCACTCAGCCCCTCCAGCCTCTTTCATCATTCAGTTAGGTCATGGTCGATCTGTATTTTAATTACATTTCATACCTCGTTCTGATTCTTTTATTATCCTACCGTCTAAAAATCTATCAATCTCGATTTTACACGTTTCAATTGACCCCCAACCTTAACAGCGTTTTTGGAAAACTGAGTTTCAGATTTCCATTCCCCTTTGTATGCAGGAGAGTTTCCTGATTGAACTCCTGAAGACTACTCTGATTTTAAAAATCATAGGATCCCGTCAGTGCAGAAAGAGCCCACCTGATCCATCCAGTCTGCACCTACCATTCAAGCATCGCACCCAGGGCCCTGGTGCTGTGAGGCAGCAGTTGCTAACCACAATGGTATCGTGCCGCTCAAGAAATGGTTTCTCCCATTCACGGTTTTCTAGACTCTGGCGTGAGGAAAACCATCTCATTTGCCTTTATCTTCCAAAACTTTGCCCAATCTATCCACAACTCTTCGTAACTTCTTTCTCCCATCTACACAAATTGCCCTTCCTACGGGCTGGCTTAGCCATCTCTGCTCCGAGGAAAAACATATGTGAGTTTCTATTACAGAAGCCTGAACACATATTCCAGGCTGACACTGCAATTCAGTACCTAGCGAGCGCTCTTGCCTTCTTTTGAATAAGACCTAAAGTTGAAACCCCACTGCTCATTCAGGAGAACCAAATATACCCCGTGACGCAATTCTGAAGAACAGCTCAGGAATTCTCTCAAGAGCTCTGGCCAATATTTATCCCCCCAACCAATATTATCTGTACGTCAGCACATTATTATTTATGGGACCTTGATATGTCCAAATTGGCTGCAGAATTTCTTACAACAGCAACTTCATTCCATAGGTAAAGTGCTTTGGAACATCCTAATGGAATGACGCTGTTTAAATCCATTTTTAAACTTTACATACTTACACTTGGGATCAAGAATATACCAAAAGAACAAACATCTACATTGCTTCAAATCCACCTCCATTGTCAGTGTAGATCGAAGCTTCAGGTCGGTGAGAAAACTTAATCCTTTACTGTATTTATCCAATGGCTAAAACCAACCAGTTTCACAACAAAACCCTGCCCACCCCGCCCTTCCAGGTCAAACAATATAACCGTATTGGAACAATAGTGTGCGAGATGTCTTGGTTCATTATGAAAAGCTGTGCCAGGCAGAAGATTTGCAATAACAAGCCTGGTGTGACGTATGCTGAATTCAAGGCAACTCTCAAAAATAAGGAAGTACGTTTTTAAGAAAATTGCTGCTACTCGAACTTAATTGAAAAGTAAATCGTACCCTGGAGTAAAGTTTTGCTTGGAAACCAAATCAATAAAGGGAACTAAAACAGAAAATGCTGGAAAAACTCAGCAAGTCTGACAGCATCAATGGAGAGAGACAAAGGAGTCAACATTTCAGTCTGGAGGACCCTTGTCAAAGCTTAAGGCCAAGAAAATAGAATGAAATTTATACTGTAAAGGGTGAGGGGGGTGTAATTGACAAATATGACATGGACAAAAGAATGTAAATGGTGATGATACTGGGGTGGCATGGAGGCAAGCACTGCTGCTTCACAGTGCCAGGGACCTGAGTGCGATTCCGGCCTTGGGTGACTATGTGGAGTTTGCACATTCTCCCCATGTCTGCACAGGTTTCCTCCAGGTGCTCTGGTTTCCACCTAAATGCCAAAGATGTGCAGGTTAGGTTGACTGGCCATGCCAAATTGCCCCTTAGTGTCAGGGAGACTAGGAGTGTAAATATGTGGGGTTACGGGGATAGGACCTGGGTGGGATTGTTGTCAGTGTGGGCTTAATGGGCCAAATGGCCTCCATCTGCACTGTAGGTTCTATGATTGTATTAAAGCTGAGAAGGGTGTTCACAACATCCATTAAGAGATCAGAACATGTAAATGGCAGAACAAAGGTGCAGTGTCAGACCTGAGGGAAGTGGCAGATGGGCTAGTGAGGGGGAAACAACATAAAAAGTGAAGTTCTAAAGAAATGGACCAGTGATTTGATTATTGTCACATGTATCAATATATAGTGAAAAGCATTCTTTGTACACTATACAAAGCATACCATGAATAGGGAAAGGAAAGGAGAGTGCAGAATGTAGTGTTACAGTCATGCTAGGATGTACAGAAAGATCAACTTAATACAAGGTAGGCCCATTCAAAAGTCTGACGGCAGCAGGGAAGAAGCTGCTGAGTCGGTTGTTATATGTCCTCAGGCTTTAGTATCTTTTTTTCCTGATGGAAGAAGGTGGAAGAGAGGCAGCGGGAAGTGTAGACAGTATCAATGGATGAGAGGCTGATTTGAGTGATGGACTGGGCTTCGTTCACAACCCCTTGTAGTTTATTGTAGTCTTAGACAGAGCAAGAGACATACCAAGCTGTGATACAACTGGAAAGAATGCTTTCTATGATGCATCTGTGGAAGTTGGTGAGACTTGTCGGAAGGGATGAAAATTCGAATGAATAATATAAAATAATAAATTGATGAGATAAAATGAAATGAGAAAAATGAAAATAGGGTAAAGGTGGAGGAGGGAGTTCATGGTCTGAAGTTGGGGAATTCAGTGTTGAATCCGGAAGGCTGTAAAGTGTCTAATTGAGAGATCAGGTGCTATTCCTCAAGTTTGTGTTGCGCTTCACTGGAACAGACGTGCGAGCAGGGCGTGTGTTAAAACAGCAACCAACATGAAGGTCTAGGCCATGCATGCTTGCAGATAGGCCAAAGATGTTCTGCAAAATGGTCACCCAGTCTGCATTTGGTCTCTCCGATGTACAGTAGATCACATCGAGAGCAGCGACGCCAGTAAACCAGATTAAAGGAGGTGCACTTGAAGTGCTGCTTCACTTGAGTATTTGGACCCTGGTATGGTGAGCAGGGAGGAGGTACCTTCTATCATTGCATGGGAAGTAATGGTTTTCCACACATATCAGTGAGTAAAACTAGATTTGTAATGGAGACTATAACACACTGCCATGTCCAGCTATTTGGTCTCAGTAGTACAGAACATGATGTAATGCTACCTTGGATACAAACAATGGCCAAAATGGAGGCTCTCAAATCAGTACCATGGTCAGTGACACCAGCCATCCAGATTGTACTACCAAGAATGGCAACACTATCAATATCTGGACTGAGGCACCAACTTTAGGAACAATGGTGAAAACTGTCGACTCCATCTCATGATGGTTATGACTCTGCTGGCAAGGTTAGAAGCGCAATCACATCCGCACGGACATAGGTCTGTTAAGTGCTGCAAGTTCTGCAGAAATATAACTAAATCAAGAATGACTCTCGCCTCTTTCACGAGTTCAGGACATCTCAAAGAACGTAGCACTTCATAAGGTACAGTTAAATCATCTTCACTTTGCTAATGCCAATTTGTATGAGGTAAAATCCCACAAACAGCACTGAGGTAAATGACCAGGTAATGATTTTGGTTGAGGGATAGATGATGGCTAGAATAGCAGGAGAATTTTCTTGCTCTAAACGGTGTAAGAAATCTCTCAATACTGCGCAGAGGTGCTATCTTCCTAGATTGTGTATTTAAGTCTGTGGAGTGAAACTGAACCATGACTTTTTGATAGGGGAGAATATTACAATTAGCCCAGAGTGTCACCATACAAAAAAGATCAACTTAAATTGAACGAATTCAGACAGTCAACATTTAAAATATGCCTCAGTGCACACGTTTATGGGGGGGGGGGGGGGGGGGGTCGGTCAGTCGGTCGGTCCAATAGATCAGCTCATTTTCCCTGGAGACACTCCACTTAGAAATAAGTCGGTCCTATACCAGCGTCAGGGAACCTACATTGTATACCATTTAGGTGCAGCACAGTTGGAATTAAAGTCCGGTTCTCATCGAAATGCTCCAAAATTCATATGGATTGAATTACCACTGATGTCCAAGTCATCCAGGCTCAAGACATTGGCCCTATTCTCTCTCTGCAGTTGCTGTCAGACCTGTTGAGATTTTCCAACATTTTCTGTTTTCGGTCCAAGTTACCACTTTGAAAGCAACATTGGGAAGCACTTTGTACGCAGCAAGTTTGCATATAAGCAACAATGAAATGAATAAGTTTTCTTTTCATAGTGTTGGTTAAAAGTGGAACATTGGGCAGAACATCAGGATAATTTCCAACCTTTCTACAATTCTTATCCATACTGAGACTGTGTCTAATTCAGCACCACATACATTCCCTTCCTCACTAACTGGTATCAGCACTGCGAAAAAGGTATATTGGGACTAGATCTGAGCTTTACAAGTCGATAATTGGCCTAAACTAAGCCTGGATGAAATCGACTAGGTTTGAGAGCGTCCGGTCTTGAAACAGATTGAAAGTGGCCGCAGTTAAGAATGTAGCCAGTCCCACAAACAGCCTGCTTATTCCTGTGTGTGGAACAAGTAAAACTTTTCCAAGTGATTTTTTTTCTTGAATCTACTCAGGTGAAATGTTCAGGTGGAGGTAAAATTCCCAGGAATTCAATTTTTTTCCAAGTTAACTACTTAACAGTCTCTGCTTCTGTCAAGAATTTTGGGAAAGTAAATCAAGGGGAAAATCATATAGCACAGAGACCATACAATTCATTTTGTCAAATCTTTGAAATCGCTATCCAATCAGTCTCATTTCCCTGCCCCTTCTCCCATCTGTAGCCCATCATTTCCCCTTACCTGGTCAAACTGCTTTTGCATTTCAAATCAGGACAACTCACAGTGTAAAAAATGCTCTTATTTTCACTTCAGGGACATGTAAACTGTATCCTCTGATCACTGATCCTCCTGCAAGTTTAAACACTCTCTCTATACCATTTACTTTAAATCTTTTCGAATTTTGGACACCACTTTTACTTCCCTGCTGAAACTTCTCTGTTCTAAAGTGAATAATCCTATCTTTTCCAGTCTCTCCACATAATTCAAGCTCCTCAACCTAACAGACAACAATTTTGGACTGGCTGTTGAGGGGGAGTGGGGGCCATTATTCATTTACTGCTCAAACTACATTTCTGGCCATCTGGAAATGTCTGAACATCATGCATACACACCTTTATAATCAAGGAGGGCTGCTGTGTAAGATTAAAATCCCTAGATTAGTGTTTAGTCAGGTGCTAGGCAATACAAAGAAAGCCCTTCTCATTTCACTGGAACTAAATATTTTACAGTTTCATTGAGCAAAAAGAAAAATCAGCATTTTAAAAAACAATCCAACTTTAAATGATCAATGCAACCTGTTTACATAATTGGTTGACTCAAGTTGGGAGACTGATAGTTTTGCACGTTCATTAAATTGAACAACAATTGAGATTAAACATTTCTTGAAATGCCTCCTGAAAGCAGATATTGGGATTATCAGTATACTGTGGCCCATGGCTTTTTCCCCCCTGCAATGGCCAGTCATGTACATCATGGGGTTTGGCTCTTCGCCTCAATCCTACAATCAGGTTTATTTGAGTAGTGGCTTGATACTAGGGAGTGGGCTGAGATTCTTTTAAAACATCTTTGAAAGATGGTTTCTACCAAAAAGGTTAAATCAACCACCTCAACACTTCAGTGATTTGTCATCTAACAGTGAAAATAGCCACTTAATGAAGTGGAATTAAAAGACCTCATGACACTGTGGTCCAAAAAAAATCACAAATCCTATGTCAGAACATCTATCTTAGCAACAATTTGTGCTTCAGTGCAACCCACTTTCTTCTGCATCTATGTGTGCATACGGCATATAGCCGTCTGGAGATCCTCACCTTAAAACTCGGTCGACTCCATGGCAGTGCCGATTGATGCAAAATTGAAAATTTCTTCCTCACACACCTAGAAAGGTCATGAATTACACCAGCTTCAGACCGCCTCAAACTGTTGCATTCAAGAGGATTTTGCCATCTGACAGATGCTTTATTCGATGCACGGAGGTTTCTTCAGATGATTCTGTGGAAACGCGCCTCAAGTCTGGGCGTAATATCCTCCCCATTTGGTCAAGAAGGTTCAAGATTACGAAACACAGAAATCGGTTCGTGTATACCCTGGTTAAGATCTGAGCTCATTTCACAGCGGGCGTGGCAAAGGGTAGCATTAGGATTGGGCTAAAATCGCTCTGCACCAGTCCCACGGTGCACCTCAGCTCTGGCCCAGCTCCAATAACTTTGCAAGAGCACAGCTGGGGGAAGTGGAGACATTGTCCAGCTGTTGTTCACCCACCCGCATTGCTTTCGATGAAGCAACTCCACAAAAAGGTGGATTGTTCAGCTGGATTTATTCAATTGTATTTAATATTTCGGGCCACAATTCAACAGATATCTCCGCATACATTAGCTCCAATACTCGCAAGCCTACACTGTGGCAGCTCACCTTCTTTAAGCACCTGAACGCAACAAACGCGGTTAAATATAACGTCGAACCCACAGGCACACCAGTTACCTGATGGGTAAAATCGTGCAAAATTTAAGGCAGCACGATCTCAATTTGTCAGAATATGTGTGGGCGTCTATCCAATAGATCTTGTGCTGATTCACAGCGCACACATTCGTGTGGATTCTCCCGTTGTTTATAACATTGAAACATCTAGAAATCCATCACCATCCGCCTCGCAGTTTTGGCAACAGTCAAAGCGGCGGCTTGAAGTTGCTTCCCAGCTCTCTGGAGGGGGTATGTTAAGATGTTTGTACCTGTATGTTTTACGTCGAAGCCAACAGGAGGAATAGAAGAGGTGTCAGCTCCAAATGGAAAGTGAGGCATCGATCCGATTTTAATCAACAAGAAGAAATAATGTCTTTTTGGCAAAGCAGTAGAGAACGATGATGGAATTAACTGGATGTTTGTGATCCGAACATTGAACCAATTTCCTAAAACGCGCCATTCCCATTAAACCGCAAGACGTTTAAGTATTACGATATTTTAAAAGTTTCGGCTTGAATCTAAAGACATCACGACTTTAGGCATACGCCTCTGGGAATCAAAGCTTCAAGGGTTTTTAGTGGAAGATCTGGTAAAACGCAAACATCACGATAACTCACTGTTAAAACACAGCCTATATAGAGAATCATTTGATTCACACAACATAGGGGGCCATTTGGCCCATCGTGCGTGTGCCAACTTTTTGAAAGAACAAATCAATTATTTGTCCTTCCGCCTATTCTCTCACTTATTCCCGCTGTTTTCCCTTCCAATTTTCTTTAAAGACATTGCTGATACTGCTTCAAGCAGTACACTCCAGATCAGAGTTAGCTGCTTTTTTCAAAGATCATCACTTCCCCTCTGATTCTTTTGTCAATTGTCTCAAATCTGTTACATCACAATCTTTCACTGTGCGCACCATGATATACATTGTGCGTTTAGACATGTACCTCTATACAAAATTTCCTTGAAGTTGGATCTATACAGCAAAACGTGAAAAAGTACCCAAGCATTGTAGGAGAGTTGGTTAACCCTAGCTACTTGCAGGTTAATTTCTCTGAGGCAATTAGACGTTAATGGGGAGACTTTGAGAGCGTTCAGACACTGTATACCTCACGGCACTGGCGATGTGACCGGGCCGCAGATAACTGATCCCGTTAGGGTCCGCCATTCCTTCCCAATTCTGACCGATAGTTTCTTACTCTGCCGGAGTTTCATTCTACCTGTTCTAATACTGCATACCGCGTCTTCCAAGTTAACAATCCACCCCTCAGCACTCAGCACCTTACCTTACAGATGGTTCCCAGTCCAGACCTGATCCGATCTCGCTTTTAAAGTAGAGCTCCCCTGACACCGTGTCTACGAGCGAGAAGGTTTCATTAACACTCCTCTCCTTCATCCCGGAGATGTCAAGCCTGAATCTGAATTCTGAGATGGGGGCGAGGGTTATAGAGATTAAGATTGGCATACTACCTACCTGGGCTGGGAGTTTTAGATCCCAAAGCTGATCCCAATCACCTTTTCTTCTGGGTCCTTGGCATGAAGTTTCGCCGAAGAATTATTGAAATTCATTTAGTGTATTGAATCGATTTTCGCGCAAAATCCAAATGCTTGCGAAGCAGAGAAATGTCATCTTTTCACATTTAGATCTATTTTATTAATCAGAGCGCGAAGGAGGCGGCTACTTAGCGGGTTCCACACGATCGCAGTAACAGCTAGGGGGGAAGCTCCGTCCTAGGACACCGACATTTCTTCCACGCAGACCACCCTGTCCCCTTGCCTCCACTCGCTCGCTTCTTCCTCTGAGACAGGATGCTCAGTGTTCGAATATTAGGCTGGACAATTTAGTGTTGGGAATTTGTTCTGTGCTCTCTCTTTCCAATTTTTGGGAAGGTTTTCTTCACGTTTTAATTATGAACTCCCTTTAATGTTGCAGTCCTTTCTCACCCCGCCTCCAGCCTCCCCCTCCCCTCAAACACACACACAGGCCGATTGGTCGCAGTGCTCACCAATTCTCTGAGCTCCAAGTCTGCTTTAATTGCCAGAGCAATGGGCCTCGCAGGGGAGTCCGCATGGCGAATGGTCACAGTGGGTAACGGCTTTCACATTCGATCAAACGAGCTCAGATATAGTTCTTGTTCTCGTTTCGTGTCAGCCTGTCCGCTTGTACGGCTCATCATAGACCCCCCGCCCCCCCCGCCTCTTCTTGCTCCCACGATAGTGAACTCTTGTCTTTCTGTACAATCTCCAACTGGAAGCCTCCTCCTCCTCAATTCAATTCTGAATGTTAAAGCTCTCCTCTTCTGTATCCACTGCACGCTCCCTTCTCGCTCCCTCACCACAAGCCTTTGCTCAGATACCTCGCATACAAAACAGCTGACTCAATCGACCTTACTTCGGGATAAATATGAGAGCACAGACTGGCGTTAGACATCAACAAACCAGCCAAGACAAGCAGACTAGCCAGGTCAAATAGTCCAAAATTACCGATAGTCTAAATATTAAACCCTGTTCGTTTGTAATCAACTCAATACCGCTCTAAGCATCAACTCAGACAGTTACCAGCAGGCCACATTGAAGCTCTTTTAGATTTGTCACACAAGCCAAGGAGGGAAAGCTCCCGCCACAAGTGACAAAAAACAGAGAAGCCTCCCTAAAATGGTACCTGCAGTATTTTATAAGGGAAAGCAGTTCTTTATAAAGTTCACCTATTCCTTCTCATCCAGCATTTGCTACAATGTTAAGCCATGATACAAAATAACCTTTCAGTACCCCTCCTCCCCTCTCAAACATTGGTACTAACTCGCATTTTAACTGCGGCTCGTTCCATTTCTGTGACTTAATGGTTACCATTTTAAAAAAGTAGCAGCAAGCCTGAAACATTGACCTCGAAACGGTCCTATTTACACCGAACCGCAAACTTCTAAATATTTAATACGATGTGAAGAGGTGAAAGTGAGGTGCGGAGAGGCAGTGAGCATTTGCCATGTGAACATTTGCCACGTGTTGACGGAATGGCCTGCACGGTCCATCTGTCAGCATTCAGCACATTTTGTTTCTCTTTCTCGCTTCAATTATAACTTGCCCAATCCCAGTAATACGTACCAATGCGCTGCAGTAAATGACTTTAATTCAGAGCTGGGTGTGAACCTTTTCCTTCCATTAGCTGGTGCGCTCACGTCAGCTAGCCCATAATTTATCAAAACTCTAGAGAGTCAAAGCTCCCCGCCCTCCCTTCTTTATCTTTCCCAGAAAAGTATAACAGGACAAAGAAGCAGCATACAGGCAGTTGGAACGTGAACTTAAACACCAGCTGCCTCCTCATTAAAGTCATGACAGATAGTGATCTGGACTGGGATCACTGGTTCATTTTAAAACCTGCTGATTGTTCCGATTAGTTAGCTCGGAGGATCAGAATCCAAAAGGGAGCTAACAATTAGAAAGGGAACGAGGCAAAAAGAAGAAAGGGGAAGGGGCGGTCGCGAAAGCGGGAGGGGGAGGGGAGAGAGAGAGAGAGAGCTGATCGCCTGCATCTCCGTTAGAATCAGCTGTCTGGCCAGTGAAATCATAACCCTTCAATACAATCTTATTTGATTCGGTTGAGAGTTGTGTCCAGAATGTGAACAGCGTGTTTATATTTTGCAAGCTCCTGTGAAAACACTTGGTGTGCGGGGATATGGTTTTGTGTGTTCCGTTATTTAGTGTATGGCGGCCCAAGTGCCTGTGTGTAGCATTGATTGTTTCGCATTTCAGTAACAACAGACGCTCCACGTTTGCCAGACATATACTCTCCTGCACCGACAACGGGGCGTGGGCTGCACACTGTGCTCGCATGATCGTCACACGATAGAACGAGTTACATTTTGCTGGGCATAATTACTGCCTTGCTCATAAATCAGTGACTAGGAGACGCCCCTGCTGCTGCCTGGTGTTCCACTGACGATCACACTTGGCAGCTCATTTCGTTTGTCGTCCAGGATACACGTCGTATTCCACTGCCGCTTCATGGGACAGTGGACACTCGGGTCCTAAAGTCCATCAGCAGCAATAATCCGTGGACAGTGAATTAGAATTTAATTTACCAGTCCTGGAAAAGAGACGGTAATATCCTTATCCTCCTCCCTCCCACTTAATCATGGTGGGTGAAGATGCATAAAAAGACAAGCGCGTTCCATGTCATCTTATATAATTATTAAAGCACGCTTCAGTCTCAACGCACCTCCACTATGCTTTCGTCCCAATGCCCCCGCACCCTTCCCCACAATCTGTATCCTAGACGATGGAACGTTTTGGGATATTCAATAATGTTAAATAGCTCCGTCCAACCAAACCAGTGCTGAAAGGGACAGCAACATGTGGCAGTGAATGCGAGTCAGTGGCAGTACCGCAAAGGCTCCTTCCTATCCATTATCATTAAAGCAACTGATGTTTCACAACGCACATTGTAGGGTACAACAATTGGAGCATACAGGGCAGGGTGGTGCAGGTGTGTGTGTGTGTGTGTGGGCGGAGGGGGGGCGGAGAACACGAGAGAATAAACATCCACATAAAAGTTCTGGGACAGGGTGAGCTGTCAGTTCGGATCGGATCAGATCGGCGATAGCGTTCAGTTTTACTTTCCCGCCAGGTCCCTTTGGCATGGGGACAGAAAGTTGAGAGACGCGTGCTTTAACAGCATAGCTACCTGGCCGAGTGAGCCGATCGCAGCATGAATCTGTTTTAATGTTACAGCTATTCTTGAAATCATTCAGTGTAAACACAAGGGAGAAAGAAAAATGC
Organism: Carcharhinus amblyrhynchos; assembly: GCF_965287045.1. Taxonomy (NCBI): domain Eukaryota; kingdom Metazoa; phylum Chordata; class Chondrichthyes; order Carcharhiniformes; family Carcharhinidae; genus Carcharhinus; species Carcharhinus amblyrhynchos. Next base: position 18,633,314 of record NC_137341.1, on the reverse strand, counting down.
TTTCATCCGCTTTGAAAGAGATGGCCAGATAGGGAGCTGTCCGCTCCTTTCGTGCTGAAATGCCCAGCTTAGAACTACCCACTGCCTCCAGCTCAGAACTACCCACTGCCTCCAGCTCCCTTCCCACAATTTCAGCCAGAACCTGCTCTATATATGAATGTACTGCTATCTTACAGAGATGAAATCAGATCTATATGTTTCTCTTTCCCTCCCCTCCCATCCACCCACTCCCGTCTGTTTCAACCCCAAATTCCACCCTTTGCTTGTTGCCCTTACCCGGAGGAAGAGGTGCCAGCGTTTTACTTCGGAGCTTTTTGCGCCTCACACCATTTCTCAGAAAGGTCCAGTTCAATTCAAAGGCGTACTGAAATCCAGGGGCCGGATTCGGCCTGGGAAGCTGCGGCTTCTTGCTGCGCTCCGGCGCTGCGTCAATCGGAGATTCCACAGATGATTAAAATAGGCAGTGATTGATTGAAACCAAAACTGACTGAGGACTTGGACCGTTCTGCTTGAAACGTGTCGAACCTGGGCGAAAGATCTAAGCGCCCTGCATCAGCGGTGCCTTCTCGCCTACCTTGGTAATACGAAGGGGAATAACGCATCTAATATCGTGATCAAGTTGCTAATATTTTTCACTACACGCAAAAGGGAATGGATCGGAGAGCGAGGCTGAAAGGATGTTGTCCAGTACGTTGATGAAAAAAAAGGTGAGGCTAAATCAAGTAATCAGCTTGTTAATGTAATTCCATACATGGGTATAAAGGAAACAAACAACACGTAATGTCATCCCAATCATATAACAAACCCGCCCGTGCTATTACATTACTTCCCAATTCCAGCAACTCATCTGCCCGCAATAAACTGTGCTGCGCCGCGGCTAATTCAGCTCAAAGGATCGCTCTGTTTAAGCAAATCGTGGATAAGCGAACCACTGAATTAATAATTCAAAATATTTGAAAAAAAAAGATTGGGAGTATACGACAGCAATGTTAAAAGGGAACACAAGGGCGATTAGGTCGATAGGTGGAGCATTAGAGGTTGATTTATTCAAATCCTCGGTTTATTTGCTAAACCTATTACGCTCTTAAATTAAAAAAAGAGCACAGCTTGGATCCTGTTAGTTACTATTCAGCAGAGATTGACAACAGGCTGGATTTATAATAGGCAGACCGCCGCCCGCTGCCTTGCATTCTAAGCATTACCTAGACACTCTTCAGACTGAATCACACAGCCTGAAACTTACGGCACCCATAGTATTTACTAGTGTGAGTACATTTACAGGCACATCTTTATCTGTGTCCATGCGCGCGCGCACACACAGATAAACACACACATTTCAAACGTATGGAGAGTCTTGGTGCGCCTTGGCTTTCGTGTCATTTGTACACCTATTCCATTGCCAGGCTCGCCAATTTATTTTTTCAAAGTTAAAATTCCACGTTTGGTTAATTCTTAAGTACTTCGAATTTATTAACAAAATTCATTTAAATTCAGTTAGTTTGACGGTGTTACCCCAAAATGTCACTTTCGCTCCTAGTGTAATAATCTCGCCTCTTGCCTTCCATTGTTGGTATTTGCAATTCTAACACAGTTTGAAAGGGGAGGGTTATAACTTATTTTCTCGTGGGGTGATGTGTTTTGCATAATTGTCAATCCTGATCAGTGTGATTAAGACTAAGAACTGGAGAACTGACATTGATCGATACTGACATAAATCTAATGTAATTTTCACACGTGATTCCCTTTGGAAAATTCTATCGTGTGGAAAGGTCCCAGATTGGAACTCCATTAACAAAGAAAATAAAGATTTGTGTTTATAAAATACCCTTCATGACCTCAGGCTGCCCTACAATACACCCACTGAAGTACTTCAGAAGTGTAGCCCTATTGTAATATAAGAAAATTAAGTTACAAAACTGCAATGAGATAAATATTTAAATCATTTATTTTAACGTTGTTGCCAATATTGACCAGAAATCACCTGACACTCTTTCAAATAAGGAACGAGATCTTTTACATATCCCTGAGAGGGATGATTGCAGCTTGTTTAACATTTCAGCCAAAACATGGTACCTCCAAGTGTGCAGTGCACCTTCAGTATTCCACTGGGAGTGTCAGCCTCGCTTCTGCACTCAGGACTCTGGAATAGGACTTGACCCTACAAGATGTGAAAGAAGCGGCTAATAAGATAGTTGATGCATCATTTTAATTTTCCAAGAGTCCATTAGGTTGGAAGATAGCAAGTGTAACTCTAATCAAAAAAGGAGAGAGACAAAAGACAGGAAACTACAGGCCAGTTAGCTTAACAGCAGTTCTAGGGAAAATATTAGAAGCCATGATTAAGCAGGACACACAAAATATAAAGGTAATCAGGCAGAGTCAACATGGTTTTGTGAAAGGAAATTCATGTTTAAAAACAATTCACTGGAGTTCTGTGAAGGAGTCACATGTGCAGTAGATAAGGCAGCACTGATGAATGTCCTATACTTCGATTTTCAGGAGGCATTTAATAATATGCTTCATCAAAGATTATTGCATAAAATAAATGCTCATAGTGTAGGGGAGTAACATGCTGGCATGGAATGAAGATGGCTGGCTAACAAGTAACAAACAAAGAGTTAGCATAAATTGATCTTTTTCTGGTTGGCATGATGTGATGACTAATGTACCATCGGGATCAGTGCAGGGGCCTCAGCATTTTACAATTTATCTAAATAAATCAGATGAAGGAACTGAAAGTATGGTTGCTAAATTTCCTAATGACAAACATAGGTAGGAAATTAAATTGTGAAGAGGAGATAAGGAGGCTCCACAGGGATATAGATAGGTTAAGTGAGTGGGCAAAAATCTGGCAAATGAAGTGTAATGACTGCAAATGTAGAATTGTCTATTTTGGGAGGAAGAATAAAAAATGAGCTTGTTATCTCAATGTTAAGAGATTGCAGAGCTCTGAGATGCAGAGTGACCTGGGTGTCCTAGTACATGAATCACAATAAGTTAATGTACAGAAACAGCAAGTAATTAGGAAATCTAATAGAAAATTATTGTTTACTGTAAGGAAAATTGATTGCAAAAGTAGGTAGGTTTTGCTTCAGTTGCACAGGACATTGGTGAGACCACGTCTAGAGTATTGTGCATACTAGTCTCCTTATCTAAGGAAAGATATAAATGTGTTAGAAACAGTTCAGATAAGGTTTACTAGAATAATACCAGGATGAAAGGGTTGCCTTATGAGGAAAGATTGGAGGTGTTAGGTTTGTATCCACTAGAGTTTAAAAGAGCAAGAAGCAAGTTGATTGAAACCTTTAAGATCCGGAGGGATATTGACAGGGTGGATGTGGAGCTGATGTTTCATTTTGTTGGAGAATTTAGAACTTGGGGTCACTGTTTAAAAATAAGATTTTTTTTCCTCTCAGAAGGTTCTCTCAGAACCTCTGGAACTCTCATGCTCAAAAGGCAGTGAAAGTTGAATTTTTGAATGCTTTTAAGGCAGAATTGGATAAATCTCTGATTAACAAGGAGCTGAAAGGTTATCGGGGGTAAGCAGAAATGTGGGAATGAGGTTACAATCTGATTAGACAGGGCAGTGCAGTGACACAGTGGTTAGATCTATTGCCTCACTGCACCAGGGACCTTGGGTCATTGTGCGAACTCCATACAGACATTCTCCAGTGTCTGCATGGGTTTCTTCCGGGTTCTCTGGTTTCCTCCTACAGTCCTAAGATGTGCAGCTTAGATTGATTATCCATGCTAAATTGTCCCTTAGTGTCTCAAGATATGTAGGGTATATTCTTGGAGTTATGGGGTAAGGTCTGGGTAAGATGCTCTATTGGACAGTTGGTGCAGACTCAATGGGCCAAATGGCCTCCTTCTACACTGTAGGATTCTATGACTATTAAATGGCAGAGCAAGTCTAAAGGGTCTACCGCTGCTCCTAATTAGTATGTTCATACATATGCTCATATGTAACTAAGGCCCAATGTTATTTCTGTTCAATTCATGAAAATCAATCATTGCCCATCAAGTTACCATCACTCCCCGCCCTCCCCTACCCCAAGACAAAACAAGCTATTTGATGGATATGCCTGGCCAATTCCATTTTTTAGGTCCAGAAGAACATAAACAGTAATGCATTTCAAATGGTGACATTAATAAATGGCTGGAGATTTTCCCACATGATGCTTGGTGACATGTTCACCACGTTATACATCCTAGGCAATGTTACCTTGCATATATAATACAAACACATTTTAAAGACTGTCATTTTATCCCAATGCTCGAATTGAGTGAAGACCAATAAGGTCCATCCATCCATTGACTTGGATGCTATCTTTTGCGATAATACAAATAGACCAAACTAGATTATGGTCCATGATTAAAATAGGATGCACTTATGAAAAATCAAACGTTCTTTATAACAAGGCCTTATTAATATCACAAGAAGATTAATATCACAAGGTTACTTTTTTTTTAGTAATGCCTTTTTTTTTTAAAATGGCTCACTGGTTCACACAGGCTCCACTTATGCTGACCAGATGAAATCATTCGGCTATTCAGTGATTATAACGAGTTTATATGTTTCATTATTTAAAGGGAATGAACATCACTCCATTAATCAACCTTTCTCCACTCTGTTCAGGATGCTTGTGTGGAATAAAAGAGCATAGAGCACATCCTGTCATCAGAATCGCAGCACAATATAAGCAGATGGCATCCCATTAAAGCTTTTTATGGATTATAATGTGTCTATTATTCACAAGGGCCATCCTAACCCCCTCATGGGCATGTAGTAACTTGAAGAAAAAAGTGAGACTTGAGATGACCTCATATGCAAACATTATTATTTCGCATACCTAAGTCATAGAATCCCATAGAATCTCTACAGTACAGAAGGAGCCCATTCATCACATTAAGCCTGCACCGATAAAAATTCCAACTAGGCCCTATTCCCGCAAACCTACATCTTTACCCTGCTAATCCCCAGACACTAAGGGACAATTTATATGGCCAATCAACCTAACCCATACATCTTTGGACTGTGGGAGGAAACAGGAGCACCCAGCGGAAACCCAAGCAGGCATAGGGAGAAAGAATGTGCAAACTCCACACAGACAGTCACCCGACGCCAGAATGGAACCCAGGTCCCTGGAGCTGTGAGACAGTAGTGCTAACCACTGTGCTGCCCTTGATCCTACAAGACTTGGGGGATTTGTCAGCCCACAGGCACAATAGGCGGAATTTTACAGCCACTTTACGCCCATTGTGTGATGAGAAAATGTCGTAAAGTCAGGCATACAGTGGCTAGCGTGAATGGCATGGTTTTCACACCTGTCGTGATCTTATGACACCCGGATTTCCAGCAGGGCCAGCCTCTCACTGGAAATGGATGAAAGGCGGATTAGTTTATTAAAATTTATTCTCATGTTCATTTCTGTTTGCTTAGTGAGGCTGGTGCTCAATCGTCCGGGCTCACTTGCCTTTATGGCCACACCGGGAGAGATTCTGGCAGACCCGGAGATTTCAGTCCTGGGCCCGCAAACGGAATACTAATCTCCATCAGCATAATTTATACAGCTCCACACTGATTTCAGGCACAGAGCTGACAACGCCAGAAATCCAGTGTCCAGAGACTTATGAACGGGGAACAGTCATATTGGCCTCACCAGTGGAACTGGAGGCCATTGAGGGACCTGGGGACACCGAGTGCAAGGCGAGGATGCCCCTTGGGCAGAGCCAGACTGGCAGTGCCACCCTGGCAGCTGGGCAATGCCTGCCACGCAGTGCAGGGGCCAGGGCCTGTGAGACAGTGCCAGAACAGGGCTAATGTGCACCAGGGGCTGGGCCAATAAGGGCAGGCCAATGAAGGAGCGGGGACCGCTGCCACTCTGCATGTGATCTGTGGGGGAGGGACAGAGGCTGCGATCAGTCTGGGCAGTGGGTGGCGTGGCAGGGCCTGCATCTTGGGCTGCAGGCCCCAGCAATTGCGAGGGAGTGGGATGCTAGTTGAAGCTGCCTGCAGTAGCAGGGGCCTGACAGCACTCTTTCTCCATCTGTCAGACTTCTGCTACTGTTAATGTGCATGTCCAACATCAACATGTGCAATACCTCCCTTTACAGGCTGTCTGGTGCGTTAAGCCCACCCACAGCTTCTCAGGCTAGAAACTGACTAGCCTACCTTTTTAGAGATAAAGTGCATATGATTGGGCAAGTTTTCATGCCCAAAAAAATAGCTCTGGAACTCTCCCATTTTCAGACTAGCTGGACACTAAGAAAAGATCTTGTAAAATTTCACCCAATAACTTGCTTAATCAACAGTAGTTCTCTGGTGATTTTCCTGAGTTCCTCCCTCCCTCCCATTTTGTGGATTACAGCTGGGGTGTTACTTGTGACCGCGATAGTAAAGACCAATGGAAAATACCTGTTTAATTCATATCCATAGCCCTGCTTGTCAATATCAATCCCCCAAACACATTTTCTATTGGATCAACATTCACTTTGTTAATTCTTTTCTTATTTAAATATCTTTTGAAACTCTTATTATTCACCTTTATATTACTATCTAACATTCTTTCCTCCTCCAGTTCTTCCCTCCTTGTCAATCTTTGAGGTTCTGTATATTCTTTCCAATCTTCTGACCAGCCAAATATATATCTTTGTTCAAATGTATGCTTTTTCTTTAAGTGCAATACTGTCTTTAACATTTTTAGTTAACCACAGATAACAGCCACCCCTCCCCCCAATTAGAATTTTTCTTTCTCATTGCAAAGTGCCTATGCTGTGTATTCTGAAATATTCCCTTAAATGTCTGCTACTGAACCTCTATTGATCTATTGCTTATGCATATTTGCCAGTTCACTCCAGCTAGGTCCATTTACATGTCTTCATAACTGCCTTTATTTAATTTTAAAATACTAATATTGGACCCTTGCACTCTTCTCTCCCTCAAACTGAATGTCAATCATTTTATGATCGCTGCTAGCTAGGGGGGAATTGACTATGAGGTTATCAAATAATCCTAGCTTGTTGCACAGTAGCTGGTCCATTATAGCCTGCCCTCTGGTTGACTCCAGAATGTGCTGTTCCAAGAAATTATCCCAAAACATTCTATAAACTCCTCATCCATGCTAACTTCACCTATTTGATTTTTCCAATCTATATTTAAATTAAAATTCCGCATGATTGCCACTATACTTTTCTGACAAGCACCCATTATTTCTTCTTTCATACTCTGTACTACCATGCATTACAATTAGGGAGCCTGTCCACCACTCACACAAGTTACTTCTCGCCTTTATCATTTCTCGTCTCACGAAACTGTTTCTCCAATCTGGTTTCCTGAATTTACATCACCCCTCTCCAATGTGCCAATGGAATCATGAATTAACAAAACTACCCCTCCACCTTTTCTTAACTTCTTCTGGGCAATTCTCTTAACTAAAGCAGGGCAGCAGGCTGGGAGACTCAAGCAGAGGCCTTTGAGCGGACTCTCCGCAGAGGACCATGGCCTCCATGAGTCTCTGGACACCGGATTTCTGGCGTTGTCAGCTCTGTGCCTGAAATCAGTGTGGAGCTGTATAAATTATGCTGATGGAGATTAGTATTCCATTTGCGGGCCCAGGACTGAAATCTCCGGGTCTGCTAGAGTTTCCCCCTTACACGAGGAGTGTTTCACTCCATCGGGGTTTACAATAGCTTTCCACTTGCGGGGAGCTGGCAGCCCTTCCCCACTTCAGCGAAGAGGGGACATCTAGACTCTCCAGGATGTTCAGGGTGAGGGGTTGCCCCTCCCCGCAGGGCATTGCCAGCTTGGCACGACCAGCCTGACCCCCTGGCATTGCCCAAGGGGCAAAATGGCAATGCCCAAGGAGCATCAGGCAGTGCCAATGGGATAGGGCCTAATGGGGATGGGGCCTCTAGGGGTGCGATTGGTGGGGGTCCCGTTGCCACTCTGCACTTTGGGCTTGGTGACAGAGGGAGGGAGGCCAGCGATCGGGGCTGACATCTGAGTGGGGGTGGGGTGGAGGGGTCGAGGCTGGCCCAGATATGTCCGGGAGGCCAACAATCGGGCCGTGGGAAGAGTGGAAGGACAGGGGTCGATGAGCAACGATTGAACTAGCCAGCGATCGGGAGGTCGGCAGTGCAGGGCTACTCTGCATGCACCAATCTCGTTGCTGACAGATCGGTATATGCGCAGTGGCCTGCCCAGTGCTCTGCAGTGCACAGAGTGTGGGAGATTCATTTTGAAAATCCCGCTGAAAAAAAAGTGGGTTTTACATCGGTTTTTCTGCAAATTTGACACGTGTACTCTGTTTTGTTTCCAAAGTTATGTGCATTTAGATACAGAGCCTTTAGTTTTGTCCTTTATTATTGTAGCATTTAGCCTTGCCTGCTGATTTATTCTTAGATTTGTATTTTCTGTCCCTGCCTGCCATGGTCTGTTTATCATTTCCCATATTAGTATCTTCCTCTCGTGCCTTATCTCTACTCTTTGGTAGAGCACATCTTCCCCAATTTGATCCCCTGCCCCCACTATTCAATTTAAAACCCTTTCTCCTTCCTTTGTTATGCAGTTCATTAAAATATCAACTCCAGCATGGTTCAGGTGTAGACGGTCCTAACATTACAGATAATGTTGTGCCACCTTATACCCAGCTGAAAACAGGGTTGACAGAGCAAGGTGTGACAGAGGAAGGTTTCACAGCATATTTCATAGCTACCATTTTAACTGCAAACTGTATGACCTAGAGATATTGAAGAGAGAGGGGTGGGTGTGAAGAAGTTAGAATAAGAGACATTGTAATGTTAAGGAAAAGACTATTGGTTCCTCTTTAACTGATGCCAAACATAATCCCCAGTTTCAGAAACTCATTAGTTCCCTCGTGAACTAATTTGAAACATTATGTACAGGAGATCAAGATATTGAAGAAAACTGCATTTGAATTGCTCAAACTGATGGAGGAGCATGGTGAAGGTGGAAGTGGCTCAAACAAACCACCCAGTCAAGTGCCAGACAATGGCCATCTCCAACAAGACAGGATCTAACTATCGCCCCCTTTACATTCAATGGTATTACCTTTGCTGAATCCCTGATTATCAACATCTTGGAGATTATCACTGACCAGGAACTGAACTGGACTGGCCATGTAATTACTGTGGCTACCAGAGCAGATCAAAGGCTAGGAATCCTGCAGTGAGTAACTCACCTCCAGACCTCCCAAAGCCTGTCCACCATCTACAAGGCACAAGTCAGGAGCGTAATGGAATACTCCTCATTTGCCTGGATGAGCGCAACGCTAACAACACTCAAGAAGCTTGACATCTTCTAGAACAAAGCAGCCAGCTTGACTGCAAGCCCTTTCAAACATTCAGTCCCTGCACCACTACAAACAGTAGCAGTGCTGTGTACCATCTACAAGATGAACCGCAGAAACTCATCAAGGTTCCTTAGGCAGCTCCTTCCAAACCCACAACCAGTACCATCTAGGAGGACAACAGTATCAGATACCTGGGAATATCACCACTTGAAGGTTCCTTTCCAAGCCATTCACCATCCTGACTTGGAAATATATCACTGTTTCTTCACTACCACGGGGTCACCTGACGAAAGAGCAGTGCTCCAAAAGCTAGAGGCATTTGCTACCGAATAAACCTGTTGAACTTTAACCTGGTGTTGTGAGACTTCTTACACAGGGTCAAAAACCCAGAATTCCCTCCCTAAAGCATTGTGGGTGCACCTATAACCTTAGGGACTGCAGCAGTTCAAGAAGGCAGTTCACCAACTCCTTCTGAAGAGCAGCTAGGGACAGACAATAAATACTGGCCCATCTAGCGATGTGCACATCCTGCAAATGAACTTAAAAAAGGCTGGTGCAAAATAAATGGAACTGATTGAAATAATATCCCTATCCAAGAAACGTGAGTAAAGGATCTCTTCCATGAAAAAAATCCATTTCAATGACCTTCCTCAGTAATATATAATTTAGTTAAAACACTTTAAATTCCTCTTCTGAACTTGTGTCTCCTGATAATTTAAGTGCTTCACCAAGGTGTAGAATTTTTATTTTTAATCCTTAAATCGGAGACCTTCATTCAGCACAGAATGTATTACATTTCCTCCTGTCCCTTTCAAATTTTCAATGGTTAAGAAAAATGTAATCCCAGCAAAAAAAACCAATGGCATAAATGTGGAAATAAGATGTATTAGCACATGCAATAGGAAGGAGCATTTGAAAAATAACATGAGATAATGTTAATTCCTTGGGGGAAAATAAATTAACTATATAATCTTGTTGAATGTTTACAAATAAAATTCTAATTTTCTTCCTCAACTCTCTTTTAATCCAACTCACTGATATATGAATTGTGGTTCAGGAAACTACCTTTTTCAATATATATTGCATGGCTATTGATGTCATTTTAAATCTAGGCAATATTTTTTAAGACCAGGGTTTTTAGTTGCATAAGAAATGACTGACATTTTGGAGTTAGTTGAAGGTGCAGAGCCCTAAAGTAATCACCACATATTGTTCTGATGTATAAATAGAAGGTGGAAGCTAACATATAGAAACAAGTTTTACCAGCAGCATTATTAACAAATCATTCAAGGCTCCATACTCCAATATGTTTTGTGTGCACATCACGCATTTCTCTGACCTATGCTCATATCACACTAATTTAATATTTAGTATATTTGTATCAAACAATGTCATTAACATCTTAGCTTGTGTCATCACTTAACTTTTGGTTACTCCTAATAATTCTGGCGTACATTTCACATTCTAGACTGGATATAAGAACAGGTTTGCCATTTAATCATCTCTAAGTTATCTTTAAGTTTCTTGTTCTTCATTTCGACCTTCCTTGTCTTACTCTGTACATTCTTCTTCGATTCCAAGTAAGCTGTATTGCACACTCTTTCTCCTCCTATATCTCCATTGCGTCGAAATAAAAACCATACCATAAAGCCTCCCCCACTAAGCCAATCTTTCCCAGGTAAGTTGAGGAGCTTTTTCCTTTGTTCACAGCCAACAAATGGGCACAGAGGCATTCAAGCATAATGGATGTGATCTGATTATTGATTTGTCAAGGCATGGCAACGACCTGTACCTTTTTTTGTTTTGTCAGGGAACAACATCAAAGATAACTCATTAGCATCTTACCGACCTGTTATCTCATATCCCTTTTACCAAATGTTTTCTGCAAAGTGATTGGAAAGAATCTTCTGAAAGGAACAAAAAGAGAGAGTCCTGATCACATGTGGAAACTGCTGCCACATTCCTGATGAAAATTATCATACTGTTAGATGGTGAAATACAGACATTATTCTGAAATGTAAAATCAACAAATCACCTAGGGAATTACCAGCACCATTATAACCAAGAAAAGATGTAAGCTGAGGCCTGAAAGTTAAGAATGCTCCTAACCTCTTTCCCCAAAAGAGTAACCACATTTTGAAGTATCAAATCCACACATAACATAGGAATTAGCTGTGCAGTTTCACTCAGATTACAAAATATCACCAAATGTGTTAAAAATTCTAAATATATCAGTACGATTCTACTGCGCTGTACATTCTTCCCCACCCCCAACAGCCCCACTACTCCCCGCAGTTTGTGCAGCGGGCTGAGCATGTCAAAATATACGCCACCCATAAAAATAACTCACACAATTTCTTCGGAATAAATACAGGTTGTCAGGAAACAATATTTTTTAGTTCGCCCGTGAAATGTATCTTCAGAGTGGCTTCATCATATTCGTGTCATGTTGCCCCACCCCCCAGTCCAATGAGCAGTTATTTTCTCCTCTCCGAAAGTTGCTGATTTGCGCCAAGGTATGATGCAACAGATGATCAGTCATCCCACCCTATTTCATTCAAACGACCTCACTTTGAGTCTCCAGTTCGGCTGTGAAAATCAACAAATTTTTATGCCACTAAAGGGAAGGGTGGCACCAAACCAAGGCTCCTGCTCAGTAAAAGGACATTTCACACTGGATGCTTTCCACTTGCTGACAGTGCATCAATAATTTTGTCATCGGATCATGCTACCTGATCATACCCTCACAGCTGAAATTACCAGGAAACTAGTTGTGTATGTTTTTACTGGTTACCTCTCTTACACAGTGGTACAGTGTGACCGTTAACCTGTAGTGAGCTTCTATATTGATTATTCTGCAATGAAAGTCTGCCTTATAAAAAGCAAAGCTAAAAAATGTGGAAATGTTGGCTTTTATGGTTTTCCTATGTATTCCAGCAATCAATAGTAAGCATTGTGATATTATAATCTAAAAGGGAAAAGCCGAATGATCTCTCCTAATCAATAGTAAATTAAAAATATACAGCTTTAAGTTATTATAGTTTTAACTGGTGGTGAAATGTTCAACATTAATTGGTTTCATGGAATAAATTTGAAGCATCTTTATACAGAATAGTGACATGCCACAGGTCAGAGTGCAGGACACCAGTGTGGCTGAAAAGAAAAAGACTAGATAAATCAAGAATTGGCGATTAGATGATAGTGCATTTGGGTTTCAAAGCATTCAGAGGAAGGTAAGCCTCAAAGAAATGAGGATTGAGTTAATACTGGAAACAAAATATTTGGGTTTGAGTTCAACATAATGAGGATGCAGAAAGGACAATGATCATACATGAATATGTAGTAATAAAACAGGTATTAAAAAACACTGCAAGGGAGAGGAAGGATGCATTTTACCAGTTGCTAAGAGTAGAAGCATTAAAAATGCTCCCACAAAAGAGATGCTTATGATGCTGCTACACATAGCAACCATAGAACCTATCGTCCAGAGCTGCTAGAATTAGAAAAAAGATCACCCATCAGACATAAAGCTATTACTCATATCAACTAGAAGTGAGAGAAATCATAGGAGAGTTTGCTGAGTTCAGGAAGAATAAGCACAGTTAGATTTTATAGAGAGCTAAGAGCCACTGAAAAGAAAAAGAAGATGGAATAAGTGAGCTATATATTAAATACAAGTAGCTTGGAAAAGAGAACTCCATTTGATTCATCTCCTGGACATGTCCACACTTCTGACAACGTGCATATCCAGTGGGGAGTAACATCCGCATACATAAATTCCACTATCTGTACCACATGGATAGACTCTCCATCATCAAACTCATCCACTTTCATTTCTAAATCACTATCTCTCCCCTCCTCAGCTCAGTCACTGCTGAAACCCTCATTTATGTCTATGTTACTTCCAGATTTGATTATTCCAATCCTCCCCGGCTCACCTTCCATCTTGCCCATTCTGTAAACTCAACCTCATTAAAAACTCTGCTTTCTGTATTATAACTCATAATAAGTCCCATTTACTCACCATCTCTGACCTATATTTGGTACATTTAAAAAACATTCATGCTTGTTTAAAAACTCTAAATTGGCCCTTGTAACCTCTGCAATATTCTGAGACTCCTGCATTCTTCCAGTATTGACTGCTTGCAGATCCCTGATATTAAATACTGCTCCATTTATAGATGAGCCTTCAGTTGGCTAGGCCCTGAGCTTTGAAGTTCCCTCCCATGCTTCTCTCTACCTTTCCTGGGGCAGCATGGTGGCACAGTGGTTAGCACTACTGCCGCACAGTGCTAAGGACCCAGGTTTGAGTCCTGGCTTGGGTCACTGTCTGTGCAGAGTCTGCACGTTCTCCGTGTCTGCATGGGTTTCCTCTGGGTGCTCCAGTTTCTTCCCACAGTCCGAAAGACATGCTGGTAAGTTGCATTAGCCATGCTAAATTCTCCCTCAGTGTACCTGAACAGGAATGTTAGCCTACTTGTGGCACTAATAAATAATCTTAAACATCACTCCCCCTTTAAAATACTCGTTGAAACATATTTATTTGAACAAAATGCTGTGAATGTTAGAAATCTGAAATAAATACAGAAAATGCTACAAAAGCCCAGCAGATCTGGCAGCATCTATGAAGTGAGAAACATAGTTAACATTTTAAGTTACTTATTGACCAAACCTTTTGGTCAATCTACCCCAAGATCTGCTTACATGATTTGGTATTAAATTTGACTTGATAATGCTTCTGTCAAATATCTTGGAATGTGTTAATATGTTAAAGGTTCTATGTAAATACAATTTAGCGTTGTTACATTGGATCATCCTCCAAATACCTGTGCCTGTGTACTGCTAGTTACATTATTGAAAAACTCAAAAGTAAGCTCCCACAGCAAAAGGCAACCTAGGATCAGCAAACAACCAGTGATTCTTCAGCTTCACACAGCCCAGGTAAATTTTTTTTTAAAAATACCCCGCTCTTTAAGTTACAAAGCCAATGCACAGAATAGACCAGACAGATCCAAATCCATCTCTTTGCTTGGTCCAAAAGCCAAATTCGGATTAAATCCAATTCATAGTCCCCACAAGAGAGACATACAAGATCCCAGTTGACATGAAAAGGCATTGCATCCTATCTTGGGCTTGATCTGATGCTTAATCTTAGCTAAAAGGCTAAGGTAAACATCCACTCTTAATTCCATATTGTTCTCAACACTGCACGCATTCAGTGCATTGTCAGATCCATATTCCACTCCCTCTTCTTGAGCTAAAACTTGCAGTAACTAAGGAACAAACCAATCCTACCATTCATCATATAATGAGAAGTATATAGCAGCCACTTTGACATCCTAAATGTAATCTACAATGTATATTGGGACAGAAAACATTGCTGAACTCAACAAAGATTAACATAAACTGAGGATAACAAGGTGACAAAATTAAAATTTGCTCGAGCTAAAGCTGACCGCTGCAGGGACTGAGGATACCATTAAAAATTTGAAGAGTAATTTAAGACAGGTTGTTAAATTCGGAAGATGAGATAATGACCAGATAATCTGTTTTGATGATGTTAGTTAAGGGAGAAATACTTTAAAAAAAATCACCAAAGAGAACTTCTCTGATCTTCTTTGTTTTTGTTTCTGTCTTCACGGAGGAGGACGTGAATAATTTGCCGGGTGTTAGCGATGGAAAGGTGGTAGGACTGGAGGGTCTTAATGACATTACTGTTACTAGAGAGGTGGTGCGCGACAGACTGGAGGGGCTGATTGTGGACAAGTCCCCAGGACCGGATGGAATGCATCCGAGGGTTCTGAAAGAAATGGCGGAGGTGATAGTGGATGCCTTGGTGGTTATTTTCCAGACGTCGCTGGATTCCGGGGAAGTGCCGGAGGATTGGAAAACGGCTAATGTTACGCCGTTGTTTAAGAAGGGTGCCAGGCAAAAGGCGGGGAATTACAGGCCGGTTAGTTTAACGTCTGTGGTAGGTAAAATGTTAGAATCCGTCATTAAGGAGGAAATTGCGAGGCATCTTGAAGGGAATTGCTTGATAGGGCAGACGCAACACGGTTTCATTAAAGGGAAGTCGTGTCTGACCAATTTACTGGAGTTCTATGAGGATGTGTCTAGGGCGGTGGATAGAGGAGAGCCGGTGGATGTGGTCTTTCTGGATTTTCAGAAGGCGTTTGATAAGGTACCTCACAAGAGGTTACTGCAGAAGGTCAGAGGACATGGAGTTGGGGGTAGGGTGTTAGCGTGGATAGAGGATTGGTTGTCAAATAGGAGGCAGAGAGTGGGGGTCAATGGGTGCTATTCGGATTGGCGGTTGGTGACTAGTGGGTTCCCCAGGGGTCGGTGCTGGGGCCTCAGCTATTTACCATTTATATAGATGATCTGGAGGAGGGAACCGAGTGTAGGGTGTCGAAATTTGCTGATGACACCAAGATTGGGGGAAAGGCAAATTGTGCGGAGGGTGTGGAGAGTCTGCAGAAGGATCTAGATAGGCTGGGTGAATGGGCCAGGAAATGGCAAATGGAATTTAATGTTGGCAAGTGTGAGGTGGTCCACTTTGGTAGGAAGAATGGTAGGAAGGACTATTACTTACGTGGCGAAAAACTGCAGCAGGCGACGGTGCAGAGGGACCTCGGGGTCCTTGTGCATGAGTCGCAAAAACCCAGCCTGCAGGTGCAGCAGGTGGTCAGGAAGGCGAATGGGATGCTGGCCTTCATAGCGAGGGGGATTGAATATAAAAGTAGGGAGGTCTTGCTGCAGCTGTATAGGGCATTGGTGAGGCCGCAGCTGGAGTACTGTGTGCAGTTTTGGGCGCCGCACCTGCGCAAGGATATTTTGGCCTTGGAGGGAGTGCAGAGGAGGTTTACTAGGCTGATACCGGAGTTGAGGGGGTTGAGCTATGAGGAGAGGCTGAATAAACTAGGCTTGTACTCGTTAGAGTTTAGAAGAATGAGGGGAGATCTCATTGAGACGTATAAGATGATGAATGGGATGGATAGGATAGAGGTGGAAAGACTCTTCCCGCTCAAAAAAGACAGTAGGACTAGGGGGCACAGCCTCAAGATAAAGGGGGGGCAGTTCAGAACGGAGTTGAGGAGGAACTTCTTCACTCAAAGGGTGGTGAATCTCTGGAATTCTCTGCCCGTTGAAGTGGTGGAGGCTGCCTCGCTAAATATTTTTAAGAAGCGGGTTGATGGGTTTTTGATAAGAGAGGGGATTAAGGGTTATGGGGAGAGGGCGGGAAAGTGGAACTGAGCCACGACAGATCAGCCATGATCTTATTGAATGGCGGGGCAGGCTCGAAGGGCCAGATGGCCTACTCCTGCTCCTATTTCTTATGTTCTTATGAAATACCACCATTGGATCTTTCACTTTAATCATGCAACGTGGGCATTGCTGGCAAAGCCAGCAGTTATTGCTCATTCCATGCTGGAATTTGGCCGGATTGGATTTGTTCTGCTTTTTCTGGACAGGACAAAATGTGGGTTATTTTCCATTCTGCCAGGTAGATTCCTCTGTGGTAGCTCCACTCTAACAGCTTGGCTATGGATGCACCAGTTCTGAAGCACACGTCTTCACCGCTATAGCCAGATTGTTGGAGCCCACAACTTTTGATGTGTTCCGTGCATCCAGTCATCTCTTGTTATCACACGAAGTGGATTGAACTGGCTGAAGACTGGCATCTCTGACGCTGGGGACCACAGGAGGAGATTGAGTTGAGCCATCCACTCAGCATTTCTGGCAGAAAATGGTTTCAAATGCTTTTTGACTTTGACACTCATTTGCTGATCTTGTTCCCCTGCTAGTTACATCATTGTTTATCACAATTCATGACTGATGTGAAAGGACTGAAGAGCTTTGATCTGATCCATCAGTTGTGAGATTATTTAATTCTGTCTGTAGCATGCTGCTTCCACTGTTTAGTATGCATGTAGTTCTGCATTGCAGCTTCACCACTCCCTTTTAGGTAAGCCAGGCACTGCTCCTGGCATGATCTTCCACACTCCTCATTGAATCAGGCTTGATAGTGGTGGTGGTGTATTTCTTTTTTGGGTATCGGCGAGAAACGTTTGTGGAAATACGGAGAACCCAGAGCTCTCTTTTGTTAAACAAATATAGGTATTTATGTATTAAGTAGAAGGTAGGTAATAAAAACACTACAAAGAACAATCGTATATTTCAGCAAATTAACAGTAATAACTTTAGTCCCTCAATGATTGTATACCCAAAAGCATTCATTTCCCCCGTACCTGAACTCTGAAACAACAACTGTAAATCTATTGGTCAAATCTAGCCAGTGATTACCACATCATACAGTGTGACCAGGACTTGGGAATGGTCTTCGGTTCAGCAAATAAACAATCTTTTGTACAAACTGGCTTGCCTTTGGCACTTCACCCTTAGCTGAGCTGTTTCCTAAAGATAGCTGCTTCTCTTGTTAGCTGCTGCTTCCTCAACACCTCATATGTATCTAAACTGCTTCCTGACTCATAGCATTCTGACTAATAATTGTATTAATTGCAAAGAACATTGTTCCCTATTCTTCCCTTCCCTTAGATGCTACCCAGTCATGGTTTACAAAATACATAGCAGTTTGATTTTACCAGTGCCAAAAAAAATCATTTTAATAGCATCCTACCCTTTTTTGACAAAAGTTACTCTTGCAGCTGCTTCCACCATCCTTTCGGACAGTATATTGCAGTCCCTAGATAAAAAATATAGCCTCTCTCCCCTTTCATTCCTTTGACAATTATCTTAAATCTGTGACCTTTAGACACCAACTTTTCTCACCCAAACCTGACACTTCTTTATCTCATTGAAGTTAGAAGAATGATTGGTGTTGAAAGCCCTTATACTGTGTCAATAATAGAGTGCCTATAGGACTAGACTAATGCAAGTTTAAATTCTACCATGGCAGATACAGAATTTCAAATTTTAATTTAAATAATTGGAAGTAGAAATAATAATAGAAATGAATGAGAAGTTGTGTGCTTGTTGCGGAAATCCACATGATTCAAGAATGTCCTTCAGAGAACAAAACATTCCACCCTTCCCTATTTTGGGCTCCACTCTCACAGAATTTGTGGTTGATTAACTCAAGTGGTCTCATAAATAATTTACTTATATCCACCCATTATTTCAAGAAGATGGTCACAACCACTTTGTCAGCCCAACCAGGGGAAAATATTGGCCTTGCCCAATACCCAAATCCTGTGGTTAAATGTATAAATTAAGAACACAGGAAACACTAGTTGATTACAGTGTACAACTCAATTTCTTCCATTAGAGATCTATGGTTGCAGCATGATAGTAAATTAATTGACAGCCGCAGGAAAGATACTAAAAGTAAGGAAATGCATAAAGTATGAAATATTTCTTTCTTTAACTTTGACATCCCCCAACCTGACAGGCCTAAAACATCGAGACATCTGCTATATCAACAATATTTTTTCCCTTTTGGGCTCATTTCCAAACATTCTTAGCTCAAGTCTATGATGGAAAATCATCCTTACCTGTGCCTGATGGTTGTAGAGCTGTCCATCAAGAGATAACAATCATCAAAAGGGCATCTGTACTGGGCCCAGTGTTTCTGTCCTGAAGATACTGCAATGTCCAGCCCGTCATGAAAAGTAATAAGTCACACAGCACAAAGGAAGGAAGCCAGCATCCTGATGTTAGTCTAAGGTTGGTTTTCTGTTCTGCTGTTTATATCTTCATTTGTCCTTCCGATCACAAGGCCAATAGGTCATAGGACTTGCCAGGTTCAAGAAACAATTCCAATGAAGCAACCTGAGCTCAACCCTGGTAATGCCACTCTATTCAAAACTATGCTTAAAGCGATATCATTTCTTGAATTTTAAACAGTGGTGTAATGACTTCGAAGAACATAAGAATTTTATCTTTGTGGTGTGTAACCAGTTATCCAACTGTGAGTGGATATTAGCTGTGGCTCAGCAACCAAGGGGTGGGATTTAGTTGAGCCCACTGTTACTCAAGTCCTGGAATGACCTGGTGGCACAGTCGTTAAGGGCAGCCATCACCTTAACAATCTAGCGGGAGCAGATATCCTCCTCCCCCATGAGGTTCCAAGTCCGCATGAACATGGCACAGGTGTCATACTGTCTCCAGCTCAGGCGAAGCCTTCAGTGGCACACGGTGTCCAGCAGCTCATGGATAGATATGCACATCCTGTGCAGCAAGGGTCTCCTCCTCCACCATCTTCTGCCCTCCGCCTCAGGTTGATTTGTGGCCTGGTGCTGACCGAGACCAGTGACCCTCTGTTGGCCTGGTGCAGCCTCCTCCCTGGGTCGACAATAATCACTGCCAGCTCTCATCCAAGATCCATAGTTGCATTCTTGCTCTGAGAGGGGTGCAGCAAAGATTGAGAGAACACCCATAAGGTTATCCATCCCAGGCTCCTCAATCCCTCCCAGCACCCCATGTCCCCAGGCTGAACCCTGGCAACCCGAACCATTGCCGGTGCCATTCCCCACCTCGAGCAGTGCTGAATGTCACCAGGTCATCACCTCAGCAGCCACAAATACCACCCCCCCCATGGTTGCCAATGGCATCCCACACGGCTGCATCTTCCCTTTGCATGATGTGGCACAATGTTTTCTACACCCCCAGTCCTGTTGCTGCCCCCCGTCCCCCAAAAATCCCCCAGTATGGACCTTTGATACCACAAGACCACAAGCCAGTGGTGGCAGCATGACACAAACTGGGCTGAGCGCTTGCCATTCATGTTGAGCATAAGGGAGGCTGTTAGAAAGTTCTCACTGAGGAACCCTTGCAGTATACACTTGCATTTACCACCTAGGAGTTTATTGCAAAGTGGCTTCCAGACAAGGCATCCAGGTCAGACACACGGTAGGGAGGCCCCCTCCTAAATTCCATGCAACAGGTGGCCACTGTAGGGAGCACTGCAGAGTTCATGCAGTGTGCAGAGCTGTGTTAGCACCTGCCAAGCCCCCTTGATTGAGGCCCCAGCTGCCAGGTGTTTATGACTGTTAGAGGAGTGTGGGATGGGATATTCATGCTAAACCACTGAGCTTTCCAATCACGAGATGGCAGGGTGAAAAGGTGCCACTTTAGTAGGATTTTACCTCAACCTCTGAAACCCTTCAGAGCTTTTTCAGTAGGTGGGGAGAATGCTCACCATATTGCTCCAACCCAACAACAACCCCTGATCTCAGGACCCCCAGCCCAAGCCCAGTTGAAACACCCACACACATGGGAGCGGTTGACCCCAACCTGGAGGCTGGTGCACAGTGATACTCACCTTCTCGCTCTCCCTACAACTGTTGCTGCTGAACCACACTTTAAAGGAGCAGTAATAATTTGCGCTGGTGTGACCTCATGCCAGAGAGGTGGGTGCATTCCAGGAAGGGGATGAAATGTGCCTATCTCGCTGATGAGATTGAAATGCAGTCAATCTCATGCTAATCAACCCTGCACTGGATGAGAATGGTGCGAAACATTCATGCCATTAAAAAGGGTTCAGAAAAACTACAAACTGTTTTGTGCCAGGCACAAAACTAATTTTTAGCCTCGTACGCTATTCTCCGGCATTGGCACGATCTACCAACAGCACAGTGGGATCACAGCATTCCCCCTCCCCTCCCCCACCCCGTGTCTTTGGAATCTTCAAATGCTTTATCCGCTGCTCACCATTAGTCATAAATGCAACATTTGCCATTGCCTCGAAGGACTGTGCAGCACAATTTCAGCTGACCAATCAGAAATTATGCACAAATCACACGGCTCTGCAACTGACAGGAAAGCAATTCTGGAGTCACTATCTGAATAATAAAGTTGTTCTAGAATTTACCCCATGATTTTTGAATGCAACCGTCCTTTTGTCTGAAACATACAATTAATGTTTTTGAAAATTGAATTGTTATGTCGTAATTTTTTAAAATCTTTCTATTCTGGCCCTTTGGTAAAAGATGCTTCAAAAGGATAACATTTATATGCAATAAAGTTAAAGTTCATTTATTTGTCATGAACTTACATTAACACTACGATGAAGTTACTGTGAAATTCCCCTAGTCGCCACACTCCAGCACCTGTTCAGGTAAACGGAGGGGGTGTGAACCAACTTAATCCAAGACAGCAGAGAAATGGGCCATACAAACTCCTCCCGTTTAGCAGATCCTGAACACAGTCATCCTTGGCACTTCTTCTCACCTCCCATCTCTCTCCATTTCCTTTGTGCTGTTAAGACAGTGCCATGATGGAGCTCAGTCAGATCAATGTAAAGCAGTTAACAACCTGATATGATTTAAATCCTATAGTAATGGGTGTTGGCTGGCACAGTGGTTAGCACTGCTGCCTCACAGCACTAGGGACCCAGGTTCAATTCCCGGCTTGGGTCACTGTCTGTGCGATGGCTGCACATTCTCTCTGTGTCTGTGTGGGTTTCCTCCAGATGATCCGGTGTCCTCCCACAGTTCAAAAGATGTGCTAGTTAGGTGCATTGGCCGTGCTAAATTCACTCTTAGAAATGAAGAATCAAGAAATTATTACTTTTGCATTGTGAAGGCTTTGCTTCCATATCTAATCTTTTGCAAAAGAACTACACTTGGGCATTGTGCAAGCACTCCTTCCACAATATTTTTGCTACTTTGCTTCCGATGATGCAATGGGTTAGGACACTATCCTTTCGCGTCTGGATTTGAATTCAACCCTGATTGGCATGATGAAACTGTTTTCAAGGTGCCCCATGTGAAGAGGCTTGAACATTAATGCCATGCCTAGTGATGATAGGTTTACATCATAAAATATGATTAATAACAATAAATCTGGATTTGCTTGCTGTCCCAAAGGTTAGTTTGAGAAATTGGAAAACTCGAAGCGTAAAGTGTTCTTCTGAAATTGCAGTCAAGGCGATTTGTTGAGACACAATGGAGAGAATTTCATTCTACACTTTGCTCCTTCTGTACCTGACTTCAAATTGCTTGATAAGACAATGCAAGAAAACTTCTATCTACACAACACCCAATGCTGATTACAGGTGCAAAAAGTGGAAATGATTTCCATTCCAAATATTAAATTTTTTTTTATTATTGTATTAGCTTTATGATGTTTACAGTTATCTCCTACATATATAACTTATCCAAAATAATTATGTTGCCCAGGCATTGCACTCTGTAGTATTATGCTACTACCTCTATTATTGACTTTCATTTGGTGTTATCCCAATCCTTCCACCTCCCTGAGATTGGAACTACACAAAGGATAACGAGCACTGAGACAGCCTTGAGCAAAGTCACAAATTACATTCTCTATTACTCCACATTACCCCTTGCTTTCAGACACTGTGATATGAAAAACACTATTCAAATGCAAGTTCTTTTCTCCTGTTCAGTCACTTCAAAATTGGACTAGTTCAATGCTCTTCTAGGTAGCATCTCATCATCCATGTTCATAGATCTCAACTAGGTTGTACTGCTCAGAAAAGTCCCACATTTGATCACTAGTTTTGCTAGGTGAGCTGATCTCAGCCTTGTCATCAGTAAGAATGCTATAACAGCCCTCAACATGACTGGGTTAGCAAAATAAAACATAAATCTGCATATCACCTCCTCATTAGTATCCAGAAGCTAGGCTCAGCTGTAGCAATGTGTTAAAGGAGCAGAAAACAAAAGAAAGAATTAGCATCTATATTGTGCCTTTTATGACCTCAAGACATTCCAAAGTGTTTTGCAGCAATGAAGCATTATTAAAGCATAATGTAAGGAAATGCAGCAGCCAATATGCACATCACAAGCCCCTATAAATAGCAACCTGATAATGACCAAATAATCTGTTTTAAGTAGCGTTGGTTGGGGGATAAATACTGGCTAGGAAATAACACCCTAGAACCTTTTATATACAGCTGCTCAGTGTAATATTTCACCCAAAAAACAGGCACCTTTGACTGTATAGTACTCCCTCTTAATTGCACTGGGAGTGTTCGCTTAGATTATGCATTTAGACTCCAGAGTGGGATCTGAACCCTTAGCCTTCAAATTTAGAGATCAGAGTGCATCCCACTGAGCCACAACTGACATTTAACAGCGGGCAGTGCTAGATGGAAAGAGATCAAACTCCAGCTCACTTGCTTTCTTTCATCTTATTATTGCTGTCTTAGCCCACAAATGAAGGATGATTTTGTTCAGAATCAAAAGGTTTGAGCACCAGTGAAATGGCACTCCAGCAAGAGTCTGTCTTTGGCAATGGGAGAAGAAAAAAATCTGGATCTAGATACTGCAGCAAATTCATCCTATGGTTGATTAACAAAAGAAAAATTGTATTTGTTTGGCATTAACTTAATCATCTAAATTGTAGAAATTGCTATTATATAAATGATTCAATTGCATGTATTTCTTAACAAACCTGCTTCATTTTTAAATCTCTGTTCATCACCTTCACTCCTGCTAACGGAGTCAGGGTCAGTCAGTTGGCAGAGCAAAAAGTCAGGAAAAATGTTGCAAAATTAATATACTGTGTGGAAATTAGTTGTGTGCAATAGTGCAAATCAGATGATAGTCAACTGGCTGTCCATTGTACACAAATGAAGACAATGAAAAAAGAAAATTAGTTGGGCTGTAAAACAAACCGACAATGCATTATTACCCACACATCCCCCTCCTCCCACTGTCCCAACATTGATGGTCCTGCTTTCAGCCATGTAGGCTTAACCTTTCGAACACTTTTCTAGACCTCTTTGCCTCTCCAGCTTTCTTTCCTGTTTTAAGATGCTCATAAAATATATTCTTTGATCAAGTTTTTGTCACCTGTTCTAATAGCCCTTTCTGTGGCTCAGTGTTAATCTTTATTCGATTATCTCCTATGCAGCATCTTGCGATGCTTTACTATGTTAAAGGTGCTTGTTAGTCTTGCAAGTCCCTGTTGCATGAGGCTTTTTATGTTCTGACCAACTGAAGATGAAGAGCCAATTTTGTCTATCCATATACTTCCCTTGCAATACATGTTTCACAGCATACTAATGGCATTATGCTGGACAGCAGACAGGCTCCACATCATAGTCTGGAGGGATGTCAGAAGTTGCAGGATGACATAGATAGGATGCAAGACTGGGCGGAGAAGTGGCAGATGGACTTCAACACGGATAAATGTGAAGTGGTCCATTTTGGCAGGTCCAATGGGATGAAAGGGTATAATATCAAGGGTAAGACTCTTAGCAGTGTAGAGGATCAGAAGGACCTTGGGGTCCAGGTCCATAGGACTCTTAAATCGGCCTCACAGGTGGAGGATGTAGTCAAGGTGTATGGTGTACGAGCCTTCAATCGAGGGATTGAGTTTAGGAGTCGGGAGATAATGCTGCAGCTTTATAAGACCCTAGTCAGACCCCACTTGGAGTACTGTGCACAGTTCTGGTCGCCTCGTTACAAGAAAGATGTGGAAGCTATTGAAAGGGTGCAGAGGAGATTTACAAGGATGTTGCCTGGACTGGGTGGCATGCTTTATGAGGATAGGTTGAGGGAGCTTGGTCTTTTCTCCCTGGAGAGGTGAAGGATGAGAGGCGACCTGATAGAGGTTTATAAGATGTTGAGAGGTATAGATCAGGTGGATTCTCAGAGGCTATTTCCCAGGGCTGAAATGATCGCTAAGAGAGGACACAGGTTTAAGGTGCTGGGGAGCAGGTACACAGGAGATGTCAGGGGTAAGTTTTTCACTCAGAGGGTGGTGGTGGGTGAGTGGAATCGGCTGCCTTCGATGGTGGTGGAGGCAAACTCGTTGGGGTCTTTTAAGAGACTTCTGGATGAGTACATAGGATTTAATGGGATTGAGGGTTATAGGTAGGCCTAGTAAGTAGGGATATGATCAGCGCAACTTGTGGGCTGAAGGGCCTGTTTGTGCTGTTGTTTTCTATGTTCTATCATTTCTCAGTACTGGATGAGATGTGGATTAATAATCACACACCCTCTGCCCCAATCATCAGCTAGAGAAATGGCTCTTCTTTTATTGGGGAAAGTAATTTCAGCATTTCCTCTAAAATCCATACGGACACCATTCAGCCCATTATGTCCACACCAACTCTCTGACACAGCACCATATCAAGGCCCACCCCCACCCAATCCATGTGTCTACCCATTAATTCCCCCTAACCTATATATCTTGGGATATTATCCATCTCACTTGGACTGTGGGAGGAAACCAGAGCACCCAGAGGAAACCACAGGGAGAACATGTAGACTTCACACAGTAACCTAAAGCCCAAATTGAACCTGGCTCCCTAGTTCACAGACTTTTACTAAATAGACTCTGTAGACTTTTCGCTATCGTGTGTTTGTTCGCAGAATTGATTAGTGTACTGTGAAGCAAACTGTTTGTTGTGAGTCCTGTGGCAAATCACCAATCCTGCCCCCCTTCAACCCATTGGCTGGCACAGTGATATCAATAGATACTCTAAGAAAGAACACACAAGCAAACCTTTCTCACGCCGACCTGTCTTACTGAACCTATTTGTTTTAATTCAAACAATACGGAGAACAATTTTGTGCGCATTAAGAAGTTGGCTAAGAATTCCTCAAATTAATTTCAGATACATCCTTTATATTTGACTGCCATTGTTAAAGTTTATTTATTAGTGTCACAAGTTATTAGTGTTGATCAGTCGATAGCATTCTTGCTTCTGGGTCAAAAGTTTGTAGCTTTAAGTCCTATTCCAAAGGCTTATGCACAAAAATCTAAATTGATTCTTCAATACAGTACTAAGGGGGTGCAGAATGGTTGGAAATGCCATCTTTTGGATAAAATGTTAAACCAAACCTTTATCTGGTCTCTTAGGTGAATGTTAAAGAATGTTAAAGAATAAAGATATATTGAAGAAAAGCAGGGGAGTTGTGTCTGGACCCTGATAAATATTTATCTGTCAATCAATACCAAAATAAATATCTGGTCATTATCACATTGCTTTTTGTGAGAGCTTGTCTTGCATAATTTGGCTACCTACATTACAACAGTTACTACAATTCAAAATGACTTAATTGGCTGTAAAGCACCTTGCAACATCTTGAAGTGAGGAAAGTGCTTTTTGCTGGAATACAAAAATGTTCATTCCATCAGTCTGAATTGGATTTGAACCAAGATTCCCTGTTGATGTTCACTGGGCATTCAAACTTCACTCATCAAAAGCATCCACTGAATTACAGCCTATAACACACTGTCAGCATCTATTAACCTACATGAAATCTAACTGAGAGGTTTCTATGAAGCACTAAGCAGCAAGAGCAATAATCTCGGATTTTATACTTGCAGCTACTGAGGTACACGAGCTGTTTTCTGTTAAAAACATTTTTTTGTTTATTTTTTAATGGGATGTAGGTGTGGGTGCAAGTGTCATTGGCAAGGCCAGCATTGGGTTGCCAGGCCACATTTCAGAGGGCAGTTAACAGTCAACCACATTACAGTGGGTATGAAGTCACATGTAGGCCAGAGTAGGTAAGGACATCAGATTTCCTTCTCTAAAGGAAATGAGTGAATCAGATGGATGTTTACCACTATCAATAACAGTTTTGTTGTCACTGTTACAGAGACCAGCTTTATATTCTAGATTTATTAATTGATTTTAAATTCCACCAGTGGTCACGGTGGGATTTGAACCCATCTTCCTAGATCATTAGCCTAGGCCTCTGTATTATTAGGTAACACTACCACTCCGCCACCATTTCCCCAAACTCAAATATTTTTTGCATGCACTGTATTGCACCACCATCCTCAGATGTACGCTGCCTCATTCGGGCGGCACGGTAGCACAGTGGTTAGCACTGCTGCTTCACAGCTCTAGGGACCTGGGTTCAATTCCCAGCTCAGGTCACTGTCTGTGTGGAGCTTGCACATTCTCCTCTTGTCTGCGTGGGTTTCCTCCGGGTGCTCCGGTTTCCTCCCACAGTCCAAAGATGTGCAGGTTAGGTTGATTGGCCATGCTAAAAAATTGCACTTTAGTGTCCTGAGATGCGTAGGTTAGAGGGATTAGTGGGTAAACGTAGAGGGATTAATGGATAAATGTGTAGGGATATGGGGATAGGGCATGGGTGGGATTGTGGTCAGTGCAGACTCGATGGGCCGAATAGCCTCTTTCTGCACTGTAGGGTTCTATGATTCTATGATTCATCCTTGCTCACCTGATCTCCTACAAAAGATGAGATAGGAATTATTTAACTGAATGGAATGGATATGTCTATCCTAAATCATGCTAAGGTTTATCAGATAATGGGCATTTAAGAAATTAAACTCCAGTCATTATCAAACAATCTGTCCAAGATTATGGGCGGGATTTTACAAGATTTTTTCTAAGTGCCGGGCTGGTGTGAAACCGGGAGAGTTCCAGATCCATTTCTTGGACCCATTTTCAGTCCCAATCTTATGCACACTGTCTCTATAATTTTGGGTGAGTCTGTTTCTTGAATATAGAAGGCAGTGGGCGGGGCTCCGTGGTAACAAGCAAACTGCATTTTAACTTGCAGAAATGCGCACCCAAACCAGCTGCAGTTGATCTGCCCCAGCAAGGGGCAACTCCATAAAAACCCCAAGGATGGACAGACAGGCAAGCAGTGTAGGACGAATTGGCATCCAGAAAGGCAGCTCCCAGATTTTCTGAATCTGACCTGGCCAGGTTGCTAGAGGCAAGACGGGACACCGTCCCAGGGGAAGCTATGAAAAACAGGCTGGGAGGCAGAGACTGTATCTGTGCCATGGCACTAGCCAGGAGAACCAGAAAGCAATGCCACAAAAAAAAAGGACCTCATCTGGGCAGCAAGAGTGAGTGTTTAACCTCATCTAGCTTCTTCCCCCAAATCACTCCCAGATCCCCCTACCTCCAGTTAGCTTCCAGCCCCTGAACCCAAGCACCTCCTTCCTCTCCCACCCCCCAACCCTGCCACCACAGCACCACAAGATATTACAATGCTTGCCCTCTGAGGATCATCCCCTCTTACTCTGCAGGAGTCACGCCATCAGATTTTTCATGGCTTCTTCTGCACTCACAGGAGAAGAATGCCCATAATCTTTGGGAGAGGAAGACGACAGGGTGCGGAGCTTGCGGGAGAGGAGGTCATCCGGACCATTAGCAACAGCATGGCCGAGCTGGAGTATAGAAGTGAGTACTTGTCAATCCTCCTCTCAATGGAGTAATGACTGCACCCCAGATTCCTCTCCCCCTCCCCACCTTGCACTGAGTCTTGTGTCCTGTGTTGCAGAAAGGGACTTGGTGCACCCGGACCATCTGGCTTTCTTGGCCTACAATGCCACCCATCCTGTCCCTGACAGCTCAAAAGACTCCTCGGAGGAAGCCGATGAAGGGACCTCAGGGGGCGGCACCAGTTTGGTGTCAGCTTCCACCTCACAAATCACATCGCAGGGATTCTCTCATCAGTGAGTCAAGTTAGTGGCGAGGCATCTGGGTCACTCTTTGGTGTGCACAACACATCTGCTAATGTACATCAGGTGGAGAAGAGAACATCTGAGGCCTCTGCCACGCGGGGGCCTGAGGCAGGGACTCAGCTGGCCCCAGGCTACATGCTAGGTTTCTGCAATCACTTCTCCCTCAGCTGCTGGAGATGCAGACACAGGGCCAGGAAATGCAGGATGGGCTGACGGCAACACTGGAGCAACTGTTGAGGCTGTTGAGAGGAGCCCCAAAGCTTTCAGACAGACTAGCTATTGCCTGTCTTGTGTGGTTCCCAGGTCAACAATGCAAAAATGGCGACTGCAGTGGAGAGCCAGGGGCAGGGGATCCTCACCATGACTGCAACGTCTAAGCATGGATGAGTCACAGCAGGCCACAGTGCAGTCCCAAAAGGCTGTGGCTAAGTGACAGCAGGCCGCAGCTGAGGGCCTCAACAGGCTTCTCGAGAATCAGTGGCCCATGGCTGAGAGGCTTGAGAGCTTGCAGGAGACCCAATAGGTCAATGCTGTGACACAGCAGGCTATGGCAGCAGCCTTTGAGAACATGGCCCAGTCACAAATGGTCATGGCTGAGGGGCTGCAGAGCGTGGCCCAATCTCAGAAGGCCCTTGTTAGTGCCACTGACAGGTGGCCCCCGACTCAGACCCCCATCGCAGAGGGTTCAGCCACCATGCCCAGAACATAGGTGGTCCTCCAGGACTGGCGGGGCCAGATGACACCAGAGTTTCTGGAACTCACTGCAAAAGAACCAGCATCCCACGTATTGACTAGGCACCTACAGGAACTCCAAGGGAGGAGGAAAGGCTGCATGCTGAGGGCTTCCACGCAGGAGACAGTGGCCATGACTACACCTTCTGACTCCCCCATTCCTGACACTGGGGCATCTCAGGTGCAGTGGGATGAAGACAGTGTCATGGAGTCATCCCAGACACCTGGAAGCCAGCGGGTAAAGAGGCAGCACTAGGCAGATAGAATAGTTACTCACTTTAAAGTCTCATGTTACTGTTTGCATATTATTCTCATTAAGACACTTTTATTAGCACCAATAAATGTTACTTCACCACCCACCTGTGACCAATTTGTCTCAGATTTGAAGGGGTAGGAGGTTGGAATCAACATGTAGTAACAAGGCTCCTGGTGGCCAAACCAGGTGTTGATCAGGGCCTCCTTTGCTGCCCTCGCATGCCTGACCTGTGTTGCTGCCAGCCCTCCGGCACCTGGGTGGTATTGCTCTTCATGGTCATCCTCCACCTCTTCCTCCTCCTGCTGGGCTGCCTGCTCTCCAGTGATGCTCAGCTGATTGGCCTCTGCATCTTCCTTCTCCAAAACATCTCCTCACTGCTGTGCCAGGTTGTGTAAGGTGCAGCACACCACCACAATGCGTGACGATATGAAGGGTTAAATTGGGGAGCCCCTCCAAAGCGGTCCAGGCACTTGAACTGCATTTTGAGGAGCCCTATGCACCGCTCCATTATTTTATGGGTGGCAATGTGGGCCACATTATATTGTATCTCCTTCTCAGTCTCAGGCCTCCACACAGGCGTCATCAGCCACATCCGAAGTGGGTAGCCCATGTCACCCACAAGCCATCCCTGCACCCTGGGCTCCTCCCCAAAGACCTCCGGGATATCTGAGCTCCTCAAGATAAAGCTGTCATGCATGCTGTCAAGGTGTCTTGCACAAGCATGCATAATGTTAAGCTGATGGTCACACACCAACTGCACATATATTGAATCAAAGTTTTTTCCATTCACAAATCTTGCTGGATTCTTGACCGGGGCCTTGAAGGTGACATAGGTGCAGTCTATAGCCCCCTGCACATTTGGCATCCCCGTGACGGTTGCAAATCCTGCAGCCTAGGCTTCCTGCTGGGCCTGGTCCAGCTCAAATTTTACTGGCCAGCCCAGGCATATAAGACATCCCTGGCTTCCCTCACACATTCATGGATGGATGATTGTGAGATGCCACAAAGGTCGTCACTGCCAGCCTAGAAATCCACCCCCCTTCTTCCCTCAGAGAAGGGGAGACACAGATGGCGAGGTTAAAGAATTCTGCTCACCAGCACCCACTGGTCCAGCAACTCAAACTTCCCACCCAATCCCCCAGCAGACATGCCCCCACAACCTCCCAGCAACATACACTCTCCACCCACCCTGGCACAGCCCCTAGAAACACACAGTCCCCACCCACCCCAAGCAACACGCACTCTGCACTCACCCCCGCCACAGCCCCTCAGCAACACACACTCCCACCCACTCCTCACAGCCTCCCAGCAACACACCCCCCACAGCCCCCAGCAACACACATTCCCCACCCACCCCCCACAGCTCCCTAGCAACACACACTATCTATTACTCCCCACAGGTTCCAGAATGGTAACACCCCCCTCCCCCCGACCTGAAACATTACATGGCTGCCATGAAATAGCCCCTCTGAGCAGCATGGAGCAGTTGGAATGCAGAAACTTACCTCCTCGTTCGCCCACACTAATTCAATGCCAAACTCCGACTTATATAGACGAGGTGTTTTCCAGCCCAATCCAGTTGTAGCAAGCGAGGTGGTAAAGGCAGGTGAACTGGGGTGACTGAGCGTGAAGATTTGTTAATGACATTATGATGAATGCAAAAACATGTAAATTGATATCTTGCCCAGTTTGGGCGGAATCCCGATCACGCCGATATTCTTACCATGGTAAAGTGGGAATGGGTGCCATTCCCACTAGACCTTCATGTCTCATTTTACAACAATTTTGCCCCCAAAAACAGGTGCAACGAGGTCATAAAATTCCAACCTATATATGAGCTCCAAAGTATCAACTGATCAATGAACTGCCCATAATGGGAACTGAGACACAATGACCAGGATTCCGAATGAATCCGGGTCTGTGCTGAATTAGCTGACCTCAGCTGGTGCCTACGTACGATGCAGTTGATCTCAGTGCCTCTGGGATAGGGAAGGAAAAAGATCAACCAAGATTCCTGCTCACAATTACAGTTTACTGATTCCTGCTGGAAAGTATGAGTTATGGACAATCAGGATGTACTGCGATACCTTACAGTTGAATAATCGACTGAACGATGGCAACTACAGCTGGGTTGTGAACAGCTCAGAACCACGACCCTGCAGAGGTCAGTATCTTAATAGAGTAGGGTGGGATATTTGAGTGCAAAAAACACAGAGGCAGCAGCAATGATTAATGGATTGTTCTCATATCACTCCATTCAAAATGCTTTCCAACACAAAAAATAAACTAAACTGCTTTCTGAACACTGATGTACAAGTATCCAATATATCGGCAAGAACCCAAGAGTGGAGCCTGCTCTATTAGACACAGAAAAACACAAAAAGTGCCTATGGTCTCTGGGTTAAAATATATTTTTAAGCAGGGAGTCTTTGATATTTCTGTAGTGTAGATGAATGTTCTTGAAGCTCTTCATTGATTGACTGATTACCATGGGCACTTACGAAAGTGCATTGATCAGCTTCCCAAGGGGTTTCAGTGTGACCTGATTGATCATCAGCCTTCATGGATATTCATGGGCTGCTTGATCATTCATGAAAGGAAGTTGATTTGTGACTGGCTGCAGATTCAGCCAACGACATAGCATCAAAACTTGAGAAGCTGCTGTGTAAGGTTTGTAGGTTTTCAGCAGCAGACGTGACTAGTGTTCCAGTGCAGAACAAACTGTGAATGTTCACTTTCAGTGGCTCATGGAAGTCCTTCAGTTTCTGTGGGAATTTTTGCAAAGGTGATGCAAGTAGAAAACTTTATACATTTTTTCCACACTGATGCAAATTTTGAACGAGCTTGATGAAAAATATATAGATATTCAACACATAATCTTCAAATTAATCTTGACAACAGAATTATTGGGAGCCAAGTATTCAGCATGCTACAACAGTATGATGAATACATTGCTAAATATGCTACAACATTTTCCAAAACACACCATAATTAGTTAGTCAGTACTAAGTTACCTCAGTAAAGCCTTTTCCCTTATTCCTGCATTTTGCAGAGATGCAAGTCCACTTTGAACTAATAGTTACATCTATGGCACGGCACGAAGAGCAGGACAAGACACAGAAGATTCCTGGTCATCCACTGTGCCTAGTCCCATCTCCAGCCTTCTTGACTCTTGTCCTGCAACTGGATCTAGATGGGAATTGGGAAGAGAGAGTGAGGCTGACACTGCGCAACTCTCCCTCACTTTAATCCAAATCAAGCGCTAGTTTTGACACCATCATCATCATCATGTGTCCTGTTCAACCGCTGAAGTCCTGTGGCAATGCGCGAGCAACGAAGCAGCAGGTGTCGATACACTGGGAGCTGTAGTCACGGACCTGCACGCAGGCGACTCAGGACTAATAGTAGTTTTCCGCTGACCGAGGCAGCAGTGGAACTCGGTGTCTACCTGGGCGACTGAGCAGTCCTCTTCAGGAACGCACTGCTCACCTGGGCAAGAGGCTAGAAAAGGTGCCCCAAACATTGCCTGCTTCACTACACCCTGGCCAGTTTACCGCAGCTGGCGGGGATCCCATCTTGCGGCCAAACAAACAAAATAAAACACAAGGTGACACCACTCACCATTAGCACTTGGAACGTGCGCACGCTTTTGGACAACCTTACAGCAGACAGACCAGAAAGAACAGGCTTAGCTGCCAGAGAGCTTGCAAGATACAACATTGACACTGCAGCCCTGAGCGAAACTCATCTTGTCAACGTAGGTCAGCTGACTGAAATTGGAGGTGGATACACTTTTTTCTGGAATGGTTGCGGCAGTGATGAGTGTCATGATGCTGGAGTTGGATTCGCCGTCAGGAGTCGCCCTGTTCGGAAACTTGATAATCTACTCAAGAGTGTGAACGACCGGCTTATGACATTATAGCTTCCACTATAGAGCAGAAGTCAAGTCACCCTGATCAGCGCTTATGCCCCCACAATGAACAACCTGGATGAAATGAAAGACAAGTTCTACAAAGAACTAAACGCCCTATCAGCAGTGAGCAGTACCAACAAGCTGATCTTGCTTGGTGACTTCAATGCAAGAGTAGGGTGTGACTCTGCAATCCGGCAGGGAGTCATTGGAAGGCGTGGAGTTGGCAAGTGTAACAGTAATGGCCTACTCTTAATGAAGACCTGTACAGCACACGACCTCATCACTAACACAACCTTCCGTCTGCCTACCCGTAACAAGACCTCCTCGATGCACCCCTGCTCTAAAGCATTGGCATCTTATCGACTATGTCACTGTCAGGAGAAAAGACAGGCAGGATTTTAGAGTAACCAAGGCCATGTGTGGTGCTGACTGCTAGACAGATCACAGGCTCATCGTCTCCAAAATGAGGCTCTGTATCAGACCTAAGAAGCGACCACAAGGAAGCAAGATTATTAAAAGAATCAATGTGGCCAAGCTACAAAACCCAAGCATAGCTTCAGCACTGGCTGAAGACTTAGAAATCAAGCTTGCTGACCTACACCTCGCAGGCAGCGCTGAGGACGACTGGGAGCGCTTCAGGAATGCTGTCCATACATCTGCACTGAAGATGCCCGGGCCCTCTACCCGCAAGCAGCAGGACTGGTTCGATGAGAATGATGAGGTAGAGGCTCTACTTGTTGAAAAGCACCGTCTTTATCGAGCCTGTCAGAACAACCCATCTTCAGCTGCTAAGAAAAATGCTTTTACCAGTACTCGCAGGACAGTCCAGAATAAACTGCGTAAAATGCAGGATGCCTGGCTGAGGGCCAAGGCAGATGAAATACAGGGATATGCTGACAGAAACGACTTGAAACGGTTCTATGAAGCCCTCAACACTCTCTATGGACCTCAATCTCTTGGGAGTTCCACCCTCCTGAGTACAGATGGTACAACTCTCATTACAGAGAAGGCTCAGATCCTGCAGAGATGGGCTGAACACTTTGAAGCCATCCTCAACCGACCGTCATCTATTAACAATGAGGCAATTGACAGGATTCCCCAGGTTGATATCAACAGCACCATGGATGACCCACCGGTTGTAGCTGAAATCACAACAGCTGTCAGCCAACTATCCAGTGGCAAAGCCCCGGGGCAGATGCCATACCCACAGAGATCTATAAAGCTGCTGGTCCTGCACTTATTGAGAAGATCACCGAGTTGTTCCAGTCCTTTTGGAAGCAAGGATCCATTCCTCAGGAACTCAAAGATGCTTCCATCATACACCTCTACAAGAGGAAGGGCAATCAGTAAGTAAGCGACAACCACTGAGTAACCTCGCTGCTCTCCATCACAGGAAAAACCCTCACAAGAGTCCTGCTAAATCGTCTGGTCACTCATCTGGAGCTGGGCCTGCTTCCAGAGTCACAGTGTGGCTTCTGCAAAGGTCAGGGGACTACTGGCATGATTCTTGCTGCGCGCCAACTTCAGAAGAAGTGTCAGGAGCAGAATTGCAAGCTCTACACAACCTTTGTTGACCTCGCAAAAGCCTTCGACACTGTAAGCCAACAAGGCTTGTGGAGGATCATGTCAAAGTTCAGCTGCCCAAATTCATTCAGATGATACGCCTGTTCCATGATGGTATGATGGCCTGAGTACTGGATGGCAGAGAATCCTCTGAGGCATTCCCAGTCACCAATGGCACCAAACAAGGCTGTGTGCTCACACCCACACTATTCAGCATGATGTTTATTGCCATGTTGAATGAAGCCTTCCAGGACAGTGTTGCTGGAATCAGCCTCAAGTACAGAGTGGATGGGAAGCTCTTCAATGTGACAAGACTTCAAGCCATTACCAAAGAGAAAGAGACTGTTCGAGAGATTTCCTCTTTACCGATGACTGTACCCTGTATGCTGGCTCAGAGCCAGAGATGCAAGTCAATATGGACAAATTTTCCATGGCTTGTGACAACTTTGGACTCACCATCAACATTAAAAAGTCCAAAGTCATGCACCAGCCTGCTCTTCATGCGCCGTACACAGAACCCACAATCACACAGTTCGCTTATATTGGCAGCAACCTCTCCCAAGCAGTGACTATTGATACAGAAGTAAATTGCAGAATAACAAAGGCAAGTTCTGCTTTCGGTAGACTGCGCTCCACTGTATGGGAACGTCGAGGAATCAGCCCAGCAACAAAACTGAAGGTCAACAGTGCCGTGGTACTCACTACCCTTCTGTATGCCTGTGAAATGTGGACTGTGTATCGGAGGCTTGCAAGACAGCTCGATCATTTCCACATGACTTGCCTTCGCAGAATATTATGCAAATATTATGGCAAGACAAAGTACCAGACACTGAAGTTCTCTCTAGAGCAAGTCTACCATCAGTCCACACACTGCTGATGACAGCACAGACTCGGTGGGCAGTTCAAGTCATCAGTGTGTCAGACGAGCGTATACCCAAGCAGCTCCTTTTTGGGAAACTCCCTGCCGGAAGATGCTCGCATGGAAGGCAGAAGAAACATTTCAAAGACACACTCAAGGTCTCCCTGAAGCCGCTTGACATTGACACGACCACCTGGGAAACACTGGCACAAAACCGCCCTACCTGCGCTGCCACATCCACAAAGGCTGTCAAGCTCACGAAGCAAGGTGTATTGCTGAAGCACAACTTAAGCGCGAGCTGCACAAGTCCAGAGCCACCAGTGCAACAACTACAGCGTCTACACAAGTCTGTCCAGTATGTGCCAGGACATTCCATGCCCAAATTGGCCTCATCAGTCATCTTCGGTCACACCGCAACCAGCCTCAAAATGACTAATGGTGTTGAGGGCCTCATCGATGACAATGGACGAACAACATCTATGACATGGTTCTTCAAAGCCAAATGGCAGTAAAAAGTTTGGACTCCAGATTTCACCGTGGCAATTTTGGTAAGATTGGAGCAGATTTTCTATAACAATTGAAATATCCATCCCAGCAGGCTCTCCTTGGAAACTACCTCAGAAGGAGGAGGGAGAGGGGGGCTTTGACAATTGACAGTCTCAGATGGCTGTTTCAGAGACTCTTTAGGTGTGCACACTGCTTGCAACTCAACAGCTTCCCCCACCAGTTGCTTGAGTCAGCTGGCAGCCATGCACAGCAAAAAAGCCCACTTTGTACCCATAACATGCTGCCAGTGACCTAAAAAGGACTCCTCAATAGGAGGAAGATCCATCCTTGAGAGCTGCAGGTTCACCTGATTGTTTGACAGCTCTAGCACTCCCAGCCCGAACAGTGCCAGGACTGAGTATCAAGCACTGCTGGAACTACAGACAGGCCCATGAGAAAAGCAGCCATGATGTTCACACCCAACTAAGTCTGAGGTCCAGGTTGTATTCTCCTTTGTTCTTACCTTTACCAAATTTTGTTTTAAAAATGGCTGCTAACAAGCTCAATGAACCCTTAATTATTTATTTAAATATGATGAAAAAGTTGTCAATTTCGACATCTGCCCACCTACCTCGTTATGGGACAGCTTTGGTATGGGTGGGAAAGTGGTGGGCTTACCATCCATTACATGTTGTCTAATGTCCTGAACATCAATATTTCTATGTAAAACTATTTACCAAAACAGATCAGGCAAAAGCAAGACAGAGAACAAGGGAAGTCCACATTAAACTGCATTTATTTCAATGCCAGAAGACTGGCAGCTTAATGTTCCAGGGTACAGATGCTATTGGAAAGATAGAAAAGGAGGTAAGAGAGGAGTGGGAGTTGCACACTTGATTGGGGAAAGCATCACGGTCGTACTGAGAGGGGGTATATCCAAGGGTTCAGCCACTGAGTCCATATGGGTAGAACTGAGAAATAAGAAGAGGGAAATCACTTTGATAGGGTAATACTATAGGTCCCCAAATAGTCAGCAGGAAATTGAGGAGCAAATATGTAAGGAAGTTAGACAGCTCCAAGAAAAATAAGGTGGTAATAATCTGAGATTTTAATTTTCCCAATATTGACTGGGACAGCCATAGTATTAGAAGGTTGGATGGAGAGAAATTTGTTGAGTGTATTCAGGAGAAATTTCTCATTCAGTATGTGGATGACCTGACTAGACAGGGGACAAAACTTGACCTCCTCTTGGGAAATAAGGAAGGGCAGGTGACAGAAGTGTTAGTGAGGGATCACTTTGGGACCAGTGACTATAATTCTATTAGTTTTAAGATAGCTAT
Source organism: Carcharhinus amblyrhynchos (assembly GCF_965287045.1). Classification (NCBI taxonomy): domain Eukaryota; kingdom Metazoa; phylum Chordata; class Chondrichthyes; order Carcharhiniformes; family Carcharhinidae; genus Carcharhinus; species Carcharhinus amblyrhynchos. The sequence continues at coordinate 18,595,459 of NC_137341.1, read as the reverse complement.
GAGAATGATAGGTCTGGCCCAAAAGTTAATTCTAAATTGGGGCAAGGCCAATTTTGATGCTATCAGGCAGGAACTTTCAAAAGTTAATTGGGGGAATCTGTGGGAAGGCAAAGGAACGTCTGGTAAGTGGCATGCTTTCAAAAGTGAGTTAACCACAATTCAGGGTAAACACATTCCTCTTACACTGAAGGGCAAAGCTGGCAGAAGTCAGGAACCCTGGATGACTTGGGATATTTAGGCCCTAGTCAAGAAGAAGGAAAAAAAAGAGGCATATGACATGCATGAGCAGCTGGGATCAAGTGAATCTCTTGAAGAGTATAGGGGGTATAGGAGAAGAGAGAAATCAGGAGTGGAAAAAGGGAACATGAAATTGTTTTGGCAAATAAGGCAAAGGAGAATCCAAAGAGCTTCTACAAATACATAAAGGGCAAAAGAGTAACTAGGGAGAGAGTAGGGCCTCTTAAGAATCAACAAAGTCATCTATGTGCGGATCCACAAGAGATGGGTGAGATCCTAAATGAATATTTCTCATCAGTGTTTACTGTTGGGAAAAGTGTGGATGTTAGGGAACTTGGGGAAATAAATGGTGATATCTTGAGGAGTGCACACAGTACAGAGAAGAGGTGCTGGAAATCTTAAAGCACATCGAGGTAAATAAATCCCTGGGACCTGATGAAGAATATCTCAGGACGTTGTGGGAGGCTAGGGAGGAAATTGCGGGTCCCCTAGCTGAGATATTTGAATCATCAATAATCACGGGTGAGGTGCCTGAAGATTGGAGAGTGGCAAATATTGTGCCTTTGTTTAAAAAAGGCTGCAGGGAAAAGCCTGGGAACTACAGTCCAGTGAGCCTCACATCTGTGGTAGGTAAATTGTTGGAAGGTATTTTGAGAGACAGAATCTACAGTCATTTAGAGATGCAAGGACTGATCAGGGACAGTCAGCATGGCTTTGTGAGTAGAAAATCACGTCTCACAAATTTAATGGAGTTTTTTGAAGGGGTAACCAAGAAGGTAGATGAGGACAGTGCAGCTGATGTTGTCTACATGGACTTTTGCCTTTGACAAAGTACCGCATGGTAGATAGTTGCATAAAGTTAAATCTCACAAGATTCAAGGTGAGATTTCTAAATGGATAGAAAATTGGCTTCTTGACAGAAGTCATAGGGTGGTTGTAGAGAGTTGTTTTTCAAACTGGAGGCCTGTGGCCAGCAGTGTGCCTCAGGGATCAATGCTAGGCCCACTGTTATTTGTCATTTATATTAATGATTTGGATAAGAATATAGGGGGCATGGTTAGTAAGTTTGCAGATGACACCAAGATTGGTGGCATAGTGGACAGTGAAGAAAGTTATCTCCAATTGCAACAGGATCTTGATCAATTGGGCCAGTGGGCTGACGAATGGCAGATGGCGTTTAATTTAGACAAGTGCGAGGTGATGCATTTTGGTAGATTGAACCAGGGCAGGACTTAGTCAGTTAATGGTAAAATACTGGGGAGAGTTACAGAACAAAGAGATCTAGGGGTACATGTTCATAGCTCCTTGAAAGTGGAGTCACAGGTGGACAGAGTGGTGAAGGAGGCCTTTGGCATGCTTGGCTTCATCAGTCAGAACATTGAATACAGGGGTTGGGACGTCTTGTTGAAGTTGTACAAGACATTGGTACGGCCACACTTGAAATACTGTGTGCAATTCTGGTCACCCTATTATAGAAAGGATATTATTAAACTAGAAAGAGTGTAGAAGAGTTACTAGGATGCTACCGTGATTTGATGGATTGAGTTTTAAGGAGAGGCTGAATAGACTGGGACTTTTTTCTCTGGAGCATAGGAGGCTAAGGGGTGACCTTATAGAGGTCTATAAAAAAATCAGGGGCATAGACAAGGTAGATAGTCAACATCTTTTCTCAAAGGTAGGAGAGTCTAAAACTAGAGAGCCTAAGTTTAAGGTGAGAGAGCAGAGATACAAAAGTGTCCAGAGGAGCAATTTTTTCACACAGAGGGTGGTGAGTGTCTGGAACAAGCTGCCAGAGGTAATAGTAGAGGTGGGTACAATTTTGTCTTTTAAAAAACATTTAGATAGTTACATGGATACAATGGGTATAGAGGGATATGGGCCAAAAGCGGGCTGTTGGGATTAGCTTAGGGGTTTAAAAAAAAGGGCGGCATGGACAAGTTAGGCCGAAGGGCCTGTTTCCATGTTGTGAACCTCTATGACTCTATGACCAAGTGTTGGTATTGTATGACAATATCAGCTACAAACAAGAAGGGCATTTGATGCAATCAGATAGAGCAACGTCAGATCTATTAATAACTTCCCATGTTTCTCTTCAGTTAAATTGTCTGATGAACCAATCCTATATTATAATGAGAGGCCTTGAAATTAGGCTTTGTAAATAGTAAATGCATAAATGTTTCCTGAGCAAGCATTCAAACAGCAGTCAGAACTTAGAATTCAGTACTTATCAAAGTCAAACAATGCTCCTGCAGCTTATGAATCCAAAAATTAAATCAAATGGACGGATAGTCCTTAGCCAACTCACATCTCCCCTTGAGAAATAATTTCTTCCCTTTCATTATGCTTCCCCTGGGGAAGTTCAAGTACTTGATTATTTGAGACTGTTTTTCTCTTGTCTGTTTCAGAAGGAATTACCTGCAGGTGTAAAATGCTGACCACGGTGATATTGGCCTGTCAATCCCTCATGTTGTCTACCTACATAGCAAGTCCCTCGAGGCTATTGCTTGACTAAAGAACTTGATGAGAATGGAGTTGTCTTATTGAAGTTTTCCTCCATATTCATTTATTTTATATTAAACAAATATACGATTATAACAATACCTCAGACTACAGCTAACCAAATAAATTATAAAATTAGTGTTACGTAGCATGACAAACTTTTATGGAGAGACATTCTGAAATGCAAGGGCACTCCGATCATTCGTATCACACATTACACCAAGGCCTCATCTACCCTCATAAATGGATGTCAAAGAGGCCAAAGTAACCCATTGATGCACAGAGCAGAGATCTGGTTGATATGTTCTAAAGAAATGCATACTCCATCTGGATTCCTCCATACCATGACATTTCAATAAAGAAAGACAAGTAATTTGCATTTATATAGTGCTTTTCATCTCAGGGTGCCCAAGACATCTGACAGCCAATAAATATTTTTTGAAGTCTAATCACTGTTGTAATGTAAGAAATATGACAAATTAGCTAACAAGCTCCCATGAACAGCAATATGATAATAACCACATATTCAGTTTTTGTGATATAGGTTGAGGAATAAACATTGGTTAGGACACTAGGCAAAACACCTTTGATCTTCCTCAAAATAATACCATGGGGTAGTTAAGTTCACAGACGGTGTTTCAGTTCAGCATTCATCTGAAAGACAGAGTCTTCAGTGCACCGTGTCAGACTAATCTTTGTGCTCAAGTCTTTGGAATGAAACTGAAAGGTTTCCAGCCAAACACAAATCTTCCTAGTCTCTGTCATAGCATGGGTTCTTTATATTGCTGTGGTGGTGCCTCATGGATGAAATTTTGAAGCACGTACATCCAAACATTAACACATTTATTAGTAAGCTTTAACTATTAACATTTCCAAGTATGATTTTGTATGGTGATGCTTCTACCATGCAATCTAGCTGCTTAATGTTCTTCCAAACCACGGTTTCCCAAACTGTTCCTATCCTTTTGACCTCCCAAGAGTAGTAAAGGAACCCCTGAGAAACAGGCACACAGCACAGCAGAAGCCCATCAAGTCTGCACCAACAAATCTACACTAAACCTATACTAATCCCACTTTCAACACTTGGCCCACAGCCTTGAATGTTATGACATTTCAAGTGCTCATCCAGGTACTTTTTAAAGGTTGTGAGGTAACCTGCCTCTACTAACCACCAGACAATTCATTCCAGATTCCCACCACCTGCTGGGTGAAAAAAGTTTTCCTCAAATCCCCTCTAAACCTTCTGCCCCATAGCTTAAAATTATGCTCCTCATTATTGACCCTTCAACTAAGGAAAACTGCTGCTTCCTATCCACCCTGTCCACATCCTTCTCAATCTTACATCAATGCTCAGCCTTCTCTGCTCAAAAGAAAACAACCTAAGCCTATCCAGTCTCTGTTAGTTCAAAGGCTCCATCCCAAGCAGCATCCTGTTGAATTTCCTCTGCACCCTTTCCAGTGCAATCACATCCTTCATATACAGAACCTGATCACCTCTTTGAAAAATCCAATCAAATTCGTTAGGCATCCTTATTATGTCGAACTAAATCACAAAAAATATTATTGTGCAACAGGTACAAACATATAAAAACAAACTTAAAAGATGTTTTTGTCATATATGCAAACATTTATAATAAAATGTATATTCAAGAAACACTCTCAAATCTTAAGTTTTTGTCATTTTAATGGGAACACCCAGTCACACACACCCTCATCTACGCCCACTCACCCTCACAATCACTCACTCTCTCTCACCCATGCTCTCATACACATACCCGCACCTACATTCTCACCCACACAATCACCGCCCTCAAATACTCACCCTCACAATCAACCACGCCCGCTTTCACCCACTCTCTCACCATCTTACCATCAGACCATTCTCAGCCTCACCCGTTCTCCCAATCATTTACCCTCAGCCTCCCATTCTCCTCCTCACCCACTCTTACCCTCACTCTCCTCTCATGTCTCCATGGCCCAGCACATTTTGGCTCCCCTGGCCCTCCTTGGATCACACCCCCCTGCCTCTGCTCCCCTTCCTCCAACACCCCCCCCCCCCCCCCCGCCCAGCTTTTTTTGGACCCTCAGCCCCAGCACTTCTCAGGTCTCCCTGGTCCCAGCTCTTCTGAGGCCCCCTCTAGTCCTGGCTCTTTTCAATTTGGGAACCCCTGTTCTAACTTGCTCTTTGATCATGTGACTATATGTATCACACTGTGGACAGTGCCATTCTCCAGTCCCATATTTGTCCTTGATCTTCCAAGCATCTCACAATATAAAGCATACAGGCACATATCATCAAATTCCTTTCTTTTTCAAAAAACATTCCTCACTTCCAACAGAGAATGCAATACAATGTTTACATCCTATCACAATACAACATGGACTTAAATCTTGACAATTATTTCACATCTCATTTTGTCATGTGCGAAGGAATGATAATAGAACATAGAACATTACAGCGCGTTCTTGTGATAAAGTTTATTTCTCTGTTAACAGGATATTGTAATCTGAGGAGAGGCTTTCATGTCTTTCTCATCTTTAATTCATCTTTCAAAGATTTGACTATCATTCATTGCTTTAGTTTGCCTAGCAAAATTTCCTTAAGCTTTTTCTTTATAACTGAGAGTTCATCCGTGGCAGAAAATACCTCAGCTTCCAAAGGCTTTTTAGATAAATTGACAATTGGTTCTTTTTCTTTCCAGCATTTCAATTCAGCATCTCTTTCATCGATCATTTTATCATACTAGTGCTTGTGCTTTGCTATTAGTGTGACCATTTCAGCAATCTTGTTCTAGCACTAATCTCAGTTTCCTTTGAGTCTTTTGTTAATTCTGCTGTGAATTTCAATGTTTTACCTCTTCTGTTCACTTTCTTCTGAAGGCTCTAAATAATTTCTTCAGATTACTTGTTGAGGCGTTCCAAATTCAATTGTTCTGTCCTAACTTTATATGGACTGCATTGCTTAGCTTCTTCAAGCTCTTTTTCACTGACTTGTCCTTATTTCCTAATTGCTTTTTCATGGAGATCAGCTAATTCCCCATTGTCTTCACTTACCTCTCCTTAACTTCATTTTGTAAATTTTTGCCACTTCTTTCTTTTTTTCTCCAAGTTTTCTGTCAGCCATTTCATCTTGCAATTTTGATTTCTTTTCTAGAACTTTAATTATTTTGCTGATTATGAATCTTTTCATTCAGCTCAGCTTCTATGTCGGAGGCATTTTCCTCTTGGTTTTTTCACTTCTGTATCAGATTTACATTTTCCAATCTCATGTCAGGCTCTTCTTTTCTGCCTACAACACAACTTTTTTGCTCTTTCATTTACCCTCATTATTGGCCAGCTCTGCATCTGATGAAGTGTACACCTGACTTCACTCAGGATCTGACTGATTTGTTCACCATTTTCAGCATTTCCTGTGCTATTTCACAATTCTGAAGTTATTGACTCCTTGTTCAGTTTTCAACACATTCACTTTGAGATCAGGATTAGAGCTTGTGAGTAAGATAGGGAAGTAGAGTTGGTGGGGTGGAATGGATGTTGTGGAACTTTCATGGATAACTGCATTTCACAGATAAAGCCAAATTACATTGAATTTGCACGACTGGGAGTGGCCACTTAGCATGGCTCAATCTATTCATACCACTGTATATATACGTTCCACATGAGCCTCCTCCCACCCCTCTTCACCAAACTCTTCCATCAAAACTTATAACTTTGTCTCCCTCATTTATTTATATACACATCTATCCTCTTTATCTCAACTATTCCCCCTGTTGGTGAGTTCCATTTTAAACAGTCACTCCTGAATCTCCACAATTTCTCCTGAATTCTTTATTGGATTTATTAGTGTCCACTTTATACTTCTGGCCCCTACTTTTGAACACCCTCACAAGCAGAAACATTGGGCCGAATTTTACCATGGATTTTGAGACCCCCACCCCCACTCCATGTCAGGTTGAAAAGCAGGTCCCAAGCCCGCACTTGCTGGCAGCAGAATCAGATCAACAATTTTACTCAAAACAACCTCCTAACAGGCCATCTACAAGTCTGATATCCAATTAGGGATGGGATGGGTGGCGAATGATGCTGCTGACCCAGTTAGTGGTTAGTAACTCTACAGTCTCAGCAACCCCAGGAGGTGGACACTGCTGAGTCAGATTGGTTTCCACGAGAGTGCCTCAAAATTACAATTTAGGGGACTGGGTATGGTAGGTCCTGTGGGGATAGGGGAAATGGTTTTGGAGGATTGTTCAAGCCATGCAGGCTGCCTGATAAGCCAACGGCTTCGGGCCATGAAGTCTCGAGCTCCAATGGCCCAAGTTGCTGCAGACAAGCCATCACCTTGAAGCTGGCAGCCTCCCCACACAACAGGTGCTACCCCATCTTCAACAAGACACTGGTGGCCCTGGAAATTGACCCGCAGTTCAGCATGTAATTATGCGAAACGGGCTACCTGCTTCCGTTGAGCAGCAGCTGATCCATTTTCCAGGTTGGCTCCTGCCTGGCACCGGACAACTTTCCTGGAGGTTGGACAATGACATAGATTTGCACAACCATCGTCCACCCTCACCACCACCACCACACCACTCGTGTCTCCATTGCTGCTACCAATGGACTAGTGCAATTCAGCCCATTTTCTCCATGTCTACCATATCAAACTCATTCATAATTTTAAAGACCCGTATCAGGTCACCAGTCAGCATTCTCGTTTTGCAGAAAAGAGTCCTAATCTGTTTAGTTTTTAAGTTAATTTCTGTTTATAATTGGTTCAACTTCTGTAGGAGCTGTACTCCTCCTTTTATGGATTTCCATATACCCTGAAGTTTTTATTCTCACCCTGAACTGAAACATTCATCACATCTTTATTAAAAAATCTAGCCAGAATCCAACTAAGATTACAAGAAAATATTCCTTTCTTCTTTCCAAGTTATTCATTTTCTGGAATGTGAAGTTTCATTTTTTGAAAATACTATTAACCACAGTATCTTTTAAAAAGTTTGTCTGTGAGATAACTCGACTATTGAAGTTGTGAATATCGGTGTTTAATCAATCCAAGTATGATATTGAAAAATGTAACTGGAAGATTCAGCTGTCCGATGCAAGATCAGAATGGTGTAACATGACATTTAATAAATCTTTACACAATTTAATTAAATTCCATTAATAAATCTGAAACCCAGGAATGTGCCTCAACATATTTTATTCAACCCAAAACAAGATTTACTATATTGAAGTGAGGTTGAATCGATTGAAATGAGTTAATTAATTTTAAACTGGTTTTAAAGGCATTCAATAGTGATATTACTATGCATCTCTTTTGATGCATTGGTGCCATCGAGGCCCATCATAAATCAGTATTTATGGCAGGTCTGTTGTTGATTTTCTGTCAAAACCTTGTAAATAATTTGTTTCTTGATCTGAGCCTGAAGTGGATACTTTGATAACAGGAAACGGAGTGACAAAACTAGGACTTTTTTTTCTCTTCCCTATCCAATTTCCTCCCTCTGTTCTGCTGACTCATGCTGGGGATCCAATTCAATGACAGTGGTAAGCCTTCCAGCACCCCATCTAATTACCCAATTCATTCTGTGAGTCTTGGACAGTAAAGCCATCATCAGGCTATTCAAGCTTGGAAGGCATCACAACTGAGCTTGGTTAGTAGGCAGTGAATTGCACTTCCATAAAGCTGTGAAGATTGGTAGGCAAATGTAAACAATAAGTGCTGATATTAGATGTAATTAGTGAACTTCACACTGAATTCAGCAGTGAGAATGAGCTGGCCCAATCTCTTTGGAGTTATAGACAATAATGTTAGAGTTAGATAGCCTGACAGCACAAGGGAACTGGGCTAACTTTGGTAGAGATACAGTCAATAGCACACAGCACAGGGTAGGTGGAGTTCCTGCACCTGACAGTGCATTAGGAGAAACAGAATCAATAACAGGACAGTAGCAGGGAAGAATTATTGAATCTGATAATGTGACTGAATTGCATTAACTTCAGAAGATATATAGTCTTTACATCTGAAGTACTGTGATCAGTTCTGACCACCAAGGCACAAGAGAACCATTCAAGCCATAAAGAAGCTGCATGTCTCTAATGTTAGGAATACAAAGCTTTAAGGGAAGTTTAGGCTTTAGCTCTTCAACTCAAGAAAGGAAATAACAGTGAGGATCCTTAAGGAGGTAAACAGTCACAAAAAAGATTCAAAGCAATATTTCAAATTAAGTTGTGAAAGTAAGAAGCAACTTTACAACCTAAGTCAGGGTATATTGCAAAAAAAGTAATGAGCAACAGAAAAATTAGGACTAGGAATTAAACATTACAGGATAAAGATAGAGGGGAAAAACGGTGAGGTCAAGTAAGTGTACTTGTGTATAACAATAAGAGACAAAAGGGTTGCAGCTATCAACAAGACAAAAACAGCATCCAAAGGTATAGAGATAAGGACCAATCACATCAACAGATGTAGACTACAGACTACCTATTCCTCTCCAATATGATTTTCAAGTTTGCTGATGTCACTTCCAATTTGATTTTCAAGTTTGTTGACGACACCACTGTAATGGGTTGGATCTCAAACAATGGCAAGACAGAGTACAGGAATAAGGTAGAGAATCTGGCGAACTGGTGCGGCAACAATCATCTCTCCCTCAATGTCAACAAAACGAAGGGGATTGTCATTGACTTCAGGAGGCATAGAGGAGAACATGCTCCTGTCTACATCAATGGGGACGAAGTAGAAAGGGTCGAGAGCTTCAAGTTTTTAGCATCCAGATCACCAACAACCTGTCCTGCTCCCCCCATGCTGACAGTATAGTTAAGAAAGCCCACCTATTTTCTCAGAAGACTAATGAAATTTGACATGTCAGCTACAATTCTCACCAACTTTTACAGCTGCACCATAGAAAGCATTTTGCATCAGAGCTTGATACGGTTCCTGTTCTACCCAAGACAGCAAGAACTACAAAACATCCTGAATCTATCACACAAACCAGCCTCCCATCCATTGACTCTGTCTACACTTCCTGCCGTCTCAGCAAAGCGGCCAGCATAATTAAGGACCCCACACACACCGAACATTCTCTCTTCCATCTTTTTCTTTCGGGAAAAATATACAAAAGTCTGAGTTCATGTACCAACCAACTCAAGAACAGCTTCTTCCCTGCTGCTGTCAGACTTCTGAATGGGCCTACCTTGCATTAAATTGATCTTTCTCTACACCTGTGGAGAACTAAATGTAACATTACATTCTGCACTCTCTTCTTTCCTTCTTTACAAATGGTATGCTTTGTCTGAATAGCATGCAAGGAACAATACTTTTCACCTTATGTTAATATATGTGACAATAATAAATCAAATCAAACCTAATAGTGAAAGGGAGGTGGAAGAAAAAAATGCAGACAAATTAGGGAATTGGGTAAAAAATGAACAATAATCATAAGCTGGGGGAGGGTTCAACAACCCCCACATTAGTTGGACAGCAGAAATCAGGGGATAACAGAATCAAGTTCTTACCATGTGTAAAGAAATCCTTTTGAATTGGCAAAATGCCCAACAAGTGAACATTTGCTGGAAGTGTCTAAGAATATGTTTCTGGATGGCAGCATGTCAAAATCCATGAAGAAAGACATCAATATCCTCATCTACAACCAGAGGGGGAAAATGAAGAAATTAGAAATTGGTGACCCATTTCACTGTTGACATGGGCTATAAAATTCTAGACAAGGTCATCATCAACCAGGTCAACTTTATTCTGGAGTCAGTGATCCACACTGACCAGACCTGTGTTGTACCCAACAGGAAGATCTCTGACAGCCTTGCACTACCGAGGGATATGTTGCCTACATGCAGACAGGAGGATGGACGCCTGCCTCATCAGCCTGGACCAGGAGAAGGCGTTTGACAGAATACCACACATTTACATGATGGATGGGCTCTCCAAAATGAGATCTGGGGAAGTATTCTGCAATTGTATCCAACTGCTCTACACAAAGATCAGTAGCACAGTTTCAATCAATGGGTGGGAATCAGAAAGGTTTCAGGTCAAATCTGGTGTCAGGCAGGGTTGCCCTCTTTCCTCTGTCCTGTTTGCTTGTTGCATAGAATCTTTTGCTGAGTCCACCAGGAAGGATCCGGACATAACAGGAGTGACGATTCCAGGCAGTGGAGGTACACAGGTCAAAGCTTCCCTGTAGATGGATGATATTGCCACTTTTGACTCAGATCTGATGCCAGTGCGCAGCTCCTGAATGTCTGCAATCAGTCTGAATTGGCCTTGAGAGCCAAGGTACACTGTGGCAAGAGCAAGACCAGGTTCTTCAGGAACTGAGCTGACCGATCTCTTGTCTCCTTCACCGTCAGATCAGACTGCCTGAAGGTGCTGGGGATATAGTTTGGAGCAGCTGGGGCATGGGAGGACCAGATTGCTATGGTAAAGCAGAAATTGGGCACATGGAAGCAAAAACCTGATGATCAGGTATAACGTACTCTTGCGGTTGGTTACTTAGTACAGATCTGACCCGATCCCGCTCCACTGCAGTTGCCTAAACCAACTTCAACCTTACCTGAAGATCCAAGATGGATTGTGTCCAGACGAACACCGTGCACAAAGCTCTGGAAAGGCAGGAAAAAAAAAGTACTAAAGCCACCTCATCCTAATAACCATCTTTGAGTGCGGTTGCATAAAGCTGTGCATAGATCTTCGATACGCAAACACCAAGTGTTCCAACATACTGTGGTTCTACCAGAACCTGTTGTTGTGAAGGATGGGTCTGGCCACATTGCCGTGTAATGCTCCAACTAGTTGGACCATGCCGTATCACCTGTATGTCATGGAAAAATTTGTTCAAAAACACACCTTCGACCACAAGACGATCAAGCAGTGGTCTGCACGTAATAGCCTTAAGGCCCTGAAGGAAAAGGAGATGTTGGATGGCCACCTGAGCAGACTGTCAGATTCATTTGGCAGAAAGCTTCATCAGAATTACTTTCAAACAAGAACCAAAACCTAGCTTGGCTGGTAGTGAGAAGGTCAGTCCCTGTCAGGTCCTTCATACATACCCAAAGTCTCTTGCCACCCCACACTACTCTTTAAGTGACTGAGGGTGAGGAAGAAACAGTTGCACACCTCCTTGTGGAATGTGCCTTTGCAAACAAGGTCTGGAGAGGACACAGCGGTATTTGTTAGTGGTTCATCCTGAGCAGCTCTGTGACACAGGACTGTTCCCAGAGACGCACATCAAGACAAATATCAACTGCTGCTGGAGGGTCATCAACTGGGTGAAAGACAGTCTTTGGTCCACCCGAAACTTGCTAATCTTCCAGTGCAAAGAACTGTCTTCAACCCGAGAGTCATAGACTGGCACATTCCAAGGTCCAGGACTATGTGCTGAGGGACACACTAAAGTTTGGGGCAGCTGCTGCCATAGCATAATGGAGAAAGGCCACTGTAGTAACTGGGTAAAACCCCTTGGTGTGTGTATTATTTGAACTATGTGTAACTTTATTGAAGATTGAAGAGTGCAACATGACCCATGTATATAATTTGTGAAGAATTTTGCTGTCTGTAATGAAAATATTGAAACATATGTAATGTTTTTATCACTGAACTGAAGCACTTAAGAGTGAATCTTGATCTCTGGAGAAAATGTAAATATCATCATACTTTACTGTTATAATTGGGAATGTTTTGTAATGCATCTTTCAGATTTTATATGAATACAGTTTGCAAAAAATCTAGTAATGGGGAATGAACATAAGCAGATAAGAGAATAAAATAACATAACATTCTTTAAAATGATGATAGAGAAGGGTATAAGAATAACAACAATCAAGTTAACAGGTTGGAGAAAATTTGATTTTGAGGAGCTGAAAATAGAATTTGGGAAAATAAAATAACAATGTTTTTGACAAATAACATGTAAAACAACATTGGGAAACACTTAAAATGATGTTCAACTAAGTACAGGGAAAATATATTCTGTGAAGAAAAAGGGAAAAACAAATTAAACAAAATGGTTCTCCATGGATGAATAAAGACATTTAGGAACAAATAAGGTTTAGAAAAGAGGCATACATTATATACATTAAAGCAGAGGAGTGAATGAGAAAAGCGAATCAAAAGAGATGAGGAGAATTCAAAAAAGCAACTAGGAAGAGGAAGTATCAAATTAAATATCAAAGAAAAGAAAATACATCTGCAGGAAGTGCACCCAATTGCAGCTCCTCACAGACCACATGGATTGGTTGGAGCAGGAGTTGGATGCACTTAGGAGCATGAAGGTGGTGAAAAGCATCATAGACAGTAGTTTTAGAGATGTGGTGACACCCAAGATGCAGGCAGATAGATGGGTGACCACGAGAAGGACAGGCAGTCAGAGCAGGAATCCCCTATGGATGTCCCCCTCTCTAACAAATATACCGTTTTGAATACTGTTGGGGGGGTTGGTCTATCAGGCGGTAACAGCAGCAACTGCCACAGCAGTGTCACCATGGCTGGCTCTGTTGTTCAGTAGGAAGGGACAAAGAGCACTAGAGCAATAGTTACAGGGGACTCTATTATTAGGGGTACAGATGGGCACTTCGGTGGACGTGGAAGACACTCCAGGATGGTATGTTGCCTCCCTGGTGCCAGGGACCCAGTATGTCTCTGAATGTGCAGAAAGCATTCTGAAGGGAGTGGGTGAACAGCCAGAGGTTGTGGTACATATTGGTACTAATGGCATAGGTAGAAAGAGTGACAAGATCCTGCAGCAGCAGTTAAGGGAGCTAGGTAAAAAGCTAAAAGCAGGACCTCTGGGTTGCAATCTTAGGATTACTCCCTGTGCCATGTGCCAGTGAGGCTAGAAATAGGAAGATAGTACAGCTCAACACATGGCTAAACAGCTGGTGTAGGAGGAAGAGTTTCAGATGTCTACACCATTGGGATCTCTTTCGGGGCAGATGGGACCTGCACAAGAAGGATGGGTTGCATCTAAACTGGAGGGGCATAAATATTCTGGCCAGGTGTTTTGCTAGTGTCAGCAGGAGGATTTAAACTAGTTTGTGTGTGTGTGTGTGTGTGTGTGTGTGTGTGTGTGTGTGTGTGTGTGTGTGTGTGTGTGTGGTGGGAACCAAAGCAAATGTGAATTAGCTGAAGGGGAACTAGACAGTAGGGTCAGTAAGACTAAGAGGAAGTGCTGGCAGGGTATGATTGCTGATCAAAGAAGGTCTGGTGGACTGATGTGCATTTGTTTCAATGCGAGAAGTGTAACAAGTAAGGCAGATGAGCTTGGATTAGTACTTGGAACTATGATGTTGTTGCCATTACAGAGACTTGGTTCAGGGAAGGACAGGATTGGCAGTTTAACATTCCAGAATACAAGTGTTTCAAGCAGAATAGAGGGAGATGTAAAAGGGGTGGGGGAGTAGCACTACTGGTTAAGGAAGATATCACAGCTGTACTGCGGATGGACACCCTGAGGCAAAATGGGTACAGCTCAGGAATAGGAAGGATGTAGTCAAAATGTTGAGAGTTTACTACAGGCCTCCCAACAGCCAGCGGGAGTTTGAGGGACAGATACTTGGGCAGATTTTGACAAGATGGAAAAGTAACGGGGTTTTTGTGGTGGGTGATTTTAACTTCCCCTACATTGTCTGGGACTCACTTAGTGCTAGGGGCACGGATGGGGCAGGATTTGTCAGGAGCATCCAGGAGGGCTTCTTGAAACAGTATGCATTAGGGAAGTATCCATTAGGGAAGGGGCCGTACTGGACCTGATATTCGGGAATGAGCCCAGCCAGGTGATTGACGTTTCAGTAGGGGAGCAGTTCGGGAACAGTGACCACTGATGGATAAAAATAGGTGTAGTCCTCAGGTGAAGGTGCTAAATTGGAGGAAGGCTAATTACAACAACAGTAAGCAGGAACTTAAGAACGTAGATGTTCGAGGGCAAATCAACATCTGGCTTTCAAGTGTAAATTCACAGGAATTCAGGACCGGCATGTTCCTGTAAGAATGAAGGATAAATATGGCAAGTTTCAGGAACCTTGGATAACGAGAGATATTGTGAATCTCGTCAAAAAAGAGGAAGCATTTGTCAAGGCTAGGAGGCTGGGAACACACGAAGCAAGTGTAGAATACAAGGAAAGTAGAAACTTGAGCAAGAAATCAGGAGGGCTAAAAGGGGTCACGAAATGTCATTAACCAACACGATTAAGGAAAATCCCAAGACTTTTTATACACATATAAAGAGCAAGAGGATAATCAAGGAGAGGGTTGGCCCACTCAAGGATAGGGGGGGGGAAATCTATGCATGGAGCCAGAGGAAATGGGCGTGGTATTAAATGAATACTTTGCATCAGTATTCAAAGAAAAGGACTTGGTGGATGATGAGTCTGGGAAAAGGTGTGTAGATAGTTTGGGGTCATGTTGAGGTCAAAAAGGAGGTGGTATCAGGCATCTTGAAAAACATTCAGGTAGACAAGTCTCCACAGCTTGAAGGATTATACCCCAGAATACTGAGAGAGGCAAGGGAGGAAATTGCTGGGGCCTTGAGTGAAATCTTTGTATCCTCACTGGCTATAGGGGACGTGATGTGGAGATGCCGGCGTTGGACTGGGGCAAACACAGTAAGAAGTTTCACAACATCAGGTTAGAGTCCAACAAGTTTATTTGGTAGCAAACACCACTAGCTTTTGGAGGACTGCTCCTTCGTCAGGACGTCCCAGAGGACTGAAGAATAACCAATGTTATTCCTTTGTTTAAGATGGGTAACGAGGATAATTCAGGTAATTGTAGGAAGGTGAGCCTTATGTCAGTGGTAGGGAAATTATTGGGGAGGATTCTTTGAGACAGGGTTTACTCCCACTTGGAAATAAGTGGATATATTCGTGAGCGGCAACATGGTTTTGTGAAGGGGAGGTCGTGTCACGCTAATGTGATCGGATTTTTCGAGGAAGTGACAAAGGTGGTTGCTGAAGGTAGGGCAGTGGATGTTGTCTACATGGGCTTCAGTAAGGCCTTTGACAGGGTCCCACATGGCAGACTAGTACAGAAGGTGAAGCCGCACAGGACCACAGGTGAGCTGACATGATGGATGCAGAACTAGCTTGGTCATAGAAGACAGAAGGGAGCACTGGAAGGATGCGTTTCTGAATGGAGGGCTGTACTGGTGGTGTTCCTCAGGGATCAATGCTGGGATTTTATATATATAAATAAATAAATGATTTGAAGGAAAATGTAACTGGTTTGATTAGTAAGTTTGTGGACAACACAAAGGTTGGTGAAACTGCGGATAGCAATGAGGACCATCAGAGAATACAGCAGGATACAGATCAATTGCAGACTTGGGTGGAGAGATGGCAGATGGAAATTAATCTGGACAATTGTGAGGTAATGTATTTTGGAAGATCTAATACAGATGGGAAATATATTGTAAATGGCAGAACCCTCAAGAGTATTGATAGACAGAGGGATCTGGACGTACAGGGACACAGGTCACTGAAAGTGGCAACGCAGGTGGAAAAGGTAGTCGAGAAGACATGCTTTCCTTCATCGACCAGGGCATTGAGTTTAAAAACTGAAAAGTCATGTTGCAGCTTTATAGAACCTTAGTTAGCTCCACTTAGAATGTAGTGTTCAATGCTGGTCGCCACACTACCAGAAGGATGTGGAGGCTTTGGAGAGCGTACAGAAAAGATTTACCTGGATGTTGCCTGGTATGAAGGGCATTAGCTATGAGGAGAGGTTGGAGAAACTTGGTTTGTTCTCACTGGAACAACGGAGGTTGAGGGGTGACCTGATAGAAGTCTACAAGATTATGAGAGGCATGGACAATGTGGACAGTCAGAAGCTTTTTCCCCCAAGATGGAAGAGTCAATTACTAGAGGGCATAGGTTTAAGTTAAGGGTGGGGGGGGGGGGCAAGGTTTAAAGGAGATGTATGCGGCAGCTTTTTACACAGAAAGCGGTGGGTGCCTGGAACTCGCTGCCATGGAGACAGTGAAAACAGATACTATAGTGACTTTTAAGGCGCATCTTGACAAATGCATGAGTAGGATGAGAATAGAGGGATATGGTCCCCAGAAGGGTAGGGGCTTTTAGTTCAGACGGGTAGCATGGTCAGTGCAGGGTTGGAGGGCCAAACAGCTTGTTCCTACGCTGTAATTTTCTTTGTTCTTGTCAAACATACTGGTAAAATATTTTACAGTCACATCAACAAAAAAAGGGAGGCAATGACTGGAATGAGACATTTAAGGAATAATCAACCTAGTACCACAGGTAAAGACAGAGAGATGTCTGAAATATTAAATAACTATTCCACTTCAAGCAGATAGACAGTGACACTGAAAGATGATGCAAACACGAGATTTATGCATTTAATTTTTCAAATGTTATATATTCAGATGGGTTGCAGGTTGCTAAAAACTGATCACATGATTTGATAATGATGTCAATAGGGTGTTTGTAGGCTGCTGTTTTACTTTCAGTTTTGTATTCTGTGAGAGCAGAGAACATCTCTTTCAATAAAACCTGTTGTGTGCTACTTTGAATCTAAATGTGTAAACCACATCTTTTCTTTTTCTGCTGAAACCCACAACATTAGAGAAAGAAAATTGGCAGTGTGTCAGAATTTTGTTTCATCAAGGACATCTAAAAAAGATCCCAAAAGAAAAAATGGTGGGTCCTCACACTTCATATGTTAGCAGACTGGGGAGAAGCAACAACAGGAGCAAAGATTAAAGTGCTAGTACCAGGAAGACAAAGAAAGTAAAAAGCTCTGTGTGGTTTTTAAAAGAGGGGGTTTTCCAATCAGAGAAGGATGAGATTCTAGGCAGTAACTGGCATATTTGAAAAGAGTGGATGCTCTGCTGTACAGCAATCAACAGTCTCCAGGATAAAAAGGAGAGAACTGGGAGGACAGTTTAAAAAAAAAATTACACTGCGCAGTCTCAAGTTGCTCGCACCTGCAAGAGAAATGGCAGGTCAATTAGGATCCATGGGCCCTTCCAATGAAGCAAATGAATCATGGAGTTCCTTTGCAGCACAGTTTCTGTACTTTGTACAAGCAAATAAAATTGCAAACGAGTCACTTGTACCAGTTTTTCCTCAGTACAATAGGATGGAAAACCTACAATTTGATCCAGAACTTGGTTCATCCATCAAAGCCAGGAACCAAAATTTACAATGGCTTGACAAAGATCCTTGAAGGGCATTAATCTCCAAAGCCATTGATCATTGCCAAACAGTCGAACGAATCAAGTGGAATGTGAAAGCGTTACTCAGTTTATGGCAACTTTAAAAAGTCTAGCACATTATTGTGTGTTTGCAAGATATTGGAAAAACTCACTTCAAGATTATCTGTTTTGGGTCTCCAAAATGAGGCTATCCAAAAGAAGACTGCTTGACAAACATGCTTTGACTTTAAAGACAACAACAGAAATCAGTGTTGATGGAACTAGTTGCTAAATAAATTTCACAATTTTGTGCAGGAATGAAGATCTACAAGTTGGAAACTGCCCATAAGAAGTCAAAACAGCAACAAGCACGTCACTCATGTGCCAAAATGGGCATCTCAGTGAGTGACTACTGGAGCAAGGATACTCCAGATGTGGAGATGTCAGCAATGGACTGGGGTAAATACAATAAGAAGTCTCACAACACCAGGTTAAAGTCCAACAGGTTTATTTGGTAGCAAACGCCACTAGCTTTCGAGGTTCTGTCCCTTTGTCAGGTAAGTGGGGAGTTCTGAGCACAAACAGGGTATATAAAGACACACATTCAGTTTACAGAATATTGATTAGAATGCAAGTCTTTACAGCTAATCAAGTCTTAAAGGTGCAGACAATGAGTGGAGATAGCATTAGGCATAGGGTAAAGAGATGTGTATTGTCTCCAGACAGGACAGTAAGTGAGATATTGCAAGTCCAGGCAAGTCACGGGGGTTACAAATAGTGTGACATGAACCCAAGATCTCGGTTGAAGCTGTCCTCATGTGTGCGGAAAGTTCCTCTTTAACCTATGTTTAATGCTATCTGCACTCACACTGTCTGCAACTTTAAGACTTGATTAGCTGTAAAGACTCACATTCTAATCAGTATTCTATAAAGTGAATGTGTGACTTTATATGCCCTGTTTGTGATCAGAACTCCCCACCCACCTGACGAAGGGGCAGAGCCCTGAAACCTGGTGGTGTTTGCTACCAAATAAACCTGTTGGACTTTAACCTGGTGTTATGAGACTTCTTATTGCAAGGATAGTCAATGCAGAAATTGTGGCAAAAATTTGTCACAGTGCAAAAATTTTTGAGAGTGTAAATTGAGTGGTGAGTAGTGTAAATCAGGTGAGAATGTGAATCAAGCAAGGAGTGTAAATCGGGCGAGAGTTTAAAATCAGACAGGAGTCATCAGGGATCATACCTACGGGCTGAAAACTGGCGCGAAAGGTGTCGGGCTCCTTGGGGAGGCTCAACAGAATTAAAGTGCCCTTCAGACAATTAAGAGGCCACCATCAAGCAATAAAGTCCCCTACAGCAATTTGAGCAGCCTACCAAGAAGTGCCAGCCAATCAGGGGATGGCTGCTCCTCATGCCACCAGCACAGCTGCTAGTGGTGCTGCACCCACCCAAGGCCCAGGATCATTGTGGCACCCAAGATCAATGGCGAATGAAAGCAGGATTGACATCATGGTTTTTTTTTGCATTTTAAAAATTATCCTTGATTTTACTGAGGTGATTGGGAATAAGAACACATTTGTAGTTGGCATAAACCAGTAATTATTTAACTTTTTTCCCTATAGAATCAAAAAAGAATTCAGACCACAGCTGCTGTCATCTGTGATGCACTTCAGATTACATTGTCAAACGCCACAAATCATGATTTTAGAACCAAGTCTCTACAGCTCCTGATGGTACACATGGGGATGTTCTCATATTGCAAATAATAGAAGAATGGTTTTAGGCATACATTAGCCTGTTCAGATATTTGTAAGAGGTGATACTGCATCCAGCCAAAGATCCAAATCCAAAGCAGCAACCCATCTCTAATTTTACTGGTTGACTTAAAAGAGTTGAATCCCTTGTCAGCCCCTTCTGCCCTCCTGCTAAATCAGAAGAGGTTTCCTGCTGCAAATGGCTACATCCAGCCCAGTGAGAATAAATTAGGTGGGAGCATAAATCCAGCAAGGGGTAGAATTTAATACAGCTCATTGTGGCTGGAAACATGGCAGCTGGGGCAACTACATGGTTCAAGAGAATAGGCACAGTCCACGGTGGTGAAAATACCTTGTGCGTTTAAGTCAGAGACAGAAAGGGGCCAATATGGCTGAATGTCAACTAGGCTCATTAATGAGCCGCTCAACGCCAATTTTCCCTGAGCCCACTGGAAGTTAGTAGTGTTCAAGAATCAAATGGGAATTTCACAACTCTTCCCGCACCTAAAGACCATCCAGTAGACCTGATTGGGTTGTCTGTGGCCTCATGGAGGTGGGGGGTCTCATTCACAGCACTCAGTGCATATTTGCCATCCCTTCCCCCTGCCACCAATCCCCAATGACCTCCCAACCCTCCAGCAACACCCTCCCCACGACCCCCATCCCATCCCATTCGCTTGTTTCAGAACTCCAGCAGCAATCCCTGGTGAAGCCCTCTAGAGCCCTCAATATCGGCAGAAGCCACCGCTCCCATTGGCACTATCAGCAATGGAAAGCTGCCAGACTCGATCGGACACGCTGGTGTCAGAATCAGCCTTGGGGATCTTAGATCATGGGGAAGATCCAAAACATTAAGTGTCTGGCTGGCAGTTAATCTCGTCCATTAGGGAAGAAAAGCAGGGTTCAAGACTCCAATGACATATTAAATTCAAATCAAGGTGTAAAATGGATGGGTAAATTGGCCAAAGAGTTTAAATCAAGCAAGGAGTGTAAATCAATTAGCACAAAGATGGAGTGCCTGATCACTTTTGGAAATCAAGGGATATTTTTCATACCAGCTCTTCACAATTTTTACAGTAGAGACTAAGTTCAGATCAATGGTTCCCAAAATGTGGATCACAACCCAATTTGGGTCAAAGAAACAGCAATGTGGTCCCAAAAAATACTGTTTCAGCAATGCTTTTTTCTTCCAAGCAGCTCAGCGGTGTACCTGTTTTGCAGCAAACTGACTGGCTGTTCCCTTGCATGCAATCCCATGACTTGTTGCTCAAATCTCCTCAGGGAAATTAATAGTTCACTGTTAATTTAAAGCAGATACTTTCACCAGATGCATCCTAAAGTCCTTTATCCACCTTAAATCACTTTCCTCCCCATTATCTCTACTCTCTACTTAATCTAAAGATAATTTTAACACTTATAGCAGAGAAGAAAGTCCCCCACACATTATCTGACAGAACCCAACCCAAGAAGTGTCCCTGAAACTTGCAAATCCCAGTGCTTTTCAAGGATGTTGACCCGCACGCAGACTAGGCCGCATATCAGGCAGCAGCCTCAGAGCCCTAACAGCCAGCACCAAATAGCTCACAAACTATGAGAGGAACCAATCCAGCAACGCATTCCTCTGCACAACTTATCACAGACAATTTCCAAAATATATTACTAATTCTCTCTCTTGCTGAGAAATGTAAACTGTTCGTATTGATCTTTCTGTTAATATAATTTGTATGATATGAAAATTAAATGTACTTATTTGTCTCCCTCTTTTGACAAACTGTCAAATCCTCCATTTAGAAGTGCTTCAATGTTTGTGCTAGGAAAACCCATACACGAGAGAAAAAAATCCAGCATACAATTTAGCAAATCTACTTGAAAACACGTTCAGCAGAGGGGCCAGGCAACTTTGGAACTGATTTTCCACAGCCAATGTGTCACCACACAAGAGCCACCAGTTGGGTAAGAACTATCTGTTGATCTATGATACCTGTAGATTGGGTAGTCACGTGAACACTGGAATGATGCAAGTTCAAAAAAAATCATGTGTCTATATTACAGGAGTCTCCACTGGGTGTGGGCAGACACATAGCATGTTGGAGCTGCTCAGTACTATTAATAAACCTTCATCATTTTTGATCCCTTGTCACCAGTTACTGTAACCCAGCACTTTCTATACGGTGTCAGGAGTTGGCAGAGATGGCACAGAGAGTTCACCGCATCAACCTGCTTGTGTTTGATTACACCATTACAGACAACTGGACAAAATTTTCTTCAGTGCTAGCGCATTTCTTCAGTGCTGGCCTATTAGACAAATCAAAGAAGGTACAGGCGTACACTGGGCAGCATGGTGGCTAGCATTGCTGCCTCACAGCGCCAGGGACCTAGGTTCAATTCCAGCCTTGGGTGACTGTGTGTAGTCTGCACTTTCTCAGTGTACTGCCATTTCCTCCCACTGTCCAAAGATGGGTAGGTTAGATGGATTGGCCATGCTAAATTTCCCCTTAGTGTCCTGAGATGTGTGAGGTTAGGGGGATTGGTGGGGTGAATATGTGGGTTACGGGGATAGGACAAGGGGGAGGTCTTGGTTAAGATGCTCTGTCAGAAAGTCAGTGCAGAATGAATGGACCAAAAGGCCTCCTTCTGCACTGTAGGGATTCTATGATCTACGATACACTCTCTGAAACTTAACAGGCCCCCAAAGCAGTCAAGAAATTTGAGTATTTTGTTTTTCAAGCGGAGGACAAAAAGGAGGACCCCGAAATATTGCTAAAAATGTTTGAACATATGTGTATGCCAATAAAGAATATTTTGTTGGATAGACAGGCATTCATTACTACCAAAACAAAATCCGATGAATTTATTCAATCATATACCGTGACCCTAAAAATCCTAGCAAAAGAATGTGTTGTAAGCATCTTCAGCTACAAACTTGGGAAAGATCACATTGTGTAGGATCTATAGTGATATAATATGCAAGCAGTTTCTTCGCAAGAAAGATTTGAAGCTGGAAGATGCCATCAGCATCTATATGCTGAGTGAGCAGTTAAAAGTAGCAGTGATGAGTTCTGCGGGAAACAGAAGTTTTTTTGTGGTACAGAACACCCAATGCCCTAACTGCAGCGACCATCACTCACAGAACGCTTTGCATTTAATAAGTGCTGCAACAATTGTGCAAATGGAACAACTCTGAAATGCTGCGGATCCAAGCCACAACAACCTCAACCACCACCAAATCACAGCTGGTCACTCTTCCAGGGTTCGGAACAGGAATAAGGTAAATGAGTTGGAGCTCAGAGTATTCAAGCCACAGCCTCCAAAAACATTCTATCATAAGAGCGCCAACTCCAGCACGGAGAAGGGAGAAATTTTGATCAGGCTAAACCTTGCCCTAAACTAAAAGTAAGGATTGATATTGGAACAAAATGCAACATTCTGCCCAGGCAGTGGCTGTAGAAAATCGATCCATATGCTGCACCAGATCCTAACACTCACGTGGACCTCTTAGCGTATGGAAGACAAACTATGTGCATGGAAGGTGCTCACCATTGTACACAGGGCAGCTTCAAGCTTCATGTTGTTGGCCAGAATGTAAAGCCATTGTTAGGTCTTAAAGATAGCATCCCATTGAGGCTATTCCATCTTCATCAGATGTACACATACTGTAGCACCAGGCCCCAAAAATGAAATATAAAGATTCTATTGTGACATTATTGGGAAGCTCCCTGTAATATGAGGCCAGATAACTCGGTACCACCTGCAGTCCCTGCTCTGTGAAGAGTAGCACTGAGGCAGAAAGTAGTCAATGAAAGACTAGATGTCATAGCCTCTATAGACGAGGTCAGAACTGATTTCAGCAGTGGTAGCTTCAGTAAAGAAGAACAACACGATTAAGATCTACATCAACCCAGTTCACTGAAACAAGGCACTGCTCAATCTCATCACCCTATGAAGACAGTTGAACAGGTTACAGCGGACATGCCCACTGCCACAGTTTTCAGCATCTTGGATGCAAAGTGCAGGTGCCGGCAAATTCCGCTGGATGAAGAATCTGCAATATTTACAGCATTCGTGTATCCAGTAGACAGATACATTTTCCTCTGCATGCCCTAAGGGATCTCCACTGGCAGTGAGGTCTTCCAATGACGAATGGAGCAACTTTTTGCAGGACAACTCTGCAAAATCATTGTCGATGACGTCCTGGCCTGGCATCATATAATGCAAGAACATGATACAAATTTTTGTTAATCCTCAATAGAATAAGGACCTTACAGTTAAAGTTCAACCCTGCTAAATTCAGTTTCAGGGTCAACCAGGTTTCCTACGTGGGTCACCTGCTCACAGCCAATGGTGTGAAGCCAGATCCAAACAAGACAACACCTGTACAATATTTGTCCATTCCCGAGGACAAGCAGGTCTTGCAGCACTTCCCTGGTATGGAGGAATTATCTTTCCCAGTCTGTTCCTTGCTGTATCAAGGTCACTGGAACCCTTCATCAACTCCTCCACCAAGATGTTAGTTTAGTGGTGTTGGAAGGAGCACCATACTGTTGTGTTCAACAGCTCAAGCAGGCACTCAGTTCCTTTGGGCTACTGTTCAGCATTTGAGCACCAGTACTCCTATCAGCAGACACCTCCAGCACACACTTGATGCAGATGCACCTCCTTCTGTGATGTAATAATTCTGTGATGACACGGATACAGAAGGGATCATGTATCTGTAGCATGCGAGTTCTTCCCTGGGTGTGGGCAGACACATAGCATGTATGAGCTCCTTAATGCTGTTCATTTAGACCACTGTCACCAGCTATTGCAACCCAGTACTTTCTACAATACCCATACTTGAATAATTATATACTCAATATTACCTTTCCTTTCTTATTTTTTAAACTTTTCCCATGTTACTATAATACAGGTTAATATAATGCTGGTTAAACGCCCTTCATATCAATCAACATCTGCAGTTTGATTTTGCGGTTTTACGGCAAAATGCCCTTCCTGCTGATATATGCTGGCTTGTACCAGTGGCTAGGTTATATACTGAATGTTATTTTGCTGCTTAATTGTTGTTTCTCTTTGTTGGTATCCGGTGGTTACATTAAATTTTAATTGTTAAAATTGAGTTATATTGGGAAATAGATTGAAGCGCTGGTTTAGGCAATTATTGCCTGGCACTGCAATATCACTTCACAACAAAATACTACACCGGTGTTGGGTGTTGTTTTACTCAATTTTTGATTATTTCTTACATTAGACAAATGATAAGATTCAGAGAAGTTTCATCAGTAGCAATACTCAATTTATAATCATACTCCCTGTCTTATCTCTTTTTTACAATGTGCCAGGAAATGCTCACCTGCTTCCTTTGATCCTTTCTTTCATTCAGTTGATAGCACTCTCTCATCCACTGATAGCGCTGTTTACTTGAGTCAAGATAGTCATGGGTTCAAATCCCAGAATACTGAGCATATAATCCAGCCTGGCACTTACATAGATACCGTCTTTCAAGATGGTATTCTAAACCAAGGCCCCACTTGACAATTCGGATAGACTTAATTGACCTATAGTATTATTCCTTTATCCCTTAAACAATATCACGAGAACTGATGATCTGTCCATCATCTCAGTGCTGTTTGTTTGAACTTGCTGTATGCAAATTAGCTGCCACACTTCCTACATTAAACCATGAATACATTTCAAAGACTGTATTCATTGACTGAAAAGTAAAATCAGAATTCCTGAATGCAAGTCACAGAATCAGAGAATTGTTATAGCAAGGGGGCCATGTGGCCCATTGGTCCTACAGAGAGCTAGCACGGACACAATTTATCTAGTGCCACTACTCCAGTCAAAAAAAAATCCATTAACCACCACTCCGTTTCCTGTCACTCAGCCAATTTTGTATCCATGTTGCTACTACCTTTTATTCCAATAGCCAAAACTTTGTTCTCAAGTCTGATGTGCGACACTTTATCAAATACCTTCTGGAAGTGCAAGTACACCACATGAATAGCATTACCCTTATCAACCTTTTCCATTACCTAATTAAGAAACTCCAACAAGTTAATTAAACATGATTTTCCCTCAACAAATCCTTACTAAATAGCCTTAATTAACCTGCTTTCAGTCAAATGAATTATAATTTCTAGAAGCTTCTCCACCACAGAGGTTAAACTAACTGGCTTGTAATTTCTGGGTTTTCTTTACCCTTTGTTTATTTGAACTATGCATCAAGATGTTAATGGAGTAAGTGCAGTACTCAATAAGATAGATTACACGCCATGACTGGAACTTTTCAGTTCACACCAGCAGGACCTTCTGGTTCCACCAGCAACATGCCCCCACCATGGATTTCCTGGTGACATGATGTGGAATCAATGGGAAATCCCATTGACAGCAGCAGAACCAGAAAAAACCACCACTGGCCAACAGCATGCCGCCGCGCTCCACAAGAAACATGTCTGGGGGAAGCCAGAGAATTCTGCACCATGTGTGGAAGAGATGGGCTTGATGATCTGAATTAATTTTTCCTCATTTCATGCTTCCTTAAAATATATTCCCAGAAACTGTCCAGCAGTTAGGAAAAAGAAACAGAGTGAATAAAACATGAAGTGGTTTCATACAAAATGGCAGGATTTGCAAGATAATAATAGGCCTTGTATATAATATTGCAGGATATCTCATTGCTGACTCAAAGTACTGATATTACTTCAGATGCATGAAGGCCTATTGCTTATAAGTGAGTCATAGAGGGATCCCCTAATAAAAAAAATTGTTTGACTGGGGGCAAGAAAGAAGAGACAAAACAACTTGCATTTGCACAGTACCTTTCACAATCTTGGGTTATTCCAATCTGCTTTACAGCCAAAAGTAGTACTTTTGAATTTTGGTCAATGTTGTAGTATAGGAAACACAGCATCCAATCTGAACACAGCAAGCTCAGAAACATCAAAGTGATAATTACGTATCTGTTTTAGTAAGATTGGCTGAGGTACCACTATTGGCTCAACTGGATAAAACTCTCCTGCTCTTCTTTGAATTCTAAGGGACATTTTACATTGACCTGATAGAGAAAGCAGTGCTTTGGTTTAATGTCTCATCTGAAATATAGGCCTGAATTCTCCAACTTCGCCTGCGGCTGGGATTATCCCATCCCGCTGCTGTGAACAGAGATTTGGCTGAGTGCCAAATTCTCTGTCCTCACTGGCAGTGGTCATGGGTCATGCAGGTCCAGAGAATTCTGGCTAATGTGTCAACCTGAATTCTGGGATCAAGTCTCAGAGGTAGGATTTTGACACGAAGATCAGGCTGTGCCCATAGGCACAGCTGATGCTTCATGAGCTAGGGACACACCCTAAAGAGAGGAAAACTCCAGGTAGATGTAACACATTTTCACTCCTCCTACCTTGACTCTTGGGTGGGTGGGTGGGGGGGGGGGAGGGGGGGAAAGAGAGGTGGTGTGGTGATGATGATATTTTAATAGGCACCCTAGTACCATCCAGTACTTCATCTGAGCTGTGCAGTTGAGTGTGGGAGAGTATTATGCAATATTATTACACATGCATTGCCAAAAAGGGTCACTGGATAGAGAATAGGCATTCCTCTCCCCATCCTCCCAACTCCCTACCATGTCAACCAACCACACCTCCTTTCTACTCCAGCAACACCAAAGGAAAACATTGTGTATAATTCATGTCCTGGCTGAGACCAATTAATTCAGTACAGATTAGCGACTGAACCAGGGGTCTCTGAGATTCAGTCGTGCAACAGGCAGTAACGTATTTAGGAACTGAGCATCAAGGATCTTTAAAAATGAGATATGTTGACAAATTGTAATGTTTTATTATGCATTCTGTATCATAGTACTTGAATAACACAGCTTCTAATCTTCTGCTTTTAAATGCAGTTTTGAAAGGGTTTTTGAATTTAAAAAGCTCTTTATATAATACCATATCCTAGTAATTAGTGCTTTCTTACATTTGAAGGTTTCCATGTTAGCAATGTATGCTGCTTAACATTTCAAATATTCTTCCCCAAATACGTGAACAATGCTATTGCTGCTACAGCCCAGTGAAGCATCCATTGTAGCATGCTGTCCTCTACTGATCTATGTGGAGAGTACAACAGTTCATTCAGGTTTTAAAATAGATTCACTGCACTGATCCACAGCATTACCCTTCCATCTCTGGGATCCTGGTATCAATAAATCCTAAAATCAGGAATGAAAAGGTACTAAGAGGAGTCTTGGGCAATATCAACTTGGGCTGCAGTGGATCAGAATCAGGGGCAGCATCAACTCAGACCATAGTGGGTCAGGATCTGCGACTGTATCAACTCAGACCACAGTGGGCCAGGGTCTGGGACAGTGTTAAGGGTAAGATCCTGATGTGGATAGAGAATTGGCTGACTGGCAGAAGGCAAAGAGTGGGGATAAAGGGATCTTTTCAGGATGGCAGCTGGTGACTAGTGGTGTGCCTCAGGGATCAGTGCTGGGACCACAACTTTTCACAATATACATTAACGATTTGGAGAAAGGAACTGAAGGCACTGTTGCTAAGTTTGCAGACGATACAAAGATATGTAGAGGGACAGGCAGTATGGAGGAAGTGGGGGGCTGCAGAAGGACTTGGACAGGTCCAAGTCCTTCTGCAGTGGGCAAAGAAGTGGTAGATGGAATATAATGTGGAAAAGTGTGCAGTTATGCACTTTAGAAGGAGAAATTGAGGCATAGACTATTTTACTTAATGGGAAAATGCTTAGGAAATCAGAAATACAAAGGATTTGGGAGTCATTGTTCAAGATTCTCTTAAGGTTAACAAGCAGGTTCAGTCGGCAGTTAGGAAGACAAATATAATGTTAGCATTCATGTTAAGAGGGACAGAACTCAAGAGCAGGGATGTACTTCTGAGGCTGTATAAGGCTTTGGTTAGACCCCATTTGGAGTATTGTGAACAGCTTTGGGCCCCATATCTAAGGAAGGATGTGCTGGCCTTGGAAAGGGTCCTTAGGAGGTTCACAAGAATGATCCCTGGAATGAAAAGTTTGTCGTATTAGGAACGGTTGAGGACTCTGGGTCTGTATTCGTTGGAGTTTAGAAGGATGAGGGGGAATATTATTGAAACTTACAGGATACTGCGAGGCCTGGATAGCGTGGACACGGGGAGTAGGAAAAACTAGAACCAGAGGGCACAGCCTCAGGCTAAAGGGATGATCCTTTAAAACAGAGATGAGGAGGAACTTCCTCAGCCAGAGAGTGGTGAATCTGTGAAATTCTTTGCCGCAGAAGGCTGTGAAGGCCAGGTCACTGAGAGTCTTTAAGACAGAGATAGATAGGTTCTTGATTAATAATGGGATCATGGGTTATGGGGAAAAGGCAGGAGAATGGGGACGAGAAAAATATCAGTCATGATTGAATGGCGGAGCAGACTCAATGGGCCGAGTGGCCTAATTCTGCTCCTATGTCTTACGGTCTAGTATCAGTTCAGAGCACAGTGGGTCAGAGTCTGGGGACAGTATCAATTCAGATCATGATAAATCACTGTAGATGCTGGAATCTGAAATAAAAGCAGAAAGATCTGACAGCATCAGTGGAGAGAAAATAGAGTTAACATTTCAATTCTGGATGACTCTGTCAGAGCTGAGGCTCAGGACTCAAATCACAATGTGTCAAAGTTTAAGGACAGTGTTAACTCAGGCCACAAAGTCAGGGGCTGGGACTTAGCGTCAGCTAAGGTTGCAACAGGTTGGAATCTGCTGAGGAGCAGTGGAGGATCTTTAAGGAGATCTTTCTTGGTGCTCAGCGGAAATTTATTCCGATGGTTAAAAAGGACCGTAGGGGAAAAGGTAATAAGCCGTGGATAACGAAGGAGGTGAAGGAAAGTGTTAAATTAAAAGCGGAGGCGTTTAGAGTAGCTAAGAGTAGTGGGCGAGAAGAGGATTGGGAGAGGTTTAAATGTCAACAAAGATTGACAAAGAAGTTGATAAAGAAGGGTAGGAGAAACTATGAAGCTGGGCTAACGCTTAATATAAAAAAGGATAGCA
Source organism: Carcharhinus amblyrhynchos (assembly GCF_965287045.1). Classification (NCBI taxonomy): domain Eukaryota; kingdom Metazoa; phylum Chordata; class Chondrichthyes; order Carcharhiniformes; family Carcharhinidae; genus Carcharhinus; species Carcharhinus amblyrhynchos. The sequence goes on along the minus strand of NC_137341.1, from coordinate 18,565,783 downwards.
AGAGTTTTTATAAATATATAAAAAGGAAGAGGCTGGCTAGGGTGAACGTTGGACCCTTAGAGGATGAGAGGGGGGACTTAGTGGTAGGGGATGGGGAAATGGCTGAGGTCTTGAATAACTTTTTTGTTTCGGTCTTCACGGAGGAGGACGTGAATAACTTGCCGGGTGTTAGCGATGGAAAGGTGGTAGGACTGGAGGGTCTCAATGACATTATTATTACTAGAGAGGCGGTGCTCGACAGACTGGAGGGACTGATTGTGGACAAATCCCCAGGACCGGATGGAATGCATCCAAGGGTTCTGAAAGAAATGGCGGAGGTGATAGTGGATGCCTTGGTGGTTATTTTCCAAACGTCGCTGGATTCCGGGGAAGTGCCGGAAGATTGGAAAACGGCTAATATTACGCCGTTGTTTCAGAAGGGTGCCAGGCAAAAGGCAGGGAATTATAGGCCGGTTAGTTTAACGTCTGTTGTAGGTAAAATGTTAGAATACGTCATCAAGGAGGAAATAGCGAGACATCTTGAGGGGAATTGCTTGATAGAGCAGACGCAGCACGGTTTCGTTAAGGGGAAGTCGCGTCTGACGAATTTATTGAAGTTCTATGAGGATGTGTCTAGGGTGGTGGATAGAGGAGAGCCGGTGGATGTGGTCTTTCTGGATTTTCAGAAGGCATTTGACAAGGTACCTCACAAGAGGTTATTGCAGAAGGTAAAGGGGCATGGAGTTGGGGGTAGGGTGTTAGCGTGGATAGAGGATTGGTTGTCAAATAGGAGGCAGAGAGTGGGGGTCAATGGGTGCTATTCGGATTGGCGGATGGTGACTAGTGGAGTGCCCCAGGGGTCGGTGCTGGGGCCTCAGCTATTTACCATTTATATAGATGATCTGGAGGAGGGAACCAAGTGTATGGTGTCGAAGTTTGCTGATGACACCAAGATTGGTGGAACGGCAAATTGCGCGGAGGGTGTGGAGAGTCTGCAGAAGGATCTAGATAGGCTGGGCGAATGGGCCAGGAACTGGCAAATGGAATTTAATGTTGGCAAGTGCGAGGTGGTCCACTTTGGTAGGAATAATGGTAGGAAAGACTATTACTTACGTGGCGAAAAACTGCAGCATGCGACGGTGCAGAGGGACCTCAGGGTCCTTGTGCATGAGTCACAAAAACCCAGCCTGCAGGTGCAGCAGGTGGTCAAGAAGGCGAATGGGATGCTGGCCTTCATAGTAGGGAGGTCTTGCTGCAGCTGTGTAGGGCATTGGTGAGGCCGCAGCTGGAGTACTGTGTGCAGTTTTGGTCGCCGCACTCACGCAAGGATATTTTGGCCTTGGAGGGAGTGCAGAGGAGGTTTACTAGGCTGATACCGGAGTTGAGGGGGTTGAGCTATGAGGAGAGGCTGAATAAACTAGTACTCGTTAGAGTTTAGAAGAATGAGGGGAGATCTCATTGAGACGTATAAGATGATGAATGGGATGGATAGGATAGAGGTGGGGAGGCTCTTCCCGCTCAGAAAGGACAGTAGGACTAGGGGGCACAGCCTCAAGATAATGGGGGGGCGGTTTAGAACGGAGTTGAGGAGGAACTTCTTCACTCAAAGGGTGGTAAATCTCTGGAATTCTCTGCCTGTTGAAGTGGTGGAGGCTGCCTCACTAAATATTTTTAAGATGCGGGATGATGGGTTTTTGATAAGCGAGGGGATTAAGGGTTATGGGGAGAGGGCGGGAATGTGGAACTGAGCCACGACAGATCAGCCATGATCTTATTGAATGGCGGGGCAGGCTCGAAGGGCTAGATGGCCTACTCCTGCTCCTATTTCTTATGTTCTTATGAATCTGGGGCAGTACTAATTCAAGCTTTGGTGCATTGCAAAGTCTGGGACAGTATCTACTCATGCCCATTTGTCTTTTTGGTGCATATCATGCATCTGGGCTTCCATAAAGGAACAACACCACCTGCAATATCCTGAACCTACACTTATTTCCAGGTTCTTGCCATTTCCCAAAGCAAAACCTGTAATGTGCTCTGACCCAGGTAGTTAGTGTCTTTTACCTGAAAATACAGTCATGGCTGTAGGACTGTGTGGCGTAAGTGGCACTGAAAGTGGTGGGAGTACCCTTCATTACTGGGATCTTCAGAAGCAGAGTAAACATTAAGATCCTCAGACTCATTTCCTTTTGGCCACAGTGCAGATAAATCTGCATCTATATGGATAGCACTGTGCAGGTGACAGAACACTCCTGCACCAATTGTCAATTGTTAGGTGAGATTATTAGGTAAGAGCATTAAGGGAAATCGAGCGAAAATGGGTCAAGAGAGTTGAGGTATAGAAACGTCATGATCTAATTGTATGCTGGAACAAACTTAAGAGCTGAATGGCCTATTCCTGAGAAGGCATTGGTTGAATATCTTCAAAGTGCTGCATTCCCTCTGCAATGGGACTATCAGCCTAAAGTCTGTGCTCAAGTCTCTGAGTCGTTAACCTATAATAAGTCTCACAACACCAGATTAAAGTCCAACAGGTTTACTTGGTAGCAAATGCCACCTAGTCCACATCTTTAACCTATAGACATTCTAGGAACATGGAGCTCGCTGCAAATGCAAATCTTGCTTTAACTTGGTGGGATGGATAAATTTTACACTTATTATGAGATGTAATCCAAGTCAGAGATTCTCTAAGGCCCTTGGGCAAAAAGGAGGCAAAATCAAGGAGAATTCTGACTTCTGATCTCTCCCAGTGAAGCCTGCTGGAAAATATGGGTGGAAGTAAATGGCCACTATCTCCCCCTCCCATAGAATCCCTACAGTGCAGAAGGAGATTATCTGGCCCATCAAATCTGCACTGACTCTCCAACAGAGCAGTTCACCCAGAACCATCCATCAGCCCTATCTCTGTAACATTGTGCATCCACCACGGCTAATCCACATAACCTACACGTCTTGGGACTCAGAGGGGCAGTTTAGCATGGCCAGTCCACCTAACATGCACATCTTTGGATTGTGGGAGGAAACCAAAGCACCCAGAGGAAACCCATGCAGACACAAGGAAAACATGCAAACTTCACACAGACAGTAACCCAAGGCTGGAATTGAACCAGGGTCCCTGGCACTGTAAGGCAGCAGTGCTAACCACAGTGCCACCATGCTGTCTAACCCATCGAGAGGTTGGTGGCGGGAGTCATTTCATGAGGTGAGAGGGTGGCCAGTGGAGTCGCGGCCACCTTCCCACTAGCACCCCAATTAAGTTCTTGGGGCAATGTCCATGTAATGTCTATATGGACTGCTGCCAATTGGGGGCAATTAATCACCATTCAGGGAATCCAAAAAACAAACATTGGTGTCTGAAAAGGGGGCACACAGAGCCATTCCTTGCCCTTGCCCTCCCACCTACCACTAACCCCCATCCTTCCACCATCGTTCACCTGTGCCTGAATCCATGGCAATCCTCGGCCTCAGGTATGTATAGCACTGACATCAGTCACCACCTCCCCACTGTCACTGTCAAGCTGCCACACAGTTGCCAGCTATTTGAATAACAACATTCGACAAGCGGAACTTCCACCCCCGGAGATTTTTTATCCTGGTGGGGAAGGTGTAATGGAGATCCTCTGCTGCCAACTTAAATGTCGGATTGACACTTTTTGATGGGCATCCCTAAAAGGAGAAGACATGAGGTTCTCAGCTGGTCTCCAATTGGTGGATGACATCCTGTCACCCCATTAAATACTGCTCCAGACAACTGGATATTGGGATGGAAACACGATCAGGATCAGCTGTGATATCCATCCCATGATCAAACAGGCTGCTGACACTCACTACCTACATGTACACAAAAAGAATGATCATTTGGGTGAGACACCAGAAGACAAGCAGAATCTGTACACCATATACCACATCCAGAGCTCTCAAGAGAGGAGAGGGAAAAGCAGGGAATAAATCCAGGACAATTGGTGTTAACTTGGTTTTAATACCAAAGCACAGCTTGTGACTAATCGCCCTTAGTATGAGCTGAATGAAGCAAAAAAAACTTTCTCTTGTTGCATATTTCGTTCTGCTCTTGCAGTTATGCCTCCAGTGGTTTCCTAATTACTACTAACTTCTGGTAAATTGCATTGCTGTTTAGGTGAAGCAAGCCTTTGTCTCCAATACACAGGGGTGCACTCCAATGGCAGCTACCGACCGTTTAGTTAAAATGCTTGGAATTTTTTTGTACTCATCAGGAATGCCATTAAAAATTTTTCTGCACCTCTTGAATTCTTCTAGGTCATGTACAGCACAAGTTAGATTCAGATTAAAACTGCCTCTACACTGTCCCACAAATGTTTCTAAACCAGTAGTCTGCCTCAGGCAAAATTGGTAGCAGTGAATAATTCATACCACAATGCTCCTGGTTAAAAACCAAATGCAAAAGGGAACTGGCTGTTAGTATGATTATACATTGGGTATTCAGCTCTGGGACTTGAGTTTAAAACTAGCCAAATCCTCGAGTTTAAATTGCAATCTTTTCAATTTGTGATGCTGTCAAAGAACAAAGCTGTCCCTAAAATGACACCCTCACTGAGAAGCCATATGGACAGGTATGAGAAATGGAAATAGCATTTTGGGATACCGTATACAAGTAATTTGAGACAAGATATAAAGCAAGATTTGCATTTCTAGAACATCTTGTGTGACATTCCAAAGCACTTTATATTCAATGATGTACTTTTGAAGTCTATTCTCTGTTATATTTTAGGAAATTGGGAATCCAATTTGCACACAATTCCATCAAACAATAATATGATAACAATCAGGTTAGCTATTTTTAAACATTGATTGAGGGTTGAAAATTGATCTGGACACCAGGGTAACTCCGTACTCGTCTTCAAAATAATGTCATGGATCTTGTACGTATACCTGAGAGGACAGACTTGACAAAAAGGACAGGGGCATGGATAAGGTAGATCATAAGAATCGTTTCCCCATAGCAAGGGTATCTAAGACCAAAGGGCATATGTTTACGCTGAGGACTAAGTAGTTTAGAGGTGATCTGGGGTAAGAATTTTTCACCCAGAGGGTGTTGGAGGTATGGAATGTGCTGCCCAGGAGAGTGGTGGAGCCAGGTACTCTCGCAACATTTAAGAAGTATCTGAACGAGTAGTTAAATCGCCAAGGCATTGCAGGCTCTGGACCAAGTGCTGATAAATGGGATTAGTAGAGATTGGTATTTGATTTCAGCATAGACATGATGGACTGAAGGGCCTTTTTCTGTGCTGTACAACTCTATGACTATACCCCAATTTAATGTCTGAAAAAACATATGTCCAACAGCACAACTCTGGATGGAAAATGAGAACTTCTACAAAATGGAGACCAAGATGTAAAAACAGAGATTGTACATGGTCCGTTTAATGTAAAATTTACCTTTTTATTTATCTTTCTCTGTTAAATAATGTTTCATTTATATTGATTCCAGTTGGTTTGTTACTGTAGAAGTTTTAAAGACTGAAATCTTATCCAGCTGTTAATGATTTCTATGAAGTCTTTTTTCTTCCTTCAGGGCTGTACCAGCATTTATTAATCTCCCTAATTGCCCTTGAACTAAGTGGTTTGCTGGCCATTTCAGATGGCATTTAAAAATCAACCACATTGCTGTGTATCTGAGGTCACCTGTGGGCTAGACCAGATAAAAAGGTGGCAGATTTCCTTCCCTAAAAGGATATCAGTGAATCAGGTGGGTTGTTGCGACAACCGACAATGGTTTCATGATCAGCATTAGTCTCCAAATTCAAAGTTGACCCATTTGTTGAAGTGGGATTCAAACCTGGGTCCTCAGAGCATTGCCCAGGGTGTCTGAATTACTAGTCCAGTGCCAATATCACCATGGCATCATCTCCCAATGTAACCTTTCATCATTAATTGATTCTTTCTCCATAGATTCTTCCAGACCTGCTGAGTGTTTCCAGCATTTTCTGTTCTCACAATAGGAACTGGGAGTTTCAGCTGAGACCCCCTGTGCTCAAATCTTCAGTGTGAAACTCGAACTTGTCTTCTGACTCAGAGGAAATACTATTACCCAGCTAATATGTGATAGGTTGCAGTATTCTTAGAAGGGATATATGACTTAGGACTTATCGTTCCAAAGCTTTCTATCAGTAGCTTTTTTCGTCTGGTTCTGCTAGAGATTGATTTTTTAATTAGTCAAAAACTCTTTTGTAATTGGATCATGCAACTAGCTTTTCCTGTATTCATACCAGTAAGGAAAGTGCTCTATTAAAACCATACAGCCTATGCTCCACTTTTATTCTCCTTCAGAGACATGAGCACACCATTGAGCACAGATATTTTATGTCTGTCTTCATTGTAGAGGATACAAATAACATCCCAGAAATAACTGTGAATCAGGAGGTGAAAGGGAGGGAGGAACGTAAAACAATTCTAATCACCAGGGAAAGAATACTGAGAAAATTATCAGAACTAAAGCTGACAAGTCCCCAAATCCTGGAAAATCTCAGCAGATCAGACAGCATCTGTGGAGAGAAAATAGAGCTAACATGTTGAGTACTGATGACCCTTGAAGAGTTATCCAGACTCAAAACGTTAACTCTGTTCTCTCTCCACAGATGTTGTCAGACCTGTTGAGATTTTCCAACATTTTCTGTTTTTGTTTCACATTCCAGCATCCACAGTAATTTGCTTTTATCTTCAGTCCCCAGATCCTAATGGACTTCATCCTAAGATCTTAGGATGAGACAGTAGGTGCATGGGTTTTAATTTTCCAAAATTCTCTAGATTCTAAAGCCAGGCTCTCTATTCAAGGAGACAGAAAGCCAGGCCATTTAGCTTATTATGTCATCAGTAAATTGCCGGAATCTATTATTAGGCACCTTGTCAAGCAGAGTCAACACGATTTGATGGAACAGAAATCATGTTTGACTAATTTACTGGAGGTTTGTGAGTAACTGCCAAGCAACATGGATAAAGGGGAACCTGTGAATGTGCTGTACTTAGTGTTCCAGAAGGGATCCATCATGGGATACACACACACACACACACTCCAGCCCTCAGTTACATGATGACACAGTCATGCAGAGTGTCATGGGGATGCAGCTTGGGAGGACTACCTGGGACCTTATGTAGAGTAGGTGTATTATTGTGAGTTTGTATGTTAAGTTAATAAATCTCCTGTTTGTTGAAGTTATTGATTTAATGGAACACACAGAATTACATGGCGTTAGAGCTGGCAGCATGGCACAGGGATTTCAAAACATCAACCCTCTTGTCTTCAATGAGAATATGGTATACAATTGGGACAGATTCAAACAGGAATGGATCTGATGTGGTGCAACGCTGTCCGAAAAAAACTCTGCAGATTCCACAGCAACTGCGAAGTTTATATTATTTATATTCAATTCGGAAGAACATAAAGAGGCTCCCACAATTATCCTACAGAAATTCAAAGAAATATGCACCCCACTTAAAAATATTATTTTATGCTGCCACATATTTCATTCTACTGATCAAAAACAGTCCAAATCAATCCGATCTTACGTGAACATACGAAAGGTCTTAGCAGAAAAATGTACATTTGGAATGTTTACCAAGATCAGTTGGTGGGGAACATAAAAAACAAAAAGTTCTGAAAACAACCACTGAAACAGAAGGACGTGTGTGGTCAAATGGACAAGGCCTGAGAAATTAGACCCAACATAAATTAATACCACTAAAATCTGCTTCTGTGAGGTTACAAGGCAAAAGCCAACAGGGACACTTATCAGAACTGTCTCACGTACAAAACAGGAGTACTTCACTTTAACAATAGGGAAGACATCATGACCCGACTGCATAACTTTTACATAGACAGGCTCAAACTTTACAATGGAAGAGTCGTTAGAGTCGGGAACCCATCAGGAGGTATCCAGCCAAGAGACATTAAAATTGTGTTTTCCCTAGCTTCAGCCAGACTCCCTGCTATTAAAGAGATATGTATATCTAGGATGACTTGGCCCTAACCTGATTGGGTGTTGTGATGCCCCACCTTGTCATCCTAGGGTGGGCAGCATAGTGGCACAGTGGTTAGCACTGCTGCCTCACAGCGCCAGGATCCCAGGTTCGATTTGGGTCACTGTCTGAGCAGAGTCTGCATGGGTTTCCTCTAACAGGCCAAAAAACATTCGGTTAGGTGCATTGGCCATACTAAATTCTCCCTCAGTGTACCCAAACAGGTGCCAGAGTGTGGTGACTAGGGGATTTTCACGGTAACTTCATTACAGTTTTGATGTAAGCCTACTTGTGACACTAATAAATAAAATTTAACTTAAACCCCACTGGCCAAAAACCAGTGAACGTTCGAAGAAAGGATAAAAACAGCCATTTTCAAGACAAACTCCAGTGAAGATCTATCGTGAAGATCTCCACTAGATCTACTGTGATCTGGGGCAACACAAGGAGGCAAGTGAGATCCACCTTTGTGCTAAGAGAACCCTGAGTTAATTTGTCACCGTGAGCGCAGTGAATTGAATCCAACAGCCCAATCGATTTCGCTAGAGCAGATGATATCTATTTTTCAGGCAATTAACCTAGTTTGGAGAGAGTTAACTTAATCTAATGTGTAAGAATTTAAGCCATAATAAAGCTGCAGTTGAACCACAATCCTTTGTCATAAAATAAAGGCACTTGGGTAATGAACTCGTCAAAGTGTCTGTATAAAGTATTTCACAGACAGCACCTGACTTCACATCCTGCTTGAGAAATGTACATTTTAAACAAGCAGTCCAAGAGATCGAACAGAAAATTCAGTTGAGAAACAGCACAATTTGAGAGAGAAACAGAATAATGTGCAGTATATCAACTGCAGCAGCAAGCAGCCTGTGTACACAATTGATAGAACAATCTGCGTATACTTGTACACTGCACTGGGAGATCAGAGGACCTGCGCAATGGCATCCAGCAATCTGCAGCCAGCTTCCAGGCTTAAATAGGTTACACCCACTTCCCCTACTGGCAAGAATCAATTTTTCTAACTGCTGTATGTTTAAGTCTGGGAGCTCACCCAAAAGTGGGAGTGATTCGCTCGTTTTCACGCTCGTTCAGCACTAAGATTTTGGGTAAGATCACCCCCTAAGGCTTTGCTCCTCGCATTTATCTGACAACTCACTTTCTGATGAAAGGAGCCTGTAATTTTCCTCGAGTTTTTTTCCGACTGCAACATTATCAACCTTTCAGAAGGCTCTAAAGTGGGTTATAAGGAGACATGAAAACACTTTTGAAATTCAGTGAATCCAAAAACAGACAACAGCTTTCCATGGAGTTGTGAATAGCTCTTTCCATCACCACACACCTGGAGAATGGGAAGCAATCAAGTCAATGGCTGGGACATTTTTAAAATTAATTACCTCAAGTAAAAAGACAATGGCTGGGACTATGTCCCAGGCTAACCTAATACCTAACACAAAAATGGAAAATGCTGGAAAACCTCAGCAGGTCTGAAAGCATCTGAAGAGGAAAAAATAGAGCCAACGTTTCGAGACAGGACCCAATAGCTAATACTGGAATAACCCAATACTAATCATTCAAAAGTTTGATACTGCAGCCATTTTTTAAGTTTTGGAACTGTATAAAAACAGACACTGAACAGCCATTTTGTGTGCAGAACCTCAGGAAGAACTCTGAGGAGGAGGGGGAATGGGGAGGGTTAAAATTTGAGGAGACAGCTCCCTGAAGGCTGCCAGGAGCTTTAGAAGAAGTTGAGGGAGCTGTCTGGAACTATTATTATAATTTTCCTTAAATGTTAAAGCAAAATACTGAGCCAACGTTTCAAGTCTGAATGAGGCAGACCTGCTGAGATTTTCCAGCATTTTGTTTTTGTTGTGATGATAATTTTCCAAGTGCTCAGCAATAGCATCAGTGCTTGGTGATCATGGAAGGTGGGAGGGGAGGTCAGCTGTGCTCCATTTCTCCGATGGTTATGTGGGTGTCCTCATGGAGAAGGTCTGTGCCATCTCACGCCCAGGGATGACAAGAGAATGCTGCGTTACATGACCAAAAAGGCCTGGTCAGAGGTCGCTGCCCAGGTTAATGGGCATGACTTGGTAAGCTGTATGTGATTTCATGGCCACAAACAGTTCAATGATCTTCAGCCGGTGGCATGAGTAAATGAACAGATGGCATGGGCCTGTGCAGAGAAATTGATAATCAAATGCCCATTCCTCTGTGTACTCAGGGGTCTGAATGCAAATGCCAACTGGCACTGAAGTCTGCTCTGCCAAGGCTGGAATGTCAGCACAACAAGCTTCAGTGCAGCCAGAGTGCCTACTGAATCTCCAATGAAGATTGCATGGAAGTAGTTCTCCATTGTCTCCTCAGCTCTCCTAGCATGCATAGTGACTATGATGATTGAATTTACTGATCTTCTGTCTTCTTTCTGCAGATGTGCCATCCGCAGGAGTGACAGGCAACCCCAAAGACCCCTTGTTAAGTTCCAAGCAAGACATCACTCCTCCACCAACATCATACCATCTCTCAGAAGCAGGCACCAAAATAGACACTCATGCCAATGAACATTAGCTCGTCAGCCCCATGCGTAGTGCACAGTGTTGAGGGGATGTGACAGTTATGTGAGGAGCTGGCAGGAGAGGTCCCAGGGCCCTGACAGCGGCAGCACTACTGGAAGCCAGAATCATACTGAGTCTGAGTCAGAGGAAGAGCCTCTTGTGTCATCCACCAACAGCAGATGTTGCATGTCCAGCAGGATGCATGGAGAGAGCTGGCAGAGATCCACGAGGGTCTGTGTGCCAAGGTCTCCATCATAAAGGAGTCCATGTGGAGTATGAGTACTGCCTTGACCCTTAAACACTGAGCACACAGCCTCCTCCACTGAGAGAGTGGTGACTCTCGAGCACTTTTCCACCATGGATGTTAAACTGACTGGCCTGTAAGTACCAGGATTGTCCTACTTCCCTTTTTTGATCAAGGCTGTAACATCTGTATTGCTCCAGTCCTTTGGCACCACCCTTGTATCTAAACAGGACGAGAAAATTATGGCCAGCATTTCTACAATTTCTACTCTTACAGCAACTTAAGAATGAGGTCATTTGGCATAACTTGCCTATACTAGCTTTCTAAATGATTCATTGGTTGGTTTCACTCCTCCACTCTTTCCCCATAACTCTGCAATTATCTCCAGATGAGTGGAGTTAATTTTACACCAAGTTAATGTATTGTCTCAGGCTGCTGGAACACTATCCCTCATTAGTCTGTGATATTAATGCTAATCTTTGGCAACCACATTGGTGAATTATTCTCTGCATCACATGCTTTTATACACAAACAAATTAGTAAATTATTCTAATAATCATCTATCACAATAAAAAAAATCACATAGTCCAAACAATCTCTCCAGTGATCCAGCCTGAGCTAAGGTTTTGATTGGATATTTAAACAGACTAAGATATATGAGCTGTTTGTTTTCATTGAGTAGTAAAATGTCACTTAACAGTACATAACAATTTTTCATTTCTAACATCCAGTGTCAGTACCTAACACTGCCAGGATAGATAAAATGCTGTGACAGATACATGGTGTAATTCCTTCTGTGGTGCTAAATTAACGCATGAGTAGTAAAGGAATGGAAGTTTATGTTGGTAAATTATTAGATGAAGTAGAATGAGAGGAGGCTCATGTGGAACACAAATACTGGTGCAGGCCAGTTGGTCAAATGTGACTGAGCACATTGACGAAGGAAGAGCGACAGACGTGGTTTACATGGACTTCAGCAAGGCGTTTGATAAGGTCCCCCATTCTTGAGAAGGTGAGACGGCATGGGATCCAGGGGGCTTTGGCCTTGTGGATCCAGAACTGGCTTGCCTGCAGAAGGCAGAAAGTGGTTGTGGATGGGTCTTTTTCTGCATGAAGGTCGGTCACCAGTGGAGTGCCCCAGGGATCTGTTCTAGGACCCTTGCTGTTTGTCATTTTCATAAATGACCTGGATGAGGAAGTGGAGGGATGGGTTAGTAAGTTCGCAGACGATATGAAGGTTGGTGGTGTTGTGGATGGTCTGGAGGGATGTCAGAAGTTGCAGCGGGACATAGATAGGATGCAAGACTGGGCAGAGAAGTGGCAGATGGACTTCAATGCAGATAAATGTGTAGTGGTCTATTTTGGCAGGACCAATGGGATGAAGGAATACAATATCAAGGGTAGGAATCTTAGCTGTGTTGAAGAGCAGAGGGATCTTGGGGTCCGGGTCCATAGGACTCTTAAATTGGCCTCGCAGGTGGAGGATGTGGTCAAGAAGGCGTATGGTGTACTGGCCTGCATTAATCGAGGGATTGAGTTTAGGAGTCGGGAGGTAATGCTGCAACTTTATAAAACTCTTGTCAGACCCCACTTGGAGTACTGTGCGCAGTTCTGGTCGCCTCACTATAGGAAGGACGTGGAAGCTATTGAAAGGGTGCAAAGGAGATTTACAAGGATGTGGCCTGGATTGAGAGGCATGCCTTATGAAGATAGGTTGAGGGAGCTGGGACTCTTCTCCCTGGAGAGACGAAGGTTAAGGGGCAACCTGATAGAGGTTTATAAGATGTTGAGAGGAATAGATAGGGTGGATTCTCAGAGGCTATTTCCCAGGGTTGAAATGGTCGCTACAAGAGGACACAGATTTAAGGTGCAGGGAAGCAAGTACAGAGGAGATGTTAGGGGTAAGTTTTTCACTCAGAGGGTGGTGAGTGAATGGAATCGGCTGCCGTCAGTGGTGGTGGAGGCAAACTCGCTGGGGTCTTTTAAAAGGCTTCTGGATGAGTATATGGGATCTAATGGGATTGGGGGTTATAGGTAGGTCTATGGCTTAGTAGGTATAGAAGTGATCGGCGCAACTAGTGGGCCGAAGGGCCTGTTTGTGCTGTAGTGTTCTATGTTCAAATGTCTTGTCTCACTAATATCAATTCCCTAATTCAATGTAATAACAGGATCCACCAATGCAAGCTGATATACTCAGGACAGAATGAACCTCAACTGATTTTTAGCAACAGACACTGGCTAGATTGACAATTATTTTCTATCCTTTGTTGTCAGAGATTATTTCAGCCCTTCTTCTTGAAACATTGTATTTTTTCCAGTAGTTTTGATAAAACCATTCTATGTGACTGGCTAGGCCATTTCAGAAGGGCAGTTAAGAGTAAACAACATTGATATGGTACTGAAGTAACAAATAAACCTAGACCTGTAAGGATATCACATTTCCTTTCCTAAAGGGACATTATCATAATTACTCTACTGGTTTATAATTTAATAGATCCATGGTCACTTTACTGACAGCAAAATTACACAGCTATGAATAATGACTAAGTGTTGTGGTGAAAAATCTATAATGTGACAATCTGCACTCAAAGGTTAACATTTCCTTTGCTATGTTTATTTTTCACATTTTTAATTTCATTTCAGATGTGGGATATTTATTTTAAAAACACTTCCATTTTCATAACGTCTTTCATGGCCTCAGGACGTTATAAAGCATTTGAGAACCAATGAAGTACTTTTGTAGAGTAGTCACTGTTCTCATGTCATAAACACAGCAGTCAATTTGCAAAAAGCAAACTCCTAGAAACAATAATGTAATCATAATTTAGTATGTGTGTTAAAGGATAAATATAGGCCAGGGTACTCGAGAGAACTCCATTGCTCTGTTTCAAATAGTGGCTGCATGATTTTTTATATACACCTGAGAGAACAGGTTTAAAGTATCAACTGAAAGATAGCACTTCCAACAGTGCAGCGCTCCCTAATTACTGCTCTGGACTGTCAGTCTGGGTAACGTGCTCAAATCTCTGGACAAGGTCTTGAACCTACAACCCTCAAATTCAGAGCATGCAACCTACTGAGCCACATCTGACACTATTTTACATAGAATGATTAAGGACAGCAGTAAAATCCAGCTTTCTTCCTACTTCTCATTACAAAAGCAGCAATAAAAATGATCTGGGTAGAGCTCTCCAAATGACTCAGTGCACAATAGCATCAGCCAGGCTGATATTGAGCTTTTCAGGCTCAGAGGGATTCCTTATGCAGAGTCCCAGTCTATGCTGATTAGCTGATTCAACATTGGAGAACAGTAGTGTGCTGTAATTCATCTCAGCATTTATAAGTAGCTAGTCCTTGGCCTGGCTCAAGTGTTAAGGAATCTCACAACTCAGTCGGTTGGTGCTCACTGTTCCCCTCTCAGCCATTGCCTCTCTCTCTCTCTGTCCCCTTTTCTTAGTAGATGATCTTGTTTACAGGGAAAAGAGGGGACAGCTTGTTTTTACGCGCGTACAGGATTTCTTCGTCCCTGGGCCTTAATAAACTCAGTAAAAAGTCTGACAACACCAGGTTTTAGTCCAACCTATTTATTTGATAATATACTCGCAAGCTTTCGGGTTAGCCCGAAAGCTTGCGAGTATATTATCAAATAAATAGGTTGGACTAAAACCTGGTGTTGTCAGACTTTTTACTGTGTTTACGCCAGTCCAACGCCGGCATACCCACACCTTAATAAACTACCACAACACCTTGCATTTATGTAGTAATTTCAAAATGTCCAAAGTATTTCACAGGAATAATATCAGACAAAATTTGATACTGAGTCGTATAAGGAGGGCCAGCATGGTGGCAAGCACTGCTGCATCACAGCACCAGGGACCCGAGTTTGATTCCAGCCTTGGGTCACTGTCTGTGTGGAGCTTGCATGTTTTTCCCATATCTCTGTGGATTTCCTCCCACAGTCAAAAGATGTTTACCATTTACATAGATGATCTGGAGGAGGGGGCTGAGCGTAGGGTAACAAAATTTGGTGATGACACAAAGATGAGTGGAAAAGCGAATTGCATGGAAGATGCGGAAAGTCTGCAGAGAGATCGGGATAGGCTGAGTGAGCGGGCGAGGACCTGGCAGATGGAGTATAATGTTAGCAAATGTGAGATTATCTGCTTTGGTAGAAATAATAGTAGGAGGGATTATTATTTAAAAGGCGAAAAGCTGCAGCCTGCTACGGTGCAGAGGGACCTGTGGGTCCTTGTGCACGAATCGCAAAACCCCAGTCTGTAGGTGCAGCAGGTGATCAAGAAGGCGAATGGAATGTTGGCCTTTATAGCGAGGGGGAAAGAATATAAAAGTAGGGAGGTCTTGCTGCAACTGTACAGGGTACTGGTGAGGCCGCAACTAGAGTACTGTGTGCAGCTTTAGTCACCGCATTTGCGGAAGGATATATTGGCTTTGGGTGCAGAGAAGGTTCACCAGGCTGATAGGCTAACCCCTCATCTCCGATATGAGGAGAGATTGAATAGACTGGGTTTGTACTCATTGGAGTTTAGAAGGCTGAGGGGGGATCTTATAGAGACATATAAGATAATGAAGGGGATAGATAGGGTAGAGGTAGAGAGATTCTTCCTGCTTAGAAAGGATAGCAGGACTAGAGGGCACAGCCTCAAAATAAGGGGGGCGGGGGTGCAGTTTAGATTGGAGTTGAGGAGAACTTCTTCACTTAAAGGGTGGTGAGTCTCTGGAATTCTCTGCCCGTTGAAGTGGTGAAGGCTACCTCGCTGAATATATTTAAGTCACGGGTAGATAGGTTTCTGTTAGACAAGGGAATTAAGGGTTATGGGGAGAAAGCGGGAAAGTGGAACTGATCCACTTCAGATCAGCCATGATCTTGCTGAATGGCGGGGCAGGCTCGAAGGGCTAGATGGTCTACTCCTGCTCCTATTTCTTATGTTCTTATGTGTGGGTTTGGTGGATTGCCTATGCTAAATTGTCCCAAAATGTGTAGGTTCGGGGAATTAGGAGAGTAAATGTGTGGGTTTATGGGGATAGGGCATGGAGGGGGACCTGGTAAGATGCTCTGTCAGGGACAGCCAGTGCAGATTCGATGGGCTAAATGGCCTCTTTCTGCACTGTAAAGATTCAATGAGATATTAGAACAGCTGCCATAAATCTTTGTTAAAGAGGTAGTGTTTAAGGAGGGAGTTAAAGGAGGAGAGAGTGAGGTTGAGAGGCTTAGGGAACTCCAGAGCTTTGGGCCCAGGCAGCTGAATGTACTCTAGATCTTACTTCTGTCAGAAAAGAGAACCCATTCTATTTTCGGCATATAATCTCCTGAGCAGAATAATAATGAGCCTGCTCTATTTGTGACAAACTGGTATTTACAAAAAAGTCAGTCCAGGCTGGAACAGTAAATTTCTTCTGCAATAAAGTAAGAGGATAGTAGGAAATTAGATGATTTACAGTAAAGAAAAACAGGCCAGTTCTCCCCACCCCCTGCCAAATAATTTGCCCACCCAAGCCTCCTCCCAACTCCCTTCATCTAATTATGTCAGCATATCTTCCTGTTCTTTTATCTCTCATGTGCTTATTAAGCTTCCCTTAATTGCATCTAAGTACCTCAAATATTCCTCGTGATAGTGAATTCCACGTCCTAACCACATTCTGGGTAAAGAGGTTTCTCCTGAATGTCCTATTTAATTTATTACTGACTATTAATATTTAAGACCCAGAGTTTTGGAATCTCCCACAAGTTGAAACACCTTCCCTACAACTGCTTTCTCAAACCATTTCATAATATTAAAGACCTCAATTAGATCACCTCAGTTCTCTGTATAGAGAAAAAAAGCCAAAGCTCCATAGTACAGATGTCAGAGGTAGGTTTTTTACTCAGAGACTAGCAAGGGTGTGGAATGCCCTTCCTGCAACAGTAGTGGACTCGCCAACATTAAGGGCAATTAAATGGTCACTGGATAAACATATGGATGATATTGGAATAGTGTAGGTTAGATGGGCTTTAGATTGTTGCACTGACCTGTGAAAACCATCGAGGGCCAGAGGGCCTGTACTGCACTGTAATGTTCTATGTTCTATTGTTTAATCTTCTTGATATGATTAAGTTGTCTGATTAACAGTTTAACTGTTCTAAGATCAGGTTTGTAAAATTTTATGCACTCCTCGAGCAACTCTATATTATTTTTATAATATAGAGACTAGGGCTGAAATTCACACCCTGCTGCTGCTGCCAGCAAGAACAAAGAATTTGGTGCTCAGCCAAACCTCTAGTCACAGCAGCGGGATGAGAGAATCCAAGCTGTGGCTGAGGTCAGAGATTCCG
The DNA here is from genome assembly GCF_965287045.1 of Carcharhinus amblyrhynchos. Classification (NCBI taxonomy): domain Eukaryota; kingdom Metazoa; phylum Chordata; class Chondrichthyes; order Carcharhiniformes; family Carcharhinidae; genus Carcharhinus; species Carcharhinus amblyrhynchos. The sequence continues at coordinate 18,548,688 of NC_137341.1, read as the reverse complement.
GCCCCAGAACTGTTAAAACTGAGATTGATAAATTTTTGTTGGGTAAGGGGATCAAGGGTTGTGACCAAAAAAATGGGTAAATGGTGATCTGCTCAAATGTCAGAGCAAGCCCATTGGGCTGAATGGCCTCCTTCTAAAGAGGAGGAGGAGGAGAAGTAGTGAACATTTGCAGAGGATGTAATTTCTGACAAAAGAGCCTCAGACCTTTCAATCTTTCCTGACAAATAATATCTTTTCACTTCCAGGTATCATCCTTGTAAATCATCTTTTCATTCCCTAGTGCCTCTGTGTTCTTCTTATAATCTGAAGAGCAGAAGTGCCCACAGTGCTCTGAGTCAAAAACTAAAAGATGATGGACTAGAGTGGAAAAAAAGAAAAAGATACAAAAACTTAGAGTGCCATGTGAGGCTGAGAAGACAGTAGAGTGTTCTCTGTCACAATAACAAAAACTGCAGTATGTTCCCCTCAAGGTTTTTGTCATGCCTTTCAGATTTTTAAAGTCATACACCATGTATTTATGAGATCCTTTCCCAGTAATGCATTCAAATGTCTTGTGCAGAGCAGAGGTGGTGGTGGTGGGCAGGGGAGGGAGATGGACAGAGAATGAAAGGAGAATCAAGAATAATTAAAGAGAATGGGAAAGCAGAGCCTTATCAATTTAAAAATGCTGTAGGCAGAATAAGATAGCCATCTGTACCAGCAGGTCATGTGGAGAGAACCTGATCACGCATAGAATTGCAAAGATTTATCAGAACATGTTATTTTAATTAATTATATATCGTTACAGAATCACACAAGTGAATCAACCCCCAAACCAAAGAAAATTGATTTTTATCACAACACCAACCCCCCACCCTGCAAAATAATTTATGTTCTGTCGTAAAGAGGGACTACAGTCATGGAAAAAAACATTGGCTAACCTTATTTCTGCTTGTTTACGGAGAGACCTCATGGCCACATGCATTGCATCAAAGTTCATTGCCATCATTGCTTATTAAGACTAAATTAAAGCATGGCTCTTCTCCCTCTGCAGATATAAAAAAAATCACTTGCCAGACAATTGAATGGTGTAATTTTTTAAAAATTAAACCAACTATCTATTAAAAGTCTTTCAGCTCACAGCCTCATGCCCACAAATTTCAATCGTGTTGTCAGCACTTTCTACTAATTCATGCCTATTTGCAGTGTAAATCAGGGAATAGCACACCCCAACACATACTTTACCATTCTTTAATTTTAGTAAGTATAAAATTTGTGAGTGAATGCTTGCAAAAAAAAAATCAAGTAACTAGCGAATGAGGAGAATGTGATGTGGGGTCTACTATGCAAAAGCATGGAGAGGAGGGTATGAGACATTAATGGTTTGAAAGGGGACAGTCTTAGGTCCCATATTTCTGTTCTCCTTCACACAGATGTTAGATCTTGCTTCAAACAATACTGCTTTATTTCACCCTCCCAATCACTCTTTTGTTCTGCTGCACCTCAAGAATTTATCTCCCCACTCTTTTGCCACCTCTCTCCATTCCCAGATCCATTGACACTTTCTCAGTGTACACAGGCATCATAACTGCATTCCCAGTGCCCCTTAGCCATTAACTACCCCACTGCTCCAAAAAAAACTGATAACTCTCTTTCGTGCCTCGAGATCGCAGGATCCCTCTTACAGATCCCAGGTTTGACTGGCGTTAGTAAAATCTCCCTCTTCAGTGCTGCTAACAACTCGCTGCATAAAGGTTTTCTGGTCCAGCTCAGCCTCTTTCTAAGGTCTCTAGCATCATAGATGCCAGTCTTGAGCCAATTTGGTTCACTTCATGTGAAATCAAGAAACAGCTGAATACACTGGGTACTGAGAAAGTTATCCTGACAACATTTTGGCAATAGTACTGAAGACTTGTATGCCAGAATTATCCACAGCTCTAGCCAAACTGTTCCAGTACAGCTACAACACTGGCATCTAGCTAACAAAATGGAAAATTGCCCAGATATGTCCCGTTCACAAAAGACAGGACAAATCCAACTCAGTCAGTCTACTCTTGATGATCAGCAAACTGATGGAAGGTGGCGCACAAACAGTAAAACCTGCTTACTGGCTCTCAGATTGGGTTCAGCCAAGGGCAATTAGCTCCTGATATTATAGTCTTGGTCCAAAACTGGCAAAATAGTTGAACTCAAGCGGTGAGTTGAGAGTGACTGCCCCTGACATCAAGACCAAATTTGACCAACTGTGGCATCAAGAAGCCCTGGCCAAGCTAATGTCAATGGGAGCCAGGGGTAACCTCTCCAATGGCTGGAATCAAACCTAGTAGAAAGAAAAATGGTGTTTTGGAGGTTAGACTCCTCAGTTCCAGGTCATCACTGCAGGAGTTTCTCAGGGTAGCTCCTAGCTCAACTATCCTCAGCTGCTTCATCAATGACCTTCCCTCCACCATAAGACCAGAAGTGGGGATGTTTGCTGATGATTGCACAATACTCATCACCATTCGCGACTCCACAGATATTGAAGAATCCATGTCCATGTGCAGCATGACCTGGACAATATCCAAGCTTGGGCTGACAAGTAGCACTTAACATTCATGCCATACAAATGCCAGGCAATGACCATCTCCAAAAAGACACAATCTAACCACCTCTCCTCGATATTCAATTGCATTATCATCACTGAATATCCAGTATCAACATCATGGGGGTTACCATTGACCAGAAACTGAACTGGATCAACCTTATAAATACTGTGGCTATAACAACAGGTCAGAGGTTGGTAATTCTGTGATGTGTAACTGACATTATGGCTCCCCAAAGCCTGCCCACCATCTTCAAGGCACATATCAGGATTACAATAGAATACTCTCCATTTGCCTGGATGAGTACAGCTCCAACAACACCCAAGAAAATCAACACCATCTAGAACAAAGCAACCCACTTGACTGGCATGCCATGCCTCACCTTCAACATTCACTCCCTCCAACAGCTATGCACACTCAGAAATCCTATCCACTATCCTGTAGATGTGGCTAGATTTGAAGTCGTGGGGCTGAGATAAAGGAGCGAGATCCTTAATGGGGCTTGCATGATTGACGTAACAAGTGATTCTTCTAAGTCACATGGGCTGACTGGCAGAACACTGATTCAGCTGATACTGGTTGATGTGCACATTCACTCAACTCTCCTTGGCTGACGCCCTCCTTAGCCAGGTCTGCAACTGTGACAGAGAGACATTGAGAGGCTTTGTCCCAGGTGGAACTTGCATGAGAACTGCTGTTTCGGTTAGGACTCATGTATCCTAGAATGCAACACCCTGGATGGCGAAACCCCAGAATGGCATAATCCCAGATGGTACAACCCCAAAAGGCATAACCCCAGAAAGTAAATCCCAGAGGTGACAGATAACTTACAATGGACTCCATTTTCATTGGGAGGGAGCTCGTTTGTTTCTGGATTAAGGAAGGTATATTTGCTGTTGACTGTTTTAATAGTATAGCATTGTGAATTATAAAGTATCTGGATTGTAATTTATAATGTATTTGGATTGTAATGTATTTGGATGAATTGTTTAAATAAAGAGAGGGTTTAGACATGGGCCACAGTCAGTATCAAAAGGGCATGACCCCACATGCATCTGCTGACCCCATTGAGTTGGAGGAGTTCATGGAGGTGTGCCAACATGTCAGACTCACTGACTGAACCATGGGCAAGCTCAGTATACCCATGGATTCCTTTCAGAGTAATGTTGAATCACAGATGGCCAGAGCGCATGACATTAATCATGACACACAAAACTGACAGCAAGCTACTTAATGACTGGTCAGTTGGCTGAGAGTGGCATTGCAATGATTCCTCTGAATTTCTCCCCCATAGCACTCAAGTGGCATCTTACTCCCTTGTTTCCTCTTGGTGTCCAGTCCGCCAGGTCCCCGCTTTTCAGGACCTGTACCAATTCACACCCACTTGACTTTACGCTGGAGGGTCAGGAACATCTTGAACATCCATTGATTCAACATCCTACCCTGCTAATGGGATGCTAAGGAAATGATTTGAACATCAGTAGGCTTCCTGCTCGTTCTGGATGGGAACCCAATCAGGGTCAGCAGCATGGCCTGAGAGAGCCACAGCAAAACCCACTTTTCCATCAACTCCCAATTCTCGGGGCCATCACAATTCACGATCAGAGCTAGCAGACCAAGAGCTCCATTTCCCTCCCCCCCAGTATGGTACTGAAAGAGCATTGTATTGTTAGAGGTGCCATATTTTGAATGAGATATCAAACCACAAGCCTATCCAGTATAATCCAGAATGCCAGATGAACTGGAGCCATGTTAACATACTAAAGGCGCTTAGTTACAGAGAAACACATTAAGAGCATGTGCCTACTAACCCAACAACTGCAGTTTCAGTCGATTGGAGCACAAGTGAATCCCTAGTTAATGCCTACCATCGGTGTATAATTAAATAAAATCAATATCCAGCTAACAACGTCTTCCCTCTCAGGTGGACATAAATGATATCACAACACAATTCAGCCATTTCTACACAGCAAGATTTCACAAATAGCAGTGAGATAATGACCAGATAATGTTTTTATTCATTCATGGGACATGGAGATACCCGCCAGTGCCCTAATCAATAATTATCCCTTCAACTAACGTCACTAGAACTCGGGGGAGCCAATGACCGAGTGGTATTATTGCTGGATTATTAATCCAGAAACTCAGCTATTATTTTGTAGGCCTGGGTTCAAATCCCGTCACAGCAGATGGCAGAATTTGAATTCAATAAAACATATCTGGAATTAAGAATCTAGCGATGACCATGAATTGTCAATTGTTGGAAAAGCCCATCTGGTTAACTAATGCCCTTTAGGAAAAGAAATCTGCCATCCTTACCTGGTTTATGAAATCTTGCTGTGTAGAAATTGGCTGCTGCATTTCCTTTGACCACAACAGATACTACACTACAAAAGCACTTTGGAATGTCTTGAAGTTGTGAAAACCACAATATAAATGCAACTCTTACAGAATGTTGTGCCCAGGCTAAAAAAGTAATGGTCAAGACCATGAACCTTCAATGTAAGCTTGTTTTTAATGTGTTCAAGTGTTGAGATTTGATCAGATTACTCTGTGTTTATCTGTGTTTGTGTACATGTGTGCACCCTGAAGGTTACTCAAGACCTCCTCCAGTTAGTGAGGAAAAAATACCAAAGCAAATTAAATAACCTTGCTACCCATCTACCAACAACTTGGAATCTTTATTAACAGCAGAGAAATTGTTGAATAGGCAGGCTCACTGAGAGTCAGGAAAGTACACAAATGATGCTATAAAAAGCAATGCTCAGGAAGAAACTACTGGACAAGAAAATGGTCTGGTTCAGCACATCCCCGAACTCACACCATACATCTTCGGTTTTGACAACTCCTAGGGCTGTGTTCCAAGGGAAACTGTTAAAGGCAATGTACTTTAAAAGATCTACTTTTCCCCCACATTCAGGAGCACCTGAATATAATGTCAATGTGGTCTATTTTAACCAGTACTTATACACAGGACTCTTCAATGTCGTGGAGTATCTATAGTTTCAGGATAATGCTTCTATGAAGCTAAAACGGAGAATAAGGCATCCTGGAAAGGAGAAATGTAAATAGTTGGACATACAAAATGAGTCAATTGATATTTAAAGGAAAAGTTTAGGTTATTATTTCAATTGTTGTCTGAGACGTGGTGTCTCTGCCCTCCCAGAAGCAGGACAGGGTCCCCCTTGTCCTCATTTTTCACCTTACTAGCCTCGCATTCAAAGGATCATCCTCCGCTATTTCTGCCAACTCCAACATGACACCACTACTCAACACATCTTCCCCTCACTCTCCCTGTCAGCATTCCACAGGGACCCTTCTCTCTGGGATACACTAGTCCACTCCTCCGTCATATCCAACACCTCACCCCCTGCCCCTGGCACCTTCCCATGTAATCATGAAAGGTGCAACACTTGCTCCTTTACCTCCTCCCTGCTCACCACCCCAGGTCCTAAACATCATAAGAACATAAGAACATAAGAACATAAGAAATAGGAGCAGGAGTAGGCCATCTGGCCCTTCGAGCCTGCCCCGCCATTCAATAAGATCATGGCTGATCTGTCGTGGCTGATCTGTCGTGGCTCAGTTCCACTTTCCCGCCCTCTCCCCATAACCCTTAATCCCCTCTCTTATCAAAAACCCATCAACCCGCTTCTTAAAAATATTTAGCGAGGCAGCCTCCACCACTTCAACGGGCAGAGAATTCCAGAGATTCACCACCCTTTGAGTGAAGAAGTTCCTCCTCAACTCCGTTCTGAACCGCCCCCCCTTTATCTTGAGGCTGTGCCCCCTAGTCCTACTGTCTTTTTTGAGCGGGAAGAGTCTTTCCACCTCTATCCTATCCATCCCATTCATCATCTTATACGTCTCAATGAGATCTCCCCTCATTCTTCTAAACTCTAACGAGTACAAGCCTAGTTTATTCAGCCTCTCCTCATAGCTCAACCCCCTCAACTCCGGTATCAGCCTAGTAAACCTCCTCTGCACTCCCTCCAAGGCCAAAATATCCTTGCGCAGGTGCGGCGCCCAAAACTGCACACAGTACTCCAGCTGCGGCCTCACCAATGCCCTATACAGCTGCAGCAAGACCTCCCTACTTTTATATTCAATCCCCCTCGCTATGAAGGCCAGCATCCCATTCGCCTTCCTGACCACCTGCTGCACCTGCAGGCTGGGTTTTTGCGACTCATGCACAAGGACCCCGAGGTCCCTCTGCACCGTCGCCTGCTGCAGTTTTTCGCCACGTAAGTAATAGTCCTTCCTACCATTCTTCCTACCAAAGTGGACCACCTCACACTTGCCAACATTAAATTCCATTTGCCATTTCCTGGCCCATTCGCCCAGCCTATCTAGATCCTTCTGCAGACTCTCCACACCCTCCGCACAATTTGCCTTTCCCCCAATCTTGGTGTCATCAGCAAATTTCGACACCCTACACTCGGTTCCCTCCTCCAGATCATCTATATAAATGGTAAATAGCTGAGGCCCCAGCACCGACCCCTGGGGCACCCCACTAGTCACCAACCGCCAATCCGAATAGCACCCATTGACCCCCACTCTCTGCCTCCTATTTGACAACCAATCCTCTATCCACGCTAACACCCTACCCCCAACTCCATGTCCTCTGACCTTCTGCAGTAACCTCTTGTGAGGTACCTTATCAAACGCCTTCTGAAAATCCAGAAAGACCACATCCACCGGCTCTCCTCTATCCACCGCCCTAGACACATCCTCATAGAACTCCAGTAAATTTGTCAGACACGACTTCCCTTTAATGAAACCGTGTTGCGTCTGCCCTATCAAGCAATTCCCTTCAAGATGCCTCGCAATTTCCTCCTTAATGACGGATTCTAACATTTTACCTACCACAGACGTTAAACTAACCGGCCTGTAATTCCCCGCCTTTTGCCTGGCATCCTTCTTAAACAACGGCGTAACATTAGCCGTTTTCCAATCCTCCGGCACTTCCCCGGAATCCAGCGACGTCTGGAAAATAACCACCAAGGCATCCACTATCACCTCCGCCATTTCTTTCAGAACCCTCGGATGCATTCCATCCGGTCCTGGGGACTTGTCCACAATCAGCCCCTCCAGTCTGTCGCGCACCACCTCTCTAGTAACAGTAATGTCATTAAGACCCTCCAGTCCTACCACCTTTCCATCGCTAACACCCGGCAAATTATTCACGTCCTCCTCCGTGAAGACAGAAACAAAAAAGTTATTCAAGACCTTAGCCATATCCCCATCCCCTACCACTAGGTCCCCTTTCTCATCCGCTAAGGGACCAACGTTCACCCTAGCCAGCCTCTTCCTTTTTATATATTTATAAAAACTCTTGCTATCCTTTTTTATATTAAGCACTAGCCCAGCTTCATAGCTTCTTCTACCCTCCTTTATCAACTTTTTTGTCAATCTTTGTTGACATTTAAACCTTTCCCAATCCTCTTCTCGCCCACTGCTCTTAGCTACTCTAAATTCCTCCGCTTTTAATTTAACACTTTCCTTCACCTCCTTCGTTATCCACGGCTTATTACCTCTCTTCCTACTGTCCTTTTTAACCATCGGAATAAATTTCTGCTGAGCACCAAGAAAGATCTCCTTAAAGATCCTCCACTGCTCCTCAGCAGACCTACCTTCCAACGCGCTCCCCCAGTCCACATTCGCCAATTCTTCTCTCATCCTACCATACTCCCCTCTATTCAAACAAAGGACACGTGTCCGGGAACCCACTTTCTCCTCCTCCATCTGCAACAGAAACTCCACCATACAATGATCACTCTCTCCAAGAGGATCCTTCACCTCAAGGTCCCTAATTCTACCCGCCTCATTACATAGCACCAGATCCAAGATAGCTCGCTCCCTCGTCGGCTCCAACACACACTGTTCCAGGAAACTATCCCGGCAGCATTCCAAGAACTCCTCCTCGAGCCCACCTCGTCCAACATGGGTCGACCAATCAATATGCAGATTGAAATCCCCCATAACTACTGCCGTCCCATTCCTGCACGCCGCACTTATTTGCGCGTTAACAGCCCGCCCCACCTCCAGATCATTATTCGGGGGCCTATAGACGACACCCACCAGCGTCTTCCTCCCTTTGCTGTTCCTAATCTCCACCCACAACGATTCCACTTTCTGCTCTTTGGCTCCGATATCATCCCTTGCTACCACCTTGATGCTGTCCTTAATCAGCAGAGCTACGCCACCCCCTCTTTCCTCCTGCCTATCCTTCCTAAACACTTGATAGCCCTGTACATTCATCTCCCAGTCCCTGTCACCTTGCAGCCACGTCTCTGTAATGGCCACCAGATCGTATCCATTTGTGTCGATCTGCGCCACCAGCTCATCCACTTTATTCCGAATGCTTCGTGCATTCAGATAAAGCGCTTTCATCCCAGCCTTCTTCTGGACCCTATTTGCCGTAACGCCACCACTTGGGACATCCTCAGCCTCTTCCCTTACCTGTACCCTATCCTTAACTGTAGACCTCCTAACATCACCTACCCTCGCACCCTCCCCCCCCCTAATTAGTTTAAAGCCCTGTCTACAGTCCTCTTTACTCGATTCGCCAGCACTCTGGTCCCAGCACGATTCAGACCAACCCCATCCCGCCCGAACAAGTCCCACCTACCCCAATACTGGTGCCAATGCCCCATAAATTCGATCCCATTCCTCCCACACCAATCTCTGAGCCACCCATTCACTTCCTTTATCCTGTCAACCCTACGCCCGTCTGCACTCGGTTCAGGCAGTAGCCCAGAGAAGACCACCTTGTCGGTTCTACTTTTTAATTCCATTCCCAGCTTCTCATACTCCCTCCCCAGATCCTCAGTCCGCACTTTGCCTACGTCGCCGGCACCCACATGTACCACCACAACTGGGTTCTCACCCTCCCACTCCAGATTCCTCTGCAGCCCAGCTGCGACATCCTGTACCCGAGCACCAGGCAGACAACACACCCTTCTGTGCACTTTGTCATTGTGACAAAGGACAGTGTCAATACCTTTCACCCCACTATCTCCAATCACTACTACGTTCCTTTTCCCCTTCTCTTTGCCTATGTCCTGCTGCATCACTGTACCGTGTGCAGTTTGCTCACCAACCTCACCTGCCTCGTTCTCTTCCAGACTGGAAGCAAGAACCTCAAACCTGTTATGCAGATTAAGAGGCTGAGGCCTCCGCTCCTCACCCCCCTTCCTCCTCCCAGCAGCCCCCTTTTGTTCCTGACCCTTAGATTTAGACAGTCTAGGGGGGGTGGATGTCACTTGCACCCCATTGACAATGACACCCTCTCTCCCCCTGATGAGCCTCAGTGTCTGTAGCTCAGAGGCCAGCTCATCCACCTTGAGCTGGAGCTCCTCCAGCAACCTGCACTTACTGCAGACATGGCCACTGGGAAGGACCCTGGGGTCCACCAGTTCCCACATCATACAGGAACCGCACATCACATGCCCCTCCATTATTCAATATAATTTGTTGTGGGAAAAAATTTTTTCCTTGTTTTTTGCTGTAGTAGTTTTGAAAAATTTTTTTTTTTCCTTGTTCTTTCCACCTGGCCTTTTTACCTTCCAGCCCTTTTTGATATTAAGCCCTAATAGCTCACTCTGCTTCCCTCTCACTCCGCTGCCCGCTCCGACGCTGCCCGCTATCTACACCAGGCCTCCTTTTAAACTTGGCGCTGATTTAAAGCTGATGGGCCACAACTGCCTGATAATCACTCCCTCACAATTCTTAAAGCAGTAAATACAATAAGTAAATGCTTTAAACAGTTCTACAAAGAACAAAGTGCTTTAAACTTATTTTAAACAGGTTTTTAACAGGTAAAGTCTTAGCTTTCTCTCTGATGCTCCTTCCTCGTCTGCTCCAGCAAACAATGTAAGGCTTCACCGTGTGGACACTTGATAATTAAAGCTGATGGGCCACAACTGCCTGATAATCACTCCCTCACAATTCTTAAAGCAGTAAATACAATAAGTAAATGCTTTAAACAGTTCTACAAAGAACAAAGTGCTTTAAACTTATTTTAAACAGGTTTCCCTTTCAGATGAACCAGCGCTTCACATGCACCTCCTTCAATCTGGTCTATTGCACTCACTGCTCCCAATACGATTTGTTCTACATTGGAGAGACCAAACATAAACGGGTGACAATTTTGCTGGACACCTTCGGTCCATCCGCAAGCACGACCCAGACTTTCCTGTCACTTGCCACTTCAACACCACCACTCTGCTCTCCTGTCCACATTTCTGTCCTTGGCCTTTTGCTATGTTCTAGCAAACCCCAACACAAACTGAAGGAACAGCACCTCATCCTCCAATTGGGCACTTTACAACCTTCCGGATTGAACATTGAGATCAACAACTTCACAGTGTGAACTCTCTCCTCCAACTTCAGCCCATTTCCATTAATTCTTTTCATTCTGTTTCTTCTTTTCATCTCATTCATCCATTTTAATAATCCTTTCGTTCTTCCAGTTTTCCACTTCTCCATTCCTGCTTTTCTTGCCACCACCACCCTTCCAAATCCCTTCAGGCCAAATACCTTAACCACCTGTATCTCTGCTCTGCCATTCACACTTTCTGATCTATTTATCGACACTTTTACAACCTCTCAGCTGATGTTATCCTCATTTACATTCCCTTTGTCCTTTTACAGCACCCGCCATCTCCCCAGTATAAATCTTTTCTGATTTTCATTGTCCTCTGCTCTGACGAAGGGTCATCCAGACTCAAAACATTGGCTCTATTCTCTGACCACAGATGCTGTCAGATCTGCTGAGATTTTGCAGCATTTTCTGTTTTTGTTTCAGATTCCTTAGTATTTGTAGCCTGAGTTCAGTAACTGGAGGCAGCAGGCATTCTCTGGATAAGATACACACCAACTTGATCTATCCCATCAAATCCTTTCATCTTTTTAAACACCCTAATTAGATCATCCTTTGGTCTTCTGCATGCAAGGACATTCAAGTCCTATTTGTGCATATGCCCTCATAATTTAACCTTTGTAGCCCCAGTTTCATTCTTGTGAATTTCTACTGTACCTTTTGCAAGGCTGACTGAAGGTTTAATATTACTCTTGATTAAATACATTCAAAAGTTCTGGTTGTTTGTGGGAGGTAGCTGTGTGCATATTGGCTGCAGTGTTTCCTACATTGCAACAGTATTACTGCACTTCAAAAAGAATACTTCATTGGCTGTAAAGTACTTTTGAAATGTTCAATGGTCATACCACAATACCAGCTTATCCATTTTATAACCTCAGTACCAAGCATTTCTATTTCATAACCACTATCCAGTGCAATCGTTTTGTGAATAACATCACTGAATTTAGCATCAATGGTTTTCCAATGTGATCCTGTCATTACTTATGCAATATGCGCACACCTCCAGAACTGACATTTAATAAGCAAGAAAATGGTATTTCAGATTCTTTTGGAAGGAAATCAGTTGAAGCAATTCACCCTTACACAACATTTCTGGGTATTTAAAAATAGAATTTAGTGAAACGTGCACTGAAGGTCCCTGAAGACACAAGACAATAAAATTTTGGCATTGCCAGAGATCAAACTGGATTTTGAGCATAATAAACTGCTCGCCTGACGTGTAAATTGGAGTGTGGCCTTTAGAAAAAGATCTAAACTCTAGAAACAATTTGATAGTGAATATTCTTTTAAAATACTGTGCAAAACTGCCCTCTTCTGGCAAAGCACCTTTACTGCCATCAACTAAAATAAGTCAATTCCTCTCAAACAACAGATTATTTTGCTTTTTGTCCCTCACTAAAGTAACAACATTCAATCCAGGATTAGTAGAGGTATAAAAAATTGACAAAATATAATCACTGGTTTCTTTATAGTTTGTAGCTCAGTAAATTCTGTTTTGTGAAACATACAGGGTCGCTACGAAACTTGCCTAAAAATGTACTACTAGCAAATTATAACTGCACTCATTATGCAACTGAATGTGTTCTCAGAGAATGCTGACAATCATATAAATAATCTGGCTGGGCCAGTTACTGTGACCCCTGGATGATCTGCATGTCATCAGTGTGGCTGATCGATACAGAGCCTTTTCTGAGCCTTTAGCTGATATGTTTGGATTAACAGACTGTATTCCCAGATAATAGCATTAACTAAGTTAATGTTCCTCACTGGCTTTCATCCAGTCACTATTCTAACCACTGTTATATCAATAACCCCTCTTGGTAATAAGCCAACATTTGGGCTGCAATTCTCCGACCCCGCCCGCAGTTAGGATTCTTTGCTCCTGCTGCACTGAATGGAGTTTTGGCTGACTGCCGAATTTTCCACTCTCACTGGCAGTGCTGGCAGGGGTGAACAAGATTGGAGAATCTCAGCATATATCTTTGTAAAAGTTTAAAAGCCATATCCACATAATTGTGCTGGTCCACTGATGCCTGCCTTTATTGTGCATATGGGGCAGATGCTAGAGTTTCTCTTCCTACATCAAAACCAGAGCAGGCACTGACAGTATTTGCAGCCTGAGTTTAGTAACTGAAGGAGGCAGGGATTCTATATATTCTATTTCATTCTATGTACCAACTGAGTGCAAAATTGCAAAATAACAGGAAAAGATCAAAATTATTGCAGTAACAATGCTGCAAAATGCCTATTTGCCTGCATGCAATATCAGAGGGCTGCTTGACACTATCTCCTGCAAAATTGTCAGAACTCTGGCAGACTCTTAATATTGTCAAATTCCAGTCCTATTCCCTCAAGCCCTTTCCATAGTCCTACAAGAACTTTCCCCCTCCCCTTCACCATTATCATCTTCTTTTTCCCAGATTCTGGGAGCAACTTCTAGGGCAGCGCTTTCCCCAAAAGCCGAAAATCCCACCCAACGACAACAGAGCTTTGCACGTCCACCCCGCACCCACTACAATTTCCAAGTCGGGCAGGACAGGAAAACCCCCCAGTGTTTACAAATACCAAACTTACCTCTTATTTTAAGGAACTTTCACCTAAAGCAAGTCTCATCTCCATTAGTTGGTTCAGTGTTGCTCATTTGACTGGTCCTTTTCCGTCCTGCTTACAGCCACTCCTACCAGCAGATTTGCTGCCATTAACTTTCCATGATTAACTATGGAGCTTATAATGTGAGGTTTCGGACTACTCCCAGATGACTGGCCACTTGCCTACTAAGCAACATGATTCTGCCCTGGATATGTTACACACCTCTGCCCTCTGGGCCATTGTGCTACTGATTAGGATCTTCTGCCTCATCCCTCATTCCCAGTCATAGAGTTTTCCAGCATACAGAGAGGCCCTTCAGCCCATCACAGCCAAACAACTATCTATTCTAATCTTATTTTTGGCAATTGGACTATAGCCTTGTACGTTATGGCATTTCAAGTACTCATCTAAATGCTTACATGTTGTGTGGGTTGCTGCATCTATCAGCCTTTCAGGCAGTGAGTTCCAGATTCCCACCAGTGTCTGGCCTAAATAGTTTTTCCTCAAATCCCCTCTAAATCTCCTGCTCTTTACCTTAAATTGATGCCCCCTGTTTATTGACCCCCTCTACTAAGGGGGAAGGTTTCTTCCTATCTAGCATGTCCCTTTTATACATCAGTAAGGTCCCCTCTCAGTCTTTTCTGCTCTAAGGAAAATAACTCCAACCTAACCAGCCTCTCTATAGCTGAAACACACCAGCACAAGCAACATCCTGGCAAATCTCCTCTGCATCCTCTCTAATGCAATCACATGCATTAAATAGTGTGGTGATCAGAACTGCACACTGTACTTGATCTGTCCAGTTTTGAACAGTTCCATTAGAAACTCCCTACTATTATATTCTGTGCTTTGGTTAATAAAGGCAAGTGCCCCATATGCCTTCCTAACTTTATCTACCTGCCCTGCTGCCTTCAGAGATCTCTGGATCTGCACCTTTGGTCTCTCTGGTCCTCTGTACTTCCTAGCATCTTACAATTCCTTTCGTAGTCCCTTGCCTTTTCAGTCCTCCCAGAATGCATCACCTCACACTTCTCACTCATTCCATTTGCCACTGTCCATCTAACCAGCCTGTCTATAATCTAAGGCTTTCCCCCTCACTATTTACAACATCACCAATATTTGCTTCATCTGTGTATTTAATAATCATACCCCCACATTCACATCCTTGTGCACTTAGAAGTGGCGATGCCCCCACACACTAATCAAATGGAGAGTGCAGGAGGGCATGCCAGGATCAGCACCAGACATACCTAAAAATGAGGTGAAGCTACCAAACAGGATTACTTGCAAATCAAATGGCAAAAACAGCAAATGATAGACAGAGCTAAGCGATCCTACAACCAGCGGATCAGGTCTAAACTCTGCAGTCCTTCTACGTCCAGTCGAGAATGGAGGTGGACAATTAAACAACTCACTGGAGGAGGTAGCTCCATAAGTATCCCCACCCTCAAATGATGGAGAGGCCCAGCACATCAATGCAAAAAGATAAGCAATCTGGCAGCAATCTTCAGCCAGTAGTGCCAAGTGAATGATCCATCTTGGCCTCCTCCAGATGACCCCAGCATCTCTGATGCCAGTCTCCAGCCAATTTGATTCACTCTACGTGACATAAAGAAACAGCTGGTCTGCACGCAGATAGCGACCTTCCGCCTCCAGACCCTGCAGAGATACCTTTACGTCGAGCCTCCTCCACGATGGTGTGCCCTGGCCACGTATTTCTTCCGCCAGTGGCGCGGCCTCAATTACGACGTGCAGCTCCTGCACATCAATCTGGGGCGCGTTCCGACCTCGTTGCAGGAGCTGCCCGTCTTTTACCAGGACCTCCTCACCGTCTGGAACGCAGTCGCCTCGTGACGCAGTTCTCCCCCGTCAGGAGTAGTGGCTCTCGTGCGAGAGCCGTTGCTCAGGAATCCGCACCTCCAGCCGTATAACTTCAGGTGGCTGACGGAGAGGGAGGCTGTGGACGCCGGGGTGACCAGGATCGGGGACGTGCTGGACGGCGGAGGAGCGGGCTGGATGAACCCTCGCGTGCTGGCTGAGCACGCGGGGGAGGCCGTCCGGCGCGCGGCCAAAGCCATCCAAGACCTCAGGACGGTCGTGCTCGGCCCCGAAAGCACACACGAGCTCAAGGCAGCTCGGGCGTGCGGTGGGATCCCGTCCGAGCGTTCCCCTATTCGGACGGAATTTCACATTGGCCCGAAGCCGAGACCCCCCTCCCCGGGTCAGGTGCCCCACAGCGCGAGCCGCCTCGCGGAAATGACCTCCGTGCCTTTTTCCAGCGCGCGGAGGCATTTCCTGTACGGGCTGCTGCTGCACACCTTCCACTACCGCGTCTTCGCCCGTCGCCCGGACACACCTTGGCGGGCCTTGTTGCCGCCGGGCGGCGGAGGTCCCCGATGGAGGTCCCTCTACAGAGGGATCTCCCCCAATTACCTCGGGGACCTGGGGTGAAGGATGCTGCACGCGGCAGTTCCGCATAACAGTAGGATTCACTGGTTCGCGGGCTCCCGAGACTGCTCTTTCTGTGGCCTTGTGGAATCCATGGACCACATCTACGTTTTGTGTTATAGACTGCACTCCCTTTTTGATTTTCTGAAGAACCTTTTATCGATGTTTGGTTTGCATTTCAGTCCCACGCTCCTGATCTACGGACACCCGGTACGGAGAGGGGAGGGTCGGGATGCCGATCTCCTCGTGAACCTGCTCCTGGGCCTGGCGAAACACGCCATCAACAGGTCCAGACAGCGGGCGATCGACGGGGCCGTCCGTCCCAACTGCCTGCCCCTCTACCGCGGCTACGTTCGCGGCCGGGACTCCCTGGAGAGGGAGCACGCAGTGTCTGCGGGCACAGTCGAGGCCTTCCGTGCCCGTTGGGCACCGCAGGGGCTGAGGTGCCTTATAGACCCCGATAATCACATTTTGATTTGACTTGTCTTAAGTTTCCTTTGTACTTTTTGTTTCCGTTCGGGCCGTTCCCCCTCCTTTTTGGGAGCTGCCCCCTTTTTCTTTGTCTGAACGTAATTTAAGTTTGTTTAACTGGTTCGACCCGCAAGATCTAAAGAAACAGCTGGAGGCACTGGATACTGCAAAGGCAATGAGCCCTGATAAAATTCTGGCAATAGTATTGAAGACTTGTGCTCCAGAACTTGCCATTCCCCTAGCAAAGCTCCTCCAGTACAGTTACAACATTGGCATCTATCCAACAATGTGGAAAATTGCCCAGGTATGTCCTGTACACAAAAAGTAGGACAAATCCAACCCAGCCAATTACCAGCCAGTCTACTCTCAATCATCAGTGAAGTGACAGAAAGGGTCACCAACAGTGCTATCAAGCAGCACCTGCTCAGCAATAACCTGCTCAGTGATGCCCACTTTGGGTTTTGCCAGGGTCACTCGCTCCTGACCTCGTTACAGCCTTGGTTCAAACATAAAAGAGCTGAATTCCAGAGGTGAGGTGAGAGTGACAGCCCTTGACATCAAGGCCACATTCGACTGAGTGTGGCATCAAGGAGCCCTAGCAAAACTGAAAACAATGGATATCAGGGGGTAAACTCTCCACTGGTTGGAGTCATACCTGGTATACAGGAAGATGGTTGTGGATGTGGAGGGCCAGTCATCTCAGCTCCATGTCATCTCTGCAGCAGTCCCTCATGATAGTGTCCTAGACCCAACAATCTTCAGCTGCTTCATCAATGACCTTCCATTCGTCATAAGGTCAGAAGTGGGGGTTGTAATATAAACATGGCCTAGTTTTAAGGCTGATAAAATTGGAATCCTAAATTAAAGAATTGGGCATATTAAAAATCAAACACAGTCAAACCTCAGGCAGGCCAATCGTACAATACACAAACCTGTCTGGGCCTGATTCATCAATCTCCCATCAAAGGTTGTTGCACCCTACTAATACTTAGCAGGAGATCATTGCACCCCGTTGAATTGCACTGGCCTATTGTTAGAAGCCCAGATTGGGTCAGAAGAATCGGTCACCACGAGTTCCTGAAGTTGACTTAATCTGATAACAGGTTACATGTAAGCAACAGCATGGAGATGGACGCCTGGGGGCGGACTCTGGTGTCCTGTCAGGCAGACATCAAGAAACCCACTGGGTATTGGAACCCCCCCCCCGGACCTCATTGGCCGGAAGCCAGAGAAGTTTCTGGAAAGGCAAGCAGGCAGGGGACACATTTTTCAGACACCAGGAGCGAAGACTCGATGAAGGAGGCGACCCTTGACCATTCAGAAGACTGACCAGAGAAGGAAGGAAGGAAGAAAGAAAGAAAGAAAGAAAGGAAGGAATAAGCTGCCATCAAGATTCACCTTTGTGACGACAGACCAGAGGGACTCGGAGAATCGAGCCTACAGTTTTAACCAAACCATCTTTGCGGGTAACATATTTGAATCTGGGGTATCCTCTTGTTTTATGTGGGTAATTTAAGGGTTAGTAGTGTTATTGTTAATAAACTTGTTGAATCTTTACTTGTGTTTGTCCTTTGTCCATCTTGCAAATAAGGGCACCAGGGTAAAACATTGGAGTAAGCAAACTGGTCGAAAGTATCTGAGATTTTAAATCACAACAGGGTGTTAGCCAATGATCGCACAATATTCAGCGCCGTTCATGACTTCTCAGATACTGAAGCAGTCCATGTTCAAATGCAACAAGGTCTGGACAATATCCAGGCTGGGGCTGACAAGTGGCAAATAACATTCCCGCCACACAAATGTGGCGATCACCAATAAGAGACACTCTAACCACTGCTCCTTAACATTCAATGATGTAACCACTACTATCAACATCCTTGCGATTACCATTGACCAGAAATTCAACTGGACTCACCACATAAACACAGTGGCTACAAGGGCAGGTCAGAGGCTCGGAATGCTGCAGCAAGTAACTCATATCCTGACTCCCCAGAACCTAGCCACCATCTACAGAGTACAAGTCAGGAGTGTGATGGAATACTCCCCACTTGCCTGGATGGGTGCAGTTCCAACAACACTCAAGAAGCTTGACATCATCCAGGACAAGCAACCCATTTGATTGGCACTACATCTACTAACATTCAATCCTTCTACCACTGATGGTCAGTGGCAGCAGTGTGTGCTATCTACAAGATGCACTGCAGCAATTCACTAAAGATCCTTATATACACCGCCACCAAACCCATGACTACTTCCATGTAGAAGGACAAGGGCAACAGATAAATGGCAACACCACCACCTGCAAGTTCCCCTTCAAGCCACTCACCCTCCTGACTTGGAAATATATTGCCATTCCTTCACAGTCGCTGGATCAAAATCCTGGAATTCCCTTCCCAACAGCATTGTGGGTCAAGCCACAGAGCATGGACTGCAGCAATTCAAGAAGACAGCTCACCATCATTTTCTCAAGGGCAACTAGGAATGGGCAATAAATGCTGGCCAGCCAGCGACACCCATGTCCCATGAATGAATAAAAAAAATCTTGAGCCCCTCACTTTGTTTTTCACAACTGCCAAGTTGAGATCCTGGGGTATGGCTACTGGTGTGCACATCAACCACTTAAGAGCTATAAATGAGAGTTGGAAAATTGTGGATACTAGTTTCCCCTACCTACACTCCTCTTGGTGTGGCATGCAGCCTAGCAGGGGTTGTGTACTAACCCTCATAAACAGCATTTTGACTTCCGTTAGTTGTCCAACTGTTGCTCTTAAGCTCCCCCACCAGCCCCGTTGGAATGGATGGATACCTCAAATCTGAGCACCTGATCCACTGTTCAAGTGGTCCAAGCAAATATACATGAATATGTCTGAAGAATTGGTTATCTACCCGAGACAAAAAAAATCTGTAAAGATGAAAAGGGTTGGGGAACTCAAAAAAAATGGAATCAGGACAAAGAGGTAACCCATCTTGTTACCTTTAGATGCAAACATTTAGGGCATTCCTGACTATCCTCTCGTCATCCATAAACTTGAACTCATGCAAAACTTTCAGCTCTATCCTAATTTGCACCAAGTCACGTTCATTTATCAACCCTGATACTGGCCTACACTGGCTCCTGGTCCAGCAATGCCTTGATTTAAAATTCGTCTTGTTTTCAAATTGCAGGGTATGTGACACACTTAATGAAGCATATTCAGCGTGGGCCCGTCCAAGGCATCTCCATCAAACTGCAGTTAGAAGAGCGGAAGAGGAGGGATAACTATGTCTCAGAGGTTTCTGCTCTGGATCAGGAGATGATTGAGGTGGACCTAGATACCAAAGAGGTGCAGAAGCTACTGGACTTTAGCAGCTTGTCCAATCTGCAAGTCACACAACCTTCCGTCGGAATGGCCTTCCGGACTCCAAGAATCTAAAGTTATTTGTACCACAATGTTCTCTCATTAAAAAATACAAAATCAAATGCCTCCATGGCTCCCCTCCTTGTCTCTGCAGACTTCCCCAACCACATAAGCCTGCCTTCTAGATATGTGTACTCTCCCGTTGTCAATCCCTACACTATTAGCAGCCAGGCCTTTCGCTGCCAAGATCTTAATCTCTAGAATTCCCAACCTAAACCTCCTCTTCTGTAATTCTCGCTCTTCCTTTAAGACGCTCCTTAATAACCACATATGTGACCAAGTTTTACTTACTTGCGCTGTTATTCCCTTACGTAGCTTCGTGTCAAATTCATAGACGCTTGTTATTCATAATGTGCAGAAGGCGGGAATGTGAACAGAGCATGCTTGCACCGGACGATGCATCAGGTTGACAGTTGAGCGCGCGGAGGTGGGTGCCCGCTTGATTTTCTGAGCATGCGCAATGTGAACCAGCGCCCCTTTCATAATGAACATGCGCGTTATGATCGATGAGCTTGTTTCACAGTGAGCGTGCGCAGCGTGGCCGAAGTGCCGGTTTCATAGTGAGCGTGCGCAGCGTGCCAGAAGAGCTGGTTTCACAGTGAGCATTTCAAAGAAACCTGTTGGACTATATATAACCTGTTACCGTGGGACCTCCCATCTTGTCCACCCCAGTCCAACACCCGGCATCACCACATTATAGTGAGCGTGCGCAGCGTGGCCGGAGGACCGGCTTTGTAGTGAGCATGCGCGTTATAATAGATGGGCTGATTTCATAGTGAGCATGCGCAACTTGTCTGGCGAGTGATTGGCCTTAGGAACCGTCAATGACTGGTGAGTACAGGCCTGCGGTGAGACCTGGGTGCTGGCGTGGAATTTCAGTCGGGAATGATTGTGTTTTAGTTCTTGTCGATCGGTAGGTAGGCAAAATGAGGCTGTAAGAAGTTTGGGAATGGGCGGTCCGCTGGCAGCAGCATTCATAGCATCTCGTCCACGTAAAGGGAATTCGAACGGAACATTCTGGAAACGCACCAAACAGGGCTATCAATAGGAAAAACACTGATTCATCTTTCGAGTAAGATGTTTCAGAACTTTCCGCTTTAAGAAAGAGAAAACTTTTTAAAGTATTTCTTTCGTATTTTAATAACCTGGGATGTCGCAAAACAGATTACGATTAATCAAGCGTTTCTTTGAAAAACAGAAAATACCTGTCCCACTCAGCTGTGGTCATGTTGTAATTTGTCAACAATTTCCCACAAATGTTGATACGATAATGTCCTAATTTGTTTTTAGTGGTACTGACGGAGGACAACAGTTACTCTTCAAATTAGTGTGGATTATTTGCATCCATTTGAGGTATCTTGTTTTAATACCTCATCCGAAGGGTGGCACCCTTGACAGTACAACATTGGCTCAATACTGCACTGGAAATGACAGCTTATTTCATGCTCAAGTCTTTGGAAAGGATCATAGAATCCCTACAATGCAGAAGGAGGCCATTTGGCCCATTGAGTCTGCACCAACCATAGTTCTACCCAGGCCCTATTCCTGTCATTCCACATATTTACCCTGCTAATCCCCCTGTCACTAGGGACAATTTATATGGCCAGCCAACCCAACCTGAACATCTTTGGATGTGGGAGAAAACCAGAGCACAGGAGGAAACCTACAAAGACACAAGGAGAATGTGCAAACTCCACACAGACAGTGACCTGAGACTAGAATTGAACCATGGTCCCTGGCACTCTGAGGCAGCAGGGCTAACCACTGTGCCACCATGCTGCTCCATGGTTCCACATTATTGCTCTTTTTTGGCTAAGATCAAGCCCAAGATGGGTACAATGCCTTATCTTGTGAGCATGAATCTTGTTTGTGTGTCTTGTGGGGACCATGAATTGGATTTTTTGGAGCCAAGCTAGGAATGGATTTCAGTTTGCTCAGTCCATTTGGAGATTGTCTTTGTAACTTTAAGGATGGATCGTGGCTTCACAAACTGTGGCAAGCAAGAGGCAGACAGCCTGCATTATGTGTAAAATAACAAGCTTGTTACCAGAGGACTAACTTCCAGAGCCAAAATATGCATTTTTTTTGCACCATAAAATTGTTATTTGCCACCCAGCCAGAGGCATCCTGTGATTATTTCATAAGAACATAAGAAATAGGAGCAGGAGTAGGCCATCTAGCCCTTCGAGCCTGCCCCGCCATTCAATAAGATCATGGCTGATCTGTCGTGGCTCAGTTCCACTTTCCCGCCCTCTCCCCATAACCCTTAATCCCCTCTCTTATCAAAAACCCATCAACCCGCTTCTTAAAAATATTTAGCGAGGCAGCCTCCACCACTTCAACGGGCAGAGAATTCCAGAGATTCACCACCCTTTGAGTGAAGAAGTTCCTCCTCAACTCCGTTCTAAACCGCCTCCCCTCTATCTTGAGGCTGTACCCCCTAGTCCTACTGTCTTTTTTGAGCGGGAAGAGTCTCTCCACCTCTATCCTATCCATCCCATTCATCATCTTATACGTCTCAATGAGATCTCCCCTCATTCTTCTAAACTCTAACGAGTACAAGCCTAGTTTATTCAGCCTCTCCTCATAGCTCAACCTCCTCAACTCCGGTATCAGTCTAGTAAACCTCCTCTGCACTCCCTCCAAGGCCAAAATATCCTTGCGCAGGTGCGGCGCCCAAAACTGCACACAGTACTCCAGCTGCGGCCTCATCAATGCCCTATACAGCTGCAGCAAGACCTCCCTACTTTTATATTCAATCCCCCTCGCTATGAAGGCCAGCATCCCATTCGCTTTCCTGACCACCTGCTGCACCTGCAAGCCGGGTTTTTGCGACTCATGCACAAGGACCCCGAGGTCCCTCTGCACCGTCGCCTGCTGCAGTTTTTCGCCACGTAAGTAATAGTCCTTCCTACCATTCTTCCTACCAAAGTGGACCACCTCACACTTGCCAACATTAAATTCCATTTGCCATTTCCTGGCCCATTCACCCAGCCTATCTAGATCCTTCTGCAGACTCTCCACACCCTCCGCACAATTTGCCCTTCCCCCAATCTTGGTGTCATCAGCAAATTTCGACACCCTACACTCGGTTCCCTCCTCCAGATCATCTATATAAATGGTAAATAGCTGAGGCCCCAGCACCGACCCCTGGGGCACCCCACTAGTCACCAACCGCCAATCCGAATAGCACCCATTAACCCCCACTCTCTGCCTCCTATTTGACAACCAATCCTCTATCCATGCTAACACCCTACCCCCAACTCCATGTCCCCTGACCTTCTGCAATAACCTCTTGTGAGGTACCTTGTCAAACGCCTTCTGAAAATCCAGAAAGACCACATCCACCGGCTCTCCTCTATCCACTGCCCTAGACACATCCTCATAGAACTCCAGTAAATTTGTCAAACACGACTTCCCTTTAATGAAACCGTGTTGCGTCTGCCCTATCAAGCAATTCCCTTCAAGATGCCTCGCAATTTCCTCCTTAATGACGGATTCTAACATTTTACCTACCACAGACGTTAAACTAACCGGCCTATAATTCCCCGCCTTTTGCCTGGCACCCTTCTTAAACAACGGCGTAACATTAGCCGTTTTCCAATCTTCCGGCACTTCCCCGGAATCCAGCGACGTCTGGAAAATAACCATCAAGGCATCCACTATAACCTCCGCCATTTCTTTCAGAACCCTCGGATGCATTCCATCCGGTCCTGGGGACTTGTCCACAATCAGCCCCTCCAGTCTGTCGAGCACCACCTCTCTAGTAACAGTAATGTCATTAAGACCCTCCAGTCCTACCACCTTTCCATCGCTAACACCCGGCAAATTATTCACGTCCTCCTCCGTGAAGACAGAAACAAAAAAGTTATTCAAGACCTTAGCCATATCCCCATCCCCTACCACTAGGTCCCCTTTCTCATCCTCTAAAGGACCAACGTTCACCCTAGCCAGCCTCTTCCTTTTTATATATTTATAAAAACTCTTGCTATCCTTTTTTATATTAAGTGCTAGCCCAGCTTCATAGCTTCTCCTACCCTCCTTTATCAACTTCTTTGTCAATCTTTGTTGACATTTAAACCTTCAGATTTAAAATGTGCAAACTTTATATTGTGAATGAGATGAGATTGAATTAGGAACTATTTGTCATCTTGGAATGAGATTTTATTTTCTTTTTCTTTTAGATAAAGACTGTGAGTATAGTGACTCTTAAGTCTGTGTATTTGGATCGATTGGCAATTGTCAATCTGAGAGGACGTGAATGGCTGCAGAAAGTATTATTCGGTCCAAGCAGGCTGCAGAAACTGTTGATGGAAGCCTGACAGAAGTTGTGTGCACAGTGTTCAATGATTATATCTTTGTGATGGTAACACAGTATGGCAAAATGGGAACATTGATCTCTTTGACGCCTCACAGAGTGGGAAATGAGATCAGCAAACCTACATTTAGCACGAAGATCTTAATGGGAAAGGATGAGGTAAGAAGATTGTTAAGAGATCGAGATGTGCACAAGCCTTTTGGTGTTATTAGTGAGACTGCACTTGATAGGGATTTTGGGCTGATTAAAATAGTCCTTAGAATACTCTGCACAGTTCTATTGCCCAATGGGAAGAAATGTTGTAGAGGTACTGAAGAAGGTATAACAAAAGATTTACAGAGCCTATCAGGATAAATTGACCAGGCTGGAGCTCTCTTCTTTAGAAAAGTGAAGGGTGACCTAATTGAGATATTTAAGATTATGATTTGGTTTGATGGAATAGACATCAAGATGATGTTTCCACTTACAGGAGAGACCAAAAAGTGGTATCACAAACAATGTTTCCATTGGGTTGTTCATGGGTAAGGCAGCACAGTGATTGTAAAGGTGTCACACTGGCCCCTTTAAGATAGTGTTCAATTGTGCAAATAAAATTAAGATATTGTACATTGAAATGAACAGGCCTAAGACATTAAGTTTTCTTTTAAGGGCCCATTGCCCATAATTTAGTCTCCAATTCATCCAAAAGGGACTTCTTGACCCGGAGAGTGGTTGTGATGAATTTGCATGTAAGAGGAAGCTAGTTAAACACATAGGAGAATGAAGGTGTGCTGCATGAGTTTCCTCTGGGTGCTCCAGTTTCTTCCCACAATCCAAAGATGTGTAGGTTAGGTGGATTGGCCATGGTAAATGCACAAGGTGACAGGGATAGGGCAGAGGGAAGAGCCTGGGTGGTGTGCTCTTTTGGTGGGTTGGTGCAGACTTGATGGGCCAGATGGCTTTTTGCACAGTAGAAATTTTATAGTTTTATGGACTACCAATCAGCTTTTAATAAAAACATTTATTAAACATTAAAAGTTTGCTATAATACTCCACCCCACTTGTATCTTCACAAATATATGTGGACTTGAGGATAATACAAGTTACAAATTATTTTTTGTACTATATTGTTCTTGGTCAGTACACAGTCTCTAGACGAACAGGCCAACTGTGGTCATAAGATGTAAGAGCAGAATTAGGCCATCGGCCCATCGAGTCTGTTCCACTATTCAATCGTGGTTGATATTTTTCTCATCCCCATTCTCCTGCCTTTACCCCATAACCCCTGATCCCATTATTAATCAAAAACCTATCAATCTCTGTCTTAAAGATACTCAATGACCTGGCCTCTACAGCCTTCTGCGGCGAAGAGTCCAACAGATTTACCACTCTCTCTTTGGCTGAAGAAATTCCTCATTACCTGTTTTAAAGTATCGTCCCTTTAGCCTGAGGTTCTAGTTTTTTTCCACTAGTGGAAATATCGTCTCCACGTCCACTCTTTCCAGGCCTCGCAGTATCCTGTAAGTTTCAATAAGATTCCGCCTCATCCTTCTAAACTCCAACAAGTACAGACCCAGAGTCCTCAACCATTCCTCATACAACAAGCTCTTCATTCTGGGAATCATTCTTGTGAACCCCCTCTGGACCCCTTCCAAGGTCAGCACATCCTTTCTTAGATATGGTGTCCAAAACTGCTCACAGTACTCCAAATGGTGTCTAACCAGAACCTTATACCGCCTCAAATACATCCTGTTCTTGTATCCTGGCCCTCTCAACATGAATGCTAACATTGAATTTGCCTTCCAAGCTACTGACTAAATCTGCACATTAACCTTGAGAGAATCTTGAACAATGACTCTCAAGTCCCTTTGTTTCTGATTTCCTACGCATTTTCCCATTTAGAAAATAATCTATGCCTCTCTTCCTCCTTACAAACTATTGTACCAGGAGTACAATATCAAGGGTAGGACTCTTAGCAGTGTTGAGGAGCAGAAAGACCTTGGGGTCCGGGTCCATAGGACTCTTAAATCAGTCTCACAGGTGGAGGATGTGGTCAAGAAGGCGCATGGTGTACTAGCCTTCATTAATTGAGGGATTGAGTTTAGGAGTTGGGAGGTCATGCTGCAAAGTCTGTTGTCAGACCCCACTTGGAGTACTGTGCGCAGTTCTGGTCACTTCACTACAAGAAGGATGTGGAAGCTATTGAGAGGGTGCAGAGGAGACTTACAAGGATGTTGCCTGGATTGGGTGGCATGCCTTATGAGGTTGAGGGAGCTTTGTCTTTTCTCCCTGGAGAGATGAAGGCTGAGAGGTGACCTGATAGAGGTTTATAAGATGTTGAGAGGTGTATATATAGGGTGGCTATTTCCCAGGGCTGAAATGGTCGCTACAAGAGGACACACAGGTTTAAGGTGCTGGGGAGCAGGTACAGAGAAGATGTCAGGGATAAGTTTTTCACTGAGGGTGATGAGTGAGTGGAATCGGCTGCCGTCGGTGGCGGTAGAGGCTAACTCGTTGGGGTCTTTTAAGAGACTTCTGGATGAGTACATAGGATTTAATGGGATTGAGAGTTGTAGATAGGCCTGATAGGTACGGATATGATCGGCGCAACTTGTGGGCTGAAGGGCCTGTTTGTGCTGTAGTGTTCTATGTTCTCTCACTTTTCCACTTTGTATTCCATCTGCCACTTCTTTGCCCACTCTTCTAACCTGTCCAAGTCCTTTTGCAATCCCCCTGCTTCCTCAGTACTACCTGTCCCTCTATATATCTTTCTGTCATCTGCAAACTTAGCAGTTCCTTCTTCAATCATTAATGTATATTGTGAAAAGTTGTGGTCCTAGCACTGACCCCTGAGGCACACCACTAGTCAGCAACTGCCATCCTGAGAAAGACCTCTTTATCCTGACTCTGCCTTCTGCCAGTCAGCCAATCCTCTGCTTGCCAGGATCTTAACTTATTTAACAGTCTCCTATGCAACATCTTGTCAAATGCTTTTTGGAAATCTAAATAAATCATGTCCACTGGTTCTCCTTTTATCTAACTTCCTTGTTACCTCCTCAAAGAACTCTAATAGATTTGTCACACATGACCTCCCCTTGACAAAACCGTGCTGACTCAGTGCTGCTTTATCATGTACTTCCAGGTACTCTGCGATCTCCTCTTTGGCAAGATTTTAGAGTTCATTACTAATGACCAAAGTCAGGCTAACTGGCCTATAATTTCCCGTGTGCTGCCTGCCTCCCTTCTTAAACAGCGGTGTTACATTAGCTACTTTCCAGTCCTTTGGTACCCTCCCTGCCTCTACTGATTCCTGAAAGATCACCACCAATGCCTCCACAATTTCCTCAGCTATCTCTTTTAGAACCCTGAAGTGTAGTCCATCTGATCCAGGTGCTTTATCCACCTTCAGACCTTTCAGTTTCCCCAGAACCCTCTCCTTAGTGATGGCCACTACACTCACCTGTGTTTCCTGACTCCTGGAGCTCTGGCATCCCATTGGTGTCTTCCACATTGCACAGTTATTTTGCATCAGTCTTCACTGTAGAGATTTTATGATAACCTTAAGATTACTCCAGATATCTGACACTTCACCAACCAACTTGAGCAGGTCTGCATCTTTCAGCTGTCTTCAACTGGGAACCTCATTTTGCCCCTTTCTTTAATGTCAGTGAATAGTCCCTTGTTCAATTTCCAGTTCCTTTGTCCACTTGACTTCAGTCTTTCTGGTACTTTTTCATTCACTGGTTTCTAGATCTAATCTGTTCTTTAACGTCTAGGACTTGTTTTCTTTCCCCTACTCCATTATCCTGCTTTTGTTCTGTTAGTTTCTGTGAGAGCTGTTTCCTCTCCAGCTACCTGGTTCGAACTGCTACTGGATCCGTTTTTAAAAACTAAAATCAAAAGGTCTTTCCAATTTAGTGGCCTCTCTTGCTAAGCAACAGTCCAGTTCTCGTTCAACACTTGTCTGTCTTCACATTGTAAACATTACAAACTGTGCCTGCATTGTGATTAATTAAACAAAAAATCTCCACACATGCAAACAGTTTTGTTTAAAATGAAAATGCAAACTGAAACACACACAAACTCATTCAAAGCCATATTATATCCAAAAAAAATGTCCATGTTACCCATAAAGACTTCTGTTTCCTGACACCTGGAAAGGCATTTATTGAGATTATAGGAATTAGACAGGGACTTTGTGGAGTCAGAATTTGAAGTCTTTGAGCTTGAAGGACTAAATTAACCTTTTTGTCCTCTATCTCAATGACAATGTGAAATAATATTGTAGGAACAAACCTGAGTGGAAATGCTAGAAATCTAAGGAGGAAAAAGATGCATTAACTTTTTGAATGTTCTAAACATTTGACAAAACTGGAAGACAATTGAGCGATTTCACCACAATGGTTAATATAAGAACTGAATCCATGACTTTGATACTAGCCCCATACTTTGAATCGTAAAGTTAGCTCAAATGAATATTTCCACCTAGTATTTAATGGAAGTGGATAAGAGATAATTCATTTAAGAACACAAACTTGATTGTGAAATTCGTAGAAATTAATTCGGAGGCAATGAAAAGGCATTAAAGTAATCTTTTTATGTTGTAGATTCTCAATATCCTCGTAGATTTTATAGCTTCACAGTAAAATTTAATTTGATTTTCAATCTGCTATCTTCCCCCAGCCATTCAGAAGCTTTACTCATATTGTGACTTTGTTCAGTATTACTAACAGGTATTTCATCAGTGCTGTTGGCTATTTTTTCACAAACCAGTCATCAGCCATTTTCTTAACAATGTAGGATAATCTCTCATGTACTTTTTAGTTTTCTCTTGTAACTTACTTAACATCCAAGCTATTGTTCTGCAGTTACTTATACGGTTAATATCTGTGCTTTTCTTTACAGCCTCTCATCCATGTCTATGCAAAGCACCTTGTGACTTTCGTGTCTGAGGAGTCTGGAAACAAACCAGTGTTACTTGCATTGGCCCTGAAGGATGCAAATATGGACAGTATTAAGACTATCAAACAGCTGATTCAGAGTTGCCGACTCTGGTGAAATTTACTAATTCAGCAACAAGGCTGAGACTAATGAATTAATGTTAAAAGAGTAATGTGACTTCTCTTCAGTAGGCAAGGATATCACAAGGATAGTCAAACTTAACTCGAGCAAGAATGTCATTGAATGGAAATAGAGGAGCATTGTTACTTTGTCTTTTTGAAGCACAAGTCATTACATTGGAAATCTAGTGTTTGTATTCAGCTGAGGAACATCATTGCAACACATTTTTAAGACTACACATACTCCCTAGACAGTCTATACCCTTGACAATTAAGGTTAAAAGGCTGTGACAAAGAGAAATCCAGACTAATGTTAGTTCTATTCTTTCTACGTTGATGCTGTCAGATGTACTGAAATTTTACAGCATTGTTTTTTTTCAGATTCCAGCATTCACAACTTCTTATGATTTTCTGTATTTGGAATTTGAAGGTAAAAATGGGATGCTGGTGAAGACTAACAGGATTTTGCATTCCATTCTTGTGTTCAGGCTGTGGAGGGGGAGGTAAAGAATTAATGAAAAGAAAGATTAGTGAAATGTAAATTGCAAAAACTGCATTGGAATTAAATAGGAAAATGATCCATAATTAGAGTCAGGAGTGTCCATGGTTCTAGCCTGATGTTCCTATGTTTTTTGCGATCTGCATTGTGTAACAACTATTAAACAAGTAATGCTTTCTGCTAATGTCTAAGCTAATTACATTCAGTATGCAGTGCATATTCAGTGATCTTGACACTGTTTAGTTGCTATCCTAGGACCATCATTCCAAGAAAAAGGCTTCAAGACTTTCCAACTTGAAGCTCTGTTTAGCCTGGATCAGATTGCACTCTCTCCATTGCTTGAAATGGTTATGGGTTCAAGCCGCAAACCAGAATTTATGCACACACTGAAGTGACATCTCCGTGCAACATTGAGGGAGTGCTGCATTAAAGGAAGTATTTTAAATGGGATGGAAGTGAAAATACACATCTTTGTCTATAAACTTAAAAACTATAATCTGGACACTTTGTCCAATGCCTGTATATTAGCAACATTTAACTGTACTGGAGTTGATCAAATTTCCTTCACTACTTAAGTTCTGGCATATACCCTAGAACTTGTCCTTGACCATTTTCCTCATTTTTCATATGGATGATCTTTGACTTCACGTTAACACGGTCACCTTTTTATGAGGAGGCCAATGGTGCTACTTTTTACCTTGCTTCTGACACCTTAATTTTACTTTCTCCATCTAAAAGAAAGATCACCTGTGGGGTTAACATGACCTATACTGCATGCAGCATACGTACTGATATTAATTGTTGTGGGCTTTAATGTCAGCCATTAAATTGATCACAATTTTACCCACCAGACCAAATCACAGATTTCTCAAACAGCGTTTTTTATGTGCAAGCTACAGCTCGGTCCCTGGAAAATCACAAGTCAGTACTGGTAACTTGCCAGAGCCCACAATTCAGAAAAACACGAACCGTTTGTAGTATATGTAAATGATCTGGAGGAAAATATGGGTGTTCTGAATAGTAAGTTTGCAGATGACATGAAGATTGGTGGAGTTGCTGATAGGACATAGATATGATTGTAGACTTGAGCACAGAAATGGCAGAGGTCAATCTGGACAAATGCAAGGTTAAAAAGTAGCACCATTGGCCTCCTCATAAAAGGTGACTGTGTCAACATGAAGTCAAAGATCATCTGCATGAAAAATGAGGGAAAGGGTCAAGGACAAGTTCTAGGATATATACTAGGGCTTACCATTCAAGGAAATGTGATCAATTCCAGTACAGTTAATATACAGGCATTGGACAATCTATAGACAAAGATGTGTATTTTCACTTCCATCCCATTTAAAATACTTCCGTCAATGCAGCATTCCCTCAACATTGCATGGAGATGACACTTCAGTTTGTGCATAAATAATGCATTTTGGAGGATAAAATTTAGGTGTGAATTATAAATGACAACCCTTAAGATCATTAACGTACAGAAAGATCCACAGTTCCCTAGAAGTGGCAACACAGATGGCCAAGGTGATTAAGAAGGCATATGGCATGCTTGTCTTCATCAGCTGAGGCATGCATGTAAGAGTTGGGAAATCCATGTTGCAGCTATACACAACCTTGGTTAGACCACATTTGGAGTATTGAGTGCAGTTCTGGTCACCACACTACCACAAGGGAGTGGAAGCTTAGAGTGCAAAAAGGGTTCACCAGGATGTCACCTGGTCTTGGGGGTGTTGACAACGAGGAGCAGTTGAATAAATTATGGTTACTTTCATTGGAAAGATGGAGGCTGAGGAGAGATCTGATGGAGGTCTATAAAATTTGACATTGATAGGGTGGATAGAGGCTTTTTTCCAGGGTGAAGTGTCAACGAGGGGCACAGGTTCAAAACGAAAGGGGTTAAGTTTTTCACCCAGAGAGTAGTGGGTACCTGGAATGTGCTGCCATAGGAAGTGACGAAAACAGGCACATTAGCAACATTTAAAAGGCATCTGGATGAATACATGAATTGAGGGGAATAGTGATAAGGACCAAGTAAGGGCAGAAGGTTTTTTTTAAATTTAGTTAGGGCATCATGATCAGCACAAGTTAAGAGCAGTAGGGCTTGTTACTGTGCTGCACTTTTCTTTGGTGTATGCTAATTACAATGACAAAGTAGAAGAATTTATCCACTCAGTTATTGATTACGGTTACATTATTCATAAAGTACTGGTATTAAACCAATCACAATCACCTGATGCTTGCTTAATTATAATATCCAATCAGCCTGAAGACTAATGTTAGCTGACCTAATCCATCATTGTTACAAATTATCATTGTCCCATTTGTGTCTATGTATATCATTCCCTTTTTCCAGTTCCAAATATCTGATTCAATGAATTCTCTCAGACTAAAGGCCTTGGTGCTTTTGTGTGAAGACACTTATAAAGACCATTTTTTTCCTCATTGCAGCTTATGTGATTTTTGAATGTGTGATTATTAACCCTTTCATTAAGGATCTGATGCACTTGCATCTCTGCTCCCAATATCTCATAATGAAGTAACTGAATATTTCAGGAGAAAGTTTCTCAAATGTAAGTGCTATTTTAAACAAATCACACTGAAACACTTTATGAATTTGCGTGCCATCCTTGCATGGGGCCATGCTAATCTTCCCTGTCGTTCCAGTTTTAGTATACATGCTGCCGACAAATCGCACTGAAAATTAGGCAATTTATTCCAACAATTTTAATTGTTAACTAACTTGTGGGATTTGTGTTGTAAGAATGAAGCCCTTTTTTTGCAGGCTTCAACCATTCCATCTCAGCCCTTTCTGCAGCCTTCATGCCCTACAAGCTTTTCCTTATGTATTGATTAGCTGTTTGATTTCAGACTTTGGCCAATCCAAGTGAAGCCTGTTTACTCAGTGTGGTGGCTGATTTTTGTCTATTTGTTTGCGTCCTCCTTGCTGGGATTTTTATCATTATGACTAATCACTGCCAATTTTTTTAAAGAATGGAAAATCCCGAACATTTATTAATTTTACATTTCAAGTATATAAACATGGATACATTCAGTGTAAAAGGTGAAGAATTCTTGATGCCTGTAGGTGAATTTTTTTTTGGCTGAAATTTTGCAAGTCCAATGAGAAGATGGGCAGTTATGTATTTAATTTTTGATGTGGAACTGCCAGTGTTGGACTAGAGTGGACAAGATGAGAGGTCACACAGCACCAGGTTTATAATCCAACAGATCTATCTGAAATTACAAGCTTTCAGAGAACTGCTCCTTCCTCAAGTGAACTTCACCTGATAGAGCAGCACTCCAAAAACGATTTCAAATAAACCCATTGGACTATAATATGTTGTGACCTTTCATTTGTGCTTCACTTAATTTGGTAGATGGCAAGGGCATCAGTGGGGGAGCATTTTAGTGATAATTCAGTTAGATTTAGAGTAGTTATAGGAAAAGGTAAAGTTAGATCAAGAGGAAAACTTAAGGGAAGGTCAATGTTACGAAACTGAGGTTTTTTATGGACTGGAAACAGCTTTTTGAGGGTATCAGAGCCATGAGTGAGCAGCTAAAGAATGTTCAGAACAAATATGTTGCCCTGAAAACAGGTTTGGAACTCCCAAACCTTGATCCCTGCCCCCCCAGCCACCTTGCATAGCGAATAAGGTAAGGCCAAAAGAGAGCTTATGTTAGATGTCAAAATCACAAACCACCTCGTTTAAAGAAATGAAAAAATTAAAGAAGCAAATTAAGAAAGCAATGTGAGGACACAGACAAAAAAGTTTGCAAGGACAGTCCAAGCTTGTTTTATAGATATATATTTTATACGTATATAAAGAAAAAAGATAACAAGAGTAGTGCCAGCAAGAGACCAAAAAGGTATTTATAGCTGGAAGCTGAAGCAATTCTTATGAAAACTTTGCATCTGTTTCACAAAAGTGAGATGCAAAGCAAACATTAAGTGAAATATTGGATGTGACAAACAGTGCAGGAGGAAATATTAAGGTGTTCAGTATCCTTAAATGGCTAAATAACCAGGCCTAGATGGCATGTAGGAGGATGAAAGTATCAGAGGCATTAACTATCATTTTCTAATCATCTCTACGTTGGAGGACTGCTAATGTAATGTTTACAAAGGGAGAAAAGGATAGCCTCAGTAATTACAGACCAGGCAGCCTGATCCTGGATCTGGTTAAACTATCCAAAAAAATTGTCATATGACATGGTGGGAAGGTGTATTCATAACATGGCCAAATAAGTTGATTATTAACCTGTAAATCCAACATGCCAGTCACAAGCAATAAGAATGGGAGAATCTCCTAGTCAGCCAGCACCACTGAAAACAACAGGAAACCACTGCAATACCTTGCCAAGTATAAACATGGACCAATACACGGAATTGCCCACAAATGCCCTCATAAATGCATGATACCTGAAAACAGAGATAAAATGAATAGGAAGTATCTATTTCCATTTGAAGTAATGTCAATATCCAGGGGGCATAGAATTAAGGCAGTTGGTAGTAAGATTACAGGGGAATTGAGTAACTTCTTCCAGAGGCTGAATGAAGCAGGAACACTCACAGTTTTTAAAAAACACTTGGATGTGCATTTGAAGTGCTATAATCTACAGGGCTGTGAACCAAGAGCTAGAAGGTGGAATTAGTCCACAGATTTCTTTTTTTGGCCACCACTAACATGATGGACTGAAAGGCTTCCTCTGTGCTGTAAATCATTCTGTTTCTATGTTGTTATTATCTTTAATGTTTTAGACTAGAGGTTTCTCAGGTTTAAAAAAAACTTGTCATTCACATTCTAATCTTTCATCAGTGGGTATTTACATGGTGATGGAACAGAAACAGTTTTTAAGACTGTTTTATGGAGCGTCAG
Organism: Carcharhinus amblyrhynchos; assembly: GCF_965287045.1. Classification (NCBI taxonomy): domain Eukaryota; kingdom Metazoa; phylum Chordata; class Chondrichthyes; order Carcharhiniformes; family Carcharhinidae; genus Carcharhinus; species Carcharhinus amblyrhynchos. Next base: position 18,514,102 of record NC_137341.1, on the reverse strand, counting down.
AGGAAAAGAATTGTGTTTGTATTCTTATTGTCTTAATGTTCACTTCTGAAAGATTAAAATGGTTAAATATTTTCTAAGCAATGCTGTTCTCTAATGGAAGTCATCAAAATTCACACTGTACGCTCACCATTTTTGCAATTGAGTTATAAACATCAGTCTAACTTTCTTACCAATCTTCTCCCCTCGCTACTGAATCTTTGATGGAATCACTGCCTTCAGGTTCCATCTGAATCTTCATCCAAGCAGGGGATACTAAATGCCTTATTTGTCAATGTTCAGCTATTTCACCGTGTGGGGTATTGCAGCTGAACTCTTGCTCACTCCAGCATTCACACACGCATTTTCTAATTGCAACTATTAGATGTGGAACATTTTTCTGAGGCAGACTGTAGTGCAATCATCACCTTCCCAGCTAACACAGTACAGCCAAAGGATTATGACAAAGAATCATCCAGACTCAATGTTAGTTCTGTTCTCTTTCCATATACTGTTAGACCTGCTGTGATTTTCCAGCATTTTCTGTTTGTGCCAAGAATTCAATATGGAGCCTTCAATGTTTATGTGCAATACTGTGGAAGTTCCCACTTTCTGCACCAAACTTCTTATGCTTTTTAAGAGAGATTGTCAAACTAGCCATGGTAGTTTTGTGTGGTGGTCCTTGCCCCATAGGAACTGCTCAAGATTATACTAATTTACTCTGTATATCCTCTTAACAGTCTTCAGACAACTGTCTACCCTTTTTGTCTGAGCTTTATTCAAGTTTAGGGATGTAGAAATGTATTGCTTATGTTACAGACAAATAATTTGGAGGCTTTGACTACAGATCCAGAGAATGTGTCCAAATTCAAAATCCTGAGATTTGAATTCAAGTTTCAAAACAACCTGAAAATAAATAGCTGGTATCAGTAAAATGGCTACAAAGCTGTCAAATAGTTGATAAATTAACTGGGGTTTTACAATGTCCACTTGGTAAAGAAAACCTGCTGTCTTTATGTGGTTTGGTCTTATGTGATTCAAAACCCACACCAACATCGTTGACTCTTACTTGGCCTTTTGAAGTTGTTTAGTAAACCAATAAGCCATGTCAAAATTGGTCCAACAGTTGGAGGAGACCCACTATTTCCTGTAAGACAATGTAGGATTGACAAGTGCCAACTTTGCTAGTAATACCACATCTTGGGAATGAATTTTTAAATGGTAGAAGACCAGAGCCTAACTTACTGCAATACCCTAGTTCCTCTTCTGAATAACCTTGACAAAACTAATTTCTAGAACCTAACAGCTCATGCGCGTCAATGCATTTCACATCTCTGCTTTGGGTGATAAGAACACCAGGGAATGCTCATATCTTGTGTCTGATTCTGAACAACCTGCTCTGTTTGCAGTTCATTAATTAAAGTTAAGTATTTCCATCAAAGCCCTTCATTTTATTACCTCTATATAAACACCAGTTGACAAAAGACGTTGTACATCATATTTCTCATTTTATTCATCACATAGTCAATTCACAGTAATTAAAGCTGAACAGGATCCCCATCCCTGATCATCACTCTGATACAATGTCATTTAATTAATTACAACAGCAGACAATTAAAAGCTTATTTTAGCGGATTAGGTGGCATGCTTGATTAGTACACTATTCCTGCAGCATTAGGACCCAAGTTTGAATTCATTAAAGAGCAATGAAATAAAGTTCTTTCTGCCTGTAACAGTCCTGAGTGAAATAGATTTAGGGAGCCTCCAATGTGTGTTAATAATTAGGCTACCAAAGAAGAACAGACTATTTTCGAAAAGGCAAAATTAATAATGAATGTTCTTGTGTCCTAAATCATAAGTGAAAGGATGAAGACCTTGGCATATTCTTATCACTAAGGAAATTTTCAGGTTCATCTGATATTGATCTGGGGTCGATTTAGCTCAGCTGGGAGCTGGTTAGTAATGCAGAGTGATTCCGTCAAAGGGGAGAGCAGCCTATGGTCATCTGTGACGATGGCGACTTTTACCAAAACAAACTGTCCTCCAAGCACATTTGTATTTAAAATTTTGATTGTTTTGTATCTGTTAGGTCACTGGTAGGTGACTCCTATTGTGGCATACTCAATGTTTTCTGCAAAAATGGCAGTTTTCTTTTGGGTAGGGCTTTTGACAACAGAACAGTTCCTAGGAGTGTATCAAATATTTGCACTGGGTCCACAGAAATGTTTCAAATATTTACACGTGTGCCAATGTTTATGGGGTCAAAAACTGTGCCAATATTTGACAGGTCCTCAAGTGTATCAGCTTTTGCATGGAGTCCTGGGGAGCCTTTTTTTTAGGGCAAATCAAGTAGACAAACTTAAATTACGTTAGGACAAAGTAAAAGGGGCAGCTCCCCAAAAGGAAAGGGGAACAGCCCGAACAAAAAAAAGTACAAAGGAAACTTTGTCAAATCAAAATGTGATTTCGGGGTCTATAACGCACCTCAGCCCCTGCGGTGCCCAATGGGCACAGAAGGCGTTGACTGTGCCTGCAGCCACCGTATGCTCCCTCTCCAGGGACACCTGGCCGTGAACATAGCCACAGTAGGGGGGCAGACAGTCAGGATGAATGGCCCCCCGATTGCCTGCTGCCTGGACCTATTGATGGTGTATCTCGTCAGGCCCAGAAGCAGGTTCACGAGGAGATCGGCATCCTGACCCTCCCCTCTCCGCACTGGGTGTCCATAGATCAGGAGCATGGGACTGAAGTGCAAATAAATCATCAATAAAAGGTTCTTCAGAACATCAAAAAGGGTGTGCAATCTATAACACAAAACGTAGACATGTTCCACAGACTCTATGAGGCCACAGAAAGAGCAGTCTCGGGAGCCCGTGAACCAGTGAATCCTACGGTTGTGCAGCAACCTCCACCCCAGGTCCCCAGCATAATTGGGGGAGATCCCTCCGTAGAGCGACCTCCATTATCTGCGTTTGGAAACCTGAAAAAGCTGAGATAAGAAGAATGGATCCAGCTCTTTATTCCCCTCAATCCCAAGCAACATTGGTTCGAGCCTCCACTGGGACCAACTTTATCCTTTATTTTAAAAGCCTATCCTCCTAATTCTAGCTCTGTGGAGACCATGTTTGTTTCTGTGTGTTGGGTATGTTCAAATGGGATAGATATTTATAGTTTGTGTGTTAACTACGTGCAACTTGTTTCGTAGAACAAGTTTTGTTTGATAATAAATCAATCATTCTGAATTCATTGAAAGAAACTTGGTTAAAATCTCTTTTCTAATCTGTGTAACAGTAGTGAAGGTGAATAATGGGCTATTTTGGTGAATGAATTAAACTTTTAAACTAATGGTATGATCTGAGCGGTATTGGGGTGAGATAAATTTCACACTTCTCCCATCCCTATGGCAATATCAATCGTTCTACAAATTACTTGAAATCAATGCTCCCCAGTTACTGATATCTCCGCAAAGAAATAGATCTTTTCTATCCACTCAATATCTATGCCCCCCCCCCCCCCCCCCCCCATAAATGTATACACCTTAATTAAATCTCTTCACACCCTCCTCCATTCCAAAGAAAACAATTCTCATCATAGGCTGACCTACGAGGGCGTGCAACAACAGATTCAGCAGAAGGATGCCAGGGAGAAGAATATTAAAATAGGAGGTCTAATTTGACACTTATAGTGATGAGGCACTCTGCCAAGTGCCTTTGACAGTCTGCTCAGGGAACCATCTGACAGGATCCAACTGAGAAAATTTGGCACGTCAGCTACAACTTTCATCAACTTTTACAGATGCACCATTGAAAGCTTTCCTTCTGTTGTATCACAGCTTGGAATGGCTCTTGCTCTGCCCAAGACCACAAGGAACTTCAAAAGGTTGTGAATGTAGCCCAATTCATCACGCAAATCAACTTCCCATCCATTGACTCTGTCTACACTTCCCGCTATCTTGGCAAAGCAGCCAGCATAATTAAGGGCCCCATGCATCCAGGACGTTCTGCCTTCCACCTTCTTCCATCGGGAAAAAGATACATAAGTCTGAGATCGCACACGAATCAACTTGAACAGCTCCTTCCCTGCTGCCATCAGACTTTTGAATCGACTTACCTTGCATTAAGTTAATCTTTCTCTACACCCTAGCTATGACTGTAACACTACATTCTGCACTCCCTCGTTTCCTTCTCTACAAATGAGAGCATGCAAGAAATAATACATTTCACTGTATGTTAATGCATGTGATAATAATAAATCAAATCTTTTCCCGCAGGGTCTCAAGGACATTACATGCAGACCACTGCCCGTTGGACTTGTGGTTAAAGGTAGTTCTTTGCATAGATTTTTCCAAAAGAGACAGATAATACAGGCCGGAGTGTTCTGCGGCTACATGGCTGGACTCATTCTTTGCAATATCAGGGAGAGATAGAACAATAGCACAGATGACACTTGGTGTCTGCATACTACAGAGCTTGATGCAGCTATATACATTGGGCATTAGGATGAGGGTTATTCTGGGCAGATACTTCCCTCTTATCTAGAGGCTTGAACATCATGTCTCCGCAAACAAGGTCCATTTTCAATCTCAAGGTAAAGGGCTTGGGTGATCATCACAGTGCAGGTGTGAGGAATGGGCAAAACCTGTGCCACATACAGTAGCACCAAGAATGCCTCACATCGGCTGACCAGGTCCTGACACACAACGGAGAAGGATCACCGGTCCCACATGCCTAGTTTTTGTTTCACCATAGCTACTCACTCCTTCCTCCTTGTTGACCAATACCCTGGTCCCTCTGAACTACATCGAGAACCTCTGGCTATTTGACCTGACAGTGAAGAGGACAAAAGATTATTCAGCCCAGTTCCCAAGAACATGGCCTTATTCTTGGCACAATTTATCTTGGCTCCCAAGACTAGTTCAAACTGGTCACAGATGTTGATCAGTCTGTGTATCAACAGCAGAAATGAGCAGACAAAGATGACATCGTTTATAATTGCACCATAATTTTAAAAAAATGTTCCTTTCTCAGTGTTGCAAAGCCAATGCATGGAGTGGCCTGGGCAAACCCTTAATCCAACTCCTTGCTTACGCCAAGAACCAATTTAAATTGAATCTAATTAATGACTTGGAGGAACAAAGCAAATGTACTGTAGTCAGATGACACAAAAATCGGTGGAAAGGCAAATTGCAAGAGAGATACAAAAGTTTACAAAGAGGTATTGACAGGTTAAGTACATGGGCAAAAAGTTGACATGGAATATAATGTGGGAAAATGTGAAGTTGTTCATTTTGAAAGGGAAAACAAAAGAGTATTAGAACAGAGTATTTGTTAAATGGAGAAAAACTGCAGAAAGCTGCAACATAAAGGGACTTGTAAACAGAACACAGGTGCAGCAGGTAATTGGGCAGGCTAATGCAACGTTGACTCTTATTTCAAGGGGGTTGGATTATAAGAGTAGGGCAGTCTTGATGCAACTATACAAGGTACTGGTGAGATCACATGTGGAGTACTATGAACAATTTTGGTCCTCTTATTTAAAGATACTATTTCAGTGGAGGCAGTTCAGATAAAATTCACCTAGATGATTCCTGGTATGGAGAGATTGTTTTATGAGGAAAGGTTAAACAGGTTGGGGCTCTATTCATGGGAATTTAGAAGAATGAAAGGTGATCTCATTGAAACATATAGATATATTAAGGGGGTTGACAGGGTAAATGCTGAGAGAATATTTCCCCTCATGGGAGAGTCTAGGACTAGAGGGCATAGCCTCAGAATAAAGGGATGCCAATTTAAGACTGAGATAAGGAAGAATTTCTCATCTCAGAGGGTTGAGAGCAGCCAGAAGAAATTGGGTTGATATTCTATAGCGTTTCAAAGAATGAGAAGCTGATCTCATTGAAACTTAAAAAGTTCTTACAGGGTGCAAAAGGTTTGATGCAGATAGGTCTTGGAACTCCTTGCCACGGGGAGGTGTGGAGGAAGAGTCCTTGTGTATATTTAAGGTTGAGATAGATAGATAGATTCTTGATCAGTAAGAGAATCAAGGGTAACAGGGAAAGGGCAGGAAAGTGAATGTGAGCAATGCTGGATCAGCCCTGATCCTACTGAATGATGGAGCAGGCTCAAGGGGCCAAATGGGTTACTCTTATTCCTATCTCTTATAGTTCCTGTAAAAGAGACACTAGATTTAAGCTTACAAGAACAGACATTACACCTGATCTCATGCTTGATCCTAGCCAAGAAGTGGTAATCCAGGCCATCATTGATAACCATGCCTCCAGCTCCCTAGATCCTAAACTCTAGATTACCCTCCCTTAACCTCATCACATCCTTGCTTCTCTAAGGTGCTCCCTGAAACCCATCTCTTTGACCAAAGTTTGTCATCCGTCCCAATATCTTATGAGGCCAATGTCAAATTTTTTTTGATAATACTTCTGTGAAAAATGCTGGTATGCTTTACTACATTTACTGTGCTAATATTAAGTGCCAGTTATTATTGTTGTGCAGCTATTTATGATTTGTTAAATGATTTGATACAATAGATAGAAAAAAAACAATTTCCTTAGTTTCAGCCCAGAACAATAACAGGTTAAAGCTAACCTGTTCAGGGATGATAACAAAAGAAGTGCTTCTTCACAGAAAAATCTGGAGCATACTTTCCCCTGAAGCTTCAAAGCTTATTCAATTTCAATACTTTCAAACTTTTTTTTCTAAGGCAAGATATTAAAAATTACAGAATAAAGGCGAGCAGATGGAGAGAAAATACAAAATCAGCCGTGGCCTCTGATTCATTCAAAGTAGAATAAACACAATGGGATTTGAATGCTCTATTCCAATTACTGATATGATAGTATCACAAATTGGCTTACATTAACACTGCAATTAAGTTACTGTAAAAATCCCCTAATTGTCACACTCTGGTGCCTCTTCGGATACATTGAGGGAGAATTTAACATAGCCAATATATCTAACCAGCATGTCTTTGGGAGGAAACCGGAGCACCTGGAGGGAACCCCAGCAGAAACGGGGAGTACGTGCAAGCTCCACACAGACAGTGACCCAAGCTGGGAATAGAACCTGGGTCCCTGGTGCAGTGAGGCAGCAGTGCTAACCATTGTGCTGCAGATTGTTGTGAATAATAAACTTGGTTTAATTGAAGAACGGGTGGAGGTCTAGTCATAAAGGAAAACGTCACATAATAGCGATGGTTGAATCTGGAAACATTTATTTTAATCAAGTTTACTCACCACCAGCACATTGGAGTGGGTTAAGAAGAAAATTGGGGAGCATGCGCGTTCAGCCTCGATGACCTCAGCGCGCTCCTACCTGGAGCAGCGACCGCGCATGCGCGCAGCTCAGGTGAGTGAGTGGCGAGCGCATGCGCCTCAGGTGAGTTTGAGTGGCGAGGGGAGCAGCGCACCTGAGATTGTGCTTTCATTTATGAAAATGGTGGAAAGGAAGATCCAAACTGCTATCCGTGTAATTTCTTTCCTTTAAGGTACATAGAATCAATGTCACAAATATATAAGTTAAACTTTCTCTAAACCTGAAATGTGTCTCTGAATGAGCTCACCTGGAAATTCAGTGTTCACCTGTCACCGAAGTGAGCCGTCAACCGGGACTAGGTAGCCGCCGCCTTTGTCATTATCTCTCGGGGATGTTCTTTCTGCAATCCCACCTTAGACCTGATCCGATCCTTCGTTGCTTCACGGATTGAACCTGTATTGAAAAGTGGATTAAAACGCCAGGAAGGTAGGTTGTTTCCTAGTGTTTCCTTTTATGTTCGTTATTGTAACTTTTACTCCTGGTTTTCAATTGCGGAAAGAGCGCAGGGCCTCCGGTATTTCAACACAGATTTTATACAACCATCTATCTCCACTGACTCTTCAATTGTGAATCTTCACGCACAGAAATCAGGTCGTTGACCACCGGAACTAAACTGCCACAATAATAAATGTTTGGAGATTCAAGAGAGAAACATGCAGGTTAGGTGCATTGGCCGTGCTAAATTCTCCCTCAGTGTGGCGACTAGGGAATTTTCACAGTAACACTGCAATGATGTTAATGTAAGCCTATCTGTGATTTTAGTAAATAAACTTCAAACTAATTTTTAGTTGCAATAAAAACAAGAAAATCTGGTGTTGTGGGTTTTCTGTTTATACTTTGGAAGAAACGCTCTAGAATCACTACAGTGCAGAAAGAGGCCGTATTGCTCATCCAATCTGTACCGACTCCCCGACAAAGTATCTTATCCAGCCGCGCCCCTCCCATTCCCTGTGACCCCCATTTACTCTGCTATTTCCTCCTAACCCCCACATCTTGGGACAATTTGGCAAGGCCAATCCACCTAATCTGTGCATCTTTGGAGTGTGGGAGGAAACTGGAGCACCCGGAGGAAACTCACACCGACAGGAAGATTGTGCAAGCTCCACACAGACAGTCGCTCAGTGCTAGCCACTGTGCCACCCATTTCACCTTTCTACCTCTGTATTAAAGCTATTTGGGAAGTACCAAAACAGACAGCTGTCTAACATAGGCTAAAATCTTCGTTCATCTTTACATTTTTTGATCTTGCTATATGTTGTTACAATCGTGACAGCACTTCAAAAAAGTACTTAATTGGCACTAAAGAGCTTGTGATGTCCCGAGGTTGTGAAAAATAATATATAGTCAGTCTGTAGTTAATTTACTTTAGTAACTATCATTGATTAGGGAAAGTAATTCTTTGAGAAGACTGTGTAATTGACCAGTAAGAAATTTGATTGTGTTACCAACTAGCATATCCTTGCTTATGCATTGACTCAAAAATAATCTAATTGTATTTGGTTGAATACTCTGTTGCCATGGTTGCATTTGTAGCTTTCCTTCTGAGGACTGATTAGGTGCACATAAACTGGTTAAAATAATTGGTTTGAGAGGACAGAAGAAAGAACTGAAGTTATACTTAACAAATTACATTGTTATTCATGAGTCATTAATTGCTTCTATATAGTTTTCTAAGTGGGAATAATAATAATGAGCTTATTACATTTTCTTTTCTTACTTTCAGTAATAATATTCTTGCCTGAGTCAAAAAGTTGTGGTTTCAGAGCCCAAGCTAAAGCATGTAATGGAGGCTGACGCTTTAGTGCTGTGCTGGACGACTGTTCCACTATTGGAACTAACATATTTTGAATGAGATTTTAAACCAATGCTTCATCTACCCTCCCAGGTGGATGTTGAATATCTCACAGTGCAATTTTGCTGAAGAATAAGGTGATGACCATTATTTATCTCAACACCAATGTTATTAAAATAGCTTAGTTGGTCATTGATTGCAATGCTGTTTGGGAGATCCTGTGACTGTTGTGTTACGTTGCAGCAATGACTATACTTCAAAAATACTTAATTGGCTGTAAGATGCTTTGACATCCTGGACATTTTTCTTAATCCTTTTTGATCAAGCCCAGATGAATGGGAAGCTCATTCTTTCCTGCTGCAAGATATTTACATGGCAGCATCAAAGCCCAAAAAGTTGTTGTTTGTCAGTCCAACTCTCAACAACGATCGGAGTAGTTTAGATGGGAGAGTAAGATATGAAATGTATGCATGAGTTTTCTTCTGAAGTGGATTTTTAGGGTAATGAAAGAAACATCAACACCCAGCCATGCTGCCTTAGTCCGTGGAGTGCATCAAGAACCACAAAGTGTTGAATTGTTTTATTCTCTAGCACTGAGTTTCTTTCACAAAACTATTGTTGTGGAAGATGACACTTCACCATCAATATTAAACACACAAAGCAATTCATTGGCTCTGTCTTATAGAACCTGTCCTAACGTCTCCGCTTTTGGTCACTTGTCCTAATGTCTCCTTTTTGTGGTACAGTGCCAATTTTATTTGATTGCTCCTGTGAAAATCATGGGATGTATTACTCTGTTAAAAACATTATATAAACCAAAGTCAGCATTGTTTAAGATATTTTTTTTTACCTGAACAGTTCCAGAATATCCCAAGTCTGTAAATCTTTCCATTGGAGAGAAATGACAGCAAATTATTTGTTTCAGCTCTGCAATTTTCAGTGGAAAATGAATTGTCTTTGAGAAGTAGTCCACTGGCTTAAAAGTAAAATGCTGCAGAAAGATAGTTTCAGCTCAATAGCTAGTGCTGGAAGATATTAGAAAAGAACAGTGATTGGGAAAATGGGAATAGACAATTTGCAACTTAAGCCTATTCTGCTATTTAATATAGTTCATGGCTCATTTGCAACCTATCTCCATATATCTACCTTTGTTCAATATCCTTTCATTTCTTTGAACAAAAATTTATCAATCTGTTTTTAAAATTAACAACTGGTTTAGCATCAATTATTCTTTGCGGTAGAGTGTTCCAAGCTTCTATCATACTTTGTGAAGAAATGTTTCCTAAACTCACCCTGAAAGATTTGTTTCTAATCGTTTGACTGTGCCCCTTAGCCTATAATCCCCAACTAGTGAAACTAGTTCTCCCAATCTACTCTATTGTTTTTAAAAGTTGAAAACCTCAACCACTTTAACCTTCTGGATTCCAGGGAATACAACTTGGTTTGTTTAATCTCCCTTCGTAGCTTAACTTTTAGTAGTGCAAGTGTTTTTTTTTGCGGGTCTGTGCCACTGTGCCTTCAAAGCCAATTTCTCCTCCCAAAGTTACTGTGCTCTGCACTGCTCACAGTACTCCAGGTGTGGTCCAACTGGGGCCTTATATAGCTGGAGCGTGACTTTTTGATTATTTTCTGTTCCTGTTTTTAACGTTTTAATGGTCCACATGCCTAGGCCCCAAATCTTTTTGGATTTTCACTTTCTAACTTTTCGTCATTTAAAAAATACTCTGTCTACATTTTTAGGTCTGAAATGGATGACTTCACACTTGTCTACATTGAAATTAATTTGCCACAGTTTTGCCCATTCACATACTCAATTGATATCTCTTTGTAATGTTCTGCGTCTGTCTATGCTTATTATAACACTGCCTATTGTTGTGTCGTTGACAAATTTGAATTTGCATCTTTCTAATCCACCATATAAGCCTCTATAAATGTATTGAATACTTTAGACTCCAACATGGGTCCCAGTGGATGCTACTGATCACACCTCGTCAATTATAGTCCTTGTCCATTATCCATACTCTGACTCCTTCCACTCAGCCACATTCCTAACCAGATCAATAACTTGCCCTCAGTTCCATAAGTTTCAATGTTATCTACAGTGCCTTATGAGGAACTTTATTAAATGCCTTCTGGAAGTCCATAAAAGTAACATCTAATGACACTCTGCCCATTACTTTAATAATTTCTTCAATCAGATTTGTCAGGTATAATCTACCCTTTCTAAAAAGCATGTAAACAATCCAATCTTCTAACCTAAAGGAACAGGTTCTGAATTGAAAAAACCTTTGGAAGATTGTAGTTTGGACATCTAAGTTTAGTTTAAGTTTATTTATTAGGTCACAAATAGGCTTACATTAGCAATGAAGTTACTAAAATGTTCTAAACTACTTCTTTTAAAACTGTGGGATGGAAGCCCTGGCAACTTTGTTTTTCACTCCTTAGTGCCATTGAGTTCTCCGTTACTTTACCTTGTTAATAATTTTAGACCCCTGTACCTGACTTAATAATGGTATCCGTGGGATGTCTGGCATTCTTGTACTGTAAGTACTGATGCAAAGTAATAATTCATCAGTATTCATACAGACAGAGGCTCATTCAGCCCATTGTGCCTGTGCCAGTTCTCTGAATAAGCTACCATCTTGCCCCCTCCTCTGCTCTCCCCAAGCCTGACTCTTTTTTCTGTTTTAAGTAGAAATTCTCTTTTGAAAGTTACTACTGAGTCTGCTCTCATCACTGTCTTGGTTAGTGCATTCCAGATAATCACATTTTTCCTAATTCCTTGCCTTCATTGATTTTTGTCAATTACTTTAAATCTATATCGTCATGCCACTGAAAATATTTTTGTCCTGTCTATTTTATTAACAACTCATAATTTTGCATGCTTCTTGTGACAATTGTTGACATGGTAGTATTGCAGTAAGGAAAATTTATAACTTATTTTAAATGTTTGTGTAATTTTGTAATTTTTTTTATGTGAAAAGGACTCCAGACTTTGCATCAATTGTAAAAAAAAAACCACACTCCTGATGGTGCAGACCTGAACCACTTGTTGTGTGAAAGTTTTTTTTCTCAATTTTTCTTGTATAATTAATACTGGTCCATATGGCCCAGCAAATCATGACATGGAAGCAGTGCCAAGAGGATCAATTGTAATTTGCTTGGGTAATAAATATTGGTTCATATAACCTGGTGCCTGTGACCTGGAAGCAGTATCAAGAGGCAGAAAGTTGAGAAAGAAGCAGGGTGACTGCAGACTGCAAAACAACAACAAACAGAGAAACTGGAAAGTGAAGGTGATCGATGCACAGAGGAATACAGAATTTTTGAGAGAAAAAACAAATCACATTCTGGAAAGTTCATTTTTTTTTCTGTATGGCAGAAAAGGAGACAAGTTCCTGGAGATTCTGTGTTAGTTGGCTAAGAAGGTCTAACACCTGAGAAGCTGCGAGACTAGCTCAGATGCTAAAGAGCTGGGTATTTTCCCAGGAATGGCCAAACAATGAATCAAGGTGTTTTTAGCTGATTAGTTGAAAAGGAACTCTGGAAAGCTACACCATCAGGACAGTTGTGATCCAAATGAAAGGGTGTTCTCAGAAGTGTTCCTTGTTGATGATAATCATACCCATGAAACTTAAAAGTGAAAGCTGTTGTCGGATAGGACTCCTGACTTACCCTGTATGAATAAAGAATGATGTAGAGATGCTGGCGTTGGACTGGGGTAAACACAGTAAGAAGTCTCACAACACCAGGTTAAAGTCCAACCAGTTTATTTGATAGTAATCCCACAAGCTTTCGGAAACGGTGTTCCTTCGAAAGGTGTGTGGAACGTTCCACACACCTGACAAAGGAACACCGTTTCTGAAAACTTGTGGGATTACTATCAAATAAACTGGTTGGACTTTAACCTGGTGTTGTGAGACTTCTTACTGTAAATAAAGAAGAGCGTGTTATGGAACTGTGAAAGCAAAGTTAAACTGGCATATTACCCTGATCGGTATCCAAAACCCCTCATGGAAGGAACACATAACTGGACAGCAGAAGTGCTACAGGATATTTTATATTCACCATTGAAGGCAATCAGGGCCCTGGTTTAACATCTTGCCTAAATGACAGCAGTTATGAAAATATAGCATTGAAATCACAGCCTTGATTCTGCGCTTGCATCTCGAGTAGAACTCAAACCCACAATCTTCTGACTCCTGGATGAATGCTGCCCTCTACGCCATGGCTGATGCAATATTTCCATATCAATTGACTTCATTTCCTGCTAAATAATGATGGGCTTATTGCTCAATAAATTTGTCATGACTGCATCAAATACTAGTCTTGCAACATGATCGCCTTCACTTATTATGAACTGAACTAAGCCTGGTTTATGGTCAAGCCTGAGAAAATACTTAATCAATTTAAATGTTGCAAGATCATTTGTGTTTAATGAAATAGTTTTTAATTACTTGCATGTTTTGAGTTCTTGTGTGTGTGTTTTGAAGTAGGAAGAAATGAATATATGTAGTGTATGGTTTGAACTGAATATTTGGCTTCAGTTTAAGTCACTGGAATGATAGGAAGTATGTTACACCCATTGCCTTGCCCATACATATCCCAATTAATAATGGATTAAATCTGCCGATATATATTCCCCTGTACATAATACAGAGTAAATATCTGGAGCATGCTTTAAAGGTAAATTTAATCTGGGGTTTACATAAGAACATAAGAAATAGGAGCAGGAGTAGGCCATCTAGCCCTTCGAGCCTGCCCCGCCATTCAATAAGATCATGGCTGATCTGTCGTGGCTCAGTTCCACTTTCCCGCCCTCTCCCCATAACCCTTAATCCCCTCTCTTATCAAAAACCCATCAACCCGCGTCTTAAAAATATTTAGCGAGGCAGCCTCCACCACTTCAACGGGCAGAGAATTCCAGAGATTCACCACCCTTTGAGTGAAGAAGTTCCTCCTCAACTCCGTTCTAAACCGCCTCCCCTTTATCTTGAGGCTGTGCCCCCTCGTCCTGCTGTCTTTTTTGAGCGGGAAGAGTCTCTCCACCTCTATCCTATCCATCCCATTCATCATCTTATACGTCTCAATGAGATCTCCCCTCATTCTTCTAAACTCTAACGAGTACAAGCCTAGTTTATTCAGCCTCTCCTCATAGCTCAACCCCCTCAACTCCGGTATCAGCCTAGTAAACCTCCTCTGCACTCCCTCCAAGGCCAAAATATTTTTGCGCAGGTGCGGCGCCCAAAACTGCACACAGTACTCCAGCTGCGGCCTCACCAATGCCCTATACAGCTGCAGCAAGACCTCCCTACTTTTATATTCAATCCCCCTCGCTATGAAGGCCAGCATCCCATTCGCCTTCCTGACCACATGCTGCACCTGCAAGCTGGGTTTTTGCGACTCATGCACAAGGACCCCGAGGTCCCTCTGCACCGTCGCCTGCTGCAGTTATTCACCACGTAAGTAATGGTCCTTCCTACCATTATTCCTACCAAAGTGGACCACCTCACACTTGCCAACATTAAATTCCATTTGCCATTTCCTGGCCCATTCACCCAGCCTATCTAGATCCTTCTGCAGACTCTCCACACCCTCCGCACAATTTGCCCTTCCCCCAATCTTGGTGTCATCAGCAAATTTCGACACCCTACACTCGGTTCCCTCCTCCAGATCATCTATATAAATGGTAAAAAGCTGAGGCCCCAGCACCGACCCCTGGGGCACTCCACTAGTCACCATCCGCCAATCCGAATAGCACCCGTTGACCCCCACTCTCTGGCTCCTATTTGACAACCAATCCTCTATCCACGCTAACACCCTACCCCCAACTCCATGTCCCTCGACCTTCTGCAATAACCTCTTGTGAGGTACTTTGTCAAACGCCTTCTGAAAATCCAGAAAGACCACATCCACCAGCTCTCCTCTATCCACCGCCCTAGACACATCCTCATAGAACTCCAGTAAAACTTTCAATGATTTGGGATATAATGTGAATCACTGATCAGTGTTATAATGCCTGCTTAACACAAGTGATGGGATTATCTCATTACTGACATTTAAAACCCTCAAATGTGGTATTCTTGATGTGTGAACTCTTCCCTATCTCTGTACCCTGCAATTCAAGCCTCCTGCCTATTCCTAGATTTTCATTGCTCTGCCTGAGTTGCTTGATCATAAATTCTTGAACTGCATCCCTAAACCTCTCCACATCTTTATCTCTCATTCATACTTTTAACACAATACTTAAGTTTGGTCAAAACAGTAGGCTTTTGGTGGCCTGTTCTGAACCATAGCACCATAGAAAATTACAGCACAGAATCTCATGTGACTTGGTATAAATTCAAATCAGTGGGATTTTGTGTAAAAGAACTTACTGATTTTCTTCAACAATGGGAAGCATCACAGAATTGTTCAATTCTGTTCTCTCCATATCCACACATACACCTTTTCTAAAGATGATTGAAGCATTAAAGATATTGATTAAGTTCAATAAAAGCCAAATTATACTTTTTACTTTTCTGATCTGTATGACTCTCTGCCACATGAAGTTGTTGGGATGCTGCAAGGCCTTGTGTCTTTTACAAGCAGAAAATACAGATTATGCAGTTGTTTGTGTGTTTTTGAAGTAAGTTCCAAAAATAAACTTGTAGTACCTAGCAAAATTCTCTATTTAATGCCAGTTGCCTGAATTTAATCTTCACCTCCTTCCTCATTGAGAGCGCTGATTCCCATAAACTAATTCATATTAAACGCTGTTTATCCATCACCCCTGTGATCACTGACCTACACTGATCCAATCCAATAATGCCTCAACTTTTACAATTCCAGATCTTGGTGTGCAGGGTACAATTTCAAAGTTTGCAGATGATTCAGATCTTGGAAGCATTGTAAACCAAGGAGGAGAGTGTAGAACTTCAAAAGGACATAGTCAAGTTGATGGAGTGAGCAGATGACTGGCACATGAATTTCAATGCAGGGAAGTGAGGTAATTAATTTCAGTAGGAAGAACAATATAAGATAAGAGGTACAGCTCTAAAGGGTGAACAGAAGCAGATGGATTTGGATGTATATCCACACAAGTCATTAAAGATGGCAGCCAAGGTGGAGGGAACAGTTAATAAAGCATTCAATATCCCAAATTTTATTAATAGTGGCATAGAGCACAAGAGCAAGGAGGTTATGCTGAACTAGTATAGGGCAGTAGTTGGACTCAGATGGAGTACACTTTTGGGTGTAACACTTTAAGAAGGATGTAAATGTGTTCAACAGAATGCCAGAGGGCGGGTTACAAAAATGTTTCCAGAGATAAGAAACTTCAGTTATGAAGATAGATTGGAAAAGTTGGGACTCTTCTTGGACAGGAAAAGACTAAGAGGATATTTTATAGAGTTGTTCAAAACCATTAGGGGGTTGGACAGAGGGGAAGCAGTGGCATAGTGGTATTGTCACTGTAATTAGAAGTAATCCAGAGACCCAGGGTAATGCCCTGGAGGCCTGGGTTTGAATGTCCGATGGTGAAAAATGAATTAAAAGTCTAATGAAGACCATGAAAGCTTTAATTGTTGTAAAAGCCCATCTGATTCACTAATGTTCTTTAAGGAATCACAATAGTGCCACCATAACCTGGTCTGGTTCACACCAGAATAAATGCTGGCCCAGCCAGTGACACCCACGTCCCATGAACAAATAATTAAAAAAAGGGTAAAAACTGTTCCCACTTGTAAAAGGATCAAGAACAAGAAGCAAATGTGATGTGAGAAAAAACTTGCACACAATGAGTGGTTCAGGTCTGGAATGCACTGCCTGGAAGTGTGCTGGGAGCAGGTTCAATTGAGGCATTCAAGAGAGTATTAGATTGTAATCCTGCACAAAAATAAGGAAAAGGCGGGAGACTGATACTAAGTCATAATTTGGAGAGCCAGTGCAGACACGATGGGCAGAGTGGCCTCCCTCTGTGCTGTAAGAATTCAATGAGTTCCTTGTTTTCAAATTTCTGCATGACCCCTCCCTAACTCTAACTTGCTACAAACTTCAGAGATCTCTTTCCGCTCCAGTTATGATCTCTTGCACTTCCCTGAATCACCCAACCAATGGTGGCCACACCATTATATACCCAAGTCCTAAGCACTGTTGTTTCCTCCCTAGATTACTCAGCCTTTCTATCTCTTTCTCTCCTTTTTAGACATTCCTTTAAACTTAAATCTTTGGCCAATCTTTTTGGTCATTTATCCTGATATTCCCTTATGTGGTTCAGTGTCAAGTTTTGCCTGAGTTGCTCACTGTGGGGGACATTTTGCTACATTACAACAACGAGCATTAATGTACCTGGTTGAAAGAGGCTTTTGGGTGTTTGATGAAGGACCAATCTGTTTCTCTTTCATACACAGATGAATAACAGTGAAAGCACGATATCTGCAGGGGTGACACCAGACAATTTACTCACAACACTTGTTGTTTTGGCTGTGGCAAATACAAGCAAATCCAGAAATGTGAGCATTGCCCTGGAGCTGTCTGTCAAAAACTCAAGCACAGAAGAGCAGAGGATTTTCTTGGAGACTCCAGCGGCACAGGCGATCTCTGGAATATTTGTTTGGGCAGCACTGATTGTGACATTTCATCAGGTGACGTAGCTTTTACATAAAATGATTTTGAAATTGCAGCACGGAAACAGGCTATTCAACTAATTGATCCATGTTGGTGTTTTTACTCCTCACGAGCCACCTTAATCTAACCTGGTCAGTTTATATCTAACTTCCCCTTTAAATGTATCAGTGCTGTTCACCTCAATTACTCCATGTGCAAGTTCCACACTCAAACCACTCTCTGAGTACAAGTTTCTCCCTAATTTCCTATTGGATTTATAAGTGACTATATTACACTTATGGCCCCTAATTTTGGATTTCCCACAAGTGGAAGCATATTCGCTACATCTACCTTATCAATCCCTGTCAGATGCAAGAGTGTAACCATTGTGCCATGGTTGACACAATAAAGCATTTGTAAGTGATTAAATAGTTTATAAGTATGTGAACACATAGGCAACCACTAAGTAGGGGTGCTTTAAAAGCTTATGTTCTGTAAATAACTCTGCTGGAGTGTATAAACTCTGGATAGAGTCTCAAACATTTTTATTGCATTCATTGGTTCAGCTGAAGTAAACATCTTGGGTCACAAAGGAAGTGTTCAATAATCTGTTGCCTAGATTACGTGGCCATTTTAATGGTTGCATTTTGGTATTTTAAAAAGAAGTTAACTCTATAAATTAAATCATTCTCTCGTAATTATAGGACGGTACAAAACATGTCATTAAATGAAAGTGTGGTTTGTACTATGAATTTTACTGGAAAATGTTGACATGGGCCATGCAATGATTATACTTTGATCTTCTGGGCTTGTTGTTTATTGGAACCAATCGACACGATGTATACAGAAGCATCATGGATTCTTAGATCTTCTGGTTCCTGTCCTCTTGGGAGGGATCTGTTGAGTCCAATTGGCATCTTCTCTGCCCAGACCAAGTCCAAAAACTAATATTTAAAGGGAACAATGGACCTTGAGATTAATCCTGTTGCTGTCTTATTGCAGTTGATCTGGATGCCAACACATTGAAATCAATGAGCTATGTATTGCAGTTCCCTCTCCATGGGTCGTGGATAAATGAATCGCCTGATGTAGCCCAGTGCCCCACAGACCTTTGAAGGCCTCTAATTTAATCCATGGTGTGCATTCATTGAATATAACATGGGACTTGCATTGTTGAAGCAGGCCATTCTGTCCACCTTGTCCATAATGGTGTTTATGCCTCCACACAAGGCAAGTCTGAAAGGCATGCTGATGAGGTGCATTGACCATGCTAAATAGTCCCTCAATGTACCTGAACAGGCACCGGAGTGTGGCGACTAGGGGATTTTCACAGTAACATCAGTGTTAATGTAAACCTACTTTTGACACTAATAAATAAATTTTAAACTTCAGCCAACCCTATATGTTAAAAACCTCCATTCTGTCTCATGTTTATCTAGCTCCTTCTCTATTGCATCGATGCTATGTATTTCAACCACCCTATGGTATTTAGTACCACATGCTCATCATGCTCGGAATAAAGAAGCTTTTTCTGAGTTCTTTATTGAATTAATTAATTGAATTAAGGAGTCCTCTTTAAAGTTATGATCTCTAGTTTTGGTCTCCCCACACTAGATGGTGTTGCTGTGAAGTGAAGATGGTCTGCATTTCTGTTGCAAACCACAGTTATTAACTCCTGCTGGGAAGTGAGAGACTGAGGAGCACAAGACTGTTCTCCCAAGTGTTGAATTGACTAGCAACCTCTACTATTTGAACTGAGAGCAGAAAAATGGGCCACTTGACAAAAGTGGCAGGTGATGCTGCTGGAACTGTGTGCCCTGCCACAGTTGCCATCTTCAGGAAGAAGGACGTTAGGGGAAAAGACTGGGCTATTTTAAAAAACATCTTTACTTAAAGTTTAAACATTAATAGTGAGCAATTGCATTATTGCATTGATTAGTCATAGTGGATCCAAAGTGGCTATGTTTTTTTATTTGTCTGCAGCTGCCTGGTTAATCATTCACAGGGCTCCAATGTGCAGTTACCACAAACTAGTTCTAAGCTGACAATCAAGTCAGGATCTGTATAATAAACTAGATAATAGTACCAGAACATTCGCTGTCACATCTTATCTTGGACCTATTTTACAAACTTTCGTTCCATACTTACAGCATGGTTTGAAAGGTGCATAATTGAGATGAAGGCTTAATGCCTGAGTGTTGGAAAGCAACAAAGCTTAGAATGAATTGGTGATTTAATGATACTGTTCTTGGGTTTTAGAGGCCTGAAGATTGTAAGAGGAGAAAAGTGGCAAGTCTTTACAACAATCTTTTATTGCTGTGCTATCTCCAAGAATGTTGGAACCTGGAACTTTGCTCTGGGGTTGTGAAGCAGCTCAGTGTCAGCACTGTTACCTCAAGATTGAAAGCCTGGTATTAAACCTGAGGTGGAGATGGTGGCATTGGACTGGGGTAAACACAGTGAGAAGTCTCACAACACTAGATTAAAGTCCAATAAGTTTATCTGACAGTAAACCCACAAGCTTTCGGAACGCTGTTCCTTTGTCAGGTGAGTGGAAAGTTCTGATCAGAAATGGGGCATATAAAAGCACACATAGTTTACAGAATACTGATTAGAATGTGAGTCTTTACAGCTAATCTGCTATTCAAGTCTTGTCTGCACCTTTTAGACTTGAATAGCAGATTAGCTGTAAAGACTCACATTTTAATCAGTATTCTGTAAACTGTGTGTGACTTTATATGCCCTGTTTCTCATCAGAACTTTCCACTCACCTGACGAAGGAACAGCATTCCGAAAGCTTGTGGGTTTACTGTCAAATAAGTTTGTTGGACTTTAACCTGGTGTTGTGAGACTTCTTACTGTATTAAACTTGAGACCACTGGTCTGAATTCCTCAACTCAACCAGTCTAACAAATGGCTATCAAGAACAGCACCTTGTATTTATATAACTCCTTTGAATGTCAAAAAATATCTCGATGTGTTATTAAATAAAACTTGGCACTGAGTTACATAGGAGATATTAGGCGAGGTGATTACTAACTTGGATTAAAGAAATATCTTAAAGCAGATGGGAAGGCCTAAGGAGAGCTTCCAGAGTTTTTGAGGCTTGGGCAACTGTAGGCATGGCTGCCAATGATGGCGCAATATTGGGGATCAGCAAGAAGGCAGAATGGGTGAAATGCGGAAATTTTGGGGAGAATATGGTTTGTGAGCAATTAGAGATATGAAGGGCAAAGATTTAGAGGGATTTGAAATTTAAAGCAAGCTGCTGAGCTCCTTTCTTAAAAAAAGTTTCCCTTCTACAGTTGCTTATTCTGCAATGGCTTGGAATTAATCAATGCTCTTTTTACAAGTTATTTTTATCGACCTTTTGCATCTGTACCATGATGATGATGACAGGATCTCCTAAAGCTTCAAGGTTCTGTGTGCTTTTCTGTCCATTAATCAGTGACTCGTGGGATTGTGCTTTCCAGGGATGTAACTGCTGCAAAGTTTGCTGTGTATTGATGAGGCTTGCAGTTCAGGTCAGGATGCATTATCTGTCATCTGCAGAGCCAGGTAATGTCTGATACAGGGAAGATGTGACTAATGTATGTCCTGGGGACCAAAGTTCCCTGAATCTGAATGTCACCAGGAATGTCAGCAGTGGTGCATTAAGCAACATTTTTTAAAAACCCTTTAGCTGCATGTAAATTTACAATGTTTTGCTTTTACATTTAAATATACAGGACAGGGCCTGGCTCCCTTTCATCAATTCTTTTACAGTAATTTACATGTTCAGTTACATATTTTTGCTTGAACAAAACGTATTGAAGATGTTGAGTCAATGGGACTGACACTTTACTTTCCTGTTTTCAATTTACTTAATTCCCTTTTGATAGGTACTATTGAATCTGCTTCCGTCATCCTTTCAGGCAATGCATTCCAAATCATTGCTGCAGTCTAAAAAAGAACCTGCTTTCCCCACCCTATTATTTTATCTGAAATTCTATGGTCCAATTTTGGAGGGAGAGAGAGCAAATTCTTCTGATGCCCTAATGTTCTTCCTTGAGCCAACATCAAAATAAAAAAATCCAGAGATAATGCCATGAGAAAACAAATTGTTTAATTTGTTTGAATAATAACTATGTCTATATTCAAAAGCAATTCTTTGTCTATGGGATGTTTATCCACATTAAAGTTTTATGTAAATACAAGTTGTTGGTGGGTGTTTGGATGAATGCAGCATCTGACCTGATTGCCACACCCCTCTGCTAGTTAGATTGCTCTGTTTAAACTGGCACAAAAGGCCATTTTGTAAAGGAGCTGTCAGGTGGTCTTCAGAAAGGAGAAATTAACACAAATTTTGCCTGCTGATGATTGAAAAACACTTTTTCTCTGCTGTGTCAAAAGTAACTATCTGCTTTCGTGAACAGCTAAAAGGTTTGTTGAGTGCTGAGTTGGGAGTTGTATGCTATTGCTCAGGTTAGAATCATTTAGATTTAAAATATGGAGTGTATAATGTTTCATTTCCATCATCCCTTTAATTTTTGCGTCTCCTCAACAGATTTACCAGCACCTCCGACACTACAGTTCACCCAATGAGCAGCGCTATATTCTCCGAATCCTTTTCATCGTCCCTATTTATGCCTTTGACTCCTGGCTGAGCCTGCTTTTGATCAGTAACGAACAGTACTATGTTTACTTTGACTCAGTGCGAGATTGTTATGAAGGTGAGCAAACATTTACTGGTGGAAATTTTGACGTATTAGACTTTAATATGGGGAGCATTGTAATAATACAATTAAAGCCTCTTCAATTGTAAACTTTGACCAAGTTATCAGAGCATTGCATCTCCCCTCTCCTGTTTCCTTCCTTGCAATTTAGTGACAAACAACCCCTTTGCTTTCCACTAAATGTGGAAAGGGGGTGGGCTATGAGGATGAACATATTGGTTGACCAATGGTCAGGGTGTTGGGTGGGGCTGTTAGAGACAGGAAGTCATGATGAGATCTCCAAAAATATGTCCAACCAGACTTGGAACCCCTAAATTACTGTTACAACTAAATGCCATTCTAATTCACTTCAGGGGGTGTGAAGAGTCAACCACATTATGAACTAGAATCAGCTGAAGGATATGGACAAATCTTTTGGATTTAAACAGAAACTTGATACCTTTCGTGGTCACTTCTTCTGCACTAGCCCTTAACTTATAAACTTTCTTCTGTTTCAAAACTTTGAGGTGTGATTTAGATTCATAGGCTCTTAGATTACAAGTCCTGCAAAATGCATAATAGTCTGCTGGATTCTCTTTTTAGTTTACCAAATGTTTTTGATATGTTCACTGTTGTAAATGTGCTGTATAAATTGTTATGCATGGAAAGACAGGTAAATATAGTCACTATTTATTTATATTGAAATCCCTTTGGAGAACAGTCATGATGGTCACCTTTATTTAAACGGTGGGGAATTCTCTTGTTCTTTTTTTCATTCCCCTCAGAAATTTATGAAAAACTCTTGATTCACAGGCTAACGGCTGAGAGAATCATATTCTCTATTAGTGGTTGATGGAGATTAGCAATCCTCTCAAGTGTTTGGAGCAAATATGCTATGTAATCAAAAGAAATAGATCTTTTCTTTGTCAGATCTACCAACAATTTTCAATGTCATATTTGAGGCTGGCTTTCTTTCAGGCTGCAAGCCGGTAGAGATAACAGAACTAAATAAATTTCCAATAGTGATGTTTTTCCATGAAAGAATTGAATAAGTTTGTTTTGGGATTGTTTGCTGAGAGTTAGTAGAGGAGAAATCTCCAATGTTGTTTTGACAAATTTGGAGAATAATAAATTGTATAATTACTATTTGTACTGGGTCTTCATTTAAAGGTTTGTTTCATTCATGGGACGTGTCCATTGCTGGCAAGGGCAGCATTTAATGCCCATCCTTAATTGCACTTGAGAAGCTAGTGGTGAGGTGTCTTCTTGAACTGTTGCAGCCTGTGTGCTACAAGTGCATCCACGTTGCTGTTATCATAGAATCCCTGCAGTGTAGAAAGACGCTATTTGGCCAACCGTGTCTGCACCAGCAACAATCCCACCCAGATCCTATCCCTGTAACTCCATATGTTTACCATGCTAGTTCCCCTGACAAGGGGCAACTTAACATGGTTAATCCATCTAACCCCACATCTTTGGATTGTGGGAGCACCTGGAGGAAATCCATGCAGACACAGAGAATGTGTAAAGTCCATATGAAGTGGCCTGAGGTCGGAATTAAATCTGGTTTGCTGGCACTGAGAGGTATCAGTGCTAACAGCTGTGTCACTGTGCTGCCCTGGATTCCTGGATTTTGGCATAGCAATAATAGTTATCGTCATATATTTACTATTTGGCTACTAGCTAAACTCTTTCCAAGCGTTCAGTTTAGTGTGACAAACCAAAAGACAGGATCAAATTCAGGTTCATTTAAATAAGTTTCTGCTTATTTAACACTTTTTAGATACCAAACTCAAAATTACAGCAGTTGCAACACTTTTTAACTCTCACTGAGCATTAACTCTTCACTGAACATTAGCCATTTAACTGAACATTAACTGTAACTCTAACTCTTTAACTGGAAACACATATCCAGTTTAGAACAAAATGGTCTGGTCCATTCCTGATGTAGATCCCATCCTCATGGTCCTTCTCCAAAGATGTTCTTCAGGGCACTCTTGTGATGGCTGATCTGAGTTATCACTGAAGACATAAGGCTGAAATATCTCTTTTATCCACAAACTGTTCCAACCTTCCAGAAGATTCTCTGGCACATAGCCAATGGTGTAATCAGAAACCAATCACATTGTCCAACCAGGCCAATGGGGTTATTCACAGAAAATGCCATGATGCTTAACTTAAATGGCCTGTAGGTCACGTTGCCTTAATCCATATATGGGTATGACTCCCCCATATCTATCTGAGTTCAAACAACTATCCATATTTGATCAGCACAGGAAGTGTCAGGTCACACAGCTTACAGGCCAAGTCACAGCTTGCATCTGTTTTTGATTAAAGTTTGACCACAAATCCCAGCATTCTTAACACTCAGTCACAATTGCCCTTTAAAGCCAATATTGTCATTATTGTTGCTGAAATTATTTTTGTAGTTGGCTCTCTGACCACCATCTGTAGATGGTGGAGGGGAACATGATGTTCCCACAATCCTGCTGTTTTTTTGGTCATTGAGGTTGCAAGTTTAGAAAATGCCAATGAAGGAGCGTTGCAAGTTTCTGCAGTTTCATGAATGACCTTGTAGATGGTCATTCATTATTATTTTCTTAGAATAGGCAGCCAGCTTGTAGGTGGTACACATTGTTGCAACTGTGTGCCGGTGGTGAAAGCAGTCAATGTTTAAGTCAGTGGATGTTGCACTGATACAAGTGAGTTGCTTTGTCCCGCATCATGTGGAGCTTCCTGAATATTTTTGGAGCTGCACACATTCAGAAAAGTGAGGAGTTTTCCATCATGCTCCCGATTTGTATCTTCTATGTGGTGGAACGGCTTTGGGGAATCAAAAGGGGGTTACTAGCTGCAAAAAAACTTTTTATCCTTCATCTGCTGACAGAGCAGTCTGAGAGATTTTGGCTATAGATCTTTTGATCTATACACATTGCTGAAATCATTACACTCTCAGCTGGCTGCCTATTCGAAGAAAATAATAATGTAGCCTTAATTAATTGCCTGACCTAAAAACTGATGAGACCCAAAATCTGGCGCAGACTCAGACTCGAGGCTGCCAGTTTTCAGACACTATAATGCCAGTGAAAGTCAAGGGAAATGGTTAGACATTTTTCTGTTGGAGATAATCATTGTC
Organism: Carcharhinus amblyrhynchos; assembly: GCF_965287045.1. Taxonomy (NCBI): domain Eukaryota; kingdom Metazoa; phylum Chordata; class Chondrichthyes; order Carcharhiniformes; family Carcharhinidae; genus Carcharhinus; species Carcharhinus amblyrhynchos. The sequence continues at coordinate 18,488,593 of NC_137341.1, read as the reverse complement.
TGGCATTTGTGTAGCATGAGTGTTACTACCATTTATCAGTCCAAGGTTGTCTAGGTCTTGATAAATGTGGGCACAAGCTGCTTCATTATCAGAGGAGTTGCAAATGCAATATCAGCTATAATGCCCACTTCTTTCCTTTGTTGGAAGGAAGGTCATTCATGAAACTCTTGCATCTCTCTTCATCTCATCCTATCAATATAATCTTCTATTGTTTTCTCCATCATGTTTATCTAGCTTCCCCTCAAATGCAACTAATATAGATTGAATAAACTGCATCTTTTCAAATGAAACTAACTCAAAATATGAAATACAACAAGGAAAGTGAAGGACTGGGAAGTGCTATATAGCACAAGAAGTTCATCTGTCCGTATTCTAAATCACATCTTGACAACTTAAACCTCTGTTTTTGCTTCTATTGGCTTTCCTAAATCCAAGTAGTTATCACTCTTCCAAAAGAAGTTTTTCCTAATAATTTATTTTTCACCCAGTTTACATGATGTCTTTTGAAATTTTGTCTTGAATTTTAAAATTCAAATTGCTTCTTCATTCAAGCTGTTTTTGGTTATTTCTTTCTCGATCAATACTTGAAAACAAAGTTAATGCCTTAAGCAGATTATGCACATTCACGCTAAATCTGTTGCTGGTGCTTGCATCTTAGATAGCTGATTTGATTTGATTTATTATTGTCATATGTCTTAGTTTACAGTGAAAATTATTGTTTCTTGTGCACTCTACAAACAAAGCATGCCGTCCACAGAGGAGGAAAGGAGAATGTGGGGAATGTAGTGTTGTAGTCATCGCTAGGGTGTAGAGAAAGATCAACTTAATGCTTTCCTCCTTGCTGCCGCTATTTGCTTAATGGAAAACAAGAGAATGAACTTTGTGTGACACAGACCACAGGTTCAGATTCCACAATTCTTTTGATTCTGTCACAAGGTTGTTAACCTGGAAGAGCAGGTTTGTTTTGTGGGTGCGTCCAACATGAACATTGATGTATGTTCTCATCAGTGATCAAGCTTGTATTTATAAAGACTTGCAATTCTATAGTATCTTCCACATCGTCAATACAGCCAGATGTGGTCTACAGCCAAATAAAGTATTTTTGAAGTGAAGTCACTGCTGTAATATAGAAAATACAAAGCTCCCACAATCAGCAATGTAATGATCACCAGATAATCCATTCTTACGTGTTTGATAATGGTTGTGACAAGCTCTATTTATAAATACAATATAGAGTGTGCACAACAGTGACTACACTTGTACTTAATTGAAGTACTTAATTGGCTGTAAAGTGTTTGGAACATCCTGAGGTTGTGGAAGGCACTGTATAAATATAAGTTCTTCCCTTCTTTCAAAAAGCTTCACTGGTCTGGTGCTGTGCTAACTGATTTTACCAGGACAGTTGGAATGATGCCACAAATACAAATCATGTATACTGGAAAGCTGAAACAAAAAATCCTCTAAGTGACTGATCAACCATTTTCAGCAATCTATGACTTAATGTTTCAGGCATGACCCTTCAGTGTCCTAAGGGAAGGTCACAAACAAACCCATTTCTTTCGTAGCTGTTGATTGATCTACCATAGTTTCCAGTATGGATGCTATTAATTCGTTTCCAGGCAATAGAGGTACAGCTAAGGTGCTTTTTTTTGTTATTGGTAGTTGTCTTTCCTAATGTTCCTGTTATTCTTAATCCTGTCCTTAGTACTGTTTCTCTTTCTAAAGTTACAAAGCCAATGTGTGTGGAATGGACCCAGGCAAGCCCTTAACCCATCTCGTTGCTTGCTCCAAAAAACAATTCAAATTAAATCCAAATCATGGTGCCCACAAGAGACAAACAAGATCCAAGCTGACAAGAAAAGGCACTGGATCTGATGGGTATGATCTGACACTTGATCTTAGCCAAAAGGCCAAGAAGTGATAATGTTTCTATCCGATTTTGTGTGCAAGGTGAACGTGGTAACCACTACACTACAGAAACAGCTGATATTAATTGAATTTAAATTGCACCAGTTGTTGTGAGGGGATTTGAACTATGTCCCCAGACTACTGGTTCTCTCCACCTCTTAATCTAGGGTTATTGAAGCTAATTGTAGCATCCCAATTCCTCTTCCAGCTAAGATCAGGACAACCGAAAAACAAACTTGCAACTTCATAGCCTTTGCCTATTATTACAGTGGCCAATAATTTTATCCACTGCTATAACAGCAGCCTGCTTTTTATATAACACCATCAACATAATAAAATGACCCAAGGTATCGTCATGAGTGTGTGAGAAACACAGCTCACAGTTAAACAATTTAGTCAAGTCAAGTTCTGAAGGAGCAAGATTTTATTTGACGTTCTTGCAAGACCGGGTGTCTAGCGAAATAGGCACACCTCACATAGATTTACAGCACATTTTATACCTTTTTTACAAGCATTGTGATGGCTTTGCAATGTGATGTTCTCTCCTAATTGGTGGTCCCTGTCCCATCTATGTGTTGACATTCTCCTATTGGCTCGAGGTGCCCTAAGTTCCTATCCCATCTAACAATTTCTCCTGTTATCACAAGAGTGCATTAGCAAACTCATCCATCTTATCCAATACTGTTACATGTCCAGTTCAGATTGGCAGTAATCAATCCTTTGCCAACTTAATCACTGCTGTCCCGACTATCTCAGTGACCCCTTCCCCCTTTTATGCTTAGTTGTATAAACAACACATCTTGCAGACCATTTGCTTTTTATAACGTGGGCCTCTTACATTCCTGCAGGATGTGGTGTATGCTTCACTACACATCACATCTCTGATGTTATCTCTACATTACAGGCAGTCTTTTTATTATCCCTAATTATTGCTGTGTTAGCAGCATCGAACCCTATGTCCTATGTTTGTGACTAAACTCACAGTTGTTTCCATAAAGTGGGTTATCAATATGCCTAACTATATCCAATCTATTTAACTTTAAGCTATTTCTCCATGCTCTACAAATATATGTGTTAACAACATCTTTACCTATTGCTCACAAGTGTTATCAAATGTAATTTATCACTGGGCCATGTAAAGAGATGTTAGAATGGGTAGCTTTTAAAGAGCACCTTAAAAGAGGAGAGAACAGTAAAGGGGTGGGGAGATTGGAGAGGGAATTCCAGTGTTTCAGTCTTTAGCAGTTGATGGCACAGCTGACAATGGTGGAGCAAAGCAAGTTTGGATTCTCATTTAAACTTATACCCATCAAGTGATTTAATTACTTATTTGATTGAAGTATAGCTATTTAGCTGAATAATGCAAGGTTAAGCAGCGAACTTGACATGTGCTTGCGACTCAAAGATTAAGGATGGAATCCTAAAGCAAGCTGGTCAATCTTTTGCTCCTTCAAAGTTGGTTGAGGAGTGCCATTAGCATGGAAAAATAGGGAGTCTGAGACTAGCTGCCAGTCCAAGTGCTGATTGCAGCAAGATTGAATGGCACTCTGGCCTAGAAAAGGCCTTGAATATGCCAAGAAGCACTATTTTTAATGAGACTCATCTGGGACCCATCCTTTCCTCCTGAGAAGTGTATGTCTACTCTCAATGTGTCAATTAACCATTCAAGATAATTGGGTGCATAAATGCTTTATAAATTTTAATTACCAAATCAATTGGAACCTGTGCAATCTGGGGTTTGCTTTCTGACACGCAAGATTGGATTTCTTCTGCTAGGTTTTCCTCTGAATTATGTATGAATATGCATCTGTTATGTTTCCCAATCTGTGAGCCAGCACACAGACTGGTGCAGTGTGTTGTCTATAGTGTTAGATTGAGGAGCTAAGATATGACTGAAATTTGCAAGATCAAAACTTGAATGTGTTACTTCAACCCAAACCTATTGCCTTTTAAAAGTGCTCCAGTGAGTGGGGCTCTCCATATGCACCCTTCCCCCTTAGGGATTTCATACCATTGGGATGAAAGTGACGAATGACAGGCTTCCAGAGTAAACAGTGATTTATCAAGCAACAATATTTTACCAATGACTTGGCAATCAATAGTTATCAGATTTATTCTATTGACTGACTCTGAGGAATGGAACAGCTTCTGCGTGATAAAGAAAACAAAATTATTCCACTGGGCAGTGCACTTCCTTCCTTCCTTCCCTCCCTCCCTCCTGAGAGCACAGGTGTTTTGCAAGATTCTATTTATAAACATTGTAATTGGGAACATGGATTCTTAAGCCAGTGTTTCTTCTGGCTGAAGAACTTTGTCGTATATTTGAACAACTCGGCACTCTTGTCCTCACACCACCCATCAAAGGCCGTTGAGACTGAACGACAATTGAGACAAACATTCTCTTGGTTTGATAAATTAATCCAAAAGCAGCCACATAATGTGTTCCATGCAGCCAGATGCTAGAATCTAGGACAGATGCTGCTCGTTATTCCCATGGCAGTCACGCTCTATTTTGCTGTTTACTGCAGCCGTGTTCTCTTTATAAGGTCACTTTAGCAGGGGCTTAGTTGTCTGGATGCTTATCAGCAGTGGAGATTAAAACACAATGACTCTAAATGACAGTTGGAGCAGATTATATGTAGATTACTGAGGCAGCGATTTGTTTGTTTGCTGAGGTGGCAACAAGGGGAGAAACAGAGGAAAGGAAAAGAGCTGAAACACCTATTAAATTGTGCAGTGAAATATTAGCATTCTTCCGAGACGGATGGTCCATTTACCCTCGCATCAAATCTGGGGTCTCTGTTTATCAATCATCATATGATATGAGATCAATTGAGAATTTTCATGGGGAATGAAATGTGGAGAATAACTTTACATATCTGTCCCCACACCTCACCTTCCCCAAGCTGAGTTGGGATTAATGTATGCATAGTAACAACCGTTAGATTTATAAACATTTCTAGCATTTTTTTTTACTGTAGCAAGTTATCCCAAGGTGCTTAACAGGAGTGTTGCTGGATAAAAAATTACCTCAAACCTGTAAAGAGCAAATAGAAGCTTGGTCAAAGATGTAGGTTTTATGCGATGTAGGGTTTCTAATGCTTGGTTTATGTTTACATTATGCATGGATGTGTACTTGTTATGCTTTTTCTTGGTCTGTCGCACAACAAATATTCTGCAACATATAGTTGGATAGTTATGTATTGGGAGATGAAGGTAAAACTAAAGCAAAAGAGCAACTGCCTAGGTTTATTATATCTAGCCTGAAATATGTTACTCCTTCATAAAATCCTTGAAAGAGGATGGGGAGAGAGAAAGAGAGAGGGGTGGGGAGCTTTGGTGGATAGAATTTTGGAGCTTGGAACCCAAGCAGCTGAAGAGATAGCTACCAATGGTGGAGTGATGGAAATTGTGGTTGTGCGAGCGACCAACATTGGAGAAGCTGAGAAATTCCAGAGGGTTGTAGTGCTGGAGGAGTGAGGCTGTGGAGAGATTTTAAACACAAGGATGAGAATTATTAATTGGTGGAATGGCCAGAGTGGATGCAAATATATGTTAGCAGAGTTAGTGGATGAATGGGACTGGAGTTACAATATATAGCCAGTAGAATTTTGAGTGAGTTCAAGTTTACCGTTATATCTCTCAAATTCTCTTGCACCTCATTTGGGGCTCATATTATTTGGTGCTAACATTTGGGGCTCTCTGAGAAACCTTCACAAATCATTGAAAGAGTAAAGTGATGTCCAGTGCCTTCAGTTACTAGTTGTTTTGCATGAGCCATCAAAAATGATTGGAAACTTAACAAGCTGGAGCTTGCTTTCACACACCAGTCAGATTGGGTTTCTAATGCTTGGTTTATGTTTACATTATGCATGGATGTGTACTTGTTATGCTTTTTCTTGGTCTGTCGCACAACAAATATTCTGCAACATATAGTTGGATAGTTACGTATTGGGAGATGAAGGTAAAACTAAAGCAAAAGAGCAACTGCCTAGGTTTATTGTATCTAGCCTGAAATATGTTACTCCTTCATAATATCCTTAGCTCATTAAATTGAATGCAAATATATTGATTTTGTTTCTTTGTGGGACCAGTGATCAATTGCTTGTTGCGAAGGCACATGAACTGATTGGGTGATTGCAAAAAGCTATGACAGCTTCTGCACAAAAAATCCACTGCCTTGCTTCTCTTCTTCAGAAACAGCTGGCCTCCCTTTTCTTCAGTACTCTCTTCTCATCACCACCCCCCCCCCTTCGCTCCCACACTGCTGCCTCCCTTCCTTCTTCCAGCATTCCTCCCTCTCCCTGCCATGACCCCACCCCCAACATGTACGCACACAATCATACGCCTCTCTTCCCTCCTATAGCTGTCTCACCTCCCTAGAGAAAACACTCTAATTCTATTGGAAATTTCTCAAAAGGTGCATTGAACAGAGAATGATTGCAGTCCCCGGTTGCGTACAGCAGCGTGGCCTCCAGACAAAGCTGACGGAGAATTATTCAATCATCTCCACTCTGACCAGAAATAGTTGTGTTACTATATACAGCCATAAAGCTTTTGCACCAAATGAACCTGTGATGTTTCCAACCTAGTTCCTTATGGGCATGGATCAGAGTGCACAGTTACCTATAATTTGTCATGACCTGTACTAAATTGTGAATCTAACCAGGACACTGCTGGTACCTGAAGTGCAGCAACACCATGGCTACGAGCAGGGCTGAACTTGATGTTGGGACCAAGCCTTGAGAGCAGCAGCAACATGCATTTATATAGCTCCTTTACCATAGCCTCCAGGCACATCAAAGGAATGTTATCAGACAAAATTTGACACTAAACTCTACAAAGTGATATTGGGACAGGTGATCAAAAAACTTGGTCAAAGAGGCACGTTTTAAGGAGTGCATTGGAGAGATGCAAAATGCTCTGGGGAAGAAATTCAACAGCTTAATGCCTAGTTAGTTGAAAACAGCACTGCCAATGTTGAAGGGAAAATCATTGGGGACGTGCAAGAACATTACATATTTGACAGTTATGCTTAATGCTGACATAGGAACTTGAACTTTTTTCAAATATTGCATTCACTTGTGTTGACGTGTGATAGGGACATGTTAAATGGAGATAAAGTTCCTGCCTTTTTATAGGGAAATAATTTGGTAGTACATAAACCTATTACACATTCGTACACCTACAGACCTGGGGTCCTTTCTATGAGGATTGGCCATGGTTCATGTCAGATGCTTGACCTAGGTGGAACAACAAATAAAAGTAGAATGAAAGGATAATTGTCACCTAAAAATACAATGGATCTTTATGTTGTCTTCCTTGCAGCCTTTGTGATCTACAACTTCCTCAGCCTCTGCTACGAGTACCTGGGTGGAGAAAGTGCAATAATGTCGGAAATCAGAGGGAAACCAATTAAGTGAGTTGTTTCAATCTTTTGTGCATCCACCTACATTCTACACTAAAATTACAGACTTTGAAGACTTCATATTTAAATCACAACAGAGTGCAATTATCTAAACACACAATTTTAAAGTGTGACTAACGGGACTTTTCAGTGCATTTTGCATTGAACAAAATGATGGCCAAAAACCAAAACAGATGTATTTCTCTGTTTTAATAAAGCCACCAACATTCCTCATGTATCAACCAGCATATCAGAAATGCTGCCTAATGGGTTTAAAACTATGCCTGAAGGAAGGGATTTCAGGCCAACTGCAAGCAATGTACTGAGTTAATAGGAATAGGTTTAGGTTAGGTATTATTCAAACACTCCATGATCTCTCGAAAGGGATTCCACTATACAACTATTTTGCTGGGTTTTCCATGTCGTGTTTTAATCCTAACCTAATAATTTGTATTTTTCTCACTGTGAAGTGGTAGCGACATAATTATATCTGAATAAGACGTTGGATTTACAATTTATTTGTATATAATGTTCCATCTATTTGTTTACGTTTTCATCTCATCCCCAGGTCCAATTGTATGTATGGAACATGCTGTCTGATGGGTATGACCTACTCCATTGGATTTTTACGGTTTTGTAAACAGGTGAGATTGTGAGAAGTCTGAACATTGGGTTTATATGTTTGGTGTTGATAACAGTCAGTAGCAAGTTCTGTTTTCACTTGTATCTCTTGGTTAACCAGTTTTAACCCATTGAAGAGCATGTGCAATAGCTCCAAAAAGCTGTACCTGAATAGTAAAAGGTCATTTGATACATCAACTGCATTTTATGCACAGGCTACATACAGTCTACAGCAATAACTTGCATTTACATAGCACCTTAATGTAGTAAAATGTTCCAAGATGTTTCACAGGAGTGTAAGCAAATAAAACACAACACAAATCCACTCAAGGAGATATTCAGACTGGTGACCCAAAGCCTTGTTAAAGAGGTAGGTCTAATGGAGCATCTTAAAGGAAGACAGAGATGGATAGGGTTAGGGAGGCAGTTCCAGAGTTTAGGACCGCTGCAGCTGAAGGTCCAGTTGTGGAGTGAAGAAAATCAGGGATGCGTAAGAGGCCAGAATTGGAGGAGCTCTGAGATCTTGGAGGAGATTACAGAGATGATGAGTCATGAGGCCATGGAGGAATTTGAACACAGATGGGAAAATTAACTGCAAGACATTGCAGGACCAGGGGCTACTTCAGTATTGTCTAAATGAATTCACTAAGAAGCAGCCAATTGGCTACAGCGATATCTGCTTTAGCCATGTCAATTATCATTAATTTTAGTTGAAAACATCTTACACACAATACAAGTAAACATATTGCATTTGTACATCTACCATTCAGTGACCAAAGAAATCAAACACTCACTGATCAAAAAACTCAGATGCTTAGTCTATTTTCAACCAATAGATATATAAAAATGTTGAAGGTGGCATGTATATACATGAGTATGTATATTGAGATGACTTCTCTATTCATTTACTATTTATTTGAATTTCCCATATGGCTAGTGTCTGATGTACTGTACTGTGAAGACCTTATCATTAACTCATTCCTGCCCCTTTAATAATCAGCAAAAAATCAATATTGGTTCATAGTCCTAAAATATTATCAGAAAACATCTTAGAACATGAATCTGTTGTTACACCTTCATTATTCATCCCCAGCCTGCTTCCCTGGACAGAAAACGTTTGCTTCAGGAGCCATTGGTCTCCATGCACCATTCGATTATTTTCATCTGTACCTATCCTTATAAATACTTCTGAATACAAAAACTACTGGAAACAGTCTGATCAGGATACATCTGAGGAACGAGAAAGAGAATTAACATTTCAGGTTGACGATCTTTCATTATCACCTACCCATTCCTGACTAAAGGCCTATCCAGTTCCTTTCTGAAGAAATTAATAGATTGAACCTCATTGTTTTAAAATGGCACAGTTGGTCAATTGCCTCACTCCATCCACTTCCTTTGAGACAAAGGAACAGGAGAAGCCACTTAGCCTCTAGTGCCTACTCTTCCTATTCAGTTCAAAAATGGCTAATCTGTGCCTCAAACTCCACTTACCACCTTTGTTCCAAAACTCTTGCCACCCATACCAAACAACTTTGATCTCTGTCTTGAAAATTTCAGTTGACCTCCAGCACTCGCAGAAGAGAGCATTTCATATTTCTATGACTGTGTCAAAAAATGTTTCCTTTGCTCCAGAATGGAGAAAACTCTGTGGTTCTTTATTCTAGATTCCCTCTCAAAAGGAAATAGTTTCTCTGAGGGATTCAGTAGAGGAAATAGTCATTTTAAGCAAGTTGATTGGATCACCTCTCAACCTTTTATACACAAGCCAGATTCATGCAAACTATCCTTTTAATTTTAACCATTTAATTTTACCATTCTGATGAATCTACACTGTATACCCTCCAAGGCCACTATATGCTCATTCAGAAAGCTGGTATAGACATGATGGGCCTCTTTCACATTGTAACAATTTTGTGATGCTCCCTGAGGTGTGGTGCTCACAGCTGAATGCAGTTCTCAAGATAGAGTCTGACCAAGGCTCTGTACAACAGCAATTTTAGCAAGCAATATAGCAGAACTTCTTTTGTTCAAATCACTGAGATAAAGTTTAACATTCCAGTAACGTTTTTGATTACCATTTTGTATCTTGCCCTAACTTCCATTGTACGTACTGAGACACCCTTGCTCCTCCACAATTTCTCATCCTTTCAAAAAAAATTATTTTTCTTTATCAGCCAAGTGGTCATGCTGATGTCCACCATCCACTGTTTCTCCCATTTACTTAATTTGTCCATGTCCTTTTTTAACAATCTGGTCTGTAAATTACTCTGCCTGAAACTTGGTGTCATCTGTTAACTTGGTTATATAATTCTGTTCATTCAAGTTATTCACAAAGATGATCAAGATCCAGAACAGATCTTGCCACCTTCTGTCAAGGCACCCAGTTAGTGTGGACCTGCCCTTTAGAGTATCCTTGTTTATATATCATCTCCTTGATTTTGAGTGCATTCTGCTGTACAAAGTCGATTGTTACTGTGTGATGCTGATAATGTCAATCATACCTTTTGTTGAATGATGAAATAGTATATCCTTAACCCTTGTATAAGGTAGCATAGTGGTTCTGTTCCGGGACCAGTAACCCAGAAACCTAAACTGAAAACCTAGAAACAGGACTTCAAATCCAACCATGTCAATCGAGGAATTAAATTCCATTAAATAACTGTGATGAAAAGCTAATATCATGAAACAGCTGGAGTGTCATAAACTCCCATCTAATTTACTGATGTCATCTGGGAGAAGAACTCTACTGTCTTTATCCAGTCTGGCCTATATATGACTCCAGATCCACCACAGTATGGTTGACTCTTAGCTACTCTCTGAAATGGCCTAGCAAGCCAGTCAGCATATTCAAGAAAGTGGCTCACCACCAACTTCTCTAAAGGACAATTGGGGGTGGACAAAAAATTTTGTTCTTGCCAGTCACATCCACATGATTAATGATAACAAAACACAGATCTAAAGATCTTTTGGCTCTGAGTGCAGAATGTGTTAACAAAATGATCTTCACCTGTAAATGGGTGCTATAATTGACCAGAGTCCCTTGGCTGATGAGAAGATTCAACCAGGATACTATTACTCCCCCATCCACCTTCAGTTGCTCCCCACTGACTCCTGTTGAAAGTGTGCAGTTGTGGGCATTGGATGAGAGGCAGGATTGGATTCAATTATGAGGGACAAATCCCCACTGTGGAAAAGGCAGCCAACACTCTTTAGACTCCCATGGCCACAGATTGGGCATCAGACAGTGACTGGAACTGCCTGGTCCTGCGTAGTTTAACTTGATTATTCTGCCATGCTCAGCAGGTAACATTCTCTTCTGAGTCACAAGTTCAAGGTTCAAGTTCCACCCTCACAGACTTTAGAAAATTAAATGACACTTGCAGTGCAATACTGAGGAAGTGCTGCACCATTGTCTTTTGGATGGAACATTGAATAAAGGCCCTCTTAGATATAGAAGACTTCATTCATGGTACTATTTTAAAGAAGAGCAGAGATGTTCTATCTGGTGTCCTAATCAATATTTACCACTAAGCTGAGTGATCTGATCATTATTACATTACTATTTGTAAGGCTGGCTGTGCACAAATTGGCCGTCACATTTCCCACAATGGTGGCTGCATTTCAAAAAGTACTTCATTAGTTGTGAAACACTTAATATCATAAATAAAAACAAAAAATGCTCCCAAAACTCAGCAGGTCTGGTAGCACCAGTGGGGAGAGAGAGAAACTGAATTGTTTCTAGTCCTATTCTTCAGAGCACTTTGTCATTTGAAAAGTGCTAAAGAAATGCATACTTCTTTGTTCTTTCTTCTAGTGATGCAGTATTTCCCAGGGAGAGAACTCTTGTATTACCTGCTCGCATATTCTTCTTTTCCTTGTAGGGAAGTGCCCGTCGTGTGCTTTGATATATTTCATAGAAACAAGAACTTTTCTTTCCGCAGGCAAAAGGAGAGGAAATTGACCCTCCCGTTCTGATTGCATTGTAATGAAATTGAGAGTGTTTTTTTACATAGGAAAGTTGGCAATTCATCTGTATTAGGGATTTTAAATTACTTACTGCTTTTGTGCCTTGTACTTAACATATATCTGCTGTCTGCCTTCCCCAGGCTACCTTACAGTTCTGTGTGATTAAACCTCTAATGGCAGCCATCACGATTATCCTACAAGTGTACGGCAAATATCATGATGGAGATTTTGAGTAAGTTGGTGTTTTGTTTTTGAATCTCTCTCTGAATGTATGCTGTGCCTTTTTATTGTTAGGAATGTTAAAATCTTTGCTCCATTAATGGATGTAATGTGAAAAGCTGTTTTAGATAGTATGCTGAGGTCAATGGGAGTGGAAGCATTTTTCAGTTAATAGCCATCTCAGTTGGATTCAGCTTCCTTTCATAAGTTACACGTACACCCAGTGGATTAGTTCTCTATTGGTATGTAGAGCAATAGAGAGGTTTCCTCCTTGGAAGAGCATAACTGAGAAAACTTCCTACAGTACAGTACAAACTTGGTAAAAGCCAGCATCTCCACCTATTTGGGGCTACACAGACTTCTTTTTTGTTTGTGTACTGTGTAAGCTATCTGACTTATACACCTACATAAGTGGAAGAACAAGTACTGCCTAACCCTTGGGTGGACCTTGGTGCCCTTGATTTGGTGAGACCATTTGATCCAAAAATATTGCAAGTTGTGAACTAAGACTGTCTGCGTTTATTAGCATCTGGTTCAGTGTGATAATAACCAAGCAAGCTGGGAAAAGGTGACTTCCCAACGCTCCTAACCACAGGTAATGTGTGACCTGGAAAGGTGGGAGAGGAATAAAAGGCATCAGGCAAAAATAATACATAATAAATATATAAACATGTGTTTTAAAAAATATTTACATGTATAATATTTGTGTTTTTATATATATGTTATATAGTTAATGTTTCTCATTAGTACAGCTTTAGTCAATTGTTCTTGGCCATGTGGTTTGGAAACTATCTGACTCCAAGTAGAATATAATAAATCCTTGTAAGCCAAGTAAGATTCATTAATGAACCTTGTTCAACAAATCAGCCTCTTTAGCAAGAACATGATGCTAATAGGCTTTAAAGCTGAGCTATGTGTGACATAATTCTACCAATCTCTAATGTAGAATAGGAACATGTTACTTAGCCTCTCAAGCTTGTTCTGCCATTTAATTGAATCATGGTTGATCAGTATCACAACTCCAGTTACTCCTCTTGGTTTTGTAACTCTTAATATGCTTGCCACACAAAAAACTTTTCCAGATTTGATTCCTTGCATCAACAGCTTTTTGGACAAGAGAGTTCTAAATTTCCACAACCCTGTGTGAGAGGAAGTATTTTCTGAAATTACCCCTGAATGGTCTAGCTGTAATGTGAAAACTTCTGTCTCCTTTTTCAGGTCTCTCCCATCAGAGGAAATAATTTTTCTTTCTGAACCCTACCCGCACTTTTGGTCATCTTAAAAACCGCAATTAGAAAGCCTATGTTAAGTCATTTCCATTTTGCAGCAGGCTTGCATATTTTGAATGAAATTTCCCTCCATCATTTTTTATTGCAATAAAATGGTTTAGATTGCAGCTCTGAAGCCAAAGAAAGGGTGTAAAGACAAATGATGGGGAAATGCACTTAAGCAGCTAGGCCTCAGGAGCTGTCACTAACGCTGCAGAAAAGAGAACAAGACATAAAGAATAGCCACTTCAATGCCAGGATGAGTGGATGTACAGACACAAGACTGTGGAAGGGTCACTGAGGGACAAAGTGGGACAAAGCCATAGATCAATTTAAAGGACAGCTTGAGGAACTTCAGGTTGATTCCAAGCAAGCATTGAGTAGAAAGAAATTCCCTTCCGAGGACAATGTTTACTGGCAGGGAGTTAAACTTATGGGGGTTTGGTGAACCAGTATCATTGCTAAATGGAGATACCTGGTCCCTCCAATGGCCGTGGGTACAGATCAGCACCATAGCTCCCAAATGAGCTTCTGAAATTTCTTAACTCTCTCTACTGTTTTAGGATATCAAGAAATCAGCTGAGGTTGAAATCCATTCTTAATAGTTGCTTTTATTGACAAAACATGGCACTTTGAAATCTGTGTAATTTTAATCAGTAATGCAATTCAAAATGGCCAAATTCTTCTCCTTCAAGAGACTGAGGAGTTAATTCTCCTTTGACATCCTCCTTTGTCTCTGTTTCTGGTCTTGCTCCTCAAGCATGCTAAAATTGTTTTTATATTGTTTTTGCAGGTTTAAAAAATCTTGGCTGATTTATGGAAGTCTAGCTAGGCAGCTGCTTTATCTTTAATCCCATCCCTAATCTCTGCAGAAGTACATAACATCTTAGTTAGCCTTTAACAGCCTGAGACAGTAATATCTTTTGAATTCACTAATAATCCATGGTTTCTAGATCACATTTAGCATTTCCTTTAAAACTAGTAAAGTCCATATTGAAAAGGCCAAAATTCTTAAAAGTGGAATATCCCAATCTGTGCCATGCTCTTGTCGAGCACAGATTGGCATGGGGAAAGTCTGAACGAGTCTGTCCAAGGAAATCCAACACACATAAAATTCCTATAATGCAGAAGGAACCCATTCAGCCCATCAAGACTGCATTGACTCTCCAACAGTGCATCTTACCCAGGCCCAACCACATCCTATCTCCATAACCCCATATATGTTTACCCTGCAAATCTCCCTAACTTACACATCTTGAGAAACCAAGGGGTAATTTAGCATGGTCAATCTGCCTAACCTGCACATCTTTTGGGCTGTGGGAGGAAACTGGAGCACCTGGAGGAAACCCACTCCACACAATCCCCCCAAGGCTGGAATCAAACCTGGGTCCCTGGCACTGTGAGGCAGCACTGCTAGCCACTGTGCCGTCCTCTTATTTGTCTTACAAGTGACAATAGCAAAGGTCTGAAAGGTGGACCCTAGGAAATAGAGAACCCCTTGGGTGGACCATAAAGATGGGTTGAGTTAAAAATTCATTTTAAACAAATGATTGGAGGTGGTGAATCTTTTTGCAAGCTAATTATGTACATTTAATTTCCACAGTGTGAGAAGTGGATACCTTTATATCACCATTATTTATAATATCTCTGTGAGTCTTGCTCTCTACGCATTGTTCCTCTTCTACTTCGCCACCAGTGAACTCCTCAGTGCATTTGATCCTGTTCTGAAATTCCTGACAGTGAAATCCGTTATTTTCCTCTCCTTTTGGCAAGGTGGGTAAAATGTCTATTTTAAAAGTCAGTTGAGTAAACATGACAACAGTGACACCTTAAAAATGAAGGAGAGGAACCTTTTGGTTTAAAAGAAGTAATGAATAGAATAATGGAACTTAGATAGACAAATCTCCATGAACTGATGGTTTCCATACCAAGGTATTAAAGGAAAGAAAATTGCAGATGTCATTTTTCAAAGCCTTTAAATGCAAGTATTGTGCCTTTATAGATTAGGCAAATTGTAAATGCCACTCAATTATCCGAGAAGGAGGGGGGGGAGGGGTCAGATGATTACTGGCTCATCAATTTAATATTAACTGTGAGGAAGTTACTGGAATCTATCGTTAAATGTATAATTGACTTTGCATGTGGACAAATGTCAGCTGAATAGAGCATCAATGTGGAGTTGTGAAAGGTGATAATGTCTGACTATTCTGGTTGAATTATAAGAACATAAGAAATAGGAGCAGGAGTAGGCCATCTAGCCCCTCGAGCCTGCCCTGCCATTCAATAAGATCATGGCTGATCTGTCGTGGCTCAGTTCCACATTCCCGCCCTCTCCCCATAACCCTTAATCCCCTTGCCTATCAAAAACCTGTCAACTCGCGTCTTAAAAATATTTAGCGAGGCAGCCTCCACCACTTCAATGGGCAGAGAATTCCAGAGATTCACCACCCTTTGAGTGAAGAAGTTCCTCCTCAACTCCATTCTAAACCGCCCCCCCTTTATCTTGAGGCTGTGCCCTCTAGTCCTAATTATCTGTGATGGTTACTAGAATAGTGGGTTGTCCTAATTGGCTTCGAGAAGACATATGGTTAGTTTCCAAATAGAGCTTTATCAAAAGGGATATTATACATCCCATTGCTACTATTTGAAGAATAGAACATCCCTCAGGCATCCTGGTCAATGTCTTTTCAATCAAGTGCAATTAATTTGTTATGCATTTCTGCTGTTCATGGGGCACAGTTGTGCACAAGCTGGTGGCTGTTAGCCAATAATTAACTGAACTTTAAAGCAATTTGCAAATACAATGTTTTGAGATGTTTGAGAATTGTGATGAGGCACTATATTTAAATTGTATTGTTTTGAAATAAATTTAGAATTGAAAGAATGTTTTCATTTCTGTTAATGCAGCGCATGAGTTGTTGCATCTCTAATGTGGATTGGATCTATATTTCCTTAGGAATGCTACTGGCAATCTTGGAGAAATGTGGAGTGATCCCAGAAGTCCAGATCATTGATGGCCATGAAGTCAGGGCGGGGACAGTGGCTGCAGGTTATCAGAATTTCATCATCTGCATCGAGATGTTCTTTGCTGCTGTTGCCCTTCGCTATGCCTACCCTTCCCAGGTGTACAGAGAAAAGCGTACAACCACACAAGGTAGGAACATCTATTCCAAAGCTCCAGCAGCTGCTGAAGGAATATACGTAGTGCTAAAGTTAACTGTTTGGCTCCTCAGATATTCAGAGCAGAAGGTATCTGGTTCAGTTCAAGGCAGAAGATTTAGATCACTGTTCCAAGCTTGGATACAGTAAGAAGTCTGACAACACCAGGTTTAAGTCCAACCAATTTATTTGGTAGTAAACTCACAAGCTTTCGAGGTTAAACTCTTCGTCAGGGAATGGAGAGTTCTGGCCTCAGTGGGATGTTGGACTTAAACCTGGTGTTGTCAGACTTCTTACTGTGTTTACCCCAGTCCAACACTGGCATCTCCACACCAAGCTTGGATAGCAGGTGTCCGCAATTCATTTAGTCTCTGCTCCCTGAGCCAAGGCAGAGGGAAAATCTCTGATTGCTGCCTCTACTTTTTGAGAGAAAGTAAAGGGAATGAATGTTGGGTGAGAAAAGTATTGAGTTTGGCTTTGATGTGCATTGTAGTTCAATAGCCTGTCAACGTTCAATAGCCTGTCAACATTCAATGTCCAGGGCTCCTCTTGCAGAAAGTGACTACTTGGTCAAAATACCAGAGGTGCCCAAGGAACCATTCATTCCAAAACAATTCCTGTGCCTTTAGAGAGAAGAGAAAATTAGGAGAAATCCAAATTGTTATTTATGTATACGAATTTATTTATTTAGCACCTTTCACAGGACAAGGTACTTGATTTGTTGCTCATTCTTTGTCCTCAGTATGTTGGGACTGGCTGGAGGAGCCATGAGGACACTGTACTTCCAGAGTCTTGTACATGCCAGACACAAGCCCTACTCAGAAAGCAGTATGGTTCTGAGGAGAAACATGCATCATGAGTTGCCCACACATGCACTTTCCAAATGCTGAGAGAATTGTTTTTCAGGACTGTGTTAACTTTTCATATTTGTCCTCAATTCTGGAACTGAGTCTTAACTGCTCTGCTTGTGAAACAAATGACCTTGAACCTCTCCTTCTCTTACACCCATTATCAATCATGGAAGAATATCACTGAGGCCAATGTTCTTGTAATTGATGGGTGACAACTGTAAGGTTAATATTTGTGAACATGCAGCTGCTAAACAAATTCTGTTTTTGTATACAAAAGCATTACTTTTGGCATGGTGGTACAGTGCTTAACATTACTGCCTCAGCGCCAGGGACCCGGGTTCTATTCTTGGCTTGGGTCACTGACTGTGTGGAGTTTGTCCTCCCTGTCTCTGTGTGGGTTTCTTCTGGGTGCATTAATTTCCTTTAACAGTCAGAAAGACGTGCTGGTTAAGTGCATTGACTATGCTAAATTCTCCCTGAGTGTACCCAAACAGGCACCAGAGTGTGGCAACTAGGGGATTTTCACAGTAACTTCATTGTGGTGTTAATATAAGCCTATTTGTGACACTAATAAATAAACTTAACGTCTTGAAGAAAACAGTAGTTTTTTCCAATAGTTTTCCTTCTACCTGAAGGTAATGATCCTGGGGTGATAGGCGCCTCTAGTACCTCATTTGACTGTCCATTGACCAAGTATGGGGTGGGGTGAGGGGGAGGCGTTGTTGGGGGTCTCATGAGTTTTTGACTTGAGGAAGTATGCAATCTTTTTGGGAGGGGCGGAGGGAAGAAAGGACACAGGAACCCTGCAAAGGAGCTGTCAACCTTGCCTCCCCCTCCCAACCCCTTTCTGTTTAGCAGCAGCAGCACGCAAAGCCACCGGGCTGCTCGCCTTACCTCCTCTTTCTTCTGTAAAATTGTGGTTGATGCAGATTGAGGCCCTTAAGTGGCAGGTTTCAATACGCCCAAGGGTGAGCATAATGTCTGATGTACTGCCCATCCAATGTCATATGGGAAACAGGGCGGGGGGGGGAGGGGTGCGGGGCGTGGAGGTGGTGGTGTGGGATGGTGGTGGCAGAGATCAGGTTCCCACCTTCAATTACACCAGTTGGTAAAATTCGCCTGTGTTTTAATTCTAACTTTCAGAGGAATTGGATTAGCTTAGGAAAGAGAAAAGGCCTGAGATGCTCCAAAGCCAGTAAGCCTGATTTTTTTTTTGAAACTCACTTGACTTAACTCTGTTGTCCATAGGTAACACAGCTCCCATGCAAAGCATATCCAGTGGCCTGAAGGAGACCATGAACCCGAATGACATTGTGCAGGATGCGATCCATAACTTCTCCCCAGCCTATCAGCAGTATGCACAGCAATCAACCAAAGATGAAGTGACACCCAGGCACAACGGCCATACCTTGCCCCGCACATGCACCCATGTTACAGGCCGTCGAAAGACCGGGGAGAAGATTATCCTCATCAGCTCTGAGGATGAGCTGTAGACTTGAGTAACTGTTTTGTTTTAAAAACAGAAGTGAGATGCTGAAGGGGTGCAGTGTCCAGTCTTTCTCATGCATCCTTCCAGGCATCAGGAATCGTTCCATGCTCCTCCTTTTTGGGAATCAGGCTGTGATTTTTTTTTTAACAAGCTGCTTTGACTTGAAATGGATTCCTGATTCTGAAAGAACAGTGTGGAGGCAGATTGTAGCAAAGTCAGGGAATTTTACTGTGAGTAAACCCAAAGCAGCTGCAGGCTTACACTCAAAATACACTCATGATCTCATGTCCGCAAGCAGCCTCTCGTGTGCTCACATCCTTTTGTACACATTCTTCTGCTCATACTCATCCTGTTGTGCATGAATACTGTGTGCATTCAATCATGCATACACAGATACAGACAGAAACACTGATCAGTTCTGTAGATGTTTCATTGATGTATGATCCACCCAATGAATTTCCCACAACAAATGAAAATGTATCAGCCAGTTTTTGAGCTTCTTGAGGTTTTCTCCATACTCTGTGTAAAATCATTGAAGGATAGACCAATTACCCAAGGCTAAAGCTTCTAAGTATCTGTTGTGTTTAATGCTAGATCTTGCAATGCCTATCAAATTTGTTGCACCAAAAGTATTTGATTCTTTTTTCTCAATATCCTCCCACTGTCAACATTCTGGGGATCATCATTGATCAGAAACTTGACTGGATGTGCCCCATAAATACTATGGTTACAAGAGCAGAAATTTGCAACTGGGAATTTTGTGGCAAGTAACTCAGTTCCTGATTCTGCAAACCTCATCCACCATCTACAAAGCTTAAGTCAGAATTACAATGAATAACTTTCCATTTGCCTGGATGTGTCCAGCTCCAACAGTACTCAAGCATAACGCAATATGGGATCAAAGCTGCCTACGTAATTGGCACCCCCATATATTCACATATGCTAGCTATATAAAATCTACAAAGGCTGAATACAGCAACTGATTAAAGTTATTTCTACCACCTAGAAGGATGAGAGTAGCAGCAGCAGGCACAAAAGAACACCACCAACTACATGTTTTCCTCCACATCACACATGTTTCTGACTAGGAACAATATCACCAGGTTGTGGGAATAGCATCACCAAACAGACTGCAGTGACTCAAGAAGGCAGCTCACCACCATGAATATCTTGTGTAGTTAGGATAGGCAATAAATGCTGACCTTGCCTGTTCAGCTAACACCTTGTGAATGAATAAAAGGTTGTTCTGGCTGAAAGAGAAAAATACAATCTAGAGAGCCAGATTCAAGATCCCTAACAGTTTACATAGTAATGAGCAATGTAAATACAATAAGGAAGTACAGCCTCATAGCGCAAGTTATTTAAAGAACTGGAGTACTTAAAATTTAGATGATCACACATGCATTAAAGGTTTGTGGGGAAGTGAAGGAATAACGAATGTGTGTACTGACCCTTACCTCCTCTGTAAGTCAGAGTGTTTTGAGACTATCTTTGTTATGAAGCGACTGGACTCTGTCTTAATTTGTGTTTGCCTATTTCTTAACCTTTTGGGACTATTTGCTGCTGTTTTGATATTTACATCATTTCAATGATAGGATTAATGCAAGAATACAGTGAAGTTAGGATTCTCCTAACGTAGTTCACTGAGACTAATCTCTACAGATTTTACTGATTATTGAGATAGCAATTTGCAAAAATGTTGTTTATAAGTTAGCATATTATCCAGCAAAGAATCCAGTTACACCAGCAACCAAGACTTACATTGTAACTGCTAATCCCCAGCGGGCGCTCTGCTTATTCCTTGAATGAAGGCCCAATCAGCACCTTTCCTCTGTCTCGCTGAACTATGCTCAAACTTTCCTTAAACTTTTCTTCCATCCAAATAAAGATGTTGCAATGGCATAGGTCCAACTAATATTTGCCCGTTTTGTAGGATTTGTTGAACATTTCTTATTCAGGTCCTCTTCTTCAACTTTTTTTTTCTCCAGGTACATTGATGATTCTATTGATACTGAAGTGCTCTTGCCCTGGAAAATTTTTTTCACTTTGTTTCCTATCTTCACCCTTTTCTCAATATCACATGATCTATCTCCAACTCTTCCTTTCCTTGACTTCTCAGCCTATTGTCAGAAATTATGCCCATCCACTAATGTTCATTATTAGCACACTGATTCCCACACCTGCACTTCCTCACAACCTATGCTCTAAGGATTCCATTCCATTCTCCCAGTTCCTCTGTCTATCTGACATTCCACAACAGTGCTTCTGAGATGTTGTCTTTTTTTCTTCACTGAGGATTCCCTTGACCAATGTCTGCCACATTTCCCACACCTCCACCTCTGTCTAGAGCCTCAATTGGGTTCCCCGTGTCCCATTCTTCCATCCCAAAACCTCCGTACGCAATTTTTTTCCTGACCTCCAGTGTGATACCGCCACCAATCACATCTTCCCCTCTCTACCTTTCGGCATTCCAAAGGAATCATTCCACTGTGACACCCTGCCCCACTGACGTCACCCCCCCAACCCACCAACACCCTGCCCCTTCCCAAGGCACCCTCCATGCAAACCAGTAAATGTAACGCCTGCCTTTTTACCTCCTCTCCTCGCTGTTCAAAGCACCAAACATTCCTTTCTGCTGCTGCAGTGATTTACATGACTTTCTTTCAATTTAGTAAACTGCACTTGCTGCTCACAGTGTGGTCTCCTGTAAATGCAGATTGGCTGACCGCTTTGTCGGACACTTTACAGTCTGAAAGCATGACCCTGAGCTTACTGTAACTTGTCATTTTAATTTTCCACCCTGCTCCCGTTTTGACATCTTTGTCCTTTGCCTAATGCACTGTTCCAGCGAAGCCAGGTGTAAGCTTGAGGAACAGAACCTAGTCTTTCAAAAGGCACTTTACAGCTTTCTGAACTTAACATTGGACCATAATTTCTACACCAAATTGTTTCCTTTGCTTGTTTGGGTTTTGTTTTCTTACTTTTGCTTTCAGTTACAACGCACCACACTCTAGACATTTGTCTTTCTTACGCCATCTCTATTCCCTTTGGCCTTGGAGAACTAACTTGCCTGTCATTCAACCTCTCCTTTCACCCTAATTAAAACCTTTGTCATTGTCCCACCAACCTCTTGCTCAAAGCCTATTGCATTTCTAACTTTTCCTAGTTCAGATGAAAGGTCACAGAAATATATTCTCATTACAGCCAAGCGTTATGTGGTTATAGGTGACGGCCATTGGGTAGAACCCTCTCCTTTGAGTCCAAAGGTTGTAAGTTCAAGCTCCAACTCGGATTTATTCACGTAACCTAGGTTGACGCTCCAGTTATTCTTGGAGGTGTTGTCTGTGGAGAGATGTTGGATGAAACCCCATTTGCCCCCCCAAGTGGATGCTAAATGTCCCATAGCATTACTTCAAATAGCAGTTCTTCCTAGTGTCCTCGCCAACATTATTCCTCAACCAGCATCAAAAAAACAGATGACCTGATTCATCGTATTGCTGTAGAGGGGATCTTGGGTTTAAATTGGTCGTCATGTTTTTTTTTGTTTACATATCCAATTCAGTGACTCATCAAGTGAGACATTCCTGATCCAAGCTGACAAGACAGGGCTCTCACCTCCTGTCTTGGGCTTGATCTACATGATCCAAGCTGATTGGAGTAGGCATAGCTCCTCCTCCAAGGCTTGATCTCATTTGCATCTTAGCCAAAAGGCCGAGATGCTGCTTTTAAAAATCGCTTCAAAAGCGGCAATAAAATGTAACCTAATGACTCAACCAAGCACAGCATGTCGATACTACACTTGATCTTAGTCAACTGTATCCCATTAGCTGTACTTTGGGATATTCTAAGGCTATGAATAATGGTATATAATTTTAAATCTTTTTGATACAAATTAAAATTCAAACAAATCTCTCCCTGCAGAGAATGGGGAAAAATGGGTTTAAAAAGTTTTTATTAATTATTTTTCCAAAAGCAGAATAAATTGGCCCTTGATTCTTTTTAATTTCCCCAAAGTGAAGTATTCTTAGTAAAAGCCCACAGTTGTTCCACAAACACGGTTAATAAGAGGCAGGAACAACCGGATCAGACGGTGAACAGCAGCAGCTGCTGTCTCCTTCCATTGTGTCAAGTTCCTGGAAATAGTCCAAGTGCTGAAATCGCAGTACCTCATTTCCCCAGCTGGTCCATCCAGGCTGCAGGTTTCGGGCAAACAGCTCCAGGCACTCAGGGTTGGGTCTGGTCAATCCTTTCAGCACCTCGCCCAGTGGCGGCTTGTGAGAGTGAAGAACACAGGGAACACTAACCAGCAGCTTGTTGTTGGGCACTGTGACTGTTTTGGTGATGGGTTCTCCATTCTGTCTTTCTGAGTTTCCTTTATACCTGCCCAGGACCAGGATCTCATAGGGTTTTTTGTGGGTGGAGTCTAAAGGGACCACAAACTCTCCATACCGGGTTATCTTCACCCAATGCCACTCAGCAACTACCTCAATGGACCAGCTAGGGTACAGTTCTTCCCTGACAAAGTGTAGGTGCTTTTGCCGATTGGTGACCCAGCTCACCACCAGACAGCCTGGAGCAGAGAGTGCCGGCACAGGAATCTGCTGGATCTGCCAAGGGAAGAGGTAGCTGTAGCCTCTGCTCCTCTTGACTGACTTGTTTTCCCAGGGTGGATCCAAAGTAATCACATCATATTTTTTGTAGCCCAAGAGGGGTTCCATGCAGGAGATGTCTGATAGAAGAAAACTGGAATGTGGTGGGAGCAAGTACTTCTGCCCCATTAGTGTCACAATCCTGGCACAATCCGAATCATTCTCAGTCAGGCGGCCAAGCAGGTTCAGGTTTTCTGTGGATTCTGCCTCATTCCTTATCACCTGCACGGGCTGGTGCTGTTCCTGTACCATTTGCTTGGCCATTGAGCAGAGTTCCACCAACATGGAGCTGGCAATCACTGGAGTGATTTGTTTCTTGGCCCTCTCTCCTCCAGCTGGTGCCCTTGTGTTAGTGTCTTGCTCCCCCACCTCCATACTTTGCCCAATCAGCTTTCTGGTGCCATTCCAAATGGCCTGGCTGACCTTCTCATGGTATCCCTGTGCCTCCAGCTCACCCTGGTTTGGTTCACGACTCTTCCTCTTGCGTTTCCTGCCTTTCAGTCTTGAGTCTCCACTCCCTGGCTCCTGCCCTCCTGCTTTCTCTGAGTCAACAATGTGGGGCCTCTCAATGTCAAAATATTCTGCCTTGAAAATGTACTGGTGATACCGGGTGTCTGGTGGAATGTGGTGGCAGTATCGATATGACTGGTTGATGTAGGCTAAATGATCCAGTAGCCATCCTACAGAGTCACTCTTTACCACAGACATCACTCGCAATACTTGAAGGAAGTGTTGAGCTGGTTTGAGTATCTTCCTGCATCCACCTGCTAACTCACCTTCCTTACCCTATTTCTCCAGCGTTAACTTGCCCTCTTATCTTCCCCCACTAACTCATCTCTCCACCATAAATTTTTAAACTGTCCCCTTCTCCTTTACTAAATGGCATCTCTGTCTTCCTTTAATTGTTCTCCCTCTCCTCTGCCTTGTTTGAAAGGTATGCAAAGGAACTGGTTCAGTAGATCATTAGTTGTGGCAAGTGAACCCACAATCTTCAGACATCCAGGATGAAAATGAGGGAAATCTGTGGATTAAACCAAAGAAAATGTTTTTAAATTTTGTATTAAGACTGATAAATGAATATTGGCTTCAGTGCTGAGGAATTAATGTAGTTAATTTTAAAACGCACCATAACTATTCCATATCCCACATGGAGATTTCCATGGTTTAAGTCATTATCACTGAGAGACGTACTGACCACTGAGTTGTCATCAAAGTCACAGTAATAATGTGATTCACTCAGACCCTGAATCCTCTTCCATTCGTTACTCACTGTCCATACTTCAGCTCCATGTTGGGGAACAGTTCTTCCAACGTCTGCTCCCATCCAATCATCCTCATCAGAGACCAATATTGTGAGCGCTCACCATTGTCACTGGGAGATGTGTTTTCAGACTGTGCTCTACTCTATATGGCTCTGCCATTTATAATTATGTAAATGTTCATCAAGCAGCTGAAACAGGTATTGTTGCAGCTGACCAATGAATGGCTGCTCAGTCACACTGATTTGAAGTTCATATCTCAGAGGATTGGGCAGAGAAGGTGACAGTGATATCTCCCTGTATCTTTAACCTTCTTGCAGAGTTCAGATGGGTTCCTTCTGTACAAGGCTAGTCACTCTGCAAATGTAGCGTGGAGTGAAACTGAGCTTCAGTTTGGGGGGATGCAAGACGGCAAAGTCTTGGGAGTGAAATGCTGAATATCAAATAGTCAAGTCTCAATGATGGTGTGTCAGAGTTTGACATGAGTTCAGCCTTTCTCTCAGGCCACTGCACAATGCCTTGCTCCAGTGAATTAACTTACAAGTGCTTTATGCCAGTGCAGTACTGAAGGGCTGCTGTACTGTCAGATGCATCATATTTCAATTGAGACGTTAAACCAAAGCACCATCTGCTCTCTCGGGTGGTTATAAAAGTCTGAGGCCACTTATCAACCAACTCTGGAACAGTTTCTTCCCCACTGCCATCAGACTTTTGAATGGACCTGCCTCACATTAAATTGATCTTTCTCTACACCCTCGCTATGACTGTCTGCACTCTCACCTTTCCTTCCCTATGTATGGTACCCTTTGTATAGTGTGCAAGAAACAATACTTTTTGCTGTATACATGTGACAATAATAAACCAAATCAAAAGATCCTATGGCACTACTAAGAAGAGTGAGAGTCACCTTGTTGGTCCTGACCAATAATTTATCAACCATCAATAAAAACAAATTATCTGGGCAATTATAAAAATATTACATATGGAACTCACTGACAGTTGATTTTAAAAGGCACCAGAACTATTCCACTGTGTGAAAACTGGCTGCTGCATTTTCTGATTTCATAGAATCATGTAGTACAGTAGGAGGCAGTTTGGCCCTGACTCTCCGAAAGCGCATCTCAGCCAGAGTCCCTGGTGCTGTAAAGCAGAGTGCTTGCTGCTGTGTCACCCTACTTTACAATAAACTTAAAAAACACTTCATTGGATGTAAAGCACTTTGAGCTGTCATGAGGCAATGAAAGGTGCTAGATACAAATCTTTTCTTTAAGCCAGCTAAGTACTTTTGAAATAGCATTGTTGTAGAGTAGGAAATGATAATCACTCAGAGGATTGTGAATATTTGGAATTGTCTACCCTAGAGAGCTATGTATGCTCAGTCATTGAATATATTCAAGAATGAGAGTCAGAAGGGAATTGAGGGATATGGGGATAGTGCAGAAGGTGGAGTTGAGGTAGAAGTGCACTCATGATCTTATTAAATCACAGAACAAGCTTGAGGGGCTCCACATATTACTCCAATTACTTAGAACATAAGAAATTGGAGCTGGAGTAGGCTATTTGGTTCTTTGTACCAACTCTATCATTCAACAAGATCATTGCTATCTTTTACCTCAACTCCACTTTTCCACACTATCCCATAATTACCACAGTACCCCGAAATCTTATCAACCTCTGCTTTGAATATATTCAAAGACTGTGCGGCCACAGCTCTCTGGGCTCAGGCTGATCCCTTATTCTCAGACTGACTCTGTGTCCTAGATTATGTTCTAGAAAAGGACAAGGCTAGGGCTGTGTGGATACCTCCTGGATCTTGTACAGCATTGCTCGTTTGACGAACAGTGACTCACTGTAAGATCTTGACTTTTGCGAGGAGAGTGAAGTTGATTCGGGTTACCCAAAGAATACTTTACCTTTTCATTAATTATACAGTTACTGGCTTGATAATTATTTCAGAAACAGCTAAAATAATTGTTTCTTTAAAGTCACAAAAAGATGCTCAAAAATCAATGGAACAGTACTTGTCCCTCCTGGAAAAACTTCCCCATTTTATAACAGATTTTAATTTTAAAATAAAGTAAATGTTTCCACTGGCAATGAAATTGTCTCCCTCCCTGCTGGACTCCTCTGATTACTGATGACAGGGGGATGGGATTCTCCATATATTCAAGAACATTGAATCATCGGAACAGTGGGCAAAGTCACTCTGCAACTTCAATATTTTCTTCTTACTGTTCAAATGTTTGGGTAGTAATACATATGGTCATGGGGATAGGGCCTGGGCAAGATAAAAAGGTGGGTCAGTGCAGACTCAATGGGCTGAATAGCCTTCTTCTGCAGTGTAAGGATCCTATAAATTCTGCCAACATTTCCCATTCAGATTTACTTTGTCAGTTGTCATGATGTAATTGTGAGCTCTGACCACTAACTAGTTTGACTGAGATTCTGCAGTCTTTGGGAATAGGGGAATATGGATCCCTGGAAGGGTTGGGGGTTTTCATTTAGATGGACAGCATGGTCAGTGCAGGCTTGGAGGGCCAAAGTTGCTGTTCCTGTGCTGTAATTTTCCTTGTTCTTCAAATCAACCCTTGCTTTTTTCTTCATAATGAGGGAGGAGGGATATTCATATTAAGCAGCTGACAAGGCTATGTTACCCATGAAGTTGGGGAGTGGATTAGGCTGTGGTAAACTTAAACCTGTGTAACAACAAATATTGTCCTGTTTAGTGTCTCACCCATTTTTGTGTGCTTTTATTTTCACTTTACAATGATTCTGTACAAGCTGCTGGTTCTGACAAGGGGCACTTGACCGATGAAAGGATTCAAATTCCAAATTTACTGTGTCCTGATAGAGCATTGAAATAATTTTATAAATACATAGAAATGCATTTTTAAAATATGTGCATGATCTTGCTTTCTAATTTTTGTGTTGAATCTTGCTAATTTTAATAAAAAAGTGAAAAAATATTTGAATTTGATTGCAGGCACTTATTGAATACTTTTAAAATGTGGTCTGTTGTGATGTAGAAAACCCAAGAGCTTTGTACACAGCCAGACTTCCATAAATAGCAATGTGGCAATGACTAGATCACCCGATCTAGGTGATGACAAAGATGAGTGGAAAAGCAAATTGCACAGAGGGTGTGGAAAGTCTGCAGAGGGATCTGGATAGGCTGAGCGAGTGGGCGAGGACCTGGCAAATGGAGTATAATATTAGCAAGTGTGAGGTTATCCACTTTGGCAGAAATAATAGTAGGAGGGATTACTATTTAAAGGGCGAAAAGCTGCAGCATGCTACGGTGCAGAGGGACCTCGGGGTCCTTGTGCATGAGTCGCAAAAACCCAGTCTGCAGGTGCAGCAGGTGATCAAGAAGGCAAATGGGATGCTGGCCTTTATAGTGAGGGGGATAGAATATAAAAGCAGGGAGGTCTTGCTACAACTGTACAGGGCACTGGTGAGGCTGCAGCTGGAGTACTGTGTGCAGTTTTGGTCGCCGCACTTGCGCAAGGATATTTTGGCCTTGGAGGGACTGCAGAGGAGATTCACTAGGCTGATACCGGAGATGAGTGGGTTGGACTGTGAAGAGAGAGTAAATAGACTGGGTCTGTACTCAATGGAGTTTAGAAGGATGAGGGGGGATCTTATAGAGATGCATAAGATAATGAAAGGGATGGATAGGATAGAGGTAGAGAGATTCTTCCCGCTTAGAAAGGATAGCAGGACTAGGGGATACAGCCTCAAGATAAGGAGGGGGGGGGTGCAGTTTAGATCAGAGTTGAGGAGGAACTTCTTCACTCAAAGGGTGGTGAATCTCTGGAATTCTCTGCCCGTTGAAGGGGTGGAGGCTACCTCGCTAAATATTTTTAAGTCACAGGTAGATAGGTTTTTGACAGACAAGGGAATTAAGGGTTATGGGGAGAGAGCAGGAAAGTGGAACTGATCCACTTCAGATCAGCCATGATCTTATTGAATGGTGGGGCAGGCTCGAAGGGCTAGACGGCCTCCTCCTGCTCCTATTTCTTATGTTCTTATGTCGGCTGAGAACTAAAGATTGATCAAGAACACAGGGAGAATGCTCTGCTCTCTGACACAGTAACATGAATATTTTAATAACCACCTGAGAGGGCAGACAGGGCTTCGCTTTAAATGTCTCATCCAAAGCTGGGGCACCTCAAACATTTCAGCAGTCCCTCAGCAACTCACTGGGGTGTCAATGTGAATTTTGTGCTCAATTCTCTTAGAATGAGACTTGAACACAATCTCCTGTCTCAGAGTTTAAGAGTGGTCTCAGCTGATTCAAGTGTGTGTGGCATTTTATAGATGTGTCTCAAAGGGCAGCAATATGCCAGGCCTTCTGGTGTAGCAAAATATTGAGAATTACAGAATCCAAACTGGTAGATGGTGTTTACAAGTCATTCATGATCTAATGGAATGGGAGGACAGAATCGAAAGGCTAACTGGCCTACTTCTGTTCCCATGTACCTTAGAATCACCTACAGTGCAGAAAGCAGCCATTCAGCCCATTGAGTCTGCACCGACTCTCTGACAGAGTGTCTTACCCAGGCCCTCTTCCCCCACCCTATCCCCATAACCCCACACATTTACCATGGCTAGTCCATCTAATCTACACAAGGGCAGTTGAGCATGGCCAATTCACCTAATCTACAATGGGTTTTGGGTTTCCATATATTAGCCTTTGAAAATCTCTCCTGCTAAGTCAAAGTGTAACTTCATCCTTCACTACAGTCCAGTATAAAAGAAATATGACACTCACATCAATCTCCGTACAATGATTCTGTGCCCAAATCTCCTCTTTTTGGTTCTCTGCTAAGAAACTGGAATTTAATAGGACACAAACCTCAACCAGTGAAATGAATTAACACTTTGGCCAGACTTATCAATTCCTCACCCACTTACAGCGCAGCTCTCGACAGGAACTTTAACCTTTAAGAGGAAGTTGCATCATGAGCTGATCCAGTCTGCACCAGCAAAAAAAGGGTTTAACTAGTGCAGGAGAAAAGGCTGAATGATATTCAGACGGCTGTGCCCAAGGGCTTGTGATTTACTCTGTGAAATTGCCTTCTGATGCTGATTGGTTCCAAACGTTGTTTGATGACTAACTGAGAGGTTAGGAACAGCAACTCCATAGAATCTTACAGTACAGAAGGAGACTGTCTTGCCTATAATGCCTTTGCTGACTCTTTGAAGGACCTACTAATTAGCCTAATCCCCCCCGCTCCCCCTGTTCTTTCCCCACACCTCTACAACTTTCTCCCTTTGAACTATTTACCAAACTCTTAGAAAGTGATTATTGACTCTTTGTGACCGTTTCGGGTAGGGCTTTCCAGATCATTACAATGTGCTGCGTAAGATAAAAGTTTTTTCATCTTCCTTCCAAGTTCTTTCAACAATTATCTTAACATCATGTACACTGGTTACCGAGCCTCCTCCCGATTTGCGTTAATATAGCACTTTTAACGTAGATTCAGAATCCAGTCCAGCATTGGGTTGCTTGATCTCTGCTGCTGAGGTATTGGCTACAGCGAGGAAGAGCCAGTCAGACCCTGATCCCTGGATCACAATCCAAAGACCCTTCTCCTGGATAGAGGGTGTCAATGAAGCCAAAGTCAGTGTGACTGCACACCCTAGTCAAATAGCCAACCTGACCCCTTGGGAGAGCTGCCAGAATACTTGTAAAAGTGGTAATGTGTTTTCATTTTGTTGCTTTTGGATGGCAGCTATTCAGGATCCTGTCATTCATAACTCCTTTGGTCACATCTTTTGCTTCCTTACTTTTCCCTTCATTATTTCCTTTCACATTACACTATCAACCTTGTTTTTATGTAGTCTCTCCAGCACTTCAACCGATCACAGACCTTCCTACTTGTTCTTCTTTTTCTCCTACCCCCTCCTTATTTAAAATCTATTTCATTACAAACTTTTTCCACTTCTGATGAAAGGTCACGTCTGAAATGTGAACTGTTTCTCTCTGCACAGAAGCAACCTGACCTTTCTTATGAATAATTGGCATCAAGGTGTAGTACTGCCAGGTTCCCGCTAGTGGTGCTACTGAGCCATTGAAGGTTTGCAGCTCCGAGCAAAATGACAACCTGCATTAACCGCAGATGTGTAAATTTAATTATGCTTTTTAAATTCTCTGCTAATGTTTCTTCCATATCCTTTACACTATTATGTCAGCTATGGCTCAGTTGATAGCACTCTTGCCTCTCAGTCAGAAGATTGTGGGCTCAAGTCCACTGAGCACAACAATCCAGACTGACCTCCCAATGCAATAACCAGGAAAGATTTGGAGGTGTTATCTTTTTGAATGAGGTTGAGATGTTAAATCAAGTCTGCCCTCTGAGCTGGATGTCAAAACCTCAATGACAGTATGTTGAAGAAAGGCAGGGGAGTTCCCTCTGGTGTCCTGACCAACAACACTAAAACAGATTATCCAATGATTATTAAATTTCTGTTTGTGAGAATTTGTTTTGTGCAAATCGCTGCCATGTTTTCTGCGATAGTGACTACACTTCAAAAGTACTTCATTGACTGATGGGTGTCCTGAGTTGAGAAAGTAAGCAAGTCTGCTCCCTGATTGTTACAGTATGTTTTAGCAGGGCATGGTACCTCCTGAGAGATTTCTATAGAGTAAATAGGGAGAAGCTGCTTCCATCAGTGGGAAACAGATGACGCGGACTTATGAGAATTGATAAAAGAGTCAGAGCAAGATGAGGAATTTTCCTTTTTCACGCAATAAGTTATGATGGTCTGGAATGCACTACTGTAGAGTCAGAGTCAATGAAAAGCTTTCAGTCAGGAATTGGATAAACACTGTAGGGGCAAGGAAATGCAGGGCTATATGGAAAGGGCACAGGAGAGTGAGACTGATCAGATAACTCATTCAAGGAGCCAGTGCAGGTACAATGGTCAAATGGCCTCCCCTGTGCTGCATCAATTCCGATTCAGCTGAGTCCTTCTCACTCGTATCACATGTACATCTTGATATGGAGTTACAGAAAACCATCTAACCACAACGACAGAAGGAGAGCAAGAGGAATTAAGTCAAATCTCACTCTGTTTTCACCCAGTCTCCACACACAATTCTAGAAGGGATTGTGAACAGCGATTAATAGCGAGAAACTTTCTGACTTTCAGCCTTTGGCAAAGCAAGCTCACAAACCACCCCTATCAACACCATTCTGGCTAGGACTGACCAACATAGCACAGACCCAGGCTCATGTGGGTCTCAAATACTCCAGAAAACTGTATACCATTACTATTAAATTTGCTGCTTTGTTTATTCTTCTGGCTAATGGAATAAAATGGTACACAATGACATTGTGATTTCTATGAACAGTAATTAGTCTCAATAAGCCCACAATATAACGACAGATCTCTAAGACTTTCGATCATATGTCTCCCTCAACTCCTATACGTAGAAACATACCTGATTATCAGGTCCCACAATAGACACTCAAGGTTGACACCCTAGCATAGTGTAGGGGGTGGGCTGCCCAGTGGAGGTGCCATTTTTTAGAAGAGACATTAAACGATGGCTTCAAATCAAAAGCAAATTATTTTGGATGTCTGAAATAAAATAAAAAAAATAAAAACAAGCTCTAGCGAAAGGTCACAGACTTCAAACATTAACTCTATTTCTCGTTTCACAGAAGCTGCCATACCTGCTGCATGTTTCTAGCATTTTCTGTTTTTACTCTGTCCACCCGCTCTGTTGGGCTTAAAAGACCTCATGATAGTATTCCAAAGAAGAGCAGGAGATGTCCCCCCGGTGCCCTGGCCAATACTCATCTCCCAAATGACATCTAAAACAGATTATCTGGTCTTTGTCCCATTGCTGTTTGTAGGAGATTGCTGTGGGCTGCGTTTCCCATAGTCAGAGTGACCAAGTTTGCGAAAAAAAATAAGGAGTACTTGGGATAATGTGAGGGAACACAGAGAACAAGCCTGAGGGACAGGGATGGGGAGTTTGTTGAGTGTCCCACTTCTCACAGTGAGGAGCCATAGCATTTTCACTTTGAAATGCAACACTCTGATGTACCATTTTCTCCATATTTTCATTGAAAATAGATACTCAGTCAAGATTGAAAATATGTTAAAGATAAGCTTTTCCCACAAATACTGATGCATACATGGCTCCAGAGTACTGAAATAACTTGATCTATTTATGCAACCTGGATTCATTTGCTCACTTTAACTCTGTAATTTCACCTGTGAACATTGAGATAATCTTGCAGTTAAAATTTGTGAACTACATTTTGTTACTTTGCATGTATATATAATTTGTGTTAATATATTATTTTTGATGATTCATACCATTCATGCATAGCTAATCCCGATAAAAGCTTGATGTAAATATAAAATCCTATAGTAAATGTTACTTTATTGTGACCCTTTAGAGTTGATCCAACTTACCATACATTTGACTGTAATGGTTTGAAAATCTCTAGACTCAAAGTGAAATTACTTGTTAAGACAAAATGGCTAATGTCAAAACTGCAAATCAATATTTTAAGTGGTTTGGGAGAGCCCCAAGTGTCATCAGGGTCAGTCCATTTGCTGTAGCTCTCTCCTCACTCCAATCTTAACCCAGTATTGCCGCTATTGCCAATACTATCTTGCTCAGCCTGCTCGTACCACTGACACTCAAGCTTCCCTGGGTAGCCTCACCTCATGCCATCCTCACTCCTTCTTCTTGTGGTGAGAGTACTGGACCCAGTGCAGCTGCTACCCAGTGACAAAAAGCCAGAGGCAGCAAAAGGAGAGTCCCACCAAAACCTTCTGGTCTGTCAGCGTCACTGGAATTTGGGGCACTCGTGAAAATACAGCACAGGACAAATGGGATCCTGGGGAGATTTCCTACTGAACAAGGGATGAATGTCAGAAATATGGGATAACCCTGTAAAATACTGTATGGTTGATCATTCTACTTATGCCACGACAGTGACTACACTTCAAGAATACTTCCGTGGCTGTAAAGCACTTTGTGATGTCTTGAGATTGTGAAAGATGCTACACAAATGCCAGTCTTTTTACTTCTTTAGCCTTTCCTCTTAACTTATTTCCCAACCCTGGTTATGTTTTGAGTGAAAAGGTTGCACTGTTTCTTGCCTTTGCACTGCACCTTGTTTATTTATAATGTCCAACATAGCCTATGGCTCTAATTCTTTCATGTGCCCAGTGACATTTACAATGGCCCTGGTATCAGATAGAAATGTGATGATGAGGAAGCCAGCATAGGAACATGTTGTTTTTCATTCTGGGAAACCAGCCCTTTTATTCTAGCCAGTGCTTTTCTTAACCGGTTCTTCCATGGACTCAAAGTGTAGAGAGAAAGGACACATCTCAACCAATGAATCACCAGCTGCAACTAACCCAGTAAATGGAGGGCCATTGGGTGTGTCAGACTGAATGCTGTAAAGCCACAGTGGGGAACTGACATGCTCAAACCAATAGAGGTGGGTTCAGAATTCCCTCTAATTCTTTCTGTGTGAGGACAGCTTAGTGGCCCCAAGTCAGGCAATGCCTCCATTTTAAATGCCGTTCCCTTTGTCTTCAAATGCCTCAGTGGCCTTGCTGCTGTCCATTTCCATAATCTCCTCCATCCCCATAACCCTTTGAAATACCGGTACTCCTTCAATTCTAGTTTCTTGTGATTAAAATGCCTGAATTTAATCGTTCCACCGTTGGTGGCCACAGTTCAGGTATCTCTATATACTATATGTGTATTATATATCAGCTTCTCTACCTCTTTCTCTCTTCCTTTAAGATACTCCTTAAAACCTACCTTTGTGAGCAGGTTTATGGTCACCTGCCCTAATAACTCCATACATAGCTCAGTGTTAAATTTTGATTGATAATATCCCTTAGAAGCACTTTGAAACATTTTAATATGTTGAAGGCATTTTGTTGTTGTGGTTTGCAATAGTTGCAAGATCTGTAAGCTGCCATGAGATGTTGACCAGATAATCTGTTTTTTTTTACTGGTGTGAGTTATTGGATAAATATTCGCCTAGTTAGTGAGGGAAAATACCTTTTTTCCTCTGAAATATGTGCCATAGATTTTTGTTTTATTGCGACACCATACATGATTTAATGTTTCATCAGAAGGGCAGGATTTCCAACAGTGTAGCAGTCCCTCAGTACTGCATTGGGAGTATTAGTATAGGTCTTGTGTTGAAGTCTCTGGAATGGAATTTGAAGCTGCCTTTTTGAACTGCTCCAGTCCATGCAGTGTGAGCCAGATAGACCTGAGGTTTGATCCCTGGTTCCTAGTCAATTGTCAAAATCAATCAGAGCCTAACATGCAGCCTCAGTCCTGGAGGTAGGAAGGAGACACATCTGGGAGGGTTACTTCCCCTGACCCCTGTCTAACTGACTCTATTATGCAAAGTGTGCCTGTAAGAATGTTGCACAAAGGCAGGATTGGACTGGGCTGTGATGACAACTCCCAAAGCTGAACAGTCTGTGGCACATAACGCCCTAGGCTCATGCACAAAGTCTGGCAACATAGGGCAAAAGATCAACTGTGTTCCATGGAGAGGTAGCCAGCCCAGCAAGCAGTCAATGCTGTGAGGACTTGAGGAGGAAAATCGTGAGGAAAATATTTCATAGATTCCCTACACTGCAGAAGCAGGCCATTTAGCCCATCAATTCTGCACTGACTCTCTGACAGTGCATCTTACCACAGACCTTATCCTTGTAATCCACACATTTACTCCACTAATCCCCCTAAACTACACTTCTTGAGACACGAAGGGGCAATTTCGCATGGCCAATCAACCTATACTGCGCATTCCTTCAAGGAATTTGGGGAATTCCTCCTCTTCTGTCAGTATTTTTTTCCAGACTGGAAGAATTGTTGCCACAAAAACAGAAAATGCTGGATAATCTCAGCAGGTCTGACAGCATCTGTGGAGAGAGAATAGAGCCAATGTTTCGTGTCTGGGTAACCCTTTGTCAGAGCTGGAAAATTCTTCATCAGAGAATTGGCTTGACATGACATAGCAACAGGAATAAGGTGATTTTCAATAGCTGGCCCTGTCTGTGATTTTCCATCATCGGGAATTTATATCATTCCCATAACTCATTCCAATGGTTAGGAAAAGAATAAAAATCCAGTTGAATCAATGAGACTTTAATGCAGCGTGACATAGAATCTGGAAATAAATCCATGCCCCCACCTCTCCCTCTCCAACTTATATACAATTATTAAGAAAACTAATTGGAATCCTTTTTTCACACCAGCAAGAGTGTATCTCAGTCAGTATCTGTTTAGGTTCGTCAGCACCTTATTATCGTTGTGGTTAAGTTGTAGGACACTCACCTTTGGGACAGGAGGGTATAGATTCATGGCTGATACGGGACTGGAGAAACTGAAACATCAAAATTCAGGCCAGGTAAAGATAGAAGGTTTCTTCTAGAGGATGTCAGTGAAGCATTTAGCATTGTATGCCAATCCGACTGCTTCATATCTCTGTATAACGTCTCTCCTTGCACCCGCATCCCTATATCACCTAGCTTTTTTGCACATGTTATGAGCTAATGACATCTTTGGGACGGTTGACTAAAATACTTTGATTTCCCATTTGACATGCCCATTCTAGCAACCAGGGAAGCTGAATTTCACTTTCATTCATTTAGACACAGTCACCATGGTAGCCACCGAGGATGGCATGGTGGCACAGTGGTTAGCACTGTTGCCTCACAGTGCCAGGGACCCAAGTTCAATTCCGGCCTTGGTCACTGTGTGGAGTTTGCACATCCCCCCTGTGTCTGTATGGGTTTCCTCCAGGTGCTCCGGTTTCCTCCCACAGTCTAAAGATGTGCGGGTTAGGTTGGTTGACCATGTTAAATTGACCTTAGTGTCAGGGGGACTAGCAGGGTAAATGTGTGGGGCTACGGGAATGGGGGCCTGAGTGGGATTGTGGTCGGTGCAGACTAGATGGGTCAAACAGCCTCCTTCTGTGCTGTCAGGATTCCATGATTCTAAATGCCTTATAGATTCATTGAACCTTACAGCATCAAAACAGACCTCTCAGGTCTGCAGTGGTATTCATTCTCATCACCTATCTAGTCTACTCCCATTCCACTGCCAATCTCTTGTACTCTTTGTTTCTCCTTTATGAAGTAATCCTCTTTTAAAATAATTGATAAAATTTGCTTCAATTAAGGATTCTCTATGCCAGAGCATTCTGCATGCTAACCATCAAAAAGAATCTATTTCAGCACCTTGCATTCTCTTGTGCAATTATTTCAAATTTTCCATGAAACATATAATTTCAATTTATATATAAATTTACGTATAGCGATCTATATATGACTGATATTCAGCCTTTAATTTAGACAAAGTATTTTATATAATTTATATATATTATGTAATTATAATTTAGATGCAGTATTTTTCTGGTTATTACTCTGTATCACTGATGTTGCAAATGTTTGAACTTTTCCCGCCACTCCCAGAGCCCACGTGACGTTCTGGAATTTTCATGAATGAAGTCACATGGGCAAACAGCCAGTGACGTCAGCGCTCCCGGAACTGAGCGTGTGCACAGCAGGGAGAGCGCGCCCCCGGCACCGCCTGGCCGGCGCTCACGACAGGTAGGGGGCGCCGCGCGGGGGTGATGAATCTCCTTATTTATCTATTCAACTGCAATTAATAATCCACAAGCAAGGAGAAAGAGAGAGAGGGGGGAAGAGAGAGAGGGAGAGAGAGAGGGCAGAGGGGGAGAGAGAGGGCAGAGGGAGAGAGAGGGCAGAGGGGGAGAGAGAGAGGGGGGAAGAGAGAGAGGGCAGAGGGGGAGAGAGGGGGGAAGAGAGAGAGGGCAGAGGGGGAGAGAGAGAGAGAGAGAGAGAGGGCAGAGGGGGAGAGAGAGGGAGAGAGAGAGGGCAGAGGGGGAGGGAGAGAGAGAGGGCAGAGGGGGAGGGAGAGAGAGAGGGCAGAGGGGGAGAGAGAGAGAGAGGGCAGAGGGGGAGAGAGAGAGAGAGGGCAGAGGGGGAGAGAGAGAGGGCAGAGGGGGGGAGAGAGAGAGGGCAGAGGGGGGGAGAGAGAGAGGGCAGAGGGGGGGAGAGAGGGGGAGAGAGAGAGGGCAGAGGGGGAGAGAGAGAGGGCAGAGGGGGAGAGAGGGAGAGAGAGGGCAGAGGGGGAGAGAGAGGGCAGAGGGGGAGAGAGAGGGAGAGAGAGGGCAGAGGGGGGAGAGAAGAGAGAGGGAGAGAGAGGGCAGAGGGGGAGAGAGAGGGCAGAGGGGGAGAGAGAGGGCAGAGGGGGAGAGAGAGAGGGCAGAGGGGGAGAGAGGGAGAGAGAGGGCAGAGGGGGAGAGAGAGGGCAGAGGGGGAGAGAGAGGGGAGAGAGAGGGAGAGAGAGGGGAGAGAGAGGGAGAGAGAGGGCAGAGGGGGAGAGAGAGGGCAGAGGGGGAGAGAGAGGGAGAGAGAGGGCAGAGGGGGAGAGAGAGGGCAGAGGGGGAGAGAGAGGGAGAGAGAGAGGGCAGAGGGGGAGAGAGAGGGAGAGAGAGGGCAGAGGGGGGGAGAGAGAGGGGAGAGAGAGGGCAGAGGGGGAGAGGGCAGAGGGGGAGAGAGAGGGCAGAGGAGAGAGAGAGAGAGGGCAGAAAGTGTGGGTAGAGGGGGAGGGAGAGAGGGCAGAGGGAGAGAGGGGGGGAGAGAGGGCAGAGGGGGAGAGAGACAGCGAGGGAGAGAGGGCGAGAGGGGAGAGAGACAGCGAGGGAGAGAGGGCAGAGAGGGGAGAGGGAGAGAGGGGAGAGGGAGAGAGAGCAGAGGGGGGAGAGAGAGAAAGGGCAGAGGGGGGGAGAGAGAGAGGGCAGAGGGGGGGAGAGAGAGAGGGCAGAGGGGGGGAGAGAGAGAGGGCAGAGGGGGGGAGAGAGAGAGGGCAGAGGGGGGGAGAGAGAGAGGGCAGAGGGGGGGAGAGAGAGAGGGCAGAGGGGGGGAGAGAGAGGGCAGAGGGGGGGAGAGAGAGAGGGCAGAGGGGGGGAGAGAGAGAGGGCAGAGGGGGGGAGAGAGAGAGGGCAGAGGGGGGGAGAGAGAGAGGGCAGAGGGGGGGAGAGAGAGAGGGCAGAGGGGGGGAGAGAGAGAGGGCAGAGGGGGGGAGAGAGAGAGGGCAGAGGGGGGGAGAGAGAGAGGGCGGGGGGGGACGGGAGAGAGAGAGAGGCGGGGGGGGACGGGAGAGAGAGAGGGCGGGGGGACGGGGAGAGAGAGGGCGGGGGGGGACGGGAGAGAGAGAGCAGAGGGGGGGACGGGGAGAGAGAGAGCAGAGGGGGGGACGGGGAGAGAGAGAGCAGAGGGGGGGACGGGGGAGAGAGAGAGCAGAGGGGGGGACGGGGAGAGAGCAGAGGGGGGACGGGGAGAGAGCAGAGGCGGGGACGGGGAGAGAGCAGAGGGGGGGACGGGGAGAGCAGAGGGGGGGACGGGGAGAGAGCAGAGAGGGGGACATAAGAACATAAGAAATAGGAGCAGGAGTAGGCCATCTAGCCCCTCGAGCCTGCCCCGCCATTCAACAAGATCATGGCTGATCTGTTGTGGCTCAGTTCCACTTTCCCGCCCTCTCCCCATAACCCTTAATCCCCTCTCTTATCAAGAACCCATCAACCCGCTTCTTAAAAATATTTAGCGAGGCAGCCTCCACCACTTCAACGGGCAGAGAATTCCAGAGATTCACCACCCTTTGAGTGAAGAAGTTCCTCCTCAACTCCGTTCTAAACCGCCTCCCCCTTTATCTTGAGGCTGTGCCCCCTCGTCCTGCTGTCTTTTTTGAGCGGGAAGAGTCTCTCCACCTCTATCCTATCCATCCCATTCATCATCTTATACGTCTCAATGAGATCTCCCCTCATTCTTCTAAACTCTAACGAGTACAAGCCTAGTTTATTCAGCCTCTCCTCATAGCTCAATCCCCTCAACTCCGGTATCAGCCTAGTAAACCTCCTCTGCACTCCCTCCAGGGCCAAAATATCCTTGCGCAGGTGCGGCGCCCAAAACTGCACACAGTACTCCAGCTGCGGCCTCACCAATGCCCTATACAGCTGCAGCAAGACCTCCCTACTTTTATATTCAATCCCCCTCGCTATGAAGGCCAGCATCCCATTCGCCTTCCTGACCACCTGCTGCACCTGCAAGCTGGGTTTTTGCGACTCATGCACAAGGACCCCGAGGTCCCTCTGCACCGTCGCCTGCTGCAGTTTTTCGCCACGTAAGTAATAGTCCTTCCTACCATTCTTCCTACCAAAGTGGATCACCTCACACTTGCCAACATTAAATTCCATTTGCCATTTCCTGGCCCATTCGCCCAGCCTATCTAGATCCTTCTGCAGACTCTCCACACCCTCCGCACAATTTGCCTTTCCCCCAATCTTGGTGTCATCAGCAAATTTCGACACCCTGCACTCGGTTCCCTCCTCCAGATCATCTATATAAATGGGGAGAGAGAGAGCAGAGGGGGGGACGGGGAGAGAGCAGAGGGGGGGACGGGGAGAGAGCAGAGAGGGGGACGGGGAGAGAGAGAGCGGGGGGGGAAGGGGAGAGAGCAGAGGGGGGGACGGGGAGAGAGCAGAGGGGGGGACGGGGAGAGAGAGAGCAGAGAGGGGACGGGGAGAGAGCAGAGAGGGGGACGGGGAGAGAGCAGAGAGGGGGACGGGGAGAGAGAGAGCGGGGGGGGAAGGGGAGAGAGCAGAGGGGGGGACGGGGAGAGAGCAGAGGGGGGGACGGGGAGAGAGAGAGCAGAGAGGGGGACGGGGAGAGAGCAGAGAGGGGGACGGGGAGAGAGAGAGCGGGGGGGGACGGGGAGAGAGCAGAGGGGGGGACGGGGAGAGAGCAGAGGGGGGACGGGGAGAGAGCAGAGGGGGGGACGGGGAGAGAGAGAGCAGAGGGGGGGACGGGGAGAGAGCAGAGGGGGGGACGGGGAGAGAGAGAGCAGAGAGGGGGACGGGGAGAGAGAGAGCGGGGGGGGAAGGGGAGAGAGAGAGCGGGGGGGGGAAGGGGAGAGAGAGAGCGGGGGGGGAAGGGGAGAGAGAGAGCGGGGGGGGAAGGGGAGAGAGAGAGCGGGGGGGGAAGGGGAGAGAGAGAGCGGGGGGGGAAGGGGAGAGAGAGAGCGGGGGGGGAAGGGGAGAGAGAGAGCGGGGGGGGGAAGGGGAGAGAGAGAGCGGGGGGGGAAGGGGAGAGAGAGAGCGGGGGGGGAAGGGGAGAGAGAGAGCGGGGGGGAAGGGGAGAGAGAGAGCGGGGGGGGAAGGGGAGAGAGAGAGCGGGGGGGGAAGGGGAGAGAGAGAGCGGGGGGGGAAGGGGAGAGAGAGAGCGGGGGGGGAAGGGGAGAGAGAGAGCGGGGGGGAGGGAGAGAGAGTGGGGGGGAGGGAGAGAGAGCGGGGGGGAGGGAGAGAGAGCGGGGGGGGAGGGAGAGAGAGCAGGGGGGAGGGAGAGAGAGCGGGGGGGAAGGGAGAGAGAGGGCAGAGGGGGGGAGAGAGAGGGCAGAGGGGGGGAGAGAGAGGGCAGAGGGGGGGAGAGAGAGGGCAGAGGGGGGGAGAGAGGGCGGGGGGGGGAGAGAGAGGGCAGGGGGGAGAGAGGGTGGAGAGAGAGAGAAAGCGGGAGAGAGAGAGGGCAGAGATGTGGGGTGAGGGAGAGAGAGGGCAGAGGGGGAGAGAGAGGGCAGAGGGGGAGAGAGAGGGCAGAGGGGGAGAGAGAGGGCAGAGGGAGGGCAGAGGGGGAGAGAGAGGGCAGAGGGGGGGCAGAGGGGGAGAGAGAGGGCAGAGGGGGAGCAGAGGGGAAGAGAGAGAGCAGAGGGGGGGACGGGGAGAGAGAGAGCAGAGGGGGGGACGGGGAGAGAGAGAGCAGAGGGGGGGACGGGGAGAGAGAGAGCAGAGGGGGGGACGGGGAGAGAGAGAGCAGAGGGGGGGACGGGGAGAGAGAGAGCAGAGGGGGGGACGGGGAGAGAGAGAGCGGGGGGGGAGGGAGACAGAAAGAGAGGGCGGGGGGGGAGAGAGAGGGCAGAGGGGGGCAGAGAGAGGGCAGAGGGAGCGAGAGAGGGCAGAGAGTGTGGAGAGGTGGGAGAGAACGAGGGGGAGAGAGGGCCGAGGGGGAGAGAGAAGGCAGAGAGTGTGGGTAGAGGGGGAGAGAGAGAGCAAGGGAGAGAGGGCAGAGGGGGAGAGAGAGGGCAGAGGGAGAGCGGAGGGGGAGAGAGAGAGCGGGGGGGAGGGAGAGAGAGGGCAGAGGAGGGGAGAGAGAGGGCAGAGGAGGGGAGAGAGAGGGCAGGGGGGGGAGAGGGAGGGAGAGAGAGGGCAGAGGAGGGGAGAGAGAGGGCGGGAGGGAGAGAGAGGGCAGAGGAGGGGAGAGAGAGGGCGGGGGGGAGAGAGAGGGCAGAGGGAGGGAGAGAGAGGGCAGAGGAGGGGCGGGGGGAGAGAGAGGGCAGAGAGTGGGGAGAGAGAGGGCAGAGGGGGAGGGAGGGAGAGAGAGAGGGCAGGGGTAGAGAGAGAGAGTGTGGGCAGAGGGGGAGAGAGAGGCAGAGGGAGAGAGAGTGGGCAGGACAGAGGAAGAGAGAGAGGGCAGGGTGGAGGGGGAGAGGGAGGGGGAGAGAGAGGGCAGGGGGGAGGGAGAGAGACAAGGTGCCTCACAAGAGGTTATTGCAGAAGGTAAGGGGGTGTGGATAGAGGATTGGTTGTCAAATAGGAGGCAGAGAGTGGGGATCAACGAGTGCTATTCGGATTGGCGGATGGTGACTAGTGGAGTGCCCCAGGGGTCGGTGCTGGGGCCTCAGCTATTTACCATTTATATAGATGATCTGGAGGAGGGAACCGAGTGTAGGGTGTCGAAATTTGCTGATGACACCAAGATTGGTGGAACGGCAAATTGTGCGGAGGGTGTGGAGAGTCTGCAGAAGGATCGAGATAGGCTGGGCGAATGGGCCAGGAATTGGCAAATGGAATTTAATGTTGGCAAATGTGAGGTGGTCCACTTTGGTAGGAATAATGGTAGGAAGGACTATTACT
Organism: Carcharhinus amblyrhynchos; assembly: GCF_965287045.1. Classification (NCBI taxonomy): domain Eukaryota; kingdom Metazoa; phylum Chordata; class Chondrichthyes; order Carcharhiniformes; family Carcharhinidae; genus Carcharhinus; species Carcharhinus amblyrhynchos. The sequence continues at coordinate 18,445,792 of NC_137341.1, read as the reverse complement.
TACGTGGTGAAAAACTGCAGCAGGCGACGGTGCAGAGGGACCTGGGGGTCCTTGTGCATGAGTCGCAAAAACCCAGCTTGCAGGTGCAGCAGGTGGTCAGGAAGGCAAATGGGATGCTGGCCTTCATAGCGAGGGGGATTGAATATAAAAGTAGGGAGGTCTTGCTGCAACTGTATAGGGCATTGGTGAGGCCGCAGCTGGAGTACTGTGTGCTGTTTTGGTCGCCGCACACGCAAGGATATTTTGGCCTTGGAGGGAGTGCAGAGGAGGTTTACTAGGCTAATACTGGAGTTGAGGGGGTTGAGCTATGAGGAGAGGCTGAATAAACTAGGCTTGTACTCGTTAGAGTTTAGAAGAATGAGGGGAGATCTCATTGAGAACGTATAAGATGATGAATGGGATGGATAGGATAGAGGTGGAGAGACTCTTCCCGCTCAGAAAGGACAGTAGGACTAGGGGGCACAGACTCAAGATAAAGGGGGGGGCGGTTTAGAACGGAGTTGAGGAGGAACTTCTTCACTCAAAGGGTGGTGAATCTCTGGAATTCTCTGCCTGTTGAAGTGGTGGAGGCTGCCTCGCTAAATATTTTTAAGACGCGGGTTGATGGGTTTTTGATAAGCGAGGGGATTAAGGGTTATGGGGAGAAAGCGGGAATGTGGAACTGAGCCACGACAGATCAGCCATGATCTTATTGAATGGTGGGGCAGGCTCGAAGGGCTATGTTCTTATGAGAGAGAGAGGGCAGGGGGGAGGGAGAGAGACAGGGCAGAGAGTGTGGGTAGAGGGGGGGAGAGAGGGGGCAGAGGGAGAGAGAGCGGGCAGAGTGTGGGCAGAGAGATGGAGAGAGAGTGGGCCATGGGAGGGAGAGAGGGGCAGAGGGAGAGAGAGTGCGGGCAGAGAGTGGGCAGAGACAGTGGGCAGAGACAGTGGGCAGAGAGCGGGCAATGGGAGAGAGAGAGCGGGCAATGGGAGAGAGAGAGCGGGCAGTGAGAGAGAGAGAGCGGGCAGTGAGAGAGAGAGAGCGGGCAGTGAGAGAGAGAGAGAGCGGGCAGTGAGAGAGAGAGAGAGAGCGGGCAGTGAGAGAGAGAGAGCGGGCAGTGAGAGAGAGAGAGCGGGCAGTGAGAGAGAGAGAGAGAGAGCGGGCAGTGAGAGAGAGAGAGCGGGCAGTGAGAGAGAGAGAGCGGGCAGTGAGAGAGAGAGAGCGGGCAGTGAGAGAGAGAGAGCGGGCAGTGAGAGAGAGAGAGAGAGCGGGCAGTGAGAGAGAGAGAGAGAGAGCGGGCAGTGAGAGAGAGAGAGAGCGGGCAGTGAGAGAGAGAGAGAGAGCGGGCAGTGAGAGAGAGAGAGAGAGCGGGCAGTGAGAGAGAGAGAGAGAGAGCGGGCAGTGAGAGAGAGAGAGCGGGCAGTGAGAGAGAGAGAGAGCGGGCAGTGAGAGAGAGAGAGCGGGCAGTGAGAGAGAGAGAGCGGGCAGTGAGAGAGAGAGAGCGGGCAGTGAGAGAGAGAGAGCGGGCAGTGAGAGAGAGAGAGAGCGGGCAGTGAGAGAGAGAGAGAGAGCGGGCAGTGAGAGAGAGAGAGAGAGAGAGAGAGCGGGCAGTGAGAGAGAGAGAGAGAGCGGGCAGTGAGAGAGAGAGAGAGAGCGGGCAGTGAGAGAGAGAGAGAGCGGGCAGTGAGAGAGAGAGAGCGGGCAGTGAGAGAGAGAGAGAGAGAGCGGGCAGTGAGAGAGAGAGAGAGAGAGAGCGGGCAGTGAGAGAGAGAGAGAGAGAGAGCGGGCAGTGAGAGAGAGAGAGAGAGAGAGCGGGCAGTGAGAGAGAGAGAGAGAGAGAGCGGGCAGTGAGAGAGAGAGAGAGAGAGAGCGGGCAGTGAGAGAGAGAGAGAGAGAGAGCGGGCAGTGAGAGAGAGAGAGCGGGCAGTGAGAGAGAGAGAGAGCGGGCAGTGAGAGAGAGAGAGCGGGCAGTGAGAGAGAGAGAGAGAGAGCGGGCAGTGAGAGAGAGAGAGAGAGAGAGCGGGCAGTGAGAGAGAGAGAGCGGGCAGTGAGAGAGAGAGCGGGCAGTGAGAGAGAGAGAGAGCGGGCAGTGAGAGAGAGAGAGAGCGGGCAGTGAGAGAGAGAGAGAGAGCGGGCAGTGAGAGAGAGAGAGAGAGCGGGCAGTGAGAGAGAGAGAGAGAGAGCGGGCAGTGAGAGAGAGAGAGAGCGGGCAGTGAGAGAGAGAGAGAGAGAGCGGGCAGTGAGAGAGAGAGAGAGAGAGCGGGCAGTGAGAGAGAGAGAGAGAGAGAGCGGGCAGTGAGAGAGAGAGAGAGAGAGAGAGAGCGGGCAGTGAGAGAGAGAGAGAGAGAGAGCGGGCAGTGAGAGAGAGAGAGAGAGAGCGGGCAGTGAGAGAGAGAGAGAGAGAGCGGGCAGTGAGAGAGAGAGAGAGAGAGCGGGCAGTGAGAGAGAGAGAGAGAGAGCGGGCAGTGAGAGAGAGAGAGAGAGAGCGGGCAGTGAGAGAGAGAGAGAGCGGGCAGTGAGAGAGAGAGAGAGAGAGCGGGCAGTGAGAGAGAGAGAGAGCGGGCAGTGAGAGAGAGAGAGCGGGCAGAGAGAGAGAGAGAGCGTGGGCAGTGAGAGAGGGAGAGAGAGCGGGCAGTGAGAGAGAGAGAGAGAGCGGGCAGTGAGAGAGAGAGAGAGAGAGCGGGCAGTGAGAGAGGGAGAGAGAGCGGGCCGAGAGGGAGAGAGAGCGGGCCGAGAGGGAGAGAGAGCGGGCAGTGAGAGAGAGAGAGCGAGCAGAGAGGGAGAGAGAGAGAGCGGGCAGAGGGAGGGAGAGAGAGCGGGCAGAGAGGGAGCGAAAGCGGGCAGAGGGAGAGAGAGAGCGGGCAGAGGGAGAGAGAGAGCGGGCAGAGGGAGAGAGTGTGAGCGGGCAGAGGGAGAGAGTGTGAGCGGGCAGAGGCAGAGAGAGCGAGCAGAGAGAGAGAGCGAGCGGGCAGAGGCAGAGGGAGAGAGTGTGAGCGGGCAGAGGCAGAGAGACAGAGAGCGGGCAGAGAGAGAGTAGGGCAGAGAGGGAGAGAGAGCGGGCAGAGAGGGGGAGAGAGCGGGCAGAGGGGGAGAGAGCGGGCAGAGGGGGAGAGAGAGAGCGGGCAGAGGGAGAGAGAGAGCGGGCAGAGGGAGAGAGAGAGCGGGCAGAGGGAGAGAGAGAGCGGGCAGAGGGAGAGAGAGAGCGGGCAGAGGGAGAGAGAGAGCGGGCAGAGGGAGAGAGAGAGAGAGCGGGCAGAGGGAGAGAGAGAGCGGGCAGAGGGAGAGAGAGAGCGGGCAGAGGGAGAGAGAGAGAGAGCGGGCAGAGGGAGAGAGAGAGAGCGGGCAGAGGGAGAGAGAGAGAGCGGGCAGAGGGAGAGAGAGAGAGCGGGCAGAGGGAGAGAGAGAGAGCGGGCAGAGGGAGAGAGAGAGAGCGGGCAGAGGGAGAGAGAGAGAGCGGGCAGAGGGAGAGAGAGAGAGCGGGCAGAGGGAGGGAGAGAGAGAGAGCGGGCAGTGAGAGAGAGGGAGAGAGCGGGCAGAGGGAGGGAGAGAGCGGGCAGAGTGGGGGAGGGAGAGAGAGAGAGCGGGCAGAGTGGGGGAGGGAGAGAGAGAGAGCGGGCAGAGTGGGGGAGGGAGAGAGAGAGAGCGGGCAGAGTGGGGGAGGGAGAGAGAGAGAGCGGGCAGAGGGAGGGAGAGAGAGCGGGCAGAGAGGGAGAGAGAGCGGGCAGAGAGGGAGAGAGAGCGCGGGCAGAGGGAGAGAGAGAGCGGGCAGAGAGAGAGCGGGCAGAGAGAGAGCAGGCAGAGGGAGAGAGAGAGCGGGCAGAGGGAGAGAGAGAGCGGGCAGAGGGAGAGAGAGAGCGGGCAGAGGGGGAGAGAGAGCGGGCAGAGGGGAGAGAGAGCGGGCAGAGGGGGAGAGAGAGCGGGCAGAGGGGGAGAGAGAGCGGGCAGAGGGGGAGAGAGAGCAGGCAGAGGGAGAGAGAGAGAGCGGGCAGAGGGGGAGAGAGAGCGGGCAGAGGGGGAGAGAGAGCAGGCAGAGGGAGGGAGAGAGAGAGAGCGGGCAGAGTGGGGGAGGGAGAGGGAGAGAGAGAGCGGGCAGAGTGGGGGAGGGAGAGAGAGCGGGGGAGGGAGAGAGAGCGGGCAGAGTGGGGGAGGGAGAGAGAGAGCGGGCAGAGTGGGGGAGGGAGAGAGAGAGCGGGCAGAGTGGGGGAGGGAGAGAGAGAGCGGGCAGAGAGGGGGAGGGAGAGAGAGAGAGCGGGCAGAGTGGGGGAGGGAGAGAGAGAGCGGGCAGAGTGGGGGAGGGAGAGAGGGAGAGCGGGCAGAGTGGGGGGGGAGAGAGAGAGAGCGGGCAGAGTGGGGGAGGGAGAGAGAGAGAGAGCGGGCAGAGTGGGGGAGGGAGAGAGAGAGAGCGGGCAGAGTGGGGGGGAGAGAGAGAGAGCGGGCAGAGTGGGGGAGGGAGAGAGAGAGAGAGAG